>NC_086231.1:35724641-36924641 GCF_036321145.2 Pelmatolapia mariae
TAAAGCCACATGCGAGGATGTGTATTTGTGTAATCAGGACACAATCAGAGGAGGAACATTGTTGGCCCTCTATGTTCCTCTGCTGAACTTTTTATGGAACTGAAGAATAAGATGAGGGGCTGTCATCAACTCTCTTCACGTGCCTCTCCACAAATGAAACGGAATTGAGACGCAAGTGCAGCCAGAAATGAAAGCAAAATGGGATAGACTCCCATTTATTTGAAAAGGAGTGTGCTTAAATGAGGGAAATGCACCCCTTAAAATCCAGAGTAAGTAAAGTAAATTAAGATTAATGTTGCATTGCGTAGGGCAGGTATAATCCTTTCACTGAGACAGCCCTACCTGCTGGTGACTGTTAGACAAAAGTTCACCTCTTATGTATAGTGAGTGACATGCTTTTTGAAGAGTCCCGCAGTTTGTTGGCTTTCACCAACACGTTGAGGGAAGCAGTGGAGTATAATAGCATTTGAAAGATAGTTTCCCCTAATGTTTTAGTGCCAGAGTTTGAAAGTGCAAGTTTTAGATCCTGCTGTACATATGCCTTTTTTCCATTTCAAAACCTGAAAATGCAAATAAATCAAAACATGTATACATTGACCCGACAATGGAGCAGTTTAAATCCCTACATCACTGTATATATTTTTCTGTCCTTATGTAGAAGACTAGTATTTGAAAATATTTGTGTAAATAAACGTTTTATTTATCAGGTAAATCTGTCTGATTCGTGTCTGTCATGATTACACAGACTTGGGCTGCTACAAATGCAACATCTGGATGTCTTGCCACAAATGCTCTAAATTAAGAGTTTAAGAAAGATGCACTGATGCTAAATGAACACTGAAAATATAAATATGGAAAAGAAATGTGTGTATCCCAAAGTGCAGCTTCAGTTTTGAAAGGTGTTGCCATCTCGAGTTCAGTGTGTACAACTCTGTCCTACAGCAACAATCGGATGTATGCCGTTTCTACTAGTGGTTAAAATCTACTACCTCATTCTGTGCAAAAACAAATCTTTGTGTCAGATGTTGCACAATATCAAGAATTTGAAGCCTGTTCACATGGATGGAACACAGTTGTTTTTCCTGCCATTAATTTTCCTTTTTCCATTCAAAAAGTCTACCATAAGGATGTGTCCGCTTTTAGGCCCAGTTGTGATAGAATATAACCCCCCCCACACACACACACACACACACTTCTGTTGTAGATGGTGGGAAAACAGTTACTTTGTAGTATGAAAGATTTATTCAGTAGGACAAGCTGTAAAATCTATGAAAGCAAAAGCCCAAAAAATTTGCCGTCCTCCACAAGACTTAATATCTTAAAGTTGATATTTTGAGATAAACAAGCAAACCTTTTGTTTGACAGTCACCTCTCATCCCCACTATCCCCTGCAGCTGGATAGTGTAGTGGTAAGACTAGACACCTTTGGAGTGAGAGTCGCAAGTTTGTTTTCCCCATCTGGTATCCAGTAAGGGTCCTGGCTAGAAAGAAATCCAATAAGCCCACAATGTTAAAAAAACAAAAAAACAAGCTCATGTCACCCAGTTAAATTCAAAGACATGTTACAAAGTCCTATATCATTCATGTTCAACCCTCATGAACTTAGGCACACACTAACTGTCGATTTTTATTTTGACTAAAGATTTCAGGTCAGCTGTTTGAGGTGATGTCTTCCTAAACAGTTCATTATCTTTTTGGTTCACCCCGATGTGCAAACCTGACAGTGCACTCTCTGGTATCGTGGGGAGGTATTTCTGCTGCTGATGAAGCCACAGCACTCCCGATGGTGGTAAAACCTGCAAAACAACAGTGGAGGCCTCACATTGCATCACTCGGGACTCTGTATTTGATCAGATGAATAGACTGCAGATCACACCTTTTCAAACGCAGCTCCTTGTCTATTTCCTCCAGAGTCTTCCCTTTTGTCTCTGGTAGCATGAAGTAGAAGAACACTGCAGCTGCCACAGCAGTCAGCCCATACACAAGAAACATCCCTGACAGTCCAATCATATCTGCAGAATTAAAACACACATTTCTTTTTGCTACCATGTTCAAAAAAATATTTACACTTGTGGGTCTTGATATGTTTTTAAAGATCCCCTCTCATACTAAAGCAATTATTTAAAAAGAACAATCTTTTATTTTAAAAATCCTAAATGTTCAATAACTATTTTGACATACACAGGCTGCCATTACTTTGTGTGTTGGGTTCTAGGTCAATGACATACAATTAGGTTACATACGTTTTTGAATAATGAAAATAAATGAAAAACAAATTTGCTTCTGTAAATCACAACAGTGGATTTTAAATCAAACAATCTTAACGGTTAAACTTTGAGCTTTCAAAAAAAATCTGCATTTATAGATTTTATATTTTGCATTTTTTGAGTTTATTCATTATCAAAAAAATATTAAACTATTTTGTGCAACACATTTAACTTCAAACTGGAGATCTTTTATTTTGGTATACTATTAACTTCATTTAAATTATCCTTCTGCACAGGAGATCCAGCTCATCACATTTCATGCTGAACTTTTAGAGTCAAGGTTGGGTTCATTTAAAGGTAGAAAAGCCAAATGGCTGCTCTCTGGGACTTCTAGTGTTAAAAGTCAACATTATAGCTATCTTACTTTTAAAAAAAGGAGGAAAAAAGTATAATTCTCCATATTTCACACTTTCAGACTTGTCTCCATTCAGTTATAAACAAGTGACTCTGAATTTTCACATAATTAACAGTTAACAAGCTTTCAAGCAGCTTTCAACTTTTATATGCCAGCATGACACCAATCACAAATTCCCATCTCAAGAAGCACAAATAATTGTAGTATTTGAGTATTATCCACAGCCAGAAGCAAAGGTTATAAAAACTGGAGGTGGGAATGAGAGAGTAACTCGCTTTACAATACTACCCATGATAACAGTGGTATCTTGATGCATGCTCAATCATCCAGGTAAGTAAATCCCAAAAGGTTGATTCTGTTCATCTGGACGTAGCGTTTTCAGTGGGAGAGACGTTTCATCACTCATCCAAGTGACTTCTTCAGTCTCAGCTGACTGCAGGGTTCGCCATTCTTATAAACAGTACCTTTGCACAATGACTGAAACCAGCACTACTGAATGAACAATGGGCTGTGAGGTCAGTTCCTTGATCATTAATATGCAAATTGTCATGACCATTGATCAACAACCACTGATCAGAGACTGATCATTGATCAAAAAGCACTGATCAGAGACTGATCATTGATCAAAAAGCACTGATCAATGGCCATGAGTCCCATTCACAGAGAGCTGGGGAATGGCTGCAATCACAGCATTGTAAGATGGCAAAAGATGTACCCTTAGGCCCCCTCCTTGATTCAGAGATAGTTAAAGGATGACCTCAACCTCAGCAACAGGACCACTCTCAGGAATTGACCAAGTGTCTTTGCTTTTGGAACTGTGTCTACAGACAGAAACATGGGTGTGCCATGGGTTCCTCAGTTTCACCCATTGTGGCCAACTTGTACATGGAAGAAGTGGAATTTATGCTACCCTGGAAGTCATTGGTTCAGGTATGTGGATAACACCTGGGTGAAAATGAAATCTCAGGGCGTACCACAAGATCACATTAACTTGGTGGACCAACACCTCAAATTCACCAGGGACGATATGAAAAGTGGCAGGTTAGCCTTCTTAGACTGTGGGATTTCCATCAGTAATGTGAGACATTTAAAAGTTGATGTGTATCGTAAACCTACGCATATGGATCAGTATTGAAGGGTTTGACTGTCATCATCCACTGGAGGATAAACTGGGTGTCATCAGGATGCTACAACACAGAGCAAACACCATCCCCACAGACAGAGCGGCCAGGGAAGCTAAAGAACGTCACATCAAGAAGGCCCTGAGTAAACGTGATTATCCTTGCTGGACATTTGTTAAACCTGGGAAGGCACCTAAAGAAAGCTCCAACCGATCCAGGAAAGAAGGACAACCACTGCCTCCTGTGTCAGGAGTGTTGGAACAGTTGAGATGCATTTTTTCTAAACACTGCGTCTCTGTGGCTTTTAAGCTAAGGACCATGGTCTTAGACTTGGAGATGCTAATTCTCATCCCAAGCCACTTCACATACAAGTTATAAACAGAACTGTTAACAAAGGACAGCCCTGACAGAGTCCAACTTCCACCAGTCTGACTTAGCGAGTCGAGCCATTTGTCAGGGCGGGATCACCACTGGTAGCTTAATGTTAGCAGTTAATGTTAATGTTAGCGTGTTGCTTTTTCAGACCCTTGGAGGCATTTAATGTGTTTGCAACAGTGGATCCTTGTCTTTTTGTACATTATATGTATATTCACCACATAATACAATGTAATTACACTTTATTGTATCCAGTACTTTTATTTTAGGGTACGCACTAAATTGGATACGATACAGAGAAGTTTAGCATTGCCCTTGTGCAAGGATGACACGCAAATTCGTGAAGCGTTCCACATTTTTGTGGGTGGCTGTAGCGCAGGAGGTAGAGCCGATCATCTACTGATTGGAAGGCTGGTGGTTCAATCCCTGGCTCCCCCTACTCTGCAAATATCCTTGTGCAAGATACTAACTCCAAGTTGCTCTCTGATGCATCAATCGGAGGGTGGGTGAATGTGGCATGTTGTATAGAGCGCTTTGACTGATATAAGAATCAGTCCATTTATCATGCATCATGAAATCAATAGATGTAATTAAAATAGATGTAAATGTAACATTTATTTTGGAAGCATTTTATTATTATAATTATTATGATTTTTTTATTCATTTATTTTTTTCTGGTAAACTAAAGGTTAGCTACTTTAAAACCTATAGTGCTATTGAAACTCCAAAACTCACCAATAACATTCAAAAAGGTGAAGGTGACCAGCAGATTTGCAGCCCAGTTGAAGCAGTTGGTGAATGCGAATGCTCTTCCTTTAACAGCAGCTGGAAATATTTCACTCAGGAGGAGCCATGTCACTGATCCAAAAAAAAGAAAAAAATAGTTATGATAACCCACAGGTAAAAATTGTATTGGAGGTAAAGCTATGCTTGACAAATACACAGAAATTATTTAAGCTTTAAATCTATAAAGTAAATAATATTGAGTAAATTTACACACTTGGTCCAAATCCAACAGAGTATGCACTGACAATACCCATCATACACAGGAGGATGATCCAGTTGATCACTTTGCCGTGGACTTTAGTAAAAGTTTCTGGAGTGGGTTCCAAAGAAATGTGGCCGATTTTATTGAACACTACATCTTTATCTTGTGTGGTGTTTTTAAAAAGAGAGTGGCTTCCAGAGTTATTGCCAACAGGTGAGTGATGTGCACGTGTTTCGTTAACGTCAATGTTTTGAGAATTACAAGGTCTCATAGCAGTCACCTGCGAATGTCCACTGAGGAGTCCGATGGTTATTAGGCACAGAGCCATGACAGAGCAGCCTCCGATGAGCAGAGGCCTTCTGCCCACTCTGTCTGAAAACGCCATGGATATCAGAGTAGCAATCACTTTGACCAACCCCAACCCAACTGATGCCAACACTGCTGAGGAGTCACTCTGAAATCCCACTGTGTGGAAGATGGTGGAGGCATAAAACAGTACGTTTGGCTGGCCTGTGAACTGCTGAAAGAGAACTAATCCCAGCCCGATGACAGTCCGAGTCCTCATATTGTCCTGGCGCTTGAACAGGTAGAAAGTGCTGTGTTGAACCTTCTTATTTCTCTTGCTAGACTGCACTTTTGAGTCATCTGCTTCTTGGGCTTCAGTGCTGTCATTTTGAAAGCACTGACTCTGGTTGAAAGAATCCTTACTACTGGAAGGGAGTAAGCAGATGGACATGAGCTGTACCAGTGTTGGTACCACAGCTAGACCAAACATCCACTTCCACCCTCTTTTATAGCCAGACAGGATATAGTTAATGGCATAAGCTGACAGGATGCCCACAGTAATCCCAGCCTCATACAGTGTTACCAGGAAACCTCTGCGGTCTGGACTTACTACCTCAGACACAAAGAGGCAGCAGGACATGGAGGATACAGACATGGCAAAGCCTATTGTGATCCTTCCTATAACCAGCGCTAAGAATGAGTTGATGAGCAGAACCAGGCTGGCTGTCAGGATCATGACATTGCTGATGAGGATGGAGTTCCTGGAGCCATGACGGTCAATTAAGCAGCCGCCAATGATCGAGGCCAGCAAGGCTCCTATCAGCAAGGAGCTGACCAGCGCCTCCTGCTGAATGCACGACAGCCTGAAATCAACCTTGAGCTGCAGTAAAGCACCCGATATGATGCCCAGCTCATAACCAAAGACAAGTCCGCCCAGAGTAGACACCACACTGGCCAATGGCGTGATAGGAGAACCTGTGAGGAAAGAAAAATTAAGATGGTTAATTTTTAAAGTATAAAAGAAAATGTATTGCCTCCCAAATAATCTCAGTTGTTAGGAAGAAAACTACTGAACGGTTATAAGATTTGCATCCATTCATTTTATGTTATTTGTGGTAAACTGAATTGGAAACATTCTTTTTCTTTGTGTTTGTTGGGTTAGCGTCTAGAAATAAAGATAGAACTTTAAACAGCTTGGTTTGGTGCATACTTAGATGATGTTATTTGGACAAAACCTTAAATCCTTCAGATGTCAGGAGTTAGTTTACAATTTACTAAACTCCTGACATCATCAGCAAGTAGTATTACAACTTCATCTTGGTGATCACGTTAGAACAACAGGTGCATTTTAGCATTAGAAAGTACCCTAATAAATGAGCCACATTGGTCACTGTGATCAACCTGTGGTTCTCTGATGTTGAGAATCTACTGATTGAAATGCAAATGAGGCAGAAAAAGATGAAGATGTAACCTGCTGGAGTTCAGTCCTCCCTTCATAGTCATTTAATTTTCACCTTTGCACCTTTGAGTAATTAAAGATGTTGTGCTGTTCAATAACCATGTTCTGAATGTAGATTCAGGGCTTCAGTGTGAAATGTGAGCTATCAGCAGCTAGAACAATCAAGCAAGCATTTGCACTGGCGGATCACATTCGTCAACACTAATGCATTTCACACAATATTTACACCAATTTACTTTATGTCACAGTAAAAATCAGCATTTTATTGTGGTAAACTGATTTACATAAAATTACTTACTCATTGCTTCTGTCCTGTTATGTGCACATTTAAGCCAGACCATGCAGCTCTAAATCCATCTTTCAGAAGACATTCACTGTAGAGTATATGGGAAACAATAAAAAGATCATCTCCATTTCGTGTACTGTCCTCCTGCTCTGGCACCAACAGGAAGCCCTGCTGACAGAAAATCAAAGGAAGCCCATCAGAGCCTGTTGCAGCACCGCTGCCATGACAACACTCTTGTTGATTACAATGATTTCATTAGGGAGTCCATGCAAAGAAGGTATAAAAAGAATGAAATAAAACATGTCTGTGTAGAAAGCAGTTAGCTCGTCAAAGTGTAATTCTGCTAAACATCCTGTCACCTGACAGTGACAAGGCAGTGGAGAATTTGATGTGTCGCTCTGAAATATCAAGAGGGAGAGGAACACCACTACTGTAGTTAAAAAGCACTTGTGTCTCTGCTGACTCTGGAAGACATTAATTATCACTGACAAGCTTCAGTATTCAGTAGCTGGAACACTGAACTGTCACCGAAACATCCAAACTTTCCTGACTGGTGGATGATCATTCAACAGTTCATTCACTGATCAATAACTTGGACAGTGCTCATAACTAACATACAAAAAACAACGATTCAACTTAACGCTTTAACTGAAACTTTGACGTATGTTGGCAGAGTCGTCTCTTTTTGTGCTAGTGTCAGTCCAGGGTGTATAAGAGCCTTCTATGAGAATAACCTAACTAGTTTAACAGAGTAACTTTTCATCACTTTTCTTAAAACAATTAATTTTTTTGTTAAACGTTTTTGTGTAAAAGATGGATTAATTCAATCTTTCAATTTATTAAATATTTAAAATCTGCAAGTAGAATGATTTCATAAGATACTTTACAAAATTTGCTGTGCTTTTTCGATAGTAAGGCAGTAAATACGGTATACAACTATTATATTTGTTTAAAATAATGAGAATAATAATAATGATGATAATAATAATAGCAATCCACCTGGAATTAAATACCATGTTTAGAAATCTGTAGCACGGCTGGGGTTCACAATTAAAACCATGACAGTAAAAAGTAAAATATTTCCTTATAAAACACTTCAATAACATTTTTACTTATAGTTACGTAAATGCCACCATATTTACGTAAAATTCAAAATTCCGTAAAAATTCCTCTTCACAACTCTCTTGCAGCCTATTTTAACGCTCCAGCTTCGTCTGTTGTGGAGAAATGTAGCTCCATTATTCATCCCTCCCACTGTATTTCAGCAGACACAGTGGGCACGCACACACACACACAGGGCAATCCGCTGTGAATTTATATATTTTTGGGTAGGACAGAGAAATGGACTCACCTCTGGCAGCAGGAAACAATACACAAAAATGCTCCTGGAAAACCTCTGGCCCTCCAGGAAGTTGGGGCTACGTGGCAGTAGTGTCGAATTGCAAAGAAGAATTTCTTGGCCAAGTTTTGACGCCAGAGGTCGTCAGCTATGGAAGTTTCCCGGGAAGGTAATCCAGGCAGAGGATCTGCAAGCACCGCCCACAGCCGGCCAGAGCAGAGAGAAGGACCAGTCCGCTCGCTTTGTCACACACACACACACACACACACACACACACACACACACACACACACACACACACACACACACACACACACACACACATTAATGACGAAAAAAACCCCAAACCCCGTTATGAAATCATTTAACGTGTCTGTGAAAGTGACGTGCTGAGTTTGGTAGTATGGTTAACTATTTATTTTATAAGTAGCATAAAGATCTGAAGTGTTAAAAAAATACTCGTACTGCATTTTGCGCGTATTATTAACTGTGATATAATTACTGGTCATATGTCAGTGCAGTAAACATAATATAATATCACATAATCTGCAGTGCTGACACTGAAGGTTTCTAGAATAATTGAAGCTGTAGAATATATTCTTACGTTTAAAAAAGAGATATGTAAGAAATCTATATACTGTATACACTGTAGGCTTGCCTTAATTAATTACACTATATTGTAGCTGAACAGAAATACTGTTTAACAACCTCTGTTTGTGTGTGCCTGCTATTTATTCTGGTTTGGTAAACTGGAAATGGTGAAATTCTGCTCTTACTTCATATAACCGATTTAATTTTCAATGAAAATGTTGCGCTGATGGTACCTTAGAAATATGTGTTTAATATGGAATTCATACTGGAGATAATGTATCTGAAGTTCAATAGCAGGACCACACCCCACAAATCCCCCTTCCAGTGGTATGTCTATAAACGCCGACTTCCTGCCACACAAAAGTTTATCATTGTTTTCATGCCCCTCTCCTCCTCTACTCCTATTTGCCATCCCCTTTTAAATTTATCAAGATCTGGCAGGTCAGGAAGGTGCCATTTGTCTTCAATTTGAACCTGCCAATGGATTTTTTTTTTTTTTTGGACAGAATGTACTATAGAATTATTTTTAAAATGGTTTTGTAGGGGTCTTCCAAAGTATATATATGAAGAAGACAATTTGATCTCAAATTTCTAGAAATGAGCTTCACCACCCTCCATGTTGAAACTACTGTGGGCAGCTATTTGTTTGTCTAAACAAATTTTAAAACCTGTAGTCACAGTGATATAAAAAACAATGACATAAAACTACCAGATAAGTTTTGAATATAAAAAAAGTTTTTTTTCCTTTGAAAATTCCACCAGTGTCTTTTCTTTTTCATAATCCTCTCAGAAATGTAGATTCAGGGATCTTTGAGTTACTTAAAGAAAAAAAAAGAAAAGAAAAGTGATACAACAAAGCCACAGGATTTACAAATTCTACTTTATCCTTAATTTGCTGAACAGTTTTTCCATCCTGACCCCATCTTGTATTTTGTCAGTAATGGCAAATAACTCGGAGTGGTTATCAGGTGCCAGGAGTAAAGCTGTTAAATAAAATCATCCTCACCAAGCAGAGGTGAGGATGATTGTGACAAAGCAATAAAAACAAAAAACCCCACACCCGCTCAGAACTGGGATTGAAGGGTTTAGGTAAGCAGCAGAAAATGGCTGATATGGATGTAACAGGTTGTTTCAATGCAAACTAAACTTAATGTTAATACTGTTATTACTGCTGGGTCTTTACATTATAAATGAAGTGCCTTTAGGCGACTGTTGTTATGATTTGACACTATATAAATGAATCGAATTGAATGAATACACTAACTGGCCACTTTATTGGGTACGCCACTTGGTCCTACTGTGTTGTACCGCCCTTTGCCCTCATAACTGCCTTCGTTTTCAAAGGCATTGTTTTTGCAAGGTGATGAAAACATTCTTTAGAGATTTTGGTCCATGTTGACATGCTGCCATCACACAGCTGCTGCAGATTTGTCAGCTCCATGATTTGAATCACTGCTCCACTACATTCAAAAGGTGGTCTATTGCATTAATAGTAACAATGAAGGCCTCTTTGTGTACAGTGAACCCGAGTCATGTTCAAGAAGCCGGTTTAGATGGCCTGAACTTTGTGAGTCATAAGTTATTTGTGTATATTTTGTGTATTATTTGTGTATATGTGTTCTACATCGAAAACCTTTCTCTGTATTTATGTGTAGGTATTTTTGTGGACGCTAGGTGGCAGACGTAAAAAAGAGCACGGAGGAAAACGGAGGGACCGCACAGCGTGGAGGAGGAAGTAAACATGGCGCGGGAGAACAACATGGCGGTCCCTGAGTTCCTCAGGGAAGCAGAGTTGTTGAAGCAAGGGGCAGAAGCCCGGGTATACCGGGCCGAGTTTCTGGGAACGCCAACCATAGTGAAGGAAAGGTTCCCTAAACGCTACAGACACCCAGCCTTAGACGAAAAGCTGACACACCGCAGGACCGTGCAGGAGGTCCGCGCCATATTACGGTGTCGGAGAGCAGGCAAGTCCTCCGCTGGTGGAGGTGATCAAATTAGCACCACCCGAAGGTGGTTTAAGAATATTTGTAGCCAACTAACCCACTGGATAGACTGTTGGCTTTGCTGGTCGTTAGTTTCTGAGTCAATGATTAAGCCAGATTGACTTTTCAGCTAAATTGCTTTTATTATCTGAACAACAGACGATATTCAGTCTGCAGAGACATACACAGCAGCAGTTCTACCTTGTTGGAAGCTTCAGATCTGTGAATATTTATACTTGCACGATGATTTAGTTTTCTGGTTTGTGACTAAATGATTAAGCAGCCATTAGTAGATTAACAACAAAGTGGAATGTGTTTATTCCTTTGCTCGTTTCATTCAAATGCAAGAAAGTGATCCCTACATTACTCATAGTTGGTATATGTTGTCTACAAACCCCTTCTTCTCCACAAGGGGGCACAATAGATGAGCAAATGCTTCCACAGATGTTTAGTCACAGCTTCTGCATAAACTCAACTTCATGAAAAATTACAAATTCAACCCTTCTCACATTTTATCTCTTATGTTTTGTTGTGCATTCTCAACTTCTGTGTTATCTTTGCCCCTTATTCAACATGGATCTGAACATTTTCTCTAAAATCTGCTCCGCCCACACTGAAACATCTTTTAGCCACACACAAACCTTAATCGATAATTGAATGGTATTGTAGTCACACAAAGTTTGTAAAATCAGGCTTTTTCTTCTTCACAGGAATATCTGCCCCTGTAGTCTACTTTGTGGACTATACCTGCCACTGTATCTTCCTGGAGGAAATTGTGGGTTCCTCAACTGTGCGTGACTATATTGCATCTGCTCAACAGTCTGACTCCTGCAAGGAGCTGAAGTTGCAGAGGCTAGCCGAGCGCGTGGGGCAGGTCCTGGCTAAAATGCACGATGAAGATGTCATCCATGGAGACCTGACCACCTCCAACATGCTGCTGAGACCCAGCCCAGAGGGAGGAGAATCCGACCTGGTCCTCATAGATTTTGGTCTGAGTTACATCTCTGCTCTGCCCGAGGATAAGGGTGTGGACTTGTATGTGCTGGAGAAAGCCTTCCTCAGTACCCACCCCAACACAGAGGAACTGTTTGAGAAGCTGCTGAAAAGCTACACGACGTCATCCAAGAAGTCATCAGCTGTCATTAAAAAGCTTGACGAGGTTCGGTTGAGGGGAAGGAAGAGGTCAATGGTGGGGTGAAGATACTCCCCATGTGTGTACAGGGGCAAACTTGTGGAATTTCATAACGCTGAAATTAAGACACTGTTGTGCACAGTCTGTAAATTAACATTATACAAAAATTGTAATTGAATATTACACTATTTTCTAATAAATGGTGCCTCAGATCTTGCAGTTTATGTGGTGATTTATATTAAAGCACCTAAGGTACTGCTCAGTACCCTCAAGCTCCCAGGTTTGAGGGTCAGGCTCCCAGGTAGAGGACCCGAGCTTGAAGGATAGACTGCCCGTAGGGGTGAAAGGGAATTGAGACGTGTATATATATATATAGATAGATATGTGTGTATATGTATATATATCAAGTAGTTTGTGCTCCATGAAAAATGGAACCGGTAAACTGAATTTATGAACACACACACAAGTGGATCAATTTAGTATTAGGAACTTTATAAAACTACTGCATTCCTTTTGAAATGAGCACTGATAGCTGAAGCAGTGATGCAGGATTTTAAAGACAGCAGAAATGAGTGTTTCCTCAATCATGGAGAAGGTTACTTAGGTTACTTGTAGAGAACAGTCAGCTATTCAAGTGACTTTAGTTCAGGTCAGTTTTAATTATATAGCAGCAAATTCCAACAACAGTTGCCTCAAGGTGCTTTATATTGTAAGGTAAAGACCCTACAGCAATACAGTGAACATGTTGGATACAGAACAAACTTTGGAATAGAAATTACCAGAAATTTTCACAAGTACCAACTTGTAATGGTTAGACCAAACCAGAACTTACTGGTGACGACATACATACAGGGTTTTGGGTTTAAATTTCATGGTTGGCTGGAGCCTTTGTGGATAGTGTTTGCAGATTCTCCTTGTGCCTCTTTGGTTTTCTTCTGCAGTTAAAATTCTGAGTCTGAATGGCACTAGAAGTCAGGTAGGCAGGTCAAAGTCCAAGAGGAGGTGCACTATGACTGATAAGCAGACACTTAAGGTGAATGTTTAGCCACCACAACCATGCTTAATAACACAGGATTTGTAACGCACCACGTGATCTTAAGTTAACTGTGTTTGAATTGTGCGAACACACCCAAGTAAAAACGAATGTGTCACATGTCGCTTTCATTTTTAATTTACAGTGACGGTAACATCTGAGACCCCATGGATCAGCAGCGTATTACAAACATGACGATTAAACTCATGGTTCTTGCTTTGTACTGTAAAGGTGAGTGTTTGTCAGTGTTCCAGCGTGTAAATGACAGCTCTGTCCTTTTCATTTTCATAGTCTATATGACTCCTTCCAGGTTCCTTGGCTGAGATCACCAGAGAGCTCAGTGTCTTAGTGGGCAATGAGGTAACGCTCAGCTGCATGTTCGACAGACCGCATAAGCTAGTGGAGTGGAGTGCTCTTAGTATTGAATGGAACATGGTGGACAAACACGCAAAGAAGAGCATGGTGTACACGCTGGAAGATGGAAGAGCTCATGTGTACAAAGAAGGCTCTGTGGTGAATGAAACGTGCCTGCGTCAGAGTGATGCGTCCCTGCAGCTTCATAATGTCACTGTAGGAGATGAAGGGCTGTACACCTGCAGAGTCATCAACCCTCTGATCTACACAGAGTCCACTGCTCTGAAAGTGCTCGGTACGCCTATATGGGCCAAGAAAGCCACAGTGTTTATCTAGCTTAATAATACAAAAAAGGAGAAACTTTAAAGTGAAGTTGCAGGTAATTTAAAATGTAACATTTCAGATGTCAGCGAGCTTCACCAAACAGATAAGCTGCAGGTTATTTTTTGTTTAAGACATCACGCTGTATGAAATTTATGCATGCATGAATTTATTTTCAAAGTTTAAACAAGGTGACCCTCTGGAACAGGCTGAACTATAAAAAGGTAGTATTCTCATAAGATTTACAGTAATGTATATATATATATATATATATATATATACACACACACATATATATGTGCACAAACAGTTGCCTGCAAACCTAAATTAACTGTCTCAAAGTTGTAAAAATTCCAGGGTGCAGCTTATCAGCAGCACGGTATGGAGATCTGTCAGTTGTGTTTGCTGCTGGCAGATCCCACTAGTGCTCTACAGAGCTTCCATGTTAAGCTTTGATAAATGAAAATAACAAACTTGGGCTGTACTGAATCCTGTACAGTGGTCATTCGTTACATAAGCGATGGATGGATGCAGCTAAAGTTGGTTTTGCATTTTGGCTTAGTTTTTGTTAAATAAATAATGGCGTAACATGCCATGTTAATCTGTGATTGTCTTTACTGGATATTTTTATTATTCCTATAAAACCTTAGCATTGAACGAGGGTGTGTTTTCTTTTTAAGAAAATTACCCAACTGCTCACTTAATTAATAATAAATGTGTTACTGAGGACTTTATGGTCTTCATAGCTTCAAGACCAAGATGCACAAAACAATTAGTGACATTATATCCATTTTTGTGCAAATTGTCGAATTCAAGCACAATCATTTTAAATAATTTTAATGATAACAATGTAATATCTGTTTCTGAACTGTACACCTTCAGCTCAGCCTTCAGTGTTGCTCCCAGAAAAGACAACAGTGAGAGAAGGACAGGAGAAAACCATACAGTGTGATGTAACAGGTTTCTACCCAGAGAAAGTGGCTGTGACGTGGCTGGTCCAAAATGGCACCCAGACCATCCATGCAGGGTTGGGCCAACTGTCCCGTGTCTGCAATGAGCTGGCTGTACACAATCCAGATGGCACCTACAGCATTCGTAGTGGCATCACGTTACACTCCTCAGTACTAAGGGGTGGAGAGATACATGTCATCTGCCAAGTTGAGCACCAGACCTACAATGGTCTGTACAACCGATCTGTAACACTGGCTGTTCAAGGTGGGATTTTATTTATTTATTCTTTGGATCTCTTGATTTCATATATACATAGTGGTATACTGTAGCGCAGGTAATCAGAACATTGATAGTTTGATCCCTGGCTGCTCCAGTCTGCATGGCAAAGTATCCTTGGGCAAGAACCAAAAGTTGCTTTCTGATGTGTCCATCAGCGTATGAGTGCGTGTGAATGTTAGACAGAAAGCACAAAAAAGCAAAGTACAAAGCAAAAGTGCCTGTAGTTCACTTGAGTTTTCCAGTAGAGAGGAAAAGCACTATATAAGAACCATTCCATTTAATATTTACTATGTTACTTTCATGTGCTTTTCCTTCAGCTCCATCAGAGCCGCTTCACAGTACAGCCACTGTGATAGCTGTTACAAGTGTAATAACTTTGCTACTGGTCACCTGTGTTACTGGAGGATCTTTATATCTCTACAGATATTTTTACAAAGGTATGTATCAACACAAGCACATTTTTTTGGTTAAATTTTGATAATTTTCTTTGCTTGGTCTTATTTGAATGCGATAATGTCAGATGTTCACATTAAAGATGTCTACAGATTTAACAAATTTGGCAACTATGTGTAAATTAAGGGAAAAACTACAGCTTAACACTACTCTGAATAGACCAAATTGGAGTTGACCTCATGGTTACATTCAGAGTTTTATTTGTGAAAAAAACAGAAAAGTTTCTTTTTTTCTTCCAAGAAAATGTAACTACCTCGTTAACAAGAATATTATAACATATTTTTATAAAACAACATATTTTTCATGCCATATTTTCCAGTTTCTAAATAAATGATCCAATAAACCCCACAAAAATTTTATTTAATATGTTAGAAATAAATCCCCATTTTAGTTAGTGCTGTTTGGCCAATATTGCTCTTCATCCATTGAAGACCGGACAAAGACATGCTGTGGATAAGCCTAGATCTATTACAGCGTAACTAAGGGATAAGCAGGATGCCAGAAAGGGACCACCTGCTTTGTCAAAAAGGAAAGTTTTAAGCCTAATCTTAAAAGTAGAGAGGGTGCTCTTTCCCAAATCCAAACTGGAAGCTGGTTTCACAGAAGAGAGGCCTGGAAGCCTCCTGTTCTACTCCTCCCATTCTACTTTTAAATACTTTAGGAACCACAAGTAAGCTCGCAGTCTGAAAGTGAATTACTTTATTGGGGTGATACAATACTATGAACCCTTTAAGATAAAACAGAGTCTGATTATTCAAGACCTTCTATGTGATGAAAAGGATTTTAAATTCAATTCTGTATTTAGGGAGCCTTTTTATCCCTTTATTACCATCCCTTTAAAGTTTTACCTAGATATCATAAAATTTGTTTGATTTTGAAAAAGTTTGATTTCATTAAAATGAAAAGAAAATGCTGCTATTTCTCTTCACAGTTCCATTTAATGTTTCGGAAATCAGTCAGCCCAACATCATATACGCTCAGGTACCCACAGAACTGAAGTGCACCATTCAGGGAGCCACAAGGTGGGAGCTCAAAGTGAAATGGTTTAAACTAAGAACCAGTCCAGACTCAGTGATTCAGTCAGAGTCAGGTTCTTCAGATTCCCTGCTGGAGACTGAGGATCTCAGCGAATGGGCTTGTCTGCAGTCAGATGGCAAAAATCACACATCTGTCCTGCCTGTATTTCTGACTGTTACTGAAGACCAAACCAAATACCAGTGTGTAGTGTGGTGCAAGGACAGGAGCTTCAGAAGGGAGACCACAGTCAAGGTTAAAGGTGAGTAGTTTTGGCTTTGGGAGCAGATTATCAGACAGGGCACTCTGAGAATTCAGCTCAGTGGGGAAATCCTCAGCCCAGTTTCATAAGAAAATATGTTCATGTGCACACAAACTGTTAAGTTTTTTGTGAGTGTGAGCATGGATTTGTAATTAAAGTTCTTTTAATAGGGAGGATATTTCATGACAGAAGCATGATTTTTTTTTTTCAGAGAGGTATCACACTGAGAAAAGAAAGCTTTAAAAGATGTGGCAACTATTCCTCCCAAACCACAATCTTTTTCTAATTATAAGTTTTTAATCCCTAACCTCAAACAAGCTGTTTGAAAATCTGTGCTGTGTATGACTTGAACTTGTCATACACAGCACAGTGGCAAAAGTTTTTAACTCCACCCCCAATTCCTCTTATCAGTAAAATGCAGCCTTTAAAAGTGGGAAATATTCAAACAATACGTGTAAATGGACATGAACTGGTACAGAAAAAAATTATACAATTTGTTTCCAGGAACAAATAACAATAGATTAAAGATTAAATATTACAACTATTTCGAGAAATGTCATGAGACTGTGTTGGAATCCCATAATGCCATGCATCCTAACTCTAAAGAGTTTAACTGGAGAAACACGTGACCCAATCCACGTGTACCAGTAAGTGCAGTAGGCATATTTAATCCTATTTATAGAAAAGAAGTAATGATTGTGTTGAAATTCTATTCATCTATATTACATTATATAATTAAGTTCTGTACCATAATTTATATATATTAAGTTATATACCAGACTAGGAGGCACAGTGGCTTGGTTCAAATGCACTGGCTGTGGCCTCTGTAGAGTTTGCATGTTCTCTATACATGTGCTGGGTTTTCTCCAGGTTCTCTGGCTTCTTCCCACAGTCCCACATGTCCCCAAAGACATGCAGTTAGTGGGGTTAGTTGGTGAATCTAAACTGCCCATAGGCGTGAATGTGAGTCTAAATGTTTGTCTGTCTCTCTGTGTTAGCCAGAGACAAATGAAATGAAATAGGAAGTTCGCCAGATTTTGGGAAAATAAACACATGATCCTATTTTAAGTGGTGTCTACATATAAGGCGACATAATCGCACCAAACATCTTTGATTCATATATCCGATGACATCATTCCAAAAGTCCTCATCTTTGGCTTTTACTTCCCATGAGGTTAATGAAAGATTCAATGATAAAATTTATGCTAGATCCCCTTCTTGTTGCAACCCCAAAGGGGATTTGTAAGAAGGCACTAAATGTTTGAGTTACTGGAAACTTCTGGGTTTTTTTTGTTTGTTTTTGTTGTATTTAAATCAAACAATCTCATTTGGGGCTGCATGGCTTGCCAATCCTGAAAAAAACTACTTTCATTGTTATTTAACGACAATCATTTACAGTTTGGTCCAGATATATTAGAACACTAACACAAGTTTTGTTTTTTTACCTGTTTACTGTAGTTTGACAATGGACATTGAACATTATGTGTATCTCCAAAAGTTGATTCTGTTCATCTGGACGTAGCGTTTTGTGGGAGAAACGTTAAGATTAAGGAACTGACCTCCCAGCCCATTGTTCCTTCAGTGGGATGGTTTCAGTCATTATGCAAATGTACTGTTTATAAGATTGGGGAAACCTGCAGTCAGCTGAGACTGAAGAAGTCACCTGGATGAGTGACGAAACGTTTCTCCCACAAAACGCTACGTCCAGATGAACAGAATCAACTTTTGGAGATTTACTTACCTGGATGATTGGGCATGCATCGAAACATTATGTGTGGACTCTCAGCTTGAAAAGTAATTGGACAGTTTACTCAAAGTGCTATTTCACAGGCAGGTGTGGGCAATTCCTTTGTTATGTCATTATCAATTAAGCAGATAAAAGGCCAGGAGTTGATTTAAGGTTTGGTGCTTGCATTTGGAAGATTTTGCTGTGAACAGAAAACAGGTGGTCAAAGGAGCTCACCATGCCGTTGAAAAGAAGCCATCCTAAAGCTGAGAAAACAGGAAAAACCTACTCCTAATATTGGTACAATTAATTGAGTGGCAAAATCTACAGTTTGGTACATCCTGAGAAAGAAAGAACAGTGGTGGATGATTGCAGAATTATTTCCATGGCGATGAGAAACCCCTTCACAATAGCCAATTAAGTGAACAACACTCTCCAGGGGGGAAGCATACAACATCATCTGTAAAACACAGCAGAGGCAGTGTGCATGGCTGTTAGTGGCACTGGGACACTAATGTTTACTGATGATGTGACAGAGGATAGAAGCAGCCGAATGAACTCTGAGGTGTTCAGGGACATACTGTCTGCTCAGATCCAGCTAAATGGAGTCAAATTGATTGGGCAGTGTTTCATAATATGGATTTACAATAACCCAAACATACAGCCAAATCAACGCAGGAGTTTTTTAAAGCAAAGAAGTGGAATATTCTCGAATGGCCGAGTCAGTCACCTGATCTTAGCCCAACAGAGCATTTCACTTGCTGAAGACTAAACTTCAGACACAAAGGCTCACAAACAGACAGCAACTGAAAGCCGCTGCAGTTACAGCCTGGCAGAGCATTAAAAAGGAGGAAGCCCAACATCTGAGTTCATACATGAGTTCAAGACTTCAGGCTGTCATTGCCAGCAAAGGGTTTTCAACCAAGTGTTAGAAATGAACATTTTATTTTCAGTTATTTAATCTGTCCTGTTGCTTTTGAGCATCTGAAATGAAGGGATTGTGTTAAAATTGCTTTGGTTCCTCACATTTTTATGCAATATTTTTGTTCAACCCGCTGAATTAAAGCTGCAGGTCTGCACTTCAACTCCATCTGAGTTGTTTCATTTCAAATTCGTTGCAGTAATGTACAGAACCACAATTAGAAAAAAGTTGTCCGTGTCCAAATATTTATGGACCTAACTGTATTTATGGTATGGTTTGACTGACTTCATTTTCTTCTCATGTACTCTCCTCCCACCACACACACTCACATATTTCCAGTAGAACCATCTTTTCTTAAGATCTCCAGCATTCCTCAGATCCCAAAGGTGGAGAGGCTGCTGGTTCTCTGCTGTCGCGTGGAGAACTTTTACCCCCAGGACATCGACCTGGAATGGTACAGGAATGATGGGGAGAAGGTCTACCTCGTCACTCACTTTGGCCCCTTCTCTGACCAGAGCCGCCTCTACAATGTGTGGAGTAAGATCGAGCTCATCATGGCCATAGAGGATGAGAGGGCCATGTACACTTGCCGTGTTTACCACTCCAGCTTCCAAGCTCCAGGGTACAAGGATGTCTTTTACCACATCAACACTCAAGGTAGCAGCTTCAAATGTTTTAGATGAAACTTTATTAATCCCTCGGGTTGGTTCCTCCAGGAAATTCAGTTTCCAGTAGCACAGCACCGACAGAAGTTGTATGTTACAGAGTTGAAATACCAAATAAAGGGGAATGAGAGTAAGGATATGAGCATAAATATACCATATATACAAATATACACATATATAAATACAGAATATATAATAGGGATAAATAACAATACCGTGGATTGCACATTCGAGTGAGTTATTGCACAGTGATTTTTGCACAGTCGAATATAGAAAAATATTGCAAATATTGCACAGTGAAAAAAAGCACTACAGCTCAGTTGTTCCCGCCCTCCTTTGTCCCCCTGTCTCCCCTCCCTCTCCCCTCCAACGAGGAGTTAAACAGTCTGATGGCGTGTGGGACAAAGGAGTTTTTAAGTCTGTTGGTTCTTGACTTTGGGAGAAGCAACCTGTCGCTGAATAGGCTCCTCTGGTTATTTATGACCGTGTGCAGAGGATGCCCAGCATTGTCCATAATGTCCAGCAGTTTCTTTAGTGTCCTTTTCTCTGCCACTGTCACCAGAGTGTCCAACTTCATGCCGACCACAGAGCCAGCCTTCCTGATTAGTTTTTCCAGCCTGGATGAGTCCTTCTTTGCTGTGCTGCTCCCCCAGCACACCACAGCATAGAATAGTACTCCAGTAACCACCAACTGGTAAAACATCCTCAGGAGCTTCCTGCAGATGTTGAAAGACCTCAGCCTCTCTGATTAGATTAGCTGGTTAAGAAAATGTCCTGGTGATGATGGATGTACAGTAATATGCAAAGGTCTTGAGACACCCCCTCATTTCTTTATATCTTGCTAGGAAATGGGACCTAGATGCAGTGATTTATGAAACATGCAGACATAAATGGAAATATGTCTACAGTGCAAAAAAAATACCACCATGCATAGCTCCCGATAGTTTTCAATGTTCATAATTCTATCAATTTTGACAACATCCCAAACGCCACTAGTAGCCCCAAACATGACAGTCTCCACAATGTTTACAAATTTATTTCTCAAGGACATGATACTAATCCTATAGATAGTTTTAAGGCCTCCCACTTTTTCTTTTGTCCTCTTTCATGTTTTGTAGTTTCCTCAAAGTTTTTAAGGACACGCTGAACCTTTCTGCTAAGATATGACAGCTAATGGAAATTTTTGTTGGTGTAAAAAGACTATAACTGTGTTATAGATTCAAAATTGAACTATAGAAATTGGAATAAATCAGGTGTGTCTGTCACAGGCTGAAAATAGTGCCTAAAGATACAATTTATAATTGGTTTGTTGCTAAGTTTTCTGTTATATGTTCACACAGCACTAATCAGAGATCAGTCTGAAAATGGTCAGAGGCATATAAGAGGTCCCTTTCTGGCATTAAATTGACTGCAATTTATGGTAAATCACAACCTGACCTTTAGAGTCAAAGGTAGCAGAGACCACGATGCTCTGGGAAGATAGACTAGTCAGTGTTAAAAAGGACTACTTTTCTATCAGTTATGATGACAGATTTATGTTTCTTTTTGATGTGTTAAAAGAAACTGAAGTCAAATTCCCAAATGTCAGAAAATAAAACAAAGTGACTAAACTAGCTTTAGCTACTGATGATCTGTGAAACTGTACACTCATTGGTTAACAACTTGTCCTCCTCATCACATCTGGGGTTTTACAACCAGGATGGTGATGACAGAAGCTTTAAAATGGTACTTTAGAAAGTAGTGGGTGTAATATTTAAAGAAATTAGGTCACTGCTGAACTGTATATAACCATCATCCTTAACATTACATTAATTATCATTTCATCAAAGCATTTATTGAAGCTGTTGGCATTATGTTATAAGTTATATTATAGGGGTTATCATAATCAAATATTAACATGTTTATTACAGGTGCAGTTATAACTACTTTAAAATGATTGAGTTAATATATATATATCATAACTCATAGCCTGAGTATATTGTTACAGTAAAATAGTAGCTGAGTAAAGGCCTGAATGTATTCAGCTTCTTGTGGTATTTGAGTTTGCTTAGTTACCGGTGACGAAAGGATGTCCAGTCCATGGGGACCTCAAAGGCCTGAGATCTTCACCATATTTGGATGGATGGGGAACTTCTGTGTCTGCAGTTATCTCTTAAAATACATGGATGTTCTCTACATGCAAATTATGTGCTTGTAAACGCATGAGGGGGCGTTACAATACCCTGATATTATAAAAGCAATCTAGAGTGTATTTTGGGTAGAGATGTACAACTGATGTTTTGCAGTTTACACCTCTCCACGCTGCGTGCATTCATTAAAATCAATTGTTTGACCGACCTCTTCTGGACCATCATTGTTTTACTCTCGTCCTCAATTTCGAACCCGTAACATTTGGTGCATTGGCCGAGGGTTGAGGGGGAGAAAGTTGGAGGTTGAGACCGAGAGGGTCTGAGGTACTCAAACGGGCAGACACCAGTCAGTGGTCGAAGTGAGTGGACATAAGCCGGCTTATCTAAAGGTAAGGCACTACCTGTTGAATTATTTCCAAACTGTGCCAGATTGACGATTACAAAATTGAAAGTCTACTCACTGACATTACTGGTAAAGGTCTGTTTTGATTTTGGTGAAAATCTCATGAGAATGGAAGTTGAAGTAATGATAATGAAGTATAAAATAAGTAAAGAGTAAAGAGAATAAGAGAAAATAGGATTAAGTGAAGTTGAAACGGTTGTGAAGAAGTAATAAGTGTATGAAACAAGTGAATTAAGATAAGGTTAAGGAATTACACTGGTAAATGAATGTAGTATGACAGGGAATTAGTGAATTTTGTGACAGTAATGTCTCCATTGATTATAAAGCCGGGCTTGGACACCGATGTGGTTGGTTTTGTGGTTTTTGTGGGGTGTCTTAAAAAGTAATTAAATTGTATAGAACGGAACTGTGGGATGTTCTAAGAAGTGCATTGTTCGGAGGTGACGCTCCCAATTTCCTGGGGACGCTCAGGATTTTCCTTTGGAAGGGATAGTTCGATTGGCAATCGTGGACAACTGAGGACGGTCCAAAATAGCCACTGACTGGGTCAGTTTACCGTCCGGGACGGTATTTTGCACTTTTTTGGTCGATAGAAACCGGGTTTCGGGCGTGTAACGTTACAATTATAACTTCGGGGAAGTCTACCATAACTTTTCGACAGGGGTTTAGTTGGTTGCCGCTTTTAAATTGTCTTAGAGTATTAGTTATCTGACCACGGCCCGGGGCCGAGACTGGTTATAATTGATTACAAAAAACTCAGGGAGTTTATCGGTTGGACCGTTAAGGTTAAATTTTTTCTAAATTCGGTAGGTTGTTCGCTTTCAGGCCTTGTACATATTTGTATATTTTATAAGACGTCTCGGTGTTATAATTTGTTGTTATAATTTCTATGTTTGTATATAGGCTCTGTCTGCCACGGGCACTGCAGCAAGCTGGTTATTTTGAGAGTGTGTGTGTGTCTATGTAAATGAGGTGCCTGTGACTGTTTACAGTGACATTTCCTGTTTACTAATGAGTGGCTAATGACTGACTGCAGAGCCTGGGTTAAGGATGACTTGTATTGGTGTTTTAAGGGAAGAATTGCTTTTATTTCTACTTTGTCGGCATTACGGTTGTTAAATACGAGGACTACTTTATGATACATGTAGAATTGGAGTATGGGTTTTGCTTTACACGTGTTTGAACGACGTAATACTTGTTGAAAGTAATAGGACTTGTGTTTTATTGACTCTTTGTACTGACACCGTGTTTTTTGACTAACATTTTATAACAGTTTGTGTAAATACACATGTTGGATTAAGGGTATTGTGTAGTTGAATATACATGGACAGGAGATGTTTATGATGTAACCTGTCGATGTCACGCTGTGGTTTCAGATATTCATTACGGCTTTTTAGTAACTTCAGTAATAAGGCGATGAGAAGAAGAATTATTAGATTTTGCATGTAGTAGTATTGTTATATTTCGGGCCCTGGAATTATACTGTAGGCAGGATAGAAATCTAAATCCCACTGACGCTGATTGAAAACACATAAGTATATGCACTTAGTACACCCACTCAAGAAATGATTGTGTGACTGATGCTATAAAACTGACCTAAAGAATGGTGATGTGTGTGGAGAAGTGTTAGTTGTCCTGATGTGTGAAAGAGCGCTATTAAAATGTGTGTGAGTGAAATGAAGGCATATTGCTTTTAAATAAAGATTTAGTAGAATTACTGATTATTTGTAGACTGTGAAATTAAAAAGAAGTCTCTGCAGAAGCTGTAGGAACAGGAAACCGTGTGTGTGTCTGGGACAGGAAATGCATGCCCATAAAAGGGAAGCTCACGGTGACAAGTGTGCACCCAGAGTCGAGAGAGAGAGTTAACTCTGGGCAGATGAAGTAAAAGGGAGGTTTTAAGATAAAAAATGAATATGATACTAATTATATGCTTTAGTGTGTTAATACAGGTGAACGTCTCTAAACCCGGAACCCTTGAGCACAGCAGCAAAAGCATAGATTAACACGATTGGGAAAAACAGGCCACTCTTTGGCTTAAAATTATAGCTTCACCTGGCACTTTGTCCTTGACTCTGAGAAGAAGCTCAAAGGCCAGCTAATCTCCTGATGAAGACCGACAGAACATCGTGGATCAACAGCAGACAAAAGGAACCGAACTATTAACACTGACGACGCCAGCAGCAGCATGTATGCAACATGTACTGTGAATTACAGGCTGGGCAGTTGAACAGTGGGATAAAGAACTGTGGAAAAGCATTGGGCACTGAGTTTCATGTTTGCCATGCTTGAAAGAGAAGACTGAAAGATGGCTGGAGAAGAACAAGAGAGTAAATGAAAATAAGATTGACTGACGACTCCAGAAGCAGAATGGAGGAAACCCCATGATAAAATATGCAGGGGGAACTGGAGGCTGGTCAAGAACAGTGTCAAATGACTGGGGGGCACTGAGGCGAAGGAACTGAATGTGGTATTTTGCCAGACTGGAACTTAACGTAAAAGAAGAAGACGGAAAGATCAAGACAGAGAAGAAACAGACTGTGTTTGCTTTGAAGGCCGAACAGGACAGTGGGAAGAGAGGGATCAAGGTCAGGTGAACCAGGACAAGTTTGACTGCGAGCATATAGGATATGATTGGGTTGAAGTTGAACGCTGGACTCTTGAGGTTTTAGGGATGTCCACCACATCACAACAAAAGAGGTAAACAATACAAAAGGTAAAGATAATCAAAATAACTGACAATTATATTAATGAATAGAAAACACACATATACAAACTGTTACATGTGAGATTATTTTCGAAACGAATCAGAAGTGAGATAGTTTGAATGTAGAGCTCAGTGAAAAGATGCATAAATTAAATATGAATACATGAAAATGCAATGAATACATAAGGATGCAATGAAGAAGCAGCTTACATTCATGCAATGAAGAAACTGCTTACACTTAATTAAGATGATCACCTGGCATGCAATGAAGAAAACAGCTTACACTGCATTTACATGACAACATAACGCAAGGAAGAACACGCTTACATACATGACATAATTGGTATTTTTGACTAGAAAAAGAGAAATGGGTGGTTTAGTGGGTCGTTTAGGCACCCGTGATAATAATGCAAATGTCTTAGTTTGTTATTTTTAGGAGCAAAGCAGACCCGGACCAACTCTCCAGATCCAGCAGTTGGAAGA
Organism: Pelmatolapia mariae; assembly: GCF_036321145.2. Classification (NCBI taxonomy): domain Eukaryota; kingdom Metazoa; phylum Chordata; class Actinopteri; order Cichliformes; family Cichlidae; genus Pelmatolapia; species Pelmatolapia mariae. Next base: position 35,750,524 of record NC_086231.1, read on the forward strand.
AAATTGTAGGTTAACGCCAATGGATATGTTAAGGCAAGTTTCTGGTTGAATTGCTCACAGAATCATGTGTCCATGAACCTGGAAAACAGGCCCTAGCTCCTGGCGGAAGATTAGGAGTGCTTATTTAAGGTGGGAAATTAAAATAGAGGGTTAGTAATTCGGGGAAAGAAAAAACTGACTGCTTAACTGGAGAATGGGAAAGTGTCTGTGAGACTGTGAAGCCATATATGCATAAATAATACACACAAACAGAAAATGCATTAACTCTACAAAGACAAGCTCATGAAGTTTAAGCCATAGAGACATTGAATAAACCTGGCTAAGAACATAAGCATATGCAATGAAGATCTGCTTGCTGCTTGTATGAGTGAGAGAATGGTGTGAATGGTTAATAAAATTGATGGAAAGATTTAAAAAGATGGAAAAAACACAAGAAAAGTATTAACGCAGTTTTAAAAGAGTGCCTTAGGAGTGCTCTCGTACTGATTGATAAAAGTAGGCGATTAGTATAGGAAGAAAATGAAAATAATTGAATAATGTGATAAGGTTTAAACATGTATTTATCTTGTGACTGAGTATGAAAATTAGTTGGAGAGCTAATGTGAGTGATGACAGAGGAGCTTGCTGTGTGTGTGATTGAGACCTTAGAGGAGAAGTAGACTGTTACGAGGTGAAAATTTGATTAAGAGATTTATAAATTAGTGTTGACATATTGTGAGAACGTGCTTATATGTTTGGTTGAATGTGAGTTTGGTAAAGTGCTTAAAGGGGGATATTGTGTACAAAACGGTGTAGCTTTTTACGTTTTGGGTGTGTTCTACGGGTGAAATTTAAGATTGTTGAAGATTTTTGAGGTTGTTGTTTTATTTTTTAAAGAGGGAGTTTTAATAAACATGGACATGTTTAAGGGGTTTTGTAACAGTGCACTTATAAAGAAAAAACCTGTCAGGTGATTTTGTTTTGTACTTTGATGAGCTAATACTCAGCTCTCTTTTTTTCTCATTTTTGTTCTAAGCAGGCCTGCAAAAGACAACAATGAATAACGGCGCCGACAATAGTCTCAGGAAAACAAAAAGTAAGGTGACCTTTTCCGAATTACAATGGGTCAGATTGTGGGTCCCTGTCTAAGAGGATTGCAGCGAGCCAATCCAGCCCAAAAATATAAAGACCTATTTTACTAGAAACGAGTAAAAAGAAAATAAATGATTATATAAATACACTGAGTTTGCTGAAAGTGGAAAATCTGATTATTCGTGCGGAAGTCTACCAATACCCGATGTTAATGCGTGTGAGTGAATGTGTGGGTGAATGGACGGACCAGGAAGACCATAGGTTGGACCGACTGGACACTGACAAAAGACTGGACTAAGGTTGGACACATGACTGATAATTGTTATGTTTTAAGTTTTCTTTTATAACACAGGTTGGATAATAAGTGGAGAAAGTGAGTATAAAAGGTGATGTTCTGGTTAACACACAGGCTTTTGTTTATAGGACGTTTCAAGGATGCAGGCTGTGGATGGAGCCAAGAAGGGATTTTGACATGATGATTAATTTGATTTCCTTCCTTAAACACAGGTTTGAAGGCCCGGAGCAACTATACCTATGTTAGGAGTTTTCCTGTAAATTCAACTCAGATTGGAATAAATGACACTCAGAGAGGTTTTATAAATTAACGTGCACGGGAGAGAACTGGACAGGCGCTGTTCCTTCGCTTGACCTCAGTTGCTCTCGTCCGCTCTCCCGTAACACTGCTCTTTTATTGTGGTTACATGAATATGCATAGGTTCATTAACATATGACATCTTATAGGTATACATGTGAACAAAGAATACCCTTCGTGTGTGTGTGTGTGTGTGTGGTCATAAAATGACTTCCTAACCCTGCTGGCCTGGAAGTCCAGCAGTTCATCTAAACAAAATGCACTTAGAGTAAAACAGACATAGATACGTGTATCCTACCATAAAACAATAAGACAAGGTACGACCTCTCCCATGCTCCCAGGATGTGGGTGTGAAAGCCAGAGTGCTCTGGAATGCACACAAGCTTCCTAGGATGAGACATCCTTTCAGGATACTATCAACTACATACTTCTAAACACAAATGATTACATGCAGCATTCTACCATAAGTAAACCTATATAATTAAAAGGTAATACTGACATTATATTTAACATTCTATTAACATTCCCTCCTGTTGTCAGTTTAACTTTTAAATGAGATATCATTATGTAACATCTTGTTGTACATTTCTGTCACATCCTCATTAATCACACAAAATCTTCACGTTCCAACAGGTCAGAGTCATTATCATCATTTGTCACAACTATGTATGCAGTAACACTGGAAACTATTATACGGTTAATCATGAGTTTTAGACATGGCAGGATACATGTTACAAAGTCACAAAATAAAAGTAAAAAATAGTCCAACTCCAATAAGTAGTCTTTCTAGCACCTAGCTTCAACCTTAAGTATTGTGTTTTTGGCAGGTCATAGATGTTCTCACATATTCTTTTACTGAAGTTTCAAAATTAAAATTAAAAAATAAAAAATAAAATTAAAAAATAAAGTGTAAAATTGTTGATTTATTATAGAGATCATCTTCCCTCCTGTCGAGACATGATTTAAAGCATGGCTCACTAGAGTGGCTGTTTTGTGTAATGATTTGGGAAGAATGGGAATTCCTGCTATTTCATATGTCATCAGTGTCTAATAATGCTCCGTGTTTTAGCCATTGCGTTTGTTCTTTTAATCGTGCTGCTTCTTGTTCATCCTGCAGTACAGACAGTGGGATAGTGTGATTTTCATAAGTCGTTACTAAGACTGTGGTTGCTATGGCTGCTGCTTTTGCAGCTTTATCAGCAAAATTGTTTCCCTTTGTAACTTCAGAGTTATCCTTCTAATGTGTGGTCCGCCACATATTTCTGCAGAACAGTTAAGTTCTGCAGTGCCGCATATATGTCTCTTCCAGTTGTTCCCATCACTGTCCATAGGATCAGAGTCCAAATGTATGTAGAATAAACATTCAAACATACCAGTTGAGTTTGTTGTTTGTCACATGGGTCTCAGCTATCTTGAAAGCTGCAGACCTCGCTCGAGTTTTACGGCCTCTGCCAACCCCCATCACCTTACTTCAGGCCTCCTTGTCCTGTGGGGGATATTTATGACTCCTCCATTGTCCATTCTCTGCAGGAAAAACTCTGTGGAAAGGGTGCTGGATCCAGTTATCTTACTGCTGTTATGATCCCAGCAGTCTTCAGTGTGCCATCGTATGCACAGTACAGTGACACAGCATTAGGTGATGTTCATAGGAAACTGCTGTCATCACCACCATAGCTTCTGGTTCCGTGCTGTTCACAGAATCATGATGCCATCCTCGAAATCTGCCTGCGCTGTCGATTGGAGCTTGGCACGCTCCCCTCATCCTTCAGGTGCCCGTCTGTCGTCCACAATCTCCTCTGTTGGTCTCTGGAAAGACCCCTTGGCACAGCTCTCATTCCAACGCAGCTTCGTGGTCCTTGCTGTGGCTCCAAAGTCTGATCTCATGATGGGCCCCAAACAGCTCGACCTTTGACCTCAACCACTGCCTTGGCTGTCAGCTATGCCTGGAATGGGTTCGCTTCTCACTGGGCCTCAGAAGATTTCTCAAGAGATTCCTTTCAGCAAGACTGCTGCACCTGTATTTCCTTGCTAGGAGGAAAAAACTTCTATCTGGAAAGCATGTCAATCATCATCAAACCACATTCTTTAGTTCAGTGAGCTCCATCTATGGACCATCAAAACCTCATCTGAACATGGATGCACCACTTTGCATAGGTTTAATACCTGTAAATAAACTGTTAATCACACAAAAATCACTGCAAAAATCATAAAAATATAGTTTAGAAAACATAAAAAGATAGTTTCATGTAACTCTGTAATTCTGGACCCCTCCTGTTGACGCATGGACACTCCCATGAGTCAACTCATCAAACCTAGATTCCTGTCTGAAATAAAAAGTTAGCGAGATCATGTCCCAGGCAACATCAGGGTGTCTCCCCCTCTGGAGCAGCACCACCCCGGACCTATAACCCTGCAATAAAAGATGTTAGTGTGTTTTGCATATTAGGTTTGCTTAAAACCCCGCTCCGCCAGGAGCCTGCATACACACCATCATGGCCTGGAAAACAAGATCTAGAAGTAAAATCAACCTTCACACTTATAAACAATTGTATAATACGAGTATGAAAGCATTCAGCGTCAAGAGGACAAGTATCATGTGCAGGTTTTCTCAAATCAGTAAACTGCAATTATTGGCATAATTTGCCTCAGACATGGATCATCCCATGTACTCAGTTAACATTAATGTAATCGGTGACTTCCCTTAAGCAAAGTCACTCCACTTAGCTATCACTAGGAGCTCAGTAGTGGCCAGCTAATGAGCCCCATATTAAACTATTCCATAAACACTGTATCTCTCATTTGCATTCTCATGTTACTTGTCCGTCTCTGCTGAATCCTCTACATGTACACTTAGAAAAACAAACATTTAGCAACACACATGGACAATCCTGGAGGTCAGGCACAAATTGACAGGGTCCAGAGGTGCTGTAAAAAGACCATAAAGTTAGCCAACCATAACTGTGGACACAAGTGACACTAGTTTCAACACAGGAAATGTTTCACATGTTATTCACATCGTCAAAATAACCTTTACATTTCCCCAACAACACAGTGTAACAGCATCACCAACTCATAACCTGTAAACACAGTTTTCTTCACACATGAACCCAGAAATCCTGTAGTAGAAAAACATCAACCAGCTATCCTGGTATAAATCACATGATCAAATCACATGAAGAACTGTAATGCTGTAGAAATGTTAACGCTGCGCAGGTGTATACACACTTTCTCACAGTTACCTCTGTGAGCAACACAAGGTAGTGAACAACACCCTTGGTAGATGCAAACACAGAAAGTGGCATTTAAAAGGCTAAATCGTCATGCAACCTCGGATGGTGCTGTCATCTTCCTGCTCCTTGTAAGAAGAAACACACATAAATTTATCTGCACCTTTGTCAGGTGGGGGTTAACTTTGCACAGTCGTGTTACATCAGTAAAATCGTGTCAGCATTTGTCAGCTGTTGTCAATCAGTCAGTTTTATTTCTCTTACTCATTTGTCATTCACTCATTCATGCATTCATTCATTCTTTGCTAAAAGTGGAACCCATCGACGCATTCAGTTTCCACACTCAGCAAAATGACGTCATTTTAAAAAGAAAAAGAAAGAAGAAAATTTCAAAAGAAGAATTTAGGCTGGATTATCTCGCTGAATCCTTTTTGACAGGGACTTTCATTTTAATTATCCCAGATAAGTGACTTTCTCCTGAGCCCATTTCAATATTTTGGAGAAAGTCAACGGTTTGCAACGGTTTTCTTGACATGTCGTTTAGCGCTTTTGTTCCAATCATGCCGATCTGCTCATACAGAGATTATCAAACAAAACTTTCAGTGCACTGTGAAAGTATCAAAATAAAAAGGCCTCGTTCAGTCATGACACACACTCCTCATCTCAGGAGGGTAAATCATACCATTAGCATGATTTATCAAACCATCATACTAATTGGCAGGCTCAACTTCACAACAAAAGAAAAATCATCAGCTAGATAAACACCAAACCAACCATCAGCCGCACGACACACAACATAAGCCTAATGTCTTATTAGCTATGATTTTAATCTGTACCTTTTTACTCATTTAGGCCAAAGATCTCATTTAGTTTTCCTTTTTTCCCCGTCATCATAAAACATGTGACATGTCATCAGATATTTCACAAAAGAAGTTTGTTCTTATGTACTCAGAGTTGTGTATCTGGGTGCAGGATTCACTCACACATCACAACAGGAAACTCAGTGTTTTAGAGTCTCCACACTAATAAACTCCAACACATCCCATTCACTCGTGCTAGAATTCAATCACCTTTCCTTAATCTAAGAACGATCAACAAATTTGCATATCAGCTATTAACCCACTAAGATGACAGGACAACAGAAATGCATGTTCAAAATATTATCACAAAAATAGAATTTCCCTCATACAGTAAAATATTTTGTGCTGCATCAATCAGGCAGAAAGCATCTCCCAATTTACTATATTAACAACTAAATTTATTGTCCGATCACTGGTTGTTCAAACCAGAATCTTTTTTCCCACAAAAATTAAACTGTTGTCCTGCAACCTAGAGAGTTAACTGTCAGCATTGGATAAATTCAGCATTTAATAACAAGTCTGTTAAATTGACATGATTTTAACACTGATGAGAGATAACAAGCTGATTTTCATTGCATATGTGTTTGTGTTATTAGGCAGGTTTAATCAATGTGTCTGGAGCTGCATCTCCAGCAGGGCATGTTCTTAAAGCTGCCTTTCCTACACACTTCTCTGCTATTAATTGATCATTTTTTAACTAACGTGCTATGAGTCCACTGGTCTTTGCATCACACGAGGTGACTTGGACAAGATGATAAACAGACTCACATGCTCAAGATGCTGCCTAATCTTCATGAGCTCTCTTGTGTTTATGTTAGTAGGGTTAACGCATATTCTGCTTGTGTGTGTGATTTTGTATATGTTTCTTTTTGTAGTGGTTCAGATTCCTTCACAATTTTCCTACTTAAGCAGTCAGTATTATTTTGCCCAGATTTGCTAACCCAAAATTTTGATTTCCCACATTAAACAATAGCATTCCTCTGTGTTCTCACCTGCTGCTCTCACTCTGTTGTCCTCTCCCACTTCAACAGTCCAACAGCCGGCAGTTCTTCTTCAGCTTTGTCCTGTGTTCCACTGTCTCTTCTTGCCATTTTCTCCAAAGGTGGCAAATGTCAACTTCCAACAGTCTCCTCAGTTCTCCTCAAACGTTCTTTTCACAAGCACAGTGAAGTTGCAGCTTGTTGGAAACACAGTGCCATTCATCAATCAATCAGGATGATGGGTTTGCTTTTCTTCTCTGATGCTGTTTGTCCACACTGCTGCTGCTTGCTGGGTCTCTTTGCTCAGGACTTTGCTGTCTCTTTATCTGACACGTTATTGCTCTTGGAACTGCATTCCTTGTCTTCAGGGAGGAGTGAGAGCTCGTTTGTGAGGTTGAGGGACACATGGAGCTGTAAATAAGTTAGCCAGAAACCTGGCCTGAATGTTTCCAATGATCTTAAACTATAACTTTATTCCGACCGCTGCATGTGGAAAATTGGTCCAGGTCTGCTTTAATCTGAAAGTGACAAAACTAAGACATTTTCATTATTATCATCACTGCTTAACCGACACACAGAACTCTCTCTCTATCTTTTGTGAACTCTCTTTTCTGAAAAGCAGAAAATAAGACTGTAGTTGTTCTTGGCTGATAAACACAAAACCTTTTTCCTATGATTATTTTTCATCTACAATGTAGATTCTGTCTCTTTTTACTCTTTTTTCTTTACACTAGCTGGTGACCTGCAGAATCACCGCTCTCATAATTTGTGACAATTACGTTTACACAACACACGCACACACTGCGACGTCAGGCACATTCACACTCACTTTTTTTTCATCTGCATAAATAATCATATGGCTGATGACATGTGCCATGGTGATCCATAAGTATGATCACAAGTTTATTTAATTATTTTTCAACCCAACAAAGCAAATAAACAAAAACATGATGCTGATGCTATGAACACTCTACACACGAGTCAAGATGCAGGAAAACTGCTGCGCATCTGAAAGGAGAAGCTGAACTCACGGATACGCTACATACTCGAGTTATCATAGTTCTCTTCCCCTTTCTTTGATGAGTTCTCAGCCAGCTCCTGATCTGATAATGTGTAGCTTGCTCATCAGCTCAGAAGAGACAGTAACGCAACCTCACACAGTGGTTGCGTGCTTTTGCCCACAGTGGCAAAGACTTACACATATTAATTTCAGCTTCTCCATCATGTAGTTTTAGCTGTTTTATACAGGGTTCAGCTTATTAGTTGTTTTCATAGGTGTGCTCTATATCTCAACAATGGCTCATATTAGAATGACAGTTTTTAAACAGGTCAAGTGCCTCTATGCACGTAATTAGGTAAAATATTTGCCTATTTAACTTCATCTCATATGTCATTGTACTGTATTTGAGCAACCTTAAGCTTAATGCAGATTACTTTTAACACTTATCCACCTCAATCAAATCTGTGGTCTGGAGCACAGGCTGTTGTTGATCAGGGCAAGCTAAAGAATCATCTAAATATTTTGTGTCAGCAAGGGGTGGGGGAAGCCATTCACCAGAGCATAGTTTAAAGGCTGCTGATGTGGGCTGGCCTTCTCCACACGCTCTTCGAGGCTGCTGTGTTTTCTGACAACTTTTAACATGTGACATTCTCCAACCACTGGTTTACGGTGATTACAGTTATGAGCATATAAATACCTCGCACTGCCGGGAGTAAATCCTTACATGAATGTGTCGTCTCCCTGTGAGACAGTCTTACTTGCTCGGGAACCCATGATAACAACAACAACCGTGTCACAGACCTCGCCTGCTCTGCAGTCATTCACACAACAACAACAACAACACAAAATAGGCCTTTTCAACGCGTACTACGTTTTACGGACAAGGTTTATCTAAAAATGCTTCCAGCCCTCTTTCAGGCGAGCCTTTACTTCTAGAAACCCTTCTAAAAATGCTTCCAGCCTTCTTTCAGGCGAGCCTTTACTTTTAGAAATCCGCCTAAAAATGCTTCCAGCCTTCTTTCAGGCGAGCCTTTACTTTTAGGAATGCTACCAACCCCTCTGGGCGAGCTTAAACGTTTTACGCGAGGTGTCTCAGAGTGTCAATATTCACCTGGTTGCTGATTCACTGCCGGTCTCTCAGGTCCGCCTTATCAACCCCCAACGTCGTGTACCACTTGTAATAACGCCAGCCAGAACCCGAATTCACGTCTCTGGTCTTTTATACTGTACCTAGACAGTAGCTGTCGACAGACTTCAGCGCGGGCTTCTCACGACGTCAGGACTCGATGAGGTTTTCCCGTAGGAGCACACAAAACGTTATGTCCTAACTCCGGCTCGGAGGACCAAATAAATGTTAGGAGTTTTCCTGTAAATTCAACTCAGATTGGAATAAATGACACTCAGAGAGGTTTTATAAATTAACGTGCACGGGAGAGAACTGGACAGGCGCTGTTCCTTCGCTTGACCTCAGTTGCTCTCGTCCGCTCTCCCGTAACACTGCTCTTTTATTGTGGTTACATGAATATGCATAGGTTCATTAACATATGACATCTTATAGGTATACATGTGAACAAAGAATACCCTTCGTGTGTGTGTGTGTGTGTGTGGTCATAAAATGACTTCCTAACCCTGCTGGCCTGGAAGTCCAGCAGTTCATCTAAACAAAATGCACTTAGAGTAAAACAGACATAGATACGTGTATCCTACCATAAAACAATAAGACAAGGTACGACCTCTCCCATGCTCCCAGGATGTGGGTGTGAAAGCCAGAGTGCTCTGGAATGCACACAAGCTTCCTAGGATGAGACATCCTTTCAGGATACTATCAACTACATACTTCTAAACACAAATGATTACATGCAGCATTCTACCATAAGTAAACCTATATAATTAAAAGGTAATACTGACATTATATTTAACATTCTATTAACAACCTAATATGATATGATTAACTTCTCTTTTAATTCCCTAACCTGAGTGAAGGATTTTGAGTTTGTAACACATGAGATGTGTCACAAAAAGGGGGGTCTTAATATATGCGATTAGCTACATGAAATTCAATTCAATTCAATTCAATTCAATTTTATTTATATAGCGCCAAATCACAACAAAAGTCGCCTCAAGGCGCTTTATATTGTACAGTAGATAGCACAATAATAAATACAGAGAAAAACCCAACAATCATATCATATGACCCCCTATGAGCAAGCACTTTGGCGACAGTGGGAAGGAAAAACTCCCTTTTAACAGGAAGAAACCTCCGGCAGAACCAGGCTCAGGGAGGGGCGGCCATCTGCTGCGACCGGTTGGGGTGAAAGAAGGAAAACAGGATGAAAGACATGCTCTTTTAGGGTTACTAAGCAAATGTCTACGTGACCTTTACCTAATAACCTTTGTGATGATAAACTTGTTTACCGACTTGCTCTCTTGTAGAACATACAGACTTAGGAAAGGGGAACCTCAGCTCAGAGTGTATTAGAGCTTGTAATTAAATGTGGGACTTGAAAAGAGGAAGCAAATTTGGTACAGGACGTACTTGAGATGATCAGATGAGAGAAGGAGAAGGTCAGGAATAGTTTAAAGTAAGATTGAGAAATTAAATGGGGTAAAAGGGGGTGTAGCTTCAGGGCAGTTCACAGCCCGGCGTAAACGCAAGGTGCTGTCACACAGCTTAAGTTATTTGGTTGATTTAGTCTATGACAAAATAATAAGGAAACATTAAAAATATACAACACGTTGAGGAGATCTCTTTTGTTATATTTTAGTGTTTAACATGGAAGATGCCTCTCTGGAGCTTCTCTCCTGATGCTACCCCACCAAAAGACGCTTATCCATAGAGACTATGTCAGCTCCCAAACAGACAACAACAAACCAAGACTAGCAATAAACAATCTAAACATAAATAATAACAAATAAAGAACAATACAGAATAAAAATTTGAACCGAAGAATAAAATAATGAAATGTGGATTATTAAATATTAGGTCTCTCTGTTAAAAGGTCTCTGTTAGCTGACGCAAAGCGGTCGCAGCAGATGGCTGCCCGTACCTGAGCATGGTTCTGCCGGAGGTTTCTTCCTGTTAAAAGGGAGTTTTTCCTTCACACTGTTGCCAAAGTGCTGGCTCAATAGGGGGTCACAAGATTGGTGGGTTTTTCTCTGTATATATGAAGCACCTTGAGGCAATTTTTGTTGTGATTTGGCGCTATATAAATAAAATTAAATGGGAATGTATTGAAGTAAACTTAAATGTCATAAACCAGGAATTAGTTCATTTCTCAGGGGAGAAATGAAAAAACGGGGACTGGTGTTAGGAATAAAAGCTATATTTTTAATATGAACCTGCCCATTATCTTGTTTTATGTACTTTAATAATGAAGGCTGGCTTGTAGAGCAAGGCCACCTTTCACTCACAAACAAGTGCTCAGCCAGACTGAAAAAACAGGACGTTTTAGTGCACAAGGCATATTAATAAATATAGACACAAAAAGAGGAACTCCCCATATAAACAACATTCAAAATGTGTGAAGTATAAAATACCGAAATAACACTATATAAGTCACAGCTGATGATTCTAATGTTAGAGAGCTCTTGCAACTGGCGTCTGAGCTGTGCAGAGGTCGCTCTTAAGACAGGTACTTATGTAGGTTAACATAAGGTTGAGTCCAACAGAAGCAAGGCACCCTAAATGCGCACAGCATGCAGCAGGGGTTGCCAAAATAATAGGAAACAGCACATGTAGGGAGAGAACACTCACTAAAAGTTCTGACTACACATAGTGTGGTGGCTTATGTGAACTTGCAGGCGTTCACTATGACATCATTAGCACAACAGAGACTGAGTAAAGTTTTAGATGCTCGAAATCTGATACTTACACATGAAGGAATCAATATGGCAGATGTAATGGGATTAGGAGGACCTAATTACTGTACTAAGAAAGCAGAACTCGAAGGGAAAGTCAGGGAAGATTTAAAAGCAGGACCTGTTGGGATTTGGGATTTAGAGATTCTTTTATTGCTATGATATAATCTGTCTTATGATGACTGCATTAATAACATGTTGTACAGTATTATTTTAATAGTATTGAATATGTTTGTGATAACAGTGATGTCTCTATTGACAGGTTGAGTTGATTTCATACACAAAGCATAACTGTGCTTGTTTAGAGTTCATGTTCCGTCCAAAAGGGTCTTAAGCTTCACTGGTGAGAGTGTCCAGGTGATACATGTTGAGGGAAGATGAGAACATAGCAGGTTAATTGCATGCACGCTTACAAACACACATGATTTAAATATAGGCCAGGCCGAAGGTCTGGACTTTATGTAGCTTTTAAATTTACAGCTCCTAACTTGCAGGAATGGCGTGGAGTGTAATGAATGAATGCAAAACATGCTTACAGACACAAACATGACATGGATTTATTTTGTAGGGTAAAGGTGGACCACATGTTGCTTTGTTTCTGCTTAGCAACTACTGAGTCGGGTGAAAATGTTGTAGATAATGGAAACTTGTCTAAACTGGCATTAACAGTAACTTTTGCATGTTATGTATATGCTTGAAGCAAAAAGAGGAGTAAATGATGATAGAAAATTTTGAAGTGTGTTTTCTAGCGGACATTTAGGCTGACATAGGGATGGTGTATATTTTACCCGGGGTGTTTTTAATAGAACTAAAACCGTTGCTCACACACATAAAGAGTATTGAGATTAGGTAAAGTTAATATAATGGATAGAGCCCAGAACATGATGTTGTGAACCAACTTTGAATGACAGGAACCTTAGATGAACACAGTAGGTTAGTAAGGTGTAGCAGAGAGAGGCTGTTTGTTTTTTATCCCTTACAGGAGAAGATTTCCACTAGAGAGGGACCCAGAAAAGGAGCAGAGACCACTTAAGCATGAAGTGTTTTCAAGTGGGAGCTGGTGTTTTATTACTGGACCACCTAGAGGACATGAGGTGGTTGTCTGATTTGCTGAGTCAGAGGACGCCTAGAGAGGGTCAGAGCGAAGACAGTGGAGTTGGGAATGGTGGTTTCGGCGCCCATGATACCATTAATGGATCTAGAGGTGACAGAGTGGGTCGAGGAGTGACCCAAGGAAATGGTGTGGTGATGTCTCTGGAGAGACATCAAGAGAGGGAATTGTAATATTTAAAGAAATTAGGTCACTGCTGAACTGTATATAACCATCATCCTTAACATTACATTAATTATCATTTCATCAAAGCATTTATTGAAGCTGTTGGCATTATGTTATAAGTTATATTATAGGGGTTATCATAATCAAATATTAACATGTTTATTACAGGTGCAGTTATAACTACTTTAAAATGATTGAGTTAATATATATATATCATAACTCATAGCCTGAGTATATTGTTACAGTAAAATAGTAGCTGAGTAAAGGCCTGAATGTATTCAGCTTCTTGTGGTATTTGAGTTTGCTTAGTTACCGGTGACGAAAGGATGTCCAGTCCATGGTGACCTCAAAGGCCTGAGATCTTCACCATATTTGGATGGATGGGGAACTTCTGTGTCTGCAGTTATCTCTTAAAATACATGGATGTTCTCTACATGCAAATTATGTGCTTGTAAACGCATGAGGGGGCGTTACAATACCCTGATATTATAAAAGCAATCTAGAGTGTATTTTGGGTAGAGATGTACAACTGATGTTTTGCAGTTTGCACCTCTCCACGCTGCGTGCATTCATTAAAATCAATTGTTTGACCGACCTCTTCTGGACCATCATTGTTTTACTCTCGTCCTCAATTTCGAACCCGTAACATGGGTCATGGTAGCTTTGTCTATCTTTTTTGTTGTCTGTGCCTCACTATCCTAAATCTACTATCCTAAATTTCAACCACATCTTATAGTTTTTTTTTTATTTTTTTGTTACCAGTAGGATACTTTAGACTTGTAATTAGCAATTTAATTATGTAAAAATTTACTTTGAATTACTACTTTATTTCCATTCCACAGTTTGCATTTTCTTCCTCATTGAAAATTATACAAACAAGAGTTATTCAAAATGATCCTTCAATATCAATATATCCATAATGCTTTACTACATGTGTTGCTTTGTATGTTCAAACAGGAACCCCTCCTGATGTGATGTTCATCAACCACGAACCTCAGTGTCCTAAAGTGAATGAAGAGTGTACTTTGCACCTTCACATAAAAGACTTTTGTCCTGAGGAGGTGTTGGTGACATGGACTAAAGATGGAGACAAGGTTGTCTCTGGTGTCTTCAATACTCCCCCCAGCCTGAACGTCAATGGCCTGTACTCCATGTTCAGTTTCCTCAAACTCAATCCCACCAATGATGACCAAGGCTGCACATTCAAATGCCAGGTGGTTCATAGTGCTCAGATGGAGCCTGAGGAAAGGATCTTCATATTTCCAAAACTCTGCCTGACAGACAGCTGTTGATGTCTAAACCTACTTTGGATCATTTCACATCTGGGGAGTAAATCATTTCAGTTTTAATTCTGCAGTTCTGCTGACTACAAAACTGTAAAACAGAAAACAAAAAAAGTTGAAATGCTTTAGTTTGATATCTGCAAATTCTATCCTGCCTGAGTATCACTTTAGGTTAAACAGGCTGGGTTATCCACATTTAAGACTGCTATAAACCTTTTCTGACAATCTTAAAGACCACTTGATGTCCTCTGGATAATACTATAGTCATTTCATTATTATTTTTTGTTTTTACCACACACAATATTGTATTTCATATAGTTAACAGTGTCAGTTAACTATTAAGCCATTAAACTAACTCTTCTAAGGTGATGCTAGAGGCTCTACCTTTTAAGCTACCTGCAGAGTTAGTGCAGTCAGTGCACACACTGCTTTGAATTTACTTTTGAGTAACCTTGGTTTCATTACTATATGTTCCTATATGTATTCTAATTGCTGCATTTTTTGTTCTATTTTGTTTGTGCAGAACATCTTTATTTGTATAGCAAATTGTAGTTTGTAGTTGCAAACAATTTCAAGTTTTGTTACAAAGGTTGTTGAGAGAGGGACAATTGTTTTGTTGTTGTTTTCTATTAACAGAATTAAATGTTGAAACACGGCAAGTAAGTGTGTTCTAATTGCTTAAAAATTATTATTTTAATTTCAATTTATAATTTGTGTATTTCAGTCACAGTGTCACAATGTCGTTTTAATTAAGTGAAAATTTACATGATGTGATAAAGCAGGGGTAATCAATTACAAACCCAACAGGTCCGGTTACTAAGATTTCTTTCACAACAAGGTCCAGATCTCAAGTCTTTTTCATCCCATGGATTAGTGTTAAATCTAAACCGTATATTTCCATTTCATTACAGCAGGGCCGTGCAGAGAGGTTTAAAGGGACGAGTGCTCAAAGTTAAAAAAGGGGCACATTGAACCAGGCTGAATAACAACAACACACATTCATCAAGAATCTAATATGGGACCGCATCATACTATATCACTGTTGTAAGGTGGCGACAAGGCAAAGCAAACGTAGCCTATGTTTTACCTGATGGGTACAATGTTGCTGTTGAGGGGTTTCTGCTGCTCCTGCTGCTGATGGTGCTGGAGGGCAGGGCTGTGCTGATCTGAGACTGTAGACATTAAAAAGTCCATAGGAGAGATGGTAGCTGATTAAACAAGTGTCATGAGATAATAACAAAATGCAACGATTGGTGACAGCGCTTGGAACCATAAGGCAACAAAAAACTGTGAGAAATAAACTCGGCTCTGCCTGTGAATCCCTCTTTGCTTCTCTTCCTTCTTCATCTCCTCATCTCATCTATCACTCTCCACTTGCTGTCCATCTGAGAACAAGGCACAACTTGCTATTGCAATAAACTATAATTTAATTATCCACACCTAACAACTCTTGCACTTAATCTATAATAAAATGATGACAGAAAAATGTTATAGAAGCAAAACATTCCAGTTGTGCTTATTATTATTTTTATACTGGAATACCTCTCCAACAATAATTTAAAAAATCCATATACATAAAACACACACATGCACGCACACACAGTGACATTTTAGACCTTCTTCAGAATACTGTATATACTATGGGCACAAGTTTCCATCATGGTGCTGATCCAGAATCCTTCCCTTATTATTTATTACTAGAGCTACAATAATAAAGCAATGAGGGGGAAAAAGTAATAAATATGAAATAATGTATTTATGATGATTCCATTTGTTTCACTATCCACTCTGTACAGGCAGAAGGTTTATTAAATGTTTAAACTGTAGAGATACAATAATTTTACTGCTGTAAAATCAGCATTTTGTCTTATTTAAAATATAAATCTAATATAATATGTTTCTTAATGTATGTTCTTTAAAATACAGCGTGTTTTAAAAAAAAAATATTATAATTATAATAATCCATAATTATGTGGACATGCATATTAGATCGTTTTTAGTGAAATATAATCCCTCCAGAAAGGCAGGAAAAGCCCTGTGACTTACTTTAAAACTAAATATGTTCCCTAAAACGGTGACAGAGCTACAGACCCATGACACCTTTACCCAGTGAGCTAGCAGCTATGACCAGCACTACTTGTGCAGTTAATAAAGGGACAGGTAATGTTTGTCGCGCTGTTACACACACAGTACACTCATTTGTTTCAGTTCATCAGTTGCCACAAGACAGCTTACCAACATGTACACAATAACCTAATACTCCTGTGTGCTATACGTCACAAGAAGGTGATTGGTCACTTGCAATGCTGAACCTGGAACAATATTAATTATGATGATGTGGAAACAACACCAACACGAGGATATCAGATCGTCCACACTGTTGCATTAGTCTGTTAATTTGTGTGTTTCCCTTATAGCTCCGCACTGCCCAGGTGGTAAAAAATGTTCTTTGCTAGCTCATTCCCATGGTCAGAGGGCCCGGTGGCGCCAGTGTCCGGCAGCCTCGCCTCTGTCAGTGCGCCCCAGGGCAGCTGTGGCTACAATGCAGCTTGCCATCACCAGTGTGTGAATGTGTGTGTGAATGGGTGGAAGACTGAATGTAGTGTAAAGTGCTTTGGGGTCCATAGGGACTAAGTAAAGCGCTATACAAATACAGGCCATTTACCATTTTACCATTCATTCCCGGCTCGTAACCAGTGTGCTCTGCCACCAAGGGTGAGATTGGTTAATGGTCATCATGACATGTGACTGATACAAGCCATATCCTTTTATTTAGCAAAATTGTGATGAATAGTTAAATGTTGAGGGGCACAGGCAGGACTCCACATGGACACAGACATAAAAAGAAGTTTTACAAAAATGCCTCAAGAAAAGGGCACTTGGGGCACCCATGAGGAAAGGGGCAGGTGCCCAAGCCCTTCTTCAGACCACACTGGTCATCAGTGTGGCTGCCTTCAGTGGTTTCAGAGCTTTCACTATATCAGTTATGGCAGCCTCTGTAAGAGTAGAGAGATCACTTTCACTTCAAGTGAGAGCAGAGCTGCAGAGATTGCAGAAGTGTTCCAGCATCTCCAATGTGATGTTCTGGCCACCCCATCAGTCACCAGCTTATGGGCAGCCTGCTTCTCTTTGAGCTTGCAACTTGCAGTACTGCTGCGATGAACATAGGATGCTATGCGTTTCACTTGGCTGAGCAACAACTGAAACAGGTATATGCCCTGAACACAAAATTTATAAGCTTTATATAAAAATTCAGTAAAAACACAACAAGCCAAAAAACATCTCATTAAATGTGGATTAAGGCCTCTTCAGGCAAGCTATGATAACACGTTTTACCAACAAGTAAATACTACAATTAAGGATGTTTCCTCTAGATTTAGTGAAACTAAAAAGAAACAGCTGCATCTAACTGGGTTGACTGGCAACATATCAGTAATATGACTGGGTATAAAAGAGCATCTTAAAGAGGCAGAGTTTCTCAGAAGTATTTCAGAATAATATTTCTCAACATAAAATGCAAAGACTGAATATTTCATCATCTATAGTACATAACATCATCAAAAGATTCAGAGTCTAGATAATTTTCAGCAAGCAAAGGGACAAGGCCAAACACACCATTTGGATGCCTGTTATCTTTCGGGTATCCAGTCGCACTGCATTAAAAATAGACATGATTCTACATGAAGCAAATCATTGCATGAGCTCAAAAAGACTTCACTGTGCTAATATCATTGTCAGTCAACACAGTTTGTATCCACAAATGCAATGCTAATCTATTCAGTTGCCTAATGCTAATGAAATCCTGACTATTTCATTGAAATGTCTACAATTCAATAACTTATTCAATTGAGGAATATGATTCATTTCAATTATTTTTGGAAATAATTATTTTGGGCCCTTGAAATACATATCAAAAAAGAAAAGATTCACAGTAGCTAAAATGATCAAAAGAAGTCTTGTCTTTGTTTTGTTTATTGTAAAGAAAATTGTTATAGTAACTAAAGTAACTATACTTTAGTTACTATAGATGAAAAGATATCTTCTTGCTGGATGCAGAAATGTTAAATTATTATTAATTTCATGTAGATGCTACTCTGAAAGTGCTGCTGAGCCTGGATCTGCCTGCTTTATTAGACAGATGGTCGGAGCTGGTGTCCCCTCTCCATCATCGTGTCCATCAGTGCTAATAAAAGGAGTTATTTACAACCTCTTCACACACCATCTTCTCCATATCACCAAGGTATGAGGAAACTCATCTGTCACAATGATAAATCTCTGAAGCTTGTTTATTTGCTGGATGTCTTTCCGCACAAGTGGAAATTGTAGCTGATCTCAGAGTGGTGAAAGAAGAGGCAGTGGCCTTGCTCTGTTAAATCAGTGCCAATCTGCCACTGATTTAAGGTTATGGTTACTTTACTTATACCTGTAGGTAAATTTACTTTACAGAAGAATGATAGCATTTGACATCCCTTCAGATAAAAACGTAGGACTGCCGGGCGCTGCTTGTGCACGCGCCCCGTCAATTTAACGTATCATCCAAATGGTTAAAAAAAAGATTATGCCATAGTTGTTATGAAAAGGGTCCATAGAGATTAAAACAGTTATCTGTACTTATCTGTACCAGGTTTTAAATGTTTATTTCTCAGGAAGATTAGTATTTTACTGGTATTGTACTGGTGTATCAAACTGATTTGAAGGAATTACTGCTCTCTGGAACACGGCAAAGCAGTAAGTTAACACTTAATAATTGAGCTTCCTGTATTGGTGCTGCTTATATCCAAGTGTCTCACCAATATAAGATGAGACACTTGGATTGAATATTTTACTAGTATTTATGTCGTAACAATCAAACGTAAAACAAAAGCACACAGAAAGCTCCAGATGTGCCTTTATTCATTTACAGCACATTGCTGAGAGTTATAACAAAGGTTCAAAGTACACAGCTTTGCCAAAAAAAATTAAAAAACAGTGGTCCTTGGAAAATATTAACATTTAGTTAGTAACACAAAAAAGTGTGGAACCAATCATGACTTGATGACTTTCAGAGTCTCACACGAAGAATGCTTTTTTCCCCCTGTCTGTGACATAAATGAGCACACTGAATCTCTGAGTCAAAGCAAAGTAAATGATTATATAGTAGGTCAGTATAATCACAAACTGCAGAAGCATTACAGAGAATTCATAACTTATTAACCACACTGGGTAAATCTGGAACACAAGGCAAATGCTCAGATTTTTTATTCTCAAACATCTGTAATTATTCAGTTATAGAGTCCTTTTCTTAAAAATTTAAATCTTTTTAAAATTACAGAAACATATTCTTACAACAATAATCAAAATATATACTAAAGATATTCCAGGCTATTCAGAGGTGTGCCTGTATCTCTTTGTTCTAAGGATATTTTTAAACCACCTGACATCTTCAGGTCTGATGGACCTGCAGGTCCGTTTACATTTGGCAGAAACTTGAGCTGATTTTGGTCATATTGCAGTTATGTCAGCGACATTCATGTACATACTCCCTAGTTGTCTAATATCTCATTTTTCAGACATATATATAAGGCATATGAAGGTTGAACAGCCAACTACATCCTCTTCATAGTGAATGCAGTTCACCCCAGCTCCACAGTAAGTCATAGCTGTAATTCCATGATGTTGAGAATTTATTCTTTTTTCAACTAAGCATTCACCATAAATTGGTGTTACAGCAAAAAAAAAGAGGAAGAAGAAGAAAAACAAAAATCTAGCTGACTTAAAATAACAAAAATCCAAAAGGTTTGCTCTAACCAGAAAATTACCCAAGTACAAAAATACAACAATATATTGCTATTGTTAGTGACGTGACTGGTGTGAAATCACTACAGTAAAAATCTTTATCTGAAGCAACTGTTAGGGCACTTTGGAAGCATACACAATCAACTCAATCATAATCCAGCTAAAAGTGTAAAACCTGAGTCCATCTTGACAGTAGCATTATTGACAAATTTAATGTAAAAACAGGCAAAAAATAAGAGTTTTGTCGAGCACGCTGTGGAGACTGGCTGATCAGCTGAAATCTCGGTTGGTGAAGACCATGGGGGCCACCAGTGTCCATGTGTACAAAGCCAAACAAACCCAACTGGAGGTGATTTTCACCCATACTGCTGGCCACTTGCTCGTTATGGTGTAGTCTGTATTAGGGCTGTCAGAACAAAAAATGCAATAAATATATTTATAAAAAACTGAGAAAGCTACTTTAAGAAGGAAATTCCTTAACTTGTTAAAGCAGAAATCACAAAATCTCTTTACAAAATCACTTTATTTTTTTTGAGACTGCACCTCAAAAAAAATAAAGTCAGCATATCAATTATACAGTAGGAAATGCCTTTGCTTGTCTTATATGGTGCCATTAAATCCCTAATGAAACATTGTGGGACCATTTACAGTTTTAACAATGAGTTATGAATTTCCTAATATAAATAAAAGCACAATGGACTGACAGCTGCACAGAAAACTAGATCATAACCAAAAAAAAGTTCAAAACAAAAGATGAAACTGATCTGCAAATTCAGTAGACCATTGTTGTCCTCATTCTTCTTGGTACTACTTAACCGAATAATACCAGCTGCAGACACCAATAAAGGGCAATTCTGGCGATTTAAACCATTTTCTGGGTTATGTTAGTGCCAGACTGTGACTCTCATGGTCAACCATAACATTTGTGTCATAACACACAAAAATAATTGGATGCAAAAAAAACCCCGTTTTGGTTTATAACCTATTTTGAATGCATTGCTTCATATAGCATTTATCCCTTCTGTTGTTTAGTTTCTGTCAGTCTGGTTCATGCATCTGAATGGATACAATCGCACGAAACAGTGTTTGCCACACTTAAATGTTTCACATCATCAAACAAATGTAAATATTTGACAATAATATGCAGTTTTTTAAATAAAGGTTTTAAAATAAAGATCCAAGGAAATTCAGGAGAACTGAGAATCAAAGTAATTGATATATTTCAGTGTGGAAAAGGTTATGAAGCCATTTTTAAGGCTGTGGGACTCCAGTGAACCATAATGAGAGCCATTTTACACAAATGGCAAAAACATGGAACAGCGGTGAAGCTTCCCAGGAGTGGCTGTCTGTTTAAAATTACCCCAAGGATGCAGCGACGACTCATCCAAGAGCTCACAAAAGACCCCAGAATGCTCAAAAACCCTCCAATGTGGCCGAATTACAACAGTTCTGCAAAGATGTGCGGGCCAAAATTCTTCCCCAGCGCTGTGAAAGACTCATTGCCAGTTATCGCAAACACTTGATTGCAGTTGTTGTTCTAATGGTCCCAACCAGTTATCAGATTTAGGGGCCAATTATTTTTTCACACAGGGCCATCATTTTAATTTGTCTGATGCTCTGAAACATTTAAGTCTGACAAACATACAAAAAATAGCAAATCAGGAAGGGGGCGAACACTTTTTCACACACTGTATATAAAGGAAATGAAATAAACTACCATTCACATATATATATTGTAGGATTATTGACCACCCAAACGCTTCAAACTACACTTTAGATGCTGTGCTAAGAGAGAAGGGAGCCACTGAAGCCACTGACCTGTACCAGTTAGTGAGGGTCATCATGATGTAAAGTGAGGCCAAGAAAAGCATGAAATGGAAAAAGGAGTAGCTGTACTGGACCATGTCCCGCTCATTGTCCTCCACCCGTCTGGGTCCTGTCGACTCCTCTGACAGTTCTGCTGTGGTGCCCCCCTCAGCGAGGATGACTGAATCTTTGGATGCCATAGTTAGCTTGTTAACCTGGCTGTTGCTGGATGAACGAATGCTAGAATCAAAACAGAGATGAATGAACTGACCAAAAAGAAAGAAAAGCAAGTATTAGGATCACAGTATGAAAAAATAACGGACACAAATACGCCAAATATGTTTCCAACCAGCTTCCTTCCAAAGACTAGAAAATATGATGACGCATATCTTGCCTTTGGCTTCACCTGCACAAGTGCCGAGGTAGGGATCCCCGACAGAATTTGTTTCCGCTGCTTTGGGAGCACGTGCTGGGCACAAACAGTATCCCACAGTTGTTTAATTTTGCACAGAGAGGCATTTTTTTTAAAATGTATTGATAGCAATGTTGAATATTATTACACAGGGAAAAAAACTACATATAATTACACGATGACGCCTCTGCCTTTCTAAATGGACGGACAGTAACTGCGTGTGTAAATGTAAGCGTGTAAAAACTGCAGATAGTCAGATTAACAGTAACAGTATTTTGAATCTATCTGCCATTGTAAAAATTCATCTCATGTAAACAATAATGTGGCGCACAGCCACATTATTGTTTACATGTGACGCAACGTCACAAACACGGAGTTTGTGACGTTGCGTGACAAACTCCGTATTCCAGTCGTCCACATGTAAACGCAAAAACTGAGTTTTCAAAAATCTCCAACCTGGCAGGTGTTTTTTTAAAAAATCTCTTTTCTTGTAAAACAAAGGGGGGCCTAGCAAAAAAAGTTTGGGAACCACTGGTCCAGATCATGATTTTAATTTTCTTTTTAATTCAATTTTCTTTACTTTTAAGTTACTGAAGAAAAGGTAAATGGAAAAGCACTTTGTGTTTCCTATTATCTCCTTTTACTCCTATGCTGATGATATTATTATACAGTAGATATAGTTACAGTTATAGATATAGTTGAATATAGTTGATATATTCAACTATATCTGCCTCTCAGTTCTGACAGGTCCAGGCTGGATAGCATCATCATAGGCTTTCAGGACATTAAGAACGGGATGGCACAAAACTTCCTTTAGCTGTATGATAAGTAGTGGATAAAACAGAAATTGTCCTTTTTGGTAGTTCCATCAGAGGGTTTACTGATCAGCTTGGGAATCTGTCCATCTATGTTAAGCCCTATGAAAAAAACTTTAGGATTTTAGGTTTGAAAAGCAAATAACCTTAGTGGTGAAAAACTGTTTTTCCCTTCTCTGATTTTTATTGAAAAATAAGCATTTTTTTCTTTTTGTGAGAGATTGTACAATTGTCATTCATTTCCTCCTGCTTGGACTGGTCTCTGTCAGTCCTCTCTGTCTGCTTGCCCAGTGCTGCTGCTCGGTTGCTCATAAGAAAAAATAGATCATATTTGACCAGTTTTAGCTTATCTCCCCTGGTTTCCTGTAAGGTTTGGAACTGATTGCCTTACACCTCTTATACCCCCTTATTCAGCTTCTAGGTCCCACTTGTCAGCTGATCAGTTGCTTCTGCTCTCGCCCACTCTAGATTTTCACTTATAGTAGAGGTGTTCTCTGTGTTTGTCCCCAAACTCTGGAACGCCATTCCCCTCACAGTCAAATCTGCCCCCTCCAACGAGTCTTTTAAAACTAGACTTGAACCTTGATTTTTATCATTCTTCCTTTTGTACATTACTTTGGTCAGTGTGAGTTGTTTTTCAATAAATGTTGAAATGTTGAAATAATTCCATTTATATAACATGCCTCATTTATTCATTCACGAACTACAACTCTTATGTCTGCTGTGAGTGCTGCCATTGGCTTTGCTTAACCCGCTGAACCTCAATGCCCCGCTACCAGGGGTGGGAGGGAGAACATCCGGTTTAAAGATATGTACTGCCAGATCTGTTATTTAAATATAGACGTGTGTGGTATCCACAGAAATGTCAGAGTCTCAGCTAAAAGCTCACAAACCACCAAACAGCTAAAACAGCAAACGATTAGGTAGCAGGTAAACAGATTTAAACACAAAGTGCAGATTCACCCAATGGCACGTATACAGACATGCCATCAATGCTGAAAGCAATCTCCCACTGCAGGTTGTTTACCCCGTCCGACCAAAATTTACTGAACCAGCATCAAAACTGGACCAAAATTATGATTCACGTTTAAAAAGGCTGATCTTGCTCATAGTGTACAGTCTTGTTGTCGTTTTTTTTAATTTAAAAAATGACCTCTGACCAGAAAGCCTAATTTATGTGATTCAATATCAAAGAAATTTCAACTTTCATAGATTATGCCAAATTGTGCCCAACAGGAAAAGCTTAGCTTTTATCTCCCATAAATCTCTTTAACTTTGCTCTGTTTCACTTCAGTAGCATTAATCTTTGCACAGGTAATGTCCATATATTGATTCATCATTTTCTTTGGTTTTTGATCTACTGCAGCATATTTTAAAGGCAGTTGTGTGCCATAAAAGACCAGGCCAGGAAAAACTCGCTCATACTTTTCTGCTTTGTATCCTCAGTTACTTTGACACAATGGCATCTGCTGTGATAAGGTCTCACAAGTGTTTAATTCACTTTGACCATGTCTTTTTCAAGCAGGGACCTCAGAAAAACCCCTGGGGTTAACAGGTTAAGGAAACATTTTTGTAGTGCTAAACTCAGTCATTTCATAGCTCAATCATATCACATCATCAGGTTTTCAACAGAATTTTGTTGGTGACCATTTTAAACACATTTATTCAGTGCTGCTGGCTTCAAGTTGGCTATTGACCTGGCTATGGTTTTCTAGCTGGTATGGTTAATCTGATACTATCAACAACAACAAATGATGTCACATCTCACCTTTAGTGAAGATTGCTTGCAAACAAGGAGACAGTGATGATGCAGTCCTGAGCTGTGAAATGCAGGTCCTATGATTCTTATTAGTGCAGAATTATGTCCTCACAGACAGCCCCTACTAATTTAATTAACTTTAACTTTTTAATTTAATTGAGATCATGTTTTTAAATCAAGTTTATCCAGATATTAACATGAAATTTCCCCTTGTGGGACTAATAAAGGTATATCAAATATTGCTTGCCTTTTTAAACTAGTCTCACTGACTGAACAATAGCCAGTTCATAGTTCAGCTCTCATTACAAAACAGCTTAACCAGTTTTAACAGCCCATGTTGTTATTTTCATGTGAACAACCTAATCCACATTCTTCAATGAGCACATTTTAATCCCACAAATTCAATGCGCTAAACACAGCTTAGATGGGCCTTTGGTAATGTACCCCCCTCCCTTCTTCCTTTGCTCATCTTTTTCTCATGTGTGCCAGCCTATTACTGATTGCCCTGTCTATTCAATGGAGGTTGGGAGTATGTGCCTCTGTCTTCCAGACATGCAGGTCCTTCTTTGTT
The DNA here is from genome assembly GCF_036321145.2 of Pelmatolapia mariae. Classification (NCBI taxonomy): domain Eukaryota; kingdom Metazoa; phylum Chordata; class Actinopteri; order Cichliformes; family Cichlidae; genus Pelmatolapia; species Pelmatolapia mariae. Next base: position 35,775,809 of record NC_086231.1, read on the forward strand.
TTTCATCATTTTTCCCCCACAGATTCATTTGTTACTTTAGTTTCATTTGTGCTTTTAGTTTAGGGAAGGAAATTCTGTGTCTCTGTTACTTTCTGCCAGGCCTACGAGATGCAGAGTTTCTTTGTTTTTCTGTTGAAAAATGAAAAAGGATCTTGTTGGCACATTTGAACTTGTGTTCAAATGTGCCAACTTGGTATGTGATCCTCTTTATATGCTGCAGTCGCTTAGATTAGTCGAGACTTCAGTTTCTTAAAGAAATTGAAGGGTATGTAGCTATGCAATACAGTAAAAAGGCTACTTCCACAGACAGAGGTGAAGAGTGTGTATTATAGATTAGTGTATAGTGCATTCGTTCTTAGGTATTGTAACAGTCACAATGGTGTGGTGTCCCTTTAAGACACTCAGGTCGAGGGTTGATGGTGTCATCAGTTTGTGCCACTGCTCTCTCTCTCTCTGTGATTCCCTGGACATGTGCTTGCACGCTAGTGCATGAGGAGAGACCTTTTTTTTGTTTTTCTCTTTGTTTGCAACGCTTGGGTTGTATGAACGCTGGGCGTTATGTTGTTGAGCCACAGCCGTTCAGCCGGGCTTTTATATGGTTGTTGAAGAAGGCGTATTAAAGAACCACCGTGGATTACCGATACCAGCGTGGGTGTGTGTTCTTCCGACTAGCCTGCTAGGTGTTTTGCTGCCTCCTCTCGACCACGCAACACAACCCAACGTTACAGTATGCACAAACATCACATCACCTACTGCTTTTTGGACTCTTTTTTTAAGCTCCAATGTAAATCTTGATGCATTCTCAATCATCCAGGTAAGTAAATCTCCAAAAGTTGATTCTGTTCATCTGGACGTAGCGTTTTGTGGGAGAAACGTTTCGTCACTCATCCAGGTGACTTCTTCAGTCTCAGCTGACTGCAGGTTTCAATCTTATAAACAGTACATTTGCATAATGACTGAAACCATCCCACTGAAGGAACAATGGGCTGGGAGGTCAATTCCTTCATCATAATTATGCAAATTCTCATGACCATTGACCAACAACCACTGATCAATGGCCATGAGTCCCATTCACAGAGAGTTGGGGAATTGCTGCAATCACAGCATTGTAAGATGGCGAAAGATGTACCCTTAGGCCCCCTCCTCGATTCAGAGATGGTCTTTCCCTTTTCACGTAAATGGCCTCCTTGACTCCGCGCTCAAACCAGCGTTCCTCCCTGTCCAGGATGTGTACATCCTCATCTTTGAAAGAGTGTCCACTGGCTTGTAGGACACAGCCTGTAATACACTGCGGAGTCCTGGCCTGATGAGGTAGTTCTTCTGTGTTGTGCCATCCTCTTCGCCAGAGGTTGTTTGGTTTCTCCGATGTATAAATCCTGGCAATCCTCCTGGCACTTAACAGCGTACACTTTGTTACTCTGTTTGTGTCGGGGGATCCAAACCTTGGGCGCAGTGTGTTTTGGGGTGTAAAAGCCACAGAGACGCGGTGTTTAGAAAAAATGCGTCTCAACTTTTCCGATACTCCTGACACATACGGGATCACTACAGGTTTTCACTTAGGCAGCGGTTGTCCTTCTCTCCTGTTTGTAAGGTTGGGGAAACCTGCAGTCAGCTGAGACTGAAGAAGTCACTTGGTTATCCATTATGTGAAGAAACGTTTCTCCCACTGAAAACGCTACGTCCAGATGAACAGAATCCAAAGTAAGTATTTTGGTATGGTAACAATTTATTAACTACATTTGAATGAGAAAATGCTAATTTGTTAGCTAGTATTAGGAAGTGAGGTGACCATTAACTGAAAAGGGTACACTGCAAAAGTTGTCATGATGGAGGAAACTGGCTACAGAGATCAAAAGCATTTTTTTGCATTAGTCTGTAAGCATGTTTTTTAATGCTCTTTAACACTGCAGTCTACAGTAAAAAGAGGTAAAACAGACTGGTTCTTATATAGCGCTTTTCTACTCTAACAAAGCACTCAAAGCGCTTTACACAACATTTACAATGTTACCTGGAATACAGGATGCACAAGATAAATATAATGAGGCCCACGACGCTCTGAGCATCCCACCACTGCAGGTATGGAGATGTAAAGGCAGGTTTTTCTGTCCCAGTGATTGTGGTAATCATTGCCATGGTGGCTGTCTGGTTCTCGGTCTCTATAGGGCCCAGGGTCGGGGCTGCGATCTGCTGGAAGATACTCAACAGGCTGGGGTTGCATTCCCGGTCTGAGATCAGCAAAACAAACAATAACAATAATAATTAAAAAATACTTTCAAAAACAAACACAATATTTGAATCTACACAAACTGACACAGACATATTTGGAGACATACTCTATATCATTACATGTGGTGCACAACTGATATGTTTTTAAGAGCTCTGTGAAATTAACTTGAAAATAGTACTTAAAATTGCAATACTTCATGTATAAATACTTTATGGAATAATAATTAACTACATCATGCTGTGTTAGCTTAGGTGCAATTTGAACAAAATAACCCAAAGCTTTTCTAAAAAGCAATAAATCTTAAGGTTATGAGCCAAAAAGATCTTTTCTTTGAAATGACTGGAGAAGTACATAAATATGTACAGATAAAGGATTGTTTGAGTCTATTGAAATTCCCAGACAATATAAACAGTCTCACCAGGCTCATTGGTCATGGCAGACCAGGTTAGAAACATAGTGTACAAGGTGATGAAAGAAGACTGTAGTAGACCTGAATGAGGTTGAGACTCCTGGAAATACACAGATAAGATTTATCAGTGCCAAGCATTTACTTCCCACAGGTTTGAACTGAAACTGTACATATGTATTATATAAAAAGAAGTCATAATCCTGTGTTTACTGTTTAAGCACTCCAAACACAAAAATTAACTTTTGTTTATTATTTAGAAAATATCTAGATGCTTAAAAAAGGCCAGCAACAGTGGGAATGTTTGTGGGTAGCTTGGGAAAACCTGTTCAGCTAAACTCTAATTAGCCAACTGCCAATGCTTTGGGTATCTGTACTTAACATGAACGTTTTTTTTTCCTGATAACTTTTTACTATCTGTACTTTCTACTACTTACATTTTCAAAACAGGCTTTTTACTTTTGGTTTAACGCATTTGAAGGAAGCTATCATTTCACATCACTGGCCTTCACACATCAATTTTAAGCCTAAACAGTAACAAATGAAAGGTAATCCTGTTCGTGCATTAATCACCAGGGGATATCGCATAAAAGAGAACAAAGAGGCGCAGTCGTGTGCCATAGTGGGCAGTTTAAGTGGGTTGTGTTTTCTTTTTTTTTTGAGCAGCAGGTCAGCTGATCACAGTACATTGAGTGAATTGTGCTTTTTGTCACCATCTGTAAAACTGATTTTAGGGTTCCCTGCCCGCTGAATCTCACCTTAACCCCTGACTGTACTCATGTTTCTGTTTTGAGGCAAAGAAAATACAGCTATTTTTTCATTTTCCTTCTTTTTCTAGTTTTTCTTGTTCTAATTGATTAATTCAACCTGAGTACATTTATTAGAATTAAAATTTTGACTTAAATAATGTTTTTATTCCCATCTGATATTATTTTATTATTGCATTAACACGGTTCAGTTAGTTTTGCACAAAAATAGCTGGTAAAAATGTTATCAAAAGAGCTATGTTTACTTTTCAATACTGCTACAAAACACAGTCATAATGTTTTGAAATAACAGGAATATACAACCATTTTCAGGTTTATTCTGTCTTTCCGTTTTACACTGTCAAACTCAGCAAAGGGGCCTTAGCATCAATTCCATGTAGATGCTACTATAGATGCTCATCATGACATGATGCTAGTAGCACAAACATTTGCAAACACAAAGCAGAATCTTCAGTGCTTAGAATAGTGTGTCTTGTTTTTATTTTATGTTTATCTGTGCATCGCAGACGTGCCGTGTATTCACACCTGGACTTTTGGCAGGACTGAGACAACAGAGGCAACGATGCAGAGCAACATGTTGAAGCTGATGAAGAATTTGTTGATGAAGCATTCATTGGGTTTCGTGTAGAAGACAAAGAACAGCACAACAGCTGTTAATGACAGGATGTAGTTCAGGATCGTGACAGCCAGTAGAGCTAAAAATACAAGGCAGAAACAGTTCAAAGCTGAAACCAAAAAACTGATTTGAAAGTAGATTTGTGAAATCTGTGTGTGCTACATGTACGCTTTTTAAAAAAAAAATTTCAGAGTAAGTGCTTGCTTATGTAACAGTATTTAGAAGGTGAATACAGCATGTAACTGGGCCAGAGTCACTGACCTGCATACCAGCCTCTGGAGTTGCCATTCTCCATCTTGTCAACCCAGGACTCATTCCAGGAGTGGGCAAAGTCCACCAGCAGCACCAGTTGAATCAGAATGAAAAAGAAGGCTCCACCAGAGCCTATGACAAACCATACTGCGACAACACAAATACACAAGTAATTGAACTACTCGTCTTTCATACAAACTAACAAATCTGTGTGTAAAAGAGATCTGAGTTATCAAGGATTTTAAATACAAATTCTTACTGTAGGTGAAAGGCCCTTCAGGGATGTAAAAAGCACCAACTGTAATTGCCACCAAGGCAGCAAACTTAAAGAACCAAAATCTGAAACAAATTGTTACTGTCATAAGTCTCGGGAAAACTGTCTCAATCAAATATCTCATATGCTTTCACAGTTATACAGTGGCTTGCTAAAGTATTCGGCCCCCTTGAACTTTTCCACATTTTGTCACATTACAGCCACAAACATGAATCAGTTTTATTGGAATTCCACGTGAAAGACCAATACAAAGTGGTGTACACGTGAGAAGTGGAACGAAAATCATACATGATACCAAACATTTTTTACAAATAAATAACTGCAAAGTGGGGTGTGTGTAATTATTCAGCCCCCTTTGGTCTGAGTGCAGTCAGTTGCCCATAGACATTGCCTGATGAGTGTTAATGACTAAATAGAGTGCACCTGTGTGTAATCTAATGTCAGTACAAATACAGCTGCTCTGTGACGGCCTCAGAGGTTGTCTAAGAGAATATTGGGAGCAACAACACCATGAAGTCCAAAGAACACACCAGACAGGTCAGGGATAAAGTTATTGAGAAATTTAAAGCAGGCTTAGGCTACAAAAAGATTTCCCAAGCCTTGAACATCCCACGGAGCACTGTTCAAACCATCATTCAGAAATGGAAGGAGTATGGCACAACTGTAAACCTACCAAGACAATGCCGTCCACCTTAACTCACAGGCCGAACAAGGAGAGCGCTGATCAGAAATGCAGCCAAGAGGCCCATGGTAACTCTGGACGAGCTGCAGAGATCTACAGCTCAGGTGGGGGAATCTGTCCATAGGACAACTAGTAGTCGTGCACTGCACAAAGTTGGCCTTTATGGAAGAGTGGCAAGAAGAAAGCCATTGTTAACAGAAAACCATAAGAAGTCCCGTTTGCAGTTTGCCACAAGCCATGTGGGTCCCCCACATGGCTCGTGAAGCAAGCATGTGGAAGAAGGTGCTCTGGTCAGATGAGACCAAAATAGAACTTTTTGGCCAAAATGCAAAACGCTATGTGTGGCGGAAAACTAACATTGCACATCACTCTGAACACACCATCCCCACTGTCAAATATAGTGGTGGCAGCATCATGCTCTGGGGGTGCTTCTCTTCAGCAGGGACAGGGAAGCTGGTCAGAGTTGATGGGAAGATGGATGGAGCCAAATACAGGGCAATCTTGGAAGAAAACCTCTTGGAGTCTGCAAAAGACTTGAGACTGGGGCGGAGGTTCACCTTCCAGCAGGACAACGACCCTAAACATAAAGCCAGGGCAACAATGGAATGGTTCAAAACAAAACGTATCCATGTGTTAGAATGGCCCAGTCAAAGTCCAGATCTAAATCCAATCGAGAATCTGTGGCAAGATCTGAAAACTGCTGTTCACAAACGGTGTCCATCTAATCTGACTGAGCTGGAGCTGTTTTGCAAAGAAGAATGGGCAAGGATTTCAGTCTGTAGATGTGCAAAGCTGGTAGAGACATACCCTAAAAGACTGGCAGCTGGAATTGCAGCAAAAGGTGGTTCTACAAAGTATTGACTCAGGGGGCTGAATAATTACGCACACCCCACTTTGCAGTTATTTATTTGTAAAAAATGTTTGGAATCATGTATGATTTTCGTTCCACTTCTCACGTGTACACCACTTTGTATTGGCCACTGTATATCCAGAGTCCAATCAGTTACCCTGAAAGGTCCAAACGCACTTTGATTTTGATATGAATGTGCATCACACATGTATTTATTTAATACTTATTTAGTGAATTTATTAGAATTTATTACTATTACTTTTTTTTATGTTATGCTGACCATACCCCCCCCCCCCCCCAAACTTGAAAGACACACTGCTGGTGAGACCAAATAAGAACTTTACAGCCAAATATGATAATGGACATCATATATGTGCTAGAATGACATCGGACAGCCATGATAAATATTTATTGTTGCATTTTTAAAACTTTGTAAACTAAAAAACAAGGTCTTCTGCTAAAACACATCTTGTATAATTTACATTTTACGACCTCACAGTGTTAAAGAGCCAAGGTGGACTAGAGTGCAAACACAGTGAAGGCCTGGAAATGCGATATTTAAAAACTGAACCTTAGGATTGGTAGGACTGTGCTGGTAAAAATATTTACATGTTGCTAGCTTTACTGCAGTACTTACCCATTGTGGATAGCAGCACGTGGATCTCTGCTGTTCTTTATGTTTATCATGAGAACGGAGAACCCCAAGAACCACATACTCATTCCAAAGCATATACGGTAGACTGCTTGGTACCCCACAAACATCTCACACTTGACATCCGCCTGTAGACCACGGACAGACGAACCTGCCCCATCCTCACAAAAGCCTGGGATCTACAGAAAATCAGAGAAAGACCCTTGTTTTCTGTACATCCAGACGAGATTTTTATATGCATATGAGGCTTTTAAGAGAGTGTAAAGAAGAGCCACCTTTGAGAGTACGTGTCTGATTAGACACAATGTTTTCTAAGATTTTTAATACCAAATACAATAACCTGAATTTTATCAGAATTTAGTAGAAGAAAATTACAGGTCAAATGTATGTCATGTTTTCTAATAATACTGCCTCAATCACGTATAAAAAAGTATTGGTCCTAGCACAGAACCCTGTGGAACTCCATTACTAACTTCGTTATGTGAAGGCTCCCTGTTTACTTGAACAAACTGTTATCTATTAGATATACATGTTCAAAGCAGTTCAGTGTATCCTTTAAATCCAACAGTGTGGTCCATGCTGTCTCGTATAATCTTATAGTCAACAGTACTGAATCCTGCACTGATTTAGCAGGACAGGTACAAAGAGTCCACTGTCTGAGGCCATAAGAAGTACGGATGCACCACCTGAAATTTTCTTAGCTGATTATGATTTCAAAATTTCTAAAGTGCGACCTTCTAAGTACGTTTTGCAGATTCTGATTTGCTAAGAAGTATAACTAATGAAAACATAACTAATGAAAACAACAAGAACCTTTTTCTAATCTAAGCTTTACATCATTTCCACTTTCCTTCTAATGATCTCTCCTCCTTGAAATGACATGCTGATGGCATGGTGAAAGTAATTATTAAAGTTAGTTCAAAGAGATCAATTAGAGAGAAGCCATCTAAATAAATATCACCAGTTGCTGTACTTAGCTTCTGTAGGAAGGATGTTACTGTTTTTTTTCACCAATGATTCAAATTTTATTTGTACTCGCAACCAGAGCTAAACTCAACAGGAAGCTTTATTGCCGTAATTCAGGGAACAAAGTTAAAAAATTGAGACTAGGCAGAAACTAGGAACAAACTAAGCACTAGGAAAGAAACATAGCTCGAAGGGAACAAATGACAACAATGTGACAAAGAACAGAGAGACTCAGACAATATATACACAGCAGGGAATTTTGTGTTTGTCTTCTATGGTATATTTGATATATCCTCATGATATTGTTGTTACTGGTTCAGCATAATAGTCTTTGTCCACGACAAGATTGCATGTGAACGATCAGATTGTTATGATGTCAAAGCTTTGTGACTTGGAGAAAAACCTGCTGATGTCTACTCCGAGAAGGGGCCGGTTAGGGCTATGGTGTTAGGGTTAGGGTTGTGATGATCGAGCTTCTTTTACAGTCAGATGTAAATAAAGTAAAGTCTCTATTCCAGTCTCAGGTCTTTAGCAGCAATAATGTAATAGGTTTTCTACAAGATTTTATCTGTCTCTGACATTGATAAGGAGAAAATTTGGCTCTTTCATCTTTATAAAATTGCTTTAGTACACTGAGGTTTGTAGACATCTGTTTACGCACAGCACTCTTGATGGAGATGGTTTGAGGCCTGGACTTGTGCTGACATGCGGTTTGGCTTTCATCAAAATTATCATCATCTCCACTTTAATCCTAACTTTTTACTAACAGTAAATAAGGTGTAAAGTACTATTGTTATTATGGTTATTATTATTATTGACTATTTATTTTCCAAAACACCATAAGCTAAAAAAATACTCAGAATTAAATAGAAAAAAAAATGCAATTAAAGAAAGAAAATACTGTGTGGAGCCTGCGGCTTAATTTGACCCAACACGGGAAACCTCACCCGGCATGGACACGGAAAGGATTGACAGATTGATATTTAATTTAATTGCTTCGGTTTATACATATTCAAGTTTTCCTTATCTTAAATGATTTTACCTTTCATTAAAATAGCTTCTGTTATTGCTGGATGTCATCACTTATCACATATTCTAATTTCTTGGTGCTATTTCTTGGGAGCTATGAATCTGGATTGGACTGTGTTATCTGGGGCTGACATGTCATGTGCTCCTTGTCTTCCACTTATTTTCTTCTTTTTCTTTTTTCATATGAACTTTGATTACAAACTACACTTGAATCACAGTTAATGTCTCAGAGGAAACAACATTCAGCACCCCTGTTATGTCAGCATCACTTTTTATTTATCCATTTTTAAACAATTGTCAACGATTGTTTTAAACGAGAAACAAATTGGCTGGTGCACGTGTTATAAACCTCATGGTGGCTTTGCATGAATGCTCATTTTTTGCATCAGTTATGCACCAGTTTCAACCATTATGATTTTATTTTAACTTTAAATAATGTAAACTTTATTGTGAATGTAAATGTCTATCCTATGGTATTTTTATGGTCAACTCCTACCCTTTTGAGCTGCCGATCCACACCCGGTGACAGCATGATGCAGGCAACGATGGTGCCTATCAGCATTATAAAGGCATAGATGATCCTGGTCACCGTGGAGTTTCTGATGCTCGGACAGCAGCTACACATCAGGCACGTAGCACTGCTGCACAGGCACGGCACCTGGAGGATCAATAAAAAAATCACACTTGAAGCAAAAGTGGAACATCCAGGGATATGTGTAAGGAAAGATGTAAGCGATCAATGTGAGAACACAACATATACATGTTCTTAATCAAACATTTACCGCATAATACAATGATGCACTTTACTAAACCTTTGGATTTTTGTTTTTTAAATTCCAGTACTGACAACAAGCACACACAACACATTTTAGTAACTTAGAAAAATATTTCAATCATTTATTTTAGATTTTCAACTATTCAACTGCCAGTATAGACTGATCTTGATGTTTGTACTGTTATGCTGTACACAGTCTACTGTAACGTCTCATTGAGTAACACTCAATGACTCAGCACAGCACTGGCAATTAGAGACAATGACATTCAGAGAAAAACTACTTTGCACTGAGAGCACTCTGTATTTTGACCACTGTGCCATCTGATATGTTGTGTCATAAAGCGACTACTTTATTACCATCAGGCTTGAGGACATATGAGGCAGATTGGCTTGTGTGGTTCTGAGACTTTAAACAAGTTTTTTTTCTGCAGGTTAAAAAGTTGTCACAAGTTTGCTGTGTTTTCTTGTACTGACTTACTGACTTATTATTGGACAATTCCTTCACTGTTATTGTGAAAATTACTTAGTTATTCCTAATGAGTTTGCAGCAGTCCTTCTCATGTCCTGTTTTCCCCTGCCTGAATATAATTAATGATGAAAGCTTTTATTGGCAGCTGCTGTCATGGAGAAACTTGTATGTATCTCTTTTCTGGAACTGCAAATAAAGCAGAAGCACTGAGTGTTTCCAACTGTTGCAAACTGACAGAGTAAAGTATTCTGCAGTAAACTGGACTAACTGACACATGGAAACTGAGGCCTCATTGTCTCACTTTTTCTGTAAGTTAAATGTGTGATTTCTAAGATAATCAGTAAATTAATATTCTTAGTTTGCTAGGCAATACGAGGAGTGAGCTGTCGGGGGAAAGCTGGTGTTTGGTAACTAATACATACATAAATGAATTTGCTTGCACATGAGTGAGCTTGAATGTTAATTAAAAGTACTGTAGTTCAAACACTACCTTGGCTTCTCTGACTGTACTGAACAGAAGGATATTAAGACTTCTAGCTGGTACTTAAAGATGAGCCACTTAAACGGTTTATATGAGAAACAGGTAAAAGTCATTGGGCCTGCCTAGTCACTAACTAATGTTACAGTTACTGTTCATTTAATATGAGCATAATATTATAAGAACAACAGGCTGGGCTCTTCTTCTTATGATTATCAAATATTTGCAAACAGTAACATGTTTCTGTCTCTCTCCACACATGTATGGATAGTAACACAAATTTTAAAAATATTGGCAAGCACCAGTGGTACCCCGCAGCCTCCTAGTAGATGCACCTAAAGTATCGATTTGAAAGTCCTCGGTGACTTCCTTCTTAAGTTATCGCATTCACAAACTTGAGTGTCTATGCTGCCCGCCTGCCTGGCAATATCTGAAGCTGTTATAGCTGCAAAGGGTGGGCTGACATCATATTAAACATTAAAATTTTATGTATAAGTACCTAAATGTATCAAAATTTCAGTATTCACTTTCATTTAATGAGCTATCAGTTGCAGTAAAACCCCCAGGAAAGACTGTTAAAACTGGGGCAGCTATTTAAGAAAGGCAGCATGTGGTGTTTGTGGTCAGACCCAGCAGGCCTGTGGGCAGGAATTTGTCACAGCGACTCCTCCTCAAATATATACTTTAGCTACATTGATTCTAAAGCTTTGAAAATATGCCACGAGAATATTTGTTTAGCGTTATGTAAAATTTATATTGCTACTCCAAAGTTTCTAAGTCTAGTTTGGCTAGACATTGTTTACACATGACACATGATTGTGGGAAGCAGTAATATAATGCAAGTAATACATGCTAACCTTTATATGTATATGTATGTTAGTGTCTTAGAAATATAACTGGACTAAACTGATAAAGTTTTGGTGTAGTAAAAACAAAACAAAAAAATCACAGCCTGACATTGTCAGACGGCATATGTATTAATTTACAGTAAACCACTGCCTGGACGTGGAGTCAAGTGATAACGATACTTGGAAGATTGTCAACAAGTATGCCAGCCAGACAAGGTCAGCTTAGTTCTTCTGCAGAGTGGCCTTGACAATGTCTGCCAGAAAACATACAGCCTGAAAATGGTTGGCCATGCCTCATCATAGAGCAGGGCGATATGACCAAAAATATTTATCACGATATACATTTGAAAATTTGCGATAACAATATAACTGACGACATAACTGACACTAGACAAAATACTTTACAACTCCACAACTTTATTCGTGCAAAAAATTTAAAAAAATCAACGTATTTTCACTTAAACAAGCAGCTGTTTTTTATGTGCATTAAAGTTATATAAAAATTTAAAAGTGCAAATGCAAACTCCTTGCTGACAGTTCAACCAAAAGGCATTTCCAGTGGAAATTGGCCGACATATCCTCAGCATAACCGTGTATAATGTCCACAAAACTTAAAAAGAGGTTATACACACACTATTATGTTGAAGCACAATATGTATCACTCCGCGAGGCTCCTGCCTACGATAGCCGTAATGCTCCGACAATCCATCAAGCGGTGCGGCTCCGTAGCTTAGCAAAGTCGTACTAAAACATTTGACAGATTTTCGAGCGCCGTGTACCACATAAAATCGTTTCGAGGTCAGTAAACACAACCAGAATACATACATAAAGCACACGGGATTATAAGGGGCACTGTCGATTTTCAGAAAAATCAAAGGATTGATTTTAAGTGTGCCGTATTTTCCAAAAAACACGGTAATAACGACGGCCCGCTAGCATGCTCTACCAAAAATAGTGCTTTGTTGTGTATCTGACGGAGGAAAGCTAAACCAGTTCCACACCACTGAAGTTGCAGCATTTTTACAAACCAATTCTGGTTCATCTGTTTCATTCAACGATCCGCTTTCGCCCTTCTCATTCTCTGTCGCCGCCATGCTTTTTCCGCCATGTGCGTATGAAAACAAAGGCACTGCGCATGCGCGTTTTACCCATATTCTATCGCGATATTTCATTTTCTTATCGTTGCCCGACATTATACCGGTGTTACCGTGAACGGTATGATATGGCCCAGCCCTACCTCATCATGATCTCAACCATAAATAAACCCAGACAGAAAATATACTGTTAATACAGTTTTTTTTATAGTTTTACTTGTGTCTGTCTTTTTGTATAAATGAAGTTGTTAAATTGACAGATAATACAGCTCTGTGAAAAACTGAATGCTTTATTACAAGATATATTTGTGGTATTTGCTCTAGTCCTAATTGCGTATCCATGTAGTGCTATTCCTTTCTTGACTTATATAAAAAGATACTGTTTTCATTCTCTACGTTTCACCTGTTGTGCCAAAAAGTGATTGTCTGCCAAAAACTGATTTCCGGTATTTGCCAAAAACTGATTGCTCGTATTTAAACTGCTATAAGTAACTTGTTGGGCTATAATATGTGAAACATATGTCAAATGCATCCCTCGTGGATGTCATAAAGTCATCTTGAGCCACAAACAACATTCGTGTAACAAGGTAGAAGCCGTAATCAGTTTTTGGCAGTGACTTTTATATAACCTTTATTTATGCAGTTAAAAAAATGTCATTAACATTAAAAATCTCTTTTGTAAGAGTAAGTTGGCCAAGAGGACAGCAGAAATGGGAGCAAATATTACAATAGTTCTGTAAAAATATTTTAAGTGGCGATAAAGGACTGGTTGGTTATATTGTAAGTACAATAACACAGAGTTGTAAAGATACTTGAAAAACAGATATTTTTTTTAAAAATTCTATATATAACCCCTTTGTAAACCCTTTTCACCGAAGTCTATTTACCAACATACGTAAAGATATTACAGATAAAAAATACACAGAAACATTGGAAATCAGTTTTTGGCAGGCAATCACTTTTTGGCACAACACATCTACTGACATTTCTAAATACGACGCTTGTTGTGTTCTTATTATAATGTAACAAAGCGCAACTAATCCAGTTAATCACATGCCAGCAGATGACCAAGTGCGTTAGGATTAACTATCTGTTGTGCCGTACATTTGAACTGCTCCTCACGCGGCAGCTACTTCAGGGGAATTCTCAGATTTCTGCAGATAAAATCAAAATACAGCGTAGCTGAACCGTTACCGAAACCATAACTGTTTTAACAAACCTGAGCTAGATCACAGAACACAACGGGAATTAATATAGCAGCTAACTGAGTGTGTCCATGTTCTTTAGCACTAGCCTACTACCTGTTGCTGTCTACGCTTCAGGTTGTTACGACACCTTACATTTCTCATCACTTTAAATCAAGGTGCTTGTAAAAACCTCACTTCTGAGTCGCAGCATTAGACCTTACCCAGCTTGCAAAAGAAAATGCCCCCAGAACAGCTCCCATGGTTGCCGGGTTTCTGAACAGAAGCGCACAGTCTGTGTTCTTCTTCCCGTTATTTCTCTTCCGTTCTTCGCTGGTGTTTTCACTATCGAAAGAAAATACAGCTTCTCTATTAGGCGGTCAGGATAGAACGAGAGCGCCTCGAACTACTTTAGAGCTTTGGCTGGCTGAAGTAACGCTGGGTGACGTCATGACGTTGTTGACCTGTTGTCATTTGTACAGGCTTTGGTGACGGTATGTGGACATACTGATACGTAATTAGGTTTTTTAATTGTCATTAACGGTTTATATGTTATAAAATAGTTTAACAATACTAGAACAACGATAAAGTTATTATTAGTTAGTGGTAAAGTCTACTAGTGTTAGTGGTTTACTGTTTATTGTTTCTTCAGTCATAAGTCATACATACTCAGTTTCATTTATACATAAAAGAAGCGCTTTCTGTATTAATTTATTTAGGATTTGAAAAGCCTGTGTCTTTTTTATAGATCTTTCATTTTTTCATTTTAGCCCTTCTCTTGTATGTTGTATCACAATCTCTGGCTCGCTTCCATAACACGTCTTTTGTCCTGTCTTGCGTCCCTCACTCCCAACTGGTTGCAGAAGAAGACCTGGTTCTCCTGGAGGTTTCTTCCAGTTAAAAGGGAATTTTTCTTGTTCATAAGAGGTCGTCGATTGTTGGGGGTTCTCTCTATTATTGTAGAGTCTTTACCTTAAAATATAAAATTTCTTTAGGTGACTGTTGTTGTGACTTGGTGTTATATAAATAAAATTGAATTTGGTTGAGCTAAACTGTGGTCCTCTCCCTCCTCTTTCACATCTCTGTGTAAATATATCGGTTTTCGCTTGTCCTTTCATGATATCTATAGTTTCTCTCTTTGTCACCCCTTGTTCTCCATGCCTGTCATTATTATTTGGTTTGTCTTCTATGGACTGTTTGAATTTTGGACCTTTGCTTCAGCATTAATGAGTCTGCACTGTAAACTTGGGTCTTCATAACAGGAGGCTGTAGCTGATACAGAATTTGTAGATGACCTGATACAGCAGGTCATCTACAAATTTGGAAGGTTGGTGGTTCACTTAGCCTTCATTCCAAAAAATCCTTGGTTAAGGTACTAAACCCAAGTTGCACTACTGTTAAACAGAAAGCACTTAAACAGAAAAGAAGAAAAACTGCTTGTGTAAGCGGGTGAAAGAGACATGTTGTGTAAAGTGCTTTGAGTGCTCAGGTAGAGCAGAAAAGCTCATATAATAACTAGTCCATTTATCTTTTACCACAACATCTGACAGGATGATTACGGATGACAGGATTCCGATAAAACATTACAGTGTCAATAACTCTCTAGGATTTCTTAACTGGAATGAAAATATTTTTTAAATTAATTAAAAAATGTATTTATTTTTTTTAAAAAAAAGGTATAGCCTTAACTTCTTAGGTAAGAATCACAAACATTCAAAATGGTTACCTTAGGTTTTGGACCACATTTATGGTTCTTTTTTTTTTGCTATTTCCTGAAATGATTAATTAATCAGAACAAGTGGCTTTTACTTATGTAGAAAAGTTAAGAAAAAAAAATTGGCACAAAGGGTTTTCGATCTGGGCATTCATTTCAAAATAATCAGTAGAAAAAGAAGGTTTTTGGTAATATATGTACTAATACATGATACGTACTAATACATGCACTCTGAAAGGATTTCTTAAAGTGGCATGACTTGGAGTTATTTTAAAAGTCTGAGTTCTAAGATGTGACAAGAATGGAGATTGGAGAATGCAGCCCCTTGTTGAGCTTCTACTACACATTCAAGCTTTGGATTATCTATGCTATATTTTAATGAGTGCTAATTTTTATGATATGGTTCTTTGGGGAACATGGGTAGTTGCCTGCTTTGCCCAAGTGATAATTTGACCTGAAAATGTAGAATTTGTTAATGTACCTGCTTATTACCATTAACAAGTATGCTATAATTATGTTCTAAGCTATTTATCTAGTTATGAAAAACAGTGCTTTTCACAGTGCATGTCTATGTTAAATAGAGGGATTTCAGTACAGTGTAGCCCATTCAGTATAAGCAGCAAAGAGTTTTTCTCCAGTTGCTGTTGTATGTCAGCAGATGGCAGAATTGACAATGAGTTTGCAACAGAGGAAAGGATAAATTCAGTGACTTCAAACTTCACTTTCCTTTTGACTGACAGTCACAAGGACTGTCATTAAAAAAGATAACAGAGAAGACCAGATACTAATATAAAATATAAAATGTTTCTGATGAGTAACCTGTGGAAAAATCAGCTCATATTCACCATTTTCAGTGACACTGATGTGGTTGGCAAAGGTAATGTCATAAAATGTTTTTCAGGTGACATTGCTAACAGTTGTATCACTGTGTTACCCAAGTAGTGAAATCTGTTTTCTTTGTAGTACTCAAAGGAAAAAAATATCTGCAAACCATATTCCAAAAAGTTTCAGCAGTTGCAATTTATCCCTATGCACTTCGGATGTTATCAGTCTATACAATGGGCGTTATTAGCAGAAATCACCCCCATAGATATGAGCCAGTAGGGGCCTTCTCCACCTGCTAGTTTGTTAATATTAATATTAATAATTCAGATGGAGGGTCACTAACAGGTGGATGGGACGATTCCAGATTCCATACAGTGATACTAGAGGCCAATGTAATGCAATTCAGTTTCAATTTAAGACTTCTTTATATGGTATCAAAAATTGTTCAGATCCATCCAAAACAACAGTGATGACAACACTCCAGGCTTGAGCGGTCAGCAACAGTCGACTTCCCCCATCACCCACTTCACACCAACACCCAAAGCTATGCCTATCCACCACATTCCGGCAACTAATCAGTACTGTCGCCTGCATCAGTACTGTAATAACTACATATTGGACACCATAACTCAAGACGTACACATCACATCACATCACATCACATCACATCACATCACATCACATCACATCACATCACATCACATCACATCACATCACAGACACCCAGTGAGACAACATAACATGCTCAAAAAGTCCACCGAAGTCGTTTTTTCTTTTCTTTTCTTCTCTTCTTCAGTCTACACATGGTCAGTCAGTCATAGGCCAGAGGTTACTGGCACATAGCCTAAAATAGTCAGTCTGTGATGTATCTCTCTTAGTGTTAAAGTCAAATCAAAGTAAGTTATGTCACGCTGTGTCAAAATTGTCATCATCATGGGTCAGAGGTCTCCTGAAGAAGGCATATCTTTGTGACGGGTCTGCACACACGGCTGGTTGGGGTCTTAATCCAGACCTGACATACAAGCTCCTTTTTCTCTGGCACAGCTCCTGTGACTCTGCCAATAATCCAGAGACCACGAGTTGCAGAGTCATTCACTATGAGGACCACATCTCCAGGAATAAAGTTGCATTTAATCCTTCCTCATTTCTGGCGCTGTTGAAGTTGTGGCAAGTATTCTTTAATCCATCTTTTCCAAAACAGGTGAGATATATATTAGACCTGTCTCCATCGTTAAGAGATTACCTTTCTGGAACAGACGGGTAAACACGGGTTGGATTTGAGAAGGAGGAGGTGGTTTGGTGTTAAGGATTCCAAATCATTTGGATCAGTGGATTCCAGTGTAATGGGTCTACTGTTGAGGATTGACTACACTTCACAAAGAGCAGTTTGGAGTCCTTCTTCGTCCAAATGCTGTGTCTGCAGGGTGAAATTAAGGACCTTTCTGACAGAACGAATCAACCACTCCCATGCTCCGCCATGATGCGATCCAGTTGGAGGACTAAAGATCCATTTCACTCCCTTCAAAGACAGCGTATCAGAGATCTTTTCCTGATTTTCTTCCATAGCTCGTGTCAGGTTGCGCTCTGCATCCACAAAGTTGGTCAAATCTGCTTTCGGGCAAGCCACCCATCTGCTGCTGGCCTGCAACTCCATGAAACCTTCTACCTTCGACATAATGTTTCTAATCAAAGTACCAGCACCAGGAATCCAGTATTTCTGATGCAGCTTCGAGAGTATGTGGTTCCTTCCACCATGACCTCTTTATGAATATGCTGTAGAATGAGATTAGAAATGTGAAGATCTTTAGCGATTATGACAGGGTGCTTTGAATTTTTTTTTCCATTGCCCTACTGAGACATCTACCAACCTGCAGCACATAGTCCTCCAAAACAGGATTCAACTCATATATGTGAGTGCTTTGTTTCACACTCTCTCCCCTTTGGAGGCAGGAAATTTCTTCTGCCTATATTTTCCTCTGACAGAACTTGATTATTTGGATCTCAGCATCCTCAGTCTCTCCCAATGAAAGAAAGCCGTTGTAGAACTCAACCCTATGATGAACACCTTCAGACTGAGTTGTATCAGATGCAGACTGGACTTGTGTCTTGTTCTTCCTGCAATGCAAAAACAATGTCTTGAACCTCAAAATCTAACCCATCACCCTGATAAGATGAGTCCAGGATGAGGTATGACTGATCAAAGGGGTCAGAGGACGATCAACATCATGTGCTTGCATTGATAGCAGCAGACACCTTGACTTCAGGGTCTTCATGTGGAAGTTCTTGCAAATTCTCTGGATTCACAGGCCAGTCGTTCTCTGGCTGTGTAAGCAATGCAGGATCAGATATCCATTCAGTGTCATGTAGAAAAGTTTCTATCTTCATACCTCTGAAAGCAAGGTCTGCAGAGTTATGCGTTGTGTTCACATACCTCCATTGGGAGGCCCTAGAAGCCTTGAGGATCTCTGACACTCACTTCGCCACAAAAACACAGAACCAGGAAGTCTCGTTATTTATATATTTCAACACTGCGGTGCTGTCTGTCCAAAACACTGAGTTTAGGAGAAGTAGTCTTAGCTCCCTCCTCCACGTTCTAGCCATATGAACTGCTGCTACCACTTCCACATTCCATGCTCGGGGATTATGACTGGTTTTAAAGGTGTCACCCTGGACTTTCCCATTATGAAGGAACTGGGTATCTGCGAACGACTGTTGTGCAGCAGCAGGTAGGTAACAGCGCCATACCCCTTCCCACTCGCATCTGCAAAGTGGTGCAACTGAGCAGTGTTGGTCTCTCCAAAATCAGGAGTTTTTAAACATCATCTGATGCTGATGTTGTCTAACAGGTGTAATTCTTCCATCCAGCTTTTCCACTCTTGAGCAACTGCTGATTGAAGGATCTTGAAGGATCCTTTTGGCTGTGCAGATGACAGGAGCAAGGAACCCCAGAGGGTCATAAAAGGAGCTTACTGTGGATAGGATCCCTCTCAGGGTCAATGGTCTGTTTGGGATGGACATGCAGAACTTAACCCTGGAGAACCCATGGGGTCAAATTTGACCCCATGGTTTCCCTAGAAAACCAATGGGGTCGGCTCTGACCCCATTGGTTCTCCAGGGTTAAACACATCTGACTGTAGGCACCACCACAATCCCAATGCTGGCTCAACAGGTGGTCACAACCCAGGTCTCGGTCCTTAACCTTCTTTGCTCTCTCCTCCTCAGGTATCACTGCCAGAACGCTGTGGCTATTACTTATCCACTTTGTTAAGTGAAAGCCGCCCTTGGCGCAGATGTCTCTGAGATCTGAGTTAAGAGAGATGGCTTCCTCTTCAGAGCCTATTGAAGCAAGGCAGTCGTCCACATAAAAACTATGGAATGGTGTCAATCACCTGCTGGCTAAAGTATGCTTTGTTGTCCTCTGTGCATTTCCGCAGGGCATAGTTAGCACAGTTTGGAGAGGACGTTGCCCCAAACAAATGAACACACATCCTGTACTCTTGCATGATCTGATTTAAGCCGCCACCAGACCACTAGAAAAATCTCAGTAGGGCAGTATATTCCTCTGGCACATGCACCTGGTGAAACATAGCTTCAATGTCAGACATCAAAACAACAGCCTCTTTTCTGAACCTCATCAGCATGCCAACCAAATCATTTGTTAAGTCAGGACCACTCAGGAGCTGCACATTAAGAGAAAAATCCTGGCATGATGCTGCACAGTCAAATGACCTGCATCTTCCCCTTGGTAGGACAATACTCTAGTGCCCATCACTCAAGGCCGCTGTCTTGCTGGCCAACTCCAGGAACTTTGAGTCTTCCTTTGACAGTCCCATCTGCTCATCATGGCTGCTCTCAGGGAAGTCCATCTTGAACTGCTGTTTCCATAGCTTGTCCAGTGTAACAGCAGAAACTCTGTTAGTGGTAAATGTTGATAGATATCCTGGCCTTCCACAGCATTCTTGATTAAGTGGCTTGTTCACTGTCTAACGAAGCACAGTTTTACTGGTGAAAGGTCCATCACCTACACTCCAGATGACCTCCAAAGGTTCTAGAGCTCTGTGCATATTCATGCCAATCAAAATCTCCACACTGGCCTTAATTTCTGGCAAATGAGCAAACAAGCCGTCGCAGTACTGTGATGATCTTGAGCCCCTGTTTGATTCTTTCTCTCAACATCAGAGACAGTTGTGCCAAAACTACTTCCTTTAGCCCTTGGATGTGGAGAACGTCTCCCTCCATCACCAGTGTTGGTCAAGTTACTTGAAAAAAGTAATCAGTAACTAATTACTGATTACTTCCCTAAAAAAGTAATCCCGTTACTTTACTGATTACTTATTTTCAAAAGGAATTAATTACTTAGTTACTTAGTTACTTTTTAAAAACACGATTTACAACCTGAATAGGTAATAAAGTGATAGATCTTTCAGCCCACTTCTACTTTTTCTGCATAATCCATCATAGAAAATGTAATCAAATGGAAAAGCCCCTTTTTAAAACTTGTTTTACTAGTTTTAATCTTTTAACTTTATGCACCAAGCAAAAATTTAATTGTATGCAACATTCTCTGACTGGAAGAAATTTGTTTAACATTTAAACCTATTTTCTGCACATTCCAGCACATAAAATAAAAATATTTTTTTGTGTTTACACTCACTCTTTCAAATAGATGCAAGTAAAACACAGCAGAAAATAAATAAAATCAAAGACTCAGCGGTCCTGTTGCTCTATTTTCACCTGTAAAGCAGGAGTGGGGGAGGCGGAGGTTTGCCCTGGTGCAAGTGTGTCGCGGCGGTCAGTGGAAGAATCCGCGAGTTTCTCTGTGAATTTCCCTGGTACGGAAATACGTGGTAGCGCACTCGGTCCTTGCTTGGAAGTTTAGAGGTTTTTTCGCTGTAAACAGAAGTTTTCTTCCCACGCACAACGGACACTAATGTTTTTGTCACTTTTTATGGAATCAAACTCAAAATAAGGTCAGTACTTCCACGCTTTAAACGCTGCATGCTCATACTCTCTCCCGCACTCGATATATTGGTCGTGTCCAAATTCATGGGCTGCATCCTCCTGAGGCCGAAGGCTGTCCAAATTCGTAGACTCCTCCGAATGCAGCCGACAAATGCGTCCTCCTTTTCCCCGAATTTGAAGAATGGGTCGGGTGTGTCCTTCGTGGCCTACCATATCCCAGAATTCATAGCGCGGCCCAGCCAAACTCCAGTTTCCAACAATGGCGGCAGCTACTACGTTTTAAAATTACTCTTATTAATCTTTCTGGGTCACAAAATAAACTTTTAACATATTTTCAGGCGAGAAAGTAGCTGTGTAAACATCAAATATCTGCTCGGTTTATCAAGATATCGCATATTTGCAAAAGTGCTTCGACGTTTTCGGAGACGTCTGTTACCCACCAGCTCGATAGCTAGCCGGGAGCTCGAGGGTCACTGAAGCCGCCGAGAACGGCACAACTCCCGGCACATCATTTTCAGATCGCCGCGGACTTTCGCTACTCAGGTTAAACGTAATATATAAGTCACTTAGACAACCTAAAAATGTTATTGTTGGGCTTTTTTCAGTGTTTTATTTGTTTGTGAGTAAATTGGTTTGGCTGAGATTAAAGTTATTAGATTAGATTAGATAAAATAAAACTTTATTAATCCCTCGGTGGGTTCCTCCTTGGTTTTCACACAGCTGAATAAACGTCAAACAGAAAACTGATTTACGCCAGTGTCCTGTTATATTTTAGATAGCAAGGAGCAGACGGCCGAGTTTATTAAACTCCACCGAGACAGCCGTTTACTTCAGGCCTAGCCGACCTTCTGAGGACCCGGCTGTTACGGCTGCGGCCATATGACCGCTCTGACAGCTCCGGAGGGAGAGAGAGAGAAGTGAGCAAGCGGTTTGACAGCCGTCGCGGTCCTGGCCCTGGTTTCCAGCTTATCCCTTTTGTTGTGTATTTGTGTGAGCGTGTTCGGTGAGAGCAGCTCCTAGTGTGTTAAATTAGTGCTTAGGCACTCATAGGCTGAAGCAGAAGGGGTGAGCCGCCTTTTCCTTTGGAACAAGTTTTCTCCTGTTTTCCGGGTTAGGGAGCGAGGGTTAATATTGTCATTTGTTTGTTTTGTTTCTTTCGTAGGGTTTAGTTAGTTTTCTCTGGTGGGATTTAGTTGGTTTTGTTTATTGTTTTGGCCTGGGTTCACCCTGGAGCTATGCTTCATTAACTTTAATAAAATCACCTTTTTACTCACAACTGGTTTCGGATGTTTGGCTTGGGAACCAGGGCGGGTATTTGTCTCTCTCTCTTCCAACCTTTATGTGCGTCTCCACCCGCCTAGACTGGGGGCGTAACACCGGCCCACGTAGACCGCGGAGGCCGGGTCCTCAGGAGGATGCAGCCCATGAATTTGGACACGACCATTATTCATTGTTGATCTGCACACAGCTGTTGTCACGAACGTCGCACTCGCTTACGTCACTGTCATGAGACATTCTCGCAAAAAACACACGGTTTTAGTAACGCAGTAACACAGCGTTCCTACAGGAAAGTAACGGTAATCTAATTACCGTTTTTGCAATAGTAATCCCTTACTTTACTTGTTACTTGAAAAAAGTAATCGGATTACAGTAACGCGTTACTGCCCATCTCTGTCCATCACTGCCCTTGGCTGTTAGCTGTGTTGCTGGAACATCAAATAGATTTCCAAAGACAGGATCTGTAGCAATTTTAGCTTGAACCTCAAGGAAGGAAACAATGTCAATGAGTGTAATTCTGTCGCCTCTCCTGAATGTCACATGCTTGTATGGCAGTCTTCTAATCGCAGCAAGCATATTGGCAGGTGTATTTAATTAAGAGAGATCATTAAACTCTTCCATTGCATTGCAGCATCCATGTAAGAACAAACAGTATGCCTGAAGAGCCTTTCCATCTTCTGATTTAATCAGTGGCCATGAGTGAACTTTATTCAATAAGCAGATGCAATCACATGTCCATTCCCAAAGTGCTCATACAGAGGAGTCTTTGCCTTTACATATCCAGCACCATCAGGCGTATGTTGACAGCTTTTAACAAGTTCATTGGGCTGCCCCTTGGTGTACTGTGCAAGATAATGCAGGCAGTCGCCAGCATCGCCAGTCTTTGCTTCTATGACCTGTTCAAATAAACGCATAAAATCCTAAAAATGTAAAGGATCGCCATCAAAGGTTTGAATCTCTCTTTTGGGCAGTGAAGAGAGACTTTGCTGATGGGCCGACATACAAGTTAATTCATTTTATTTTTCCATAATGGACAACAGGTTTTCATTGACTACTGGATGAGCAGCTTGTTGCCGAGACAAAGGTGGAATTGGTCTAAAAGTGTCAGAAGGCCCCATAAGAGTGGGTGCAGGTCTTTCTCTTTTCATACTCCGTTGTGCTGTTTTTACTTGAAGCTCTGCATTCCCAGTGACTGTCTGTGGTAAGCGTCTGTGGAACAAAAGTCTCTGCATCCACATTAAGGATTTCGACGCTGTTTCTTTTTGTTTTAAAATATGATTCCATTCCAATTGATTTCCGTGTAGCAACGCTCTGCACAGTGGATCCAGTTCTCAGCACATTCACTTTTTCAACAGTTGCAGCTATATCTGCTTCAAACTGCTCATATCTGCTTGAAGTTGTTCTTTCTTTCTCCTCAACTGCTCCTCCTATTCTTCAAGAGAGTGTTTTTCTTTGAGTTGATGTTGATGTGCGAGCAAGGCAGTCATCTGCCCTGAGATGTGCAGATGAAGTGGATGATACGCTTGAGTTGGACCTACTGCCTTGATTTGACACACTATCAGATGGCAACAAAGTGCTCAAAGTGCTCAAAGTGCTCAATCGTCAGTTTATGGATCAAACTTAGCATCCATCACCAACATACAAAACCTTCCTCTCTCTATTTATCCAAGTCAATTTTATGTTCACACATTTAACCATTGTTAATAATTCATGCAAGTCTACTTTCCACTAAACAGCTTTATCTAATGTGTCTATATCTCTCTGGATAGCTGCATCATGCTTGAAGAACCCTGAACACTTGGCTGTTCACTGACTGCTGAGTGAACTGGGAAATTGTTACTTCCTCTGTGATCTTGAGGATTGGTTTGTGTGGATTGTTTATTGTCCAATAGGAGAACAGCTAATATTTCTAGCTTTCACATTTCTTAATGAGATTTTCACTCAGTGTCCAAACACATATAGAATTGTTAAGTTTCGTTTTGATGTGTCAAATGTGGATTAAATAATGGAGGGCATTGATAGGATACTATAAGTCCCATAAGTAGAAATAGTAAGGGTTGCTTTAAACAACACTTTTCTTAAAGACGAAATGCAAAGTCTCATAAGTTTTATACTTCTGAGTGTGTTGTAATTTATTTTGAGACAATTCTGCTTATAAAACTGCTGTAAAGGGGTGTTGTGGTTAAAAACCATTGATGGCTAATTACACTGTAATTTATATAATAACAGTTTTACATCCCGATATATAAATTAAACCTGCTACTGTAAATTGTTCTGATAAAATAGATACTTTAGATTGTTCGTTTTCAATTTTATCCATTTTCACCTAATCACATGAAGTTCAGATTGGTGAATCCATGTTCTAAGCTATTGTTATAAATGGTAGATTTATAACAACAGGTGGTGAATTGTAAATCTAGAATTGAATGTTTCCTTTTAAAGCTTTCCCATATGTACCTGTTGTCTGAGAGAAGATGCATCTCTCAAAAATGTATCCTAAAAAGTTTAGACTACAGATCTATAAAAATCTAAATCTTTATTAAAATGTTTTGTGAGCACTCGTGTGTACACCTGTGTGCACACCTGTGTGGACATGTGCGCTTGTATTCAAAAGGTTTCTCCATGTAACGATCTGCTAGAGGGTGTGGGGAGCCATAGTCCTGTCCCCCAGGGCATGAAGCAGGCATGGAGGAGATCCAGGCCCCAGACATCCAGAGGCCCCCCAGAGCGTGAGAGCCCAAGGAGGATCAACGGAGGGGCAACTGTGCCACCCTCCCGGAAAGAACAGAACCCCAGAGAACCCCAGATGTGGGGTCACTGAGCAGCCATGGTGCAGAAGCCACAGGGGGCTTCAGTGACATGCCCGCCCGCTCTGCCGGCAGCCAGCCATGCCAGAGTGGACCGAACCCCGGCCCAGAGGCCTGAGGTCCGAGGGCCCCCCAGCCTGGTCCCCTTTGTGGCTCAGCCGGGCCCCTTCTGGAAGGGCCCGCCTTAGCCACAGGTCCCCAGCCCTGCCAAACACACACCGGGAGTGAGCCGGTACATGCCTGAGTACCCAGCCCCGGACACCGAGAACCACCAACGCCTGAGGGGGATGTTACGAGTTCGAAATTGAGGATGAGAGTAAAACAATGATAGTCCAGAAGAGGTCGGTCAAACAATTGATTTTAATGAATGCACGCAGCGTGGAGAGGTGTAAACTGCAAAACATCAGTTGTACATCTCTACCCAAAATACACTCTAGATTGCTTTTATAACATCAGGGTATTATAACGCCCCCTCTTGCGTTTACAAGCACATAATTTGCATGTAGAGAACATTCATGTATTTTAAGAGATAACTGCAGACACAGAAGTTCCCCTTTCTGGCATCCATCCAAATATGGTGATGATCTCAGGCCTTTGAGGTCCCCATGGACTTGTCCTCCTTGTGTCACCTGTAACTAGGCAAACTCAAATGCCACAAGAAGCTGAATACATTCAGGCCTTTGCTCAGACTATTTTACTGTAACAATATACTCAGCATATAAGCTTTTAAGATGATAGATTTAACTCAACGATTTAAAGTGGTTATAACTGCACCTGTAATAAACATGTTAATATTTGATTATGATAACCCCTGTAATACAAATTATAACATAATGCCAACAGCTTCAATAAATGCTTTGATGAAATGATAATTAATGCAACGATAAGATGATGGTCTTGAACAGTAGCAGTAAAATAATCTCTTTAATTCTACAATTCCCTCTCTTGATGTCTCTCCTAGAGACATCACCACACCATTTCCTTGTGTCACTCCTCGACCCACTCTTTCACCTCTAGATCCATTAATGGCATCATGGGCGCTGAAACCACCATTCCCAACTCCACTGTCTTCGTTCTGACCCTCTCTAGGCGTCCTCTGACTCAGCAAATCAGACAACCACCTCATGTCCTCTAGGTGGTCCAGTAATAAAACACCAGCTCCCACTTGAAAACACTTCATGCTTAAGTGGTCCCTGCTCCTTTTCTGGGTCCCTCTCTAGTGGAAATCTTCTCCTGTAAGGGATAAAAAACAAACAGCCTCTCTCTGCTACACCTTACTAACCTACTGTGTTCATCTAAGGTTCCTGTCATTATTCGAAGTTGGTTCACAATATCATGTTCTGGGCTCTATCCATTATATTAACTTTACTTAATCTCAATACTCTTTATGTGTGTGAGCAACGCTTTTAGTTTTCCTAAACACAACCCGAGTAAAATACACACCATCCCCCTGTCAGCCTAAATCTCCGCTAGAAAGCACACTTCAAAATTTTCTATCAGGATTTACGCCTCTTTTTGCTTCAAGCATATACATAACATGCAAAAGTTACTGTTAATGCCAGTTAGACAAGTTTCTACAACATTTTGTTTCACCCGGCTCACCCTCACACGTTTCCTGTTCACTTATTGCATACTTATCTTCAACACCTTTTACCTCAGTAGTGGCTAAGCAGAAACAAAGCAACATGTGGTCCACCTTTACCCTGTAAAATAAATCCATATCATGTTTGTGTCTGTAATCATGTTTTCCATTCATTCAATACACTCCACGCCATTCCTGCAAGTTAGGAGCTGTAAATTTAAAAGCTACATCAAGTCCAGGCCTTCGGCCTCGCCTATATTTAAATCATGTGTGTTTGTAAGCGTGCATGCAATTAACCTGCTATGTTCTCATCTTCCCTCAACATGTATCACCTGGACACTCTCACCAGTGAAGCTTAAAACCCTTTTGGACGGAACATCAACTCTAAACAAGCACAGTTACGCATTGTGTATAAAATGAACTCAACCTGTAAATAGAAAGGTCACTGTGATGACAAACATATTCAATACTATTAAAATAATACTGTACAACCTGTTATTAATGCAGTCATCATAAGGCAGATTATATCATAGCAATAAAAAAAATCTCTAAATCCCAAATCCCAACAAGTCCTGCTTTTAAATCTTCCCTGACTTTCCCTTCAAGTTCTGCTTTCTTAGTACAATCATGAGGTTCTCCTAATCCCATTAAATCTGCCATGTTGATTCCTTCATGTGTAAATGTCAGATTTGGAGCTTTTTATTTAATCATCTTCCGGGGGTGAGAGACCTCTGCACAGCTCAAACGCCAGTTGCAAGAGCTCTCTAACATTAGAATCATCAGCTGCGACTTATATGGTGTTATTTCGGTACTTTACACGTCACACAGTCTTGAACGTTGTTTATATGGGGAGTTCCTCTTTTTGTGTCTATATCTATTAATATGCCTTGTGCACTAAAGCTTCCTGTTTTTCAGTCTGGCTGAGCACTTGCTTGTGAGTAAAAAGTGGCCTTGCTCTACAAGCCAGCCTTCATTATTAAAGTACATAAAACAAGATAATGAGCAGATACACATTAAAAATATTTCTTTTATTCCTAACACCAGTCCCCCTTTTTCATTTCTCCCTTGAGAGATGAACTAATTCCTAGTTTATGACATTTAAGTTTACTTCAATACATTCCAATTTAATTTTATTTATATAGCGCCAAATCACAACAAAAATTGCCTCAAGGTGCTTCATATATACAGAGAAAAACCCAACAATCTTGTGACCCCCTATTGAGCAAGCACTTTGGCAACAGTGTGAAGGAAAAACTCCCTTTTAACAGGAAGAAACCTCCGGCAGAACCATGCTCAGGTACGGGTAGCCATCTGCTGCGACCGCTTGGCGTCAGCTAACAGAGACTTTTGAAGAGAGATACTTAATATTTAATAATCCACATTTCACTATTTTATTCCTCCGTTCAAATTTTTATTCTGTATTGTTCTTTATTTGTTATTATTTATGTTTAGATTGTTTATTGCTAGTCTTGGTTTGTTGTTGTCTGTTTGGGAGCCGACATAGTCTCTATGGATAAGCGTCTTTTGGTGGGGTAGCATCAGGAGAGAAGCTCCAGAGAGGCATCTTCCATGTTAAACGCTAAAATATAACAAAACATATCATGCTAAACAAACAAAACCTTTCGATTGGCCAACCCTATCTGTCTCCTCAACGGGTTGTATGTTTTCAATGTTTCCTTATTATTTTGTCATAAAATAAATCAAACAAATAACTTAAGCTGTGTGACAGCACCTTGCGTTTACGCCGGGCTGTGAGCTGCCCTGAATCTACTTGCTACACCCCCCTTTCACCCAATTTAATTTCTCAATCTTAATTTAAACTATTCCTGACCTTCCCCTTCTCTCATCTGATCATCTCAAGCACGTCCTGTACCAACTTTGCTTCCTCTTTTCAAGCCCACATTTAATTACAAACTCTACCAACTTACAAAGATACCAGAGTTATTCTCAGAACTCAGAGTTGAGGTTCCCCTTTCCTAAGTCTGTATGCTCTAGAAGAGAGCAAACTGCTAGTCGGTAAATAAGTTTATCATCACAGAAGTTATTAGGTAAAAGTCACGTAGACATTTGCTTAGTAACCCTAAAAGAGCACATTTCATGTAGCTAATCACATATATACAATTTTCCTTTGACATATCTGTATGTGCACGCCTAAATTATAACCTCTTATTCTAGAAATCAAAAATAACCTGAAAATAACACTTTCTGCCTCAGTTTTACCATACCTAAATTATCAAAAACCCCAAACGTCATCAAGTAATCCTAAAACCCATTTCAAATTAAACATTAAATCCTGTAACTCCCCCCCCCCTTTTTGTGACACATCTCATGTGTTACAAACTCAAAATCCTTCACTCAGGTTAGGGAATTAAAAGAAAAGGTTAATCATATCATATTAGGTATACATGCTCCGGACCTTCAAACCTGTGTTTAAGGAATGAAATCAAATTAATCATCAAGTCAAATCTTTTCTTGGCTCCATCCACAGCCTGCATCCTTGAAACGTCCTAGAAACAAAAACCTGTGTGTTAACCGGAACTTCACATTTCATACTCAGTCTCCCCACTTATGATCCAACCTGTGTTTAAAAGAAAACTTAAAACAGAACAGTTATCAGTCATGTGTTCAACCTTAGTCCAGTC
This sequence comes from Pelmatolapia mariae, assembly GCF_036321145.2. Taxonomy (NCBI): domain Eukaryota; kingdom Metazoa; phylum Chordata; class Actinopteri; order Cichliformes; family Cichlidae; genus Pelmatolapia; species Pelmatolapia mariae. The sequence continues at coordinate 35,805,188 of NC_086231.1, forward strand.
TTCTGTCAGTGTCCAGTCGGTCCAACCTATGGTCTGCCTGGTCCGTCCATTCACCTGTCCATTCCCACACATTCACTCACACGCATTAACATCGGGTGTTGGTAGACTTCCACACAAATAATCAGATTTCCCACTTTCAGCAAACTCAGTTTATTTATATAATCATTTATTTTCTTTTTATTTGTTTCTAGTAAAATAGTTCTTTATATTTTTGGGACTGGATTGGCTCGCTGCAATCCTTTTAGACAGGGACTCGCAATCTGATCCGATCCCCACACGTGGCCTCTTTCCTTTGCCCATTGTAATCTGGAAAAGGTCACCTTATTTTTTGTTCTCCTGAGACTATTGTCAGCGCCGTTATTCATTCTTTTGCAAGCCTGCTTAGAACAAAAATGAGAAAAAAGAGAGCTGAGTATTAGCTCATCAAAGTACAAAACAAAATCACCTGACAGGTTTTTTCTTTCCAAGTGCACTGTTACAAACCACCCTTAAACATGTCCATGTTTATTAAAACTCCCTCTATTAAAAATAAAACAACAACCTCAAAAATCTTCAACAATCTTAAATTTCACCCGTTCAACACATTAAAAACCTCGCCAAAAGCTGCACCGTTTAGTACACAACAATATCCCCTTTCAAGCACTTTACCATACTCACATTCAGCCTAAGATATAAACACGTTATAACAATGTGTCAACACTAATTTATAAACCTCTTAATCAAATTTGCACCTCTGAACTGTCTACTTCTCCTTGAAGGCCTCAATCACACACACACAGCAAGCTCCTCTGTCATCACTCACATGAGCTCTCGAACTAATTTCCATACTGAGTCATATTTCAACAAGTTAACTTAACAAGAAAAATACATTTTTAAACCTTATCACATTATTCAATTATTTTCATTTTCTTTCTATACTAATCACTTGCTTTTATCAATCAGTGCAACAGCGCTCCTAAGTCACCCTTTTTAAACTACTTTAATCACTTTATTAAACATTCACACCATTCTATCACTCATACAAGTAGCAAGCTGATCTTCGTTGCGTATGTTTGTGTGTGTTATTTTTGCATATATGGCTTCACAGTCTCACAGACACTTTCCCATTCTCCAGTTAAAGAGTCAGTTTTCTCCGTCCCCGAATTGCTAACCCAAACTTTAATTTCCCACCTAAAATAACAGCCCTCCTGGTCTTCCGCCAGCAGTTAGGGCTTGCTTCCAGGTTCCTGGACACATCCTGCTGTAAACAATTCAACCCGAAACTTGCCTTAACATATCCATTGATGTTAACCTATAATTTCTTCCGACTGCTGCATCTGGAGAAGTGGTCCGGGTCTGCTTTACTCCTGAAAATAACAAAACTAACACATTTTCATTATTATCACGGGTGCCTAAACGACCCATTTCTCTTCCTCTAGTCAGTATTACCAATTATGTCATTTATGTAAGCGTGTTCTTCCTTGTGTTATGTGGTCCTGTAAATGCAGTGTAAGCTGTTTTCTTCATTGCATGCCTTCATTGCGTTCTTCATTACATTTTCCTATATTCATGTCAATATACACTAAGTGTAAGCTGTTTCTTCATTGCATGCCAGGTGATCATCTTAATTAAGTGTAAGCTGCATCTTCATTGCATAAGTGTAAGCTGCTTCTTCATTGCATCCTTATGTATTCATTGCATTTTCATGTATTCATATTTAATTTATGCATCTTTTCACTGAGCTCTATATTCAAAATATCTCACTTCTGATTCGTTTCAAAAATAATCTCACATGTAACAATTTGCGTATGTGTGTTTTCTATTCATTGATATAGTTGCCACTTATTTTCATTATCTTTACCTTTTGTATTGTTTACCTCTTTGTTGTGATGTGGTGGACATCCCTAAACAATCATGAGTTCAGGGTTCAATTTCAATCCAATCATCTCCTATCTTCTCGCAGTCAAACTCGTCCAGCTTCATCTCTCACTGGTCCTTTTTCATTCACAGTGTCCTGTTCGGGCTTCAGAGCTCCAGCAAACACAGTCTGTTTCTTCTCTGTTTTGATCTTTCAGTATTTCCTCTTCCTTCAGTCTTATTTTCATTTGCTGTGTTTTCTTCTCCATCCATCTTTTCAGTCTTCCCTTTCAAGATTGCTCCAAGCTTGGCAAATATGAGAGTCAGTGCCTTCAAGCAGACATATCACGCTGTTCTTCACCAGCATGCATGTTGCATCACGTGCTTTCTTTCATGCTGTTGGACTCATCAGTCGTTGTCAGTGTTACTGCTTTCGCTTGCACTGTCTTTTAGCTTCAGTCAGTTCTTCAAGTTCACGATGTTCTGTCGGTCTTCATCAGGAAATTGACTGTCCTTTGCGTTTCTTCTCGGGGTCGAGGAGAAAGTGAGAGCTCAAGCTTCACAATTTCGAGCCAAAGACTGGCTTATTTTCTCCCAATTCTGTTAATCTACTGTTCTGCTGCTGTACTCAAGGTCCCAATGTTGAGAGAAGTCCACCTGTATTGGCACACTAAAGCATATAATTAGTATCATATTCATTTTTTATCTTAAAACCTCCCTTTTGCTTCATCTGCCCAGAGTTAACTCTCTCTCTTCTCTGGGTGCACACTTGTCACCGTGAGCTTCCCTTTTATGGGCATGCATTTCCTGTCCCAGACACACACACGGTTTCCTGTTTCTACAGCCTCTGCAGAGACTTCCTGCAAGCAACAGGCAGACTCTGTTTCCCTTTGAATTTCACAGTCTACAAACAATCAGTAATTCTACTAAATCTTTATCTAAAAACAATATGCCTTCATTTCACTCACACACATTTAAATAGAGCTCTTTCACACCTCACGACAACTAACACTTCTCCACACACATCACCATTCTTTAGGTCAGTTTGTAGCGTATACACTTATGTGTTTTCAATCAGAAAAAATAAACTCAACCTCTCATAACCTCACTCAAAGTCAAATATCTTCATAGACCCAAAAGTAAGCATATTATTTCCCTAGTCAAAAGTCAAACCGTTCCTCACACAGTAATTTTTAATCTAACAGCCTTTGTGTTTTGAAACTAAAAAGAGGAAGGAACAGCGCCCAATTTAAACTGCGCATGTTGTCACTCAACAACACACACACAGAAAATATAACTGTATATATTATCTCAAACTGAAACAAAACCCATCTAAAAATCCTAAAACATCTTACTTTGACACCAAAAGAGACATCACTTACAGACATATTTATTAATGAAATTATTTCAAAGTCAATTTCATTTCTCAGAACCCAAATAACGGTCCTAAGTATCAACAGTTTATGTATCCTATCTCAAAACCCAGCAAAAAGTCATACATTCATGGCAAGAAATAAAACTTTACTTACAATATTGTAATAAACAAAACCAGCGTCTTAAATACAGGCAAACAGCAATGTGTAGCAGTCTCTATAAACTTCCTCATACTCTATGCACCTCTCAGCTGCCTTATTTGCATTTTCACACACACACACAGTCTAAAAATAATACCAGCCTGACTCACAGACCCAGACAAGTCTCTTAATATATTACACAGACGTCCCATGATTACAACTGCACAGATTATCAGGCCTAACATTTCAAAACCTACACAATTTCGACAATTTTAAACTAACGGTCCAACCGATAAACTCCCTGAGTTTTTTGTCATCAATTAACCAGTCTCGGCCCCGGGCCGTGGTCACATATCTAATGTCCTAACACAATTTAAAAGCGTTTCACGCCCAAGTTCCGAACTTTGCTGACCAAAAAAGCACAAACCACCGTCCCGGACGGTAAAGTGGTCCAACCACTAGTTATTCTGGAGTGCCCCAAGCTCCACAGTGACCAACTGACTATCCCTCGTAGAGGACAACGGCGCGCGTCCGAACCGTTGGCAAGCGTTACCTCTGGACAATGCGCTTCTTAGAACTCCCAGAGCCCCGTTCTACAAAATTTAATTACTTTGAAGACACCCCACAAAACCACAAAACCAACTATATTGGTGTCCAAGCCCAGCTTTATATTCAATTGAGACTTTAATGTCACAAACACTTCGCCAATAACCTATAACTCTAAATTCACTCTGCAGTCCAACTGCTTTAAATACACTTATTCTCTTTACTCTTTACTTATTTTCTCTTATTCTCTTTACTCTTTACTTATTTTCAACGTTTCATTATCTGTACTTCAACTTATACTTTAGTTCTCATGAGATTTTCACCAAAATCAAAACAGACATTCACCAGTAATTTCAGTGAGTAGACTTTCAATTTTGTAATCGTCAATCTGGCACAGTTTGCAAATAATTCAACAGGTAGTGCCTTACCTTTAGATAAGCCGGCTTATGTCAACTCACTTCGACCACTGACTCGTGTCTGCCCGTTTGAGCACCTCGGACCCTCTCGGTCTCAATCTCCAACTTTCTCCCCCTCAACCCTCGGCCAATGCACCAAATGTTATGAGTTCGAAATTGAGGATGAGAGTAAAACAATGATAGTCCAGAAGAGGTCGGTCAAACAATTGATTTTAATGAATGCACGCAGCGTGGAGAGGTGTAAACTGCAAAACATCAGTTGTACATCTCTACCCAAAATACACTCTAGATTGCTTTTATAACATCAGGGTATTATAACGCCCCCTCTTGCGTTTACAAGCACATAATTTGCATGTAGAGAACATTCATGTATTTTAAGAGATAACTGCAGACACAGAAGTTCCCCTTTCTGGCATCCATCCAAATATGGTGATGATCTCAGGCCTTTGAGGTCCCCCTGGACTTGTCCTCCTTGTGTCACCTGTAACTAGGCAAACTCAAATGCCACAAGAAGCTGAATACATTCAGGCCTTTGCTCAGACTATTTTACTGTAACAATATACTCAGCATATAAGCTTTTAAGATGATAGATTTAACTCAACGATTTAAAGTGGTTATAACTGCACCTGTAATAAACATGTTAATATTTGATTATGATAACCCCTGTAATACAAATTATAACATAATGCCAACAGCTTCAATAAATGCTTTGATGAAATGATAATTAATGCAACGATAAGATGATGGTCTTGAACAGTAGCAGTAAAATAATCTCTTTAATTCTACAGGGATCAGCCACCGGCAGGGAGTGTGGTGAGGGGAGATAGGCCCCCACTGGGAAACTAAGCACCATTAAACTGCACGCTGCTTTGGTCTGCTGTGGTTAGCCATAGAATGAGGTCTCATTACCAGCAACGATCCTTCACAAGAATTTTAAGTCAGTTTAAAACAGAAGTTGATTTTTGGTTGTTATGTAGGTTTGAGGATTGTGGTGCAATTGCATAGTAATTAAAGAGGGCAGAACCTGTCATGCCATGTTATGCTTGTCAGAACGGAATTTCCAGAGAATGATAAAAAAAAATTCAGCCATCCTAGGAGCTGTGTGGACATGCCCCAGAAATTCAGTTCTGTTCATACAGAGCCAAATCACAGCAGCAGTCACCTCAAGGCAGTTTATACTGTAAGGCAGAGACCCTACAATGACCTTGTATGGGAGATTGGACCAAATCATGTAAGGTTTTTTTATTTTTGTGTTCTTAGATCTGTTTGATCATACCTGTAGATTCATTCACTGGACTGCGGGCTTACTTGTTGTTCCTAGAGTATTTAAAAGTAGAATGGGAGGCAGAGCTTTCAGTTTCCAGGCCCACAATTCCAATTTGGATTTGTGAGACAGACACTATCTCTACTTTTAAAATTAGTCTTAAAACCCAAGTAAAGCTTCTCCTCATTTTTCGGAGAATACTGTCAAGGGCTGCCAGGACGTGGAGGCATTCGTGAAGTATAACCAGGATTTGATGAATGACATGACAACTTATGTATGTGTATGTGAACGACTTTCAGAAAAGAGTTATATGGAATCCCTGTCCACTGGACTTACAAAGGCAACTCATTCACTATACAGGTGACATCAGTGTGCCGTGCCTCATGTTGTCACTGGCACTCATCATACCAGTGGTATTTGACAGTGGTATCAAAAGTGATGCACAACTCTGTTTATTTGTGCTGGTTTCTATGAGGGACCAGTCTAAGGAGCCAAGAGTTTGCGTAAAATGAGTTTCCACGTAAAGTGCCTTTCCCGAGAAGAGGAACACAGCCAGTTTTCTAATGTGATATGCAAACTGCAGAACATACAAGTCAGCAACTTGATCCCTGACAGGTACTATCAGTTCTCTTTTAAGAGAGTAGATGTTGTTACTTTAGTTTATGGGAGATGGGTTGACACCCTCACAATGAAGATCCTGAAAGTTTCCAGTTTTGAACAAACTTTCCTTATGCATCCTGGACACTGGAGACCTTGAACATTTCTTTTTTGAGAGGAAAATCTCTCACTCTTTTGAACATGAAGAGTGAGAGAAATCCAATGCCTTGCACATACACAAAGAGAAATAGACTTGACCTGCTTTATTGCAAATAAAAGAACTGAAAAATATACACACACAAGAGATTGTTTTTAAAATGGATAAAGGATCTGTGTCAGTAGCCGCTAAAATCCACAACCCATTAAGGCCTTTTATGTACTGTGAATTTTAAACATCATTGTATCAGACAAAGGTCCACTGAGAAGATTTTTTTTACTGCCTTATAAATATGTATTATTTATTGACACTCTTGGATCACTTTGAAATTATGTTTTTTTTTTGTTTTTGTTTTAATCTCTTAACATCTACCATGTCACTGGAAACCTATGTAGGATATAGACCATCATCCTTTTTAACTGAATTCATACCTGTATGGTTGACCCAGATGGAAAAGATTGAATGTATGAAGCTAATATCATCTCTGATATCTTAAATATTTAGTAGCATGTAGCTTAAACTAACCCCAACCCTAACCCAAATCCTAGATGGATTACTGGGGACCTGACAGAGGTTTAGTATGTTTATTTTCTTCTAATTATCTTTATTATTTTGGGTGTCACCAAAGCAGATCATTTCCCTTCATCTCACCATATCCCCTGCATCCTCCTCTGCCACACCAACCCTTACCAATGTCCTCTCTCACTACATGCCTTACCTGGCAACTCCATATCCAGCATCCTTTGACCAGTATGTTGACAATCCTTCTGTACAAATCCAAACCATCTCAACCTGGCCTCTCTAATGTTGTCTCTAAACTCAAGCTTCTATGTCTGTGATATACAAATTTTTATGCCTGTCCATCCTGATGGTTTCCTATGAAAATCATGGCATCTTTAGTTTTGCCATCTCTGTGGCAAATCTGTGCAAAAATGTGGATTCATTGTCATGTCACGAGAAGACCCTGCTTTATGCAGTTCAACAACCCGACCACGTTCAGAAATATGTTTTTTTTGCCCTTGCTATCATAATGTCATAACAGTGTGACTACCTGCCAGAAAATGACAATGAATCCACATTTTTGCACAGATTTGGCATGTGGTCCTAAACCTTTGATCCACTGTAAAACAAACTGTTTCAGTTTAAGCTTTGTTTCCAATAAATTGCATGCTCAAACAATGTTTTGTCTCACTCCTATTTCTTCTTTTTGCATGTTGAAGCTCGACTTGGAACCTTATTAAGATTCAACCATGCAAAATATGATTTTTGGCCATTTTTCAAGTGATCTTAAATTTTTGATTGGAACTGTACTACTACTAATAATAAAAATTAATTCACAGAGACTATAATGACAATAAATTACATTTTTGTTATATTTATAACTGAATAATATATAACAAGAAGTAACGATTAAAAAAAAACTAAGACATTTTAAACTTGTTAAACATACAAGATATGCTGATAAGGAAATAAGCCTAGGTTTGAGATAGAAATCAAAATAATTCATTAAAATTTAATCTGATGGCAGTTGCTTGTTACCACAGAGACAGCAACAGTTAATGATATTATACAAAACCATGGCCCACATATCCTGATGTTGATTATTAGCTCATTAACTATATGCAATTACAGTGAATTTATTCATTTACGTAATCTAACTAAAAAGTCAGACTAGATCATTGCAGAACCAGCTGCCCTCTCTCACAAAGAGGCAGGACTTCACTTTGGTCTATTTAACTTTCTGTTAAACAGGCCATATAAATATATGTAAAAGTTAGAAGTAGAGATGATTACCACTAATACAAGCTCATCAATGTGTCGTCTTTACTGTTTTAAGTGTACGTCAAACAAATTCATATTCAAATGTATTGAGTATGGTTTATACATAACCATGCATTTTCTTACACCCTTATCCAAATCTGCATCGCAAGGGTTGAACCCATCTGAGCTGATTTCTTTTTAGAAATGACAAATAGTCCAGCTAGTTTCTTTTCTAACTTGCTTAAAAGCCTTCAGCCATTCTAAACACTGCAGTGAGTTCACTAACAGGGGACAGCTCATATTTTGTTCCATACATATCTGCCAGTGACATCCAATGATGCACTTAGCATTTCTTCTATACACTCTTTTCAATTGTTGTGGCTTTCTTAAGTCACTGTCAGTAACTTTTGTATACACTCTCCCATGGTTTGTGTTTTGTGCTGTTTGTTGTTCATGGTCTTTCTATATCAGTCTGAATCTGGAAGAATCTTAAGTTCCAAAAAGACACCAAAAATGTGAAGCAGCAACATAACGAGGTTAAAGTGGACCATTTCTAATTTTCCAAAATGTTTGCATGACAAATTTATTTGCTATCAGAATAAGAATACTTTATTAATCCCTAGGGAAATTATGTGGGTTACAGTTGCTCCAGTACAGTAACATTAAGAAAAAGAGAAACAGAAACAAAAACAGACTAGACTATTAGCAATACAATATGCCAAGATATAAGGAATAGTACAATATATACAAATTACCAAATAATAAATATCCAGGGTTGACAGATGTGATTATAAATAAATATCAAGAAAAATAGACAGCAACATTACCAAGTAGAAAGGAGCGTGTGCAAAAAGATGTAGCTATTGCAGTGTATTAGATGGAGGAGTTGTACAGGGAGATGGCCACAGGGAGGAATGATTTCCTGTCTCGTTCAGTGGTGCTTTATGGTTAATCGTAGTCTCTCACTGAACGTGCTCCTGTGGCATGTGGTCTCTGGCTGCAGCTGTATCATGTTGTTGCTACCTCTAACTTCTCATACACATCCATCAGGCTGTTTTCTGTTTTTGTTACCAGACTCTGCTTACAGAATTAGAAATGATGTCCCAGGAAAAATCTGCCAGATGGTAATATTTATCTGTTGTAATAACATTCGTTTGTTTGGGATCCTTCTCAAACACCAAAAGAACACAAAGTACACATTCAGAAAGAGGAATTTTTTGTCTCTTGGTTTCTTTCCACATCAGAATATTCAGAGTTTCAGATTCAGAGTGGGGAGATCCATTCAAATATATGCTTGAGATGGGAGAATCATAATGATTTGCAACCTCAAAGGAAAAAGATCCTCCATACTACTGTGATTTATTGCCATAAAGCAGACAACATATTACTTCCTACAGAGAGGTGTTTTACAACATATTCTGGTGGGAAAGGAAGTTATACATGTTGTTTTTGCAGAATCCAGAAGCAGTTCACAATTCTTGTTTCAACTTCAGTCAAATATCTCAAGGCACTTGTGTCTTCTGTGTACACTTCAGTCCACCAGGAAAATGTTATACTGGGAAAATATAAATCCTCATTGTGTTATGTTCCTGTTTATAAAACAGTCCTGGTGTGATACCAGCCAAAGCTCAAGTGGTTAGTCTAACAAGCCTGTTACGCACGTACTGGCTGCTATGCCAGTATGGGTCACAGATCTGATAAGTCATTTAATGAAATTCTTACACGAAAGCCAGACCCATGTTCCTTGCCCTGAACTTCCTATGTTATTGTGCTGCTTGAGATAGGATGTTATACCTCATTAATGTCGCAGTTCCAGAGAATGCTTAACAATAGATGACATCAGCAGATGTAATGCTTACTGTCAGACCTTGTTAATTCATTCCTTCGCAGCTTGTTTTTCTTTTCTTTTGTTTTTCTTTTTGTTCTATTATTTCCCTTACACATTTATAGCATATTGTAAGAGAGTCTGTTTTTTATTTATTATACTGAGCTTTTGCATTGAAAACCATGCAAATGTTTAATGTTAAACAGGCAAGGAATGTGCTGTTACTATGAAATTACCTGATTGAGCTGTTATAGGCTACATAAGCACACCCTTTCCTGAAAATGTGCACATGACATAACTAGCAGCTGGGCTTACTGCCAAGTTGCTCCACATCTGGAAAGAAATGTATGGTGCTTTTGTGAAAGGCATTTCAGAAACAGGTATTTACTGAAGGACATCAAAAATACATTGAGACCACTGGATAAATGTAATTTATGTTTAATACAAACTTTCCTGCCAAATTATACAAATTTGAACACTATTAGCTGAATATGTTAAAAATGTCAGGGTGTTGCAGTGGTTAGTGCTGTCACCTCACAGCAAACAGGTTCCTGGCTGGGCCCTTTCTCCAACTTGGGCCTTCTCAGTGAAATTTCCATGCGATAAACTTCCTAAAGTGTATGAAGCACTGTTTGAGGGTATACTATAAAAATAGTATACCTAAAGAGTGTACCTGTAACCCATTTCATTTTCCTTCTAATGCTTTGATGACAACAGCACTCAAGATGACTCAAGATTCATGGACTTCAACCTGACACATGGAGTCCATGGAGTCCAGCATGATCTGATAATGTTTGAAAGAGCTCCTTTTTACAATACATTTCACTTTCTCAGAGATCCTCGGCAGAGCCAGGCTGTCTTTGTCCTAGCTAACTTCACAAAATCTAAAACTCCAGTCAGAGATAGTGTGTATCACCACTGTGGTTATCAAAACTGTAAATGCACACAATATCCTCACTCACTTTAAATTACTATCCCATCTTTCATTAGGTTAGTAATAATTTATTGATACAGATATTTTTCCTAAAGAAAGAAGCTACACTGGATCTGTAGCCTCAATTTTTATGGCAACCATCTTCAATACCATTCCTACAGCATTGGCTAAAACAGATGGATAGGCAAAGCAGCACTGCAAACAGGAGACCCAGGGTTACTAATTGTGGTTAGTGTACAAATAGTAAAATTAAGCAAAGACTGAAAGCGAGCTTACTGCAAACAGGCAACCTCATTTGCTCCAAGTGCGTACTCTGTGTCTACAAGTTAGACTTTTATAAATGTAATAACCAGTCAGTTTCGTGTTTTCCAGTATAAAAATACTTGACTGTAGCCTATATTTGACTGTATTCCTATTCCTGTGTAATGGTGGTTTCCCCATAGCAGAGATGGCAGTATATTCGTTATTAATTCTTCGCTGTGATTTTCACATTTTGCAAAGCAACACGGTGGACCAGACTGAAACCTAAGAGCAACTTTTATTCTCATACATGTTTGATACGCATACTTCAATGGAACCGCGTGAGGGTTCCGCATAATGTGCATCGCCTTTGCTACCCATCTGTATGAAATATAATTAGATTATTTCACCTTTGTGACACGCGGATACATTTGATGATATTACTTTTTTTTTTATTTAGGTTAGAAGAAGAAGAAGAAGAAGAAGAAGAAGAAGAAGAAAAAAAAAAAATAAGAGAGCACTTGAAAAGTTTTAGTGGTATTTCTACTTCAGACTGTCCACTCCAGTTTCATACGTAGCTGTTGTATTTTATGTCTGTTTTCTCTAAACAAACGGCAGTAACTAGGCTGTGCCAGACTCCTAAAACAAGTGCTGTTAAAATCCCTTTTGTGGTTTGAGTCTCAGTCGGTTACATAACAAGTGTTGAGGTGAAAAATACAACTCATGGTGAAGTATAACAAAGCTTCATCTAACAGTCCAAAGGTGGGGCAGTGTAGCACATAACACAAATAAGTGTCAACAGCATACCTATACTTTCTGCTGCACTGTACAGAAGAAAAATTTGAGGCGAAATAAATATGCAGAAAATAAAAATATATAAGTTGTTACAATGCTTAACACTTGGAACAGTTAAAAAATAGAGCTATATGAGCTGGAGCTTCAGCTTTAAGTCTTTTTAGTAACATCCAGGGAACCATCCGGACATTTGACTTTCTCTGTGCACTGACACCTCAGTGACCTACCCCTCGCCAGTCCTCCCTTAAGCACAATCATCAGTCGCAGTCACGTACTTTGTTCACGGATCTGTGGAAGTGCTGGCAGTGCGTGACATGTACAGACAAGAAAGAGCAACTCGCTTAAACTGATTCTGCGTCCTATCCACTCCTCTTGTCGAAGCTGGTGCACATGTCTGCGGGTAAATCCACGTCCGCTTCTATGGGTTTGCGGTAAATAATTGCACTCTTAAGTCCGGCAAGAGACATCCTGGTCCGATTACTGAAGTCTTGAAACTTTGTCAGGAAATCATCATTTCCTACTATATAAATCAGCGGGTTTATCGCGCTGTTTAGACAAGCCAGGAATCTGCCGACCTGGTGTGCAATGTAGATGTCGTCGAAGAGGTGGTGACAAAGCCCATCTTGTTTCAAAATCCTGGTAGTGAGATTTAAATTTCGAAATATATGGTAGGGAATGAAACAGACGGAGAAAAGTATGACCAGAATCACAACCAGTTTCAAACACCGCTGCTTCAGCAGTGGGTTGACATTGGCGTTCTTTGCCAGAACCACCACTATGTGTCCATAACAGCCCAAAATGATGACCAAAGGCAGGACAAACCCGGTGACCGTCCAGCTGATGCTGTATGGCAGGTAGTATCTGGTCAGGTTGGTTGAGGTGGTGTCAAAACACGAGTTTGGTTTTTTGTCATCATTCTTGTCAAAGAATATATCAGGAGTAATTTGTATAATGACCAAAACCCAGACCAGAGCGCTTATGGCCAGAGAGTGGCGACTGGTGATTTTCCCCATCACTTTCATCGGGTGCACAATGCCCAGGTACCTATAGATGCTTATGCAGGTAAGGAAGCCGATGCTGCCATAAAGGTTGAGGTTGAAGCAGAAGCGCGTCACCTTGCAGAAAGGCTGGCCGAACTGCCAGTCGCTCTCACGCGCGTAATAGTTGACGAGGAACGGCAGGTTAAACAGATACAGCAGGTCCGCCACCCCGAGATTGAACATGAAGATGTTGATGTTTCCGTTTTTCTTCCAGCTCACACATACGCTTCTCAGTCCACAGATATTGGACACCGTCCCGACAATGAACACGGTGATAAAGACGGGCGGCAAAAAGCTGTGCGTAAAATTTAGATTGATTAGGTTGCCCTCACAAGGTCCTTTTGTGTTGTTTACAGACATCTCTCGCATTGATGTAAAACCTTTGTCATATAAAATCTCCTACAAAAAACACAACAGGAGTCAGTGATCGGCTCGCTCAGAGCAATGACCTCCACTGGAAGCTACTCGTGAAAAAACAAAAAACAAAACAAAACAAAAAACCCCACAAGTGAATATGCAATTTAAAAAAGTATCCGCCCACTTTTTTCCAGCTATGGTGGCACACTCATAATGACGTAAAGAATGGAAAAAAGAAAGTAAAAATAAAAACAGACACGCACAAAGTACAAATTAAATCATGTATTGCTTTAAATCATTTGACATCACAGATGCAGTCAGCTCACTGCTGTGTAAAACGACACTAAAGGATACAGCTAGCTTTCTCACCGTACCTTATAATATTTAAATGACTTCGATGGTATGTGGCCCAACCAACTGAAACACATAAAAACAAATGAAATGAAATAATATTTAAACAAGCTACAGAAACGTTTAAAAATAAATAAATCAAAGAATAGAGATTTATTAAAAGATTAATCAAAAAACTGTTCTGTTGTTCAGAATGTCACAACATATCTATGTTGTCATAAAGCAGATATTCTGCTTTATGACATTAGTTTCCCCAGGCGTCTCTACTCTGTCCCAGTTACCCTTTTTTGTATGTACAGTCACTATAATCCTTTGTCACACTGTCTGTGGATCAGTCTGGCCATTCTATTCTGACCTCTGGTGCCAGCAAGCCACAGACTAGATAAGCAATCGTTAATCTACTTGATTTAATCAGGCTAAGATATAATATATGACACACCGGTGGTACTAGGTTCTTATTTCCGTTCTATTTATATGTGCGTATTGAAGTAGACCAATGACACAATGAAAGTCTAAGCACTATACTAGTAATGCTGATTATTTGTCTCCACCTAGTGGCTTACCCCAACACATACATGGTTGTTCCCATAAACAGGTAACACTATAAAACAAGACAACATTCGAATTCACAGCAATTTAGAATACCTAAATAATCTAATAAGAATGTCTTGTGCTGTGGGAAGGCACAGTACATGGAGATAACCCACATGGTACATGCATAATATGGAAATGCCACACAGACCCCAGCTAGTTTGAGCTCAGGCCCTTCATGCAGTTAGGCAACAGTGCAGATCACAGTGCTATAAGTTTTGCCATGAACTGCTGAAGCTTCTTGTTATTGTGTTAGCTTGTTATTGTGTGCATACATACATACACACACACACACACACTATGTATGGATGGATGTATGGATAGATAGATGTATGTGTGTGAGTGACCTGTGACAGAAAGATTGCCTTCACATCACAGCCAAGAGAGATTAAAAGGTCCTGATATCCAGCCTTATGTTAGTAAAAATGATCAGTGCTAAAACAGAACTTTTCCTGTTTCCTAATAACAAAGCACTGCTATTCTTAATCAAATAAATCAAAAATATAAGTTTGATCAATATATAGATGAGAAATGTAGGGTGAATAGTAAAAAAATTACTGTTCTTATGTCTGGTCAGTCTGGTCTTGTTGCAGTCTTGGGCAACTGCTTTGTCTACCAGTAGACAGTAGTAGTATTCCTGCCCATTTCTTTCTATGCCCCACTCTGCCATGTACCTGTTAAAAGTGTCTCAACTGCTCTAGGATCAATTAGTGGTGTGCCTTATAACCACTGCATCAGATGCTTTGCATTGTATTTGGTGATGTAAAGCTTGGATGCAACTGCCCAGCCAGTGAAACTCATTGCATGAAGCGCTCAATGAACTGTTCTTGAGCGTTTCCGTAGGCCACATGAAGTTTGGAGGTCTGTAGTGATGTCGCTGACCCCGCTCAATGATTTTACATCGCCTACTATTTAATGACTGTTGCGGTCCTTCCCAGTTGTTTCCACTTTATTATAAAACCGCTAATAGTTGACTGTGAAATATTTAGTAATAAAGAAATTTCACAAGTACACACAATTTCACAGTTGCACAGGTGGCATCCTGGCACTGAAATTCACTGAGCCCTGGAGAGCTATCCACCTAGGCATGTAGAAGCATGCTTGATTTTATACACCTGTAGCCATGGAAATGACTGGAACTCCTGTATTCAGTGAGTTGGTTGGCTGAGTGAATACTTTTGGCAATATAATGTATAAGGTTCCAGTTCACAACAGTATACCATGGTCATGGAGATGTTGACTATTTTTTAGTGCACATGGACAACATGACTTAATGCATATTTGTTTGTCTCTGCCCGTTTAAAGATTGTTTGTACACATGTAAGTAGAAACAGACAGCTGCTTTTCACATTCAGTGTCCATTCTGGTTTTTCAGCCCATATGCAGTTTGTTTCTTAGCAAATGAGGGTTACAAAACCTCAGATTCTGAAGATAAACATCATTACTGGGACCCTCTGGTGCACTGTGACAAAGTGGTTATGCTTGAACTCATTTATCACTTCTCCCTCTACCATATTGATAATTTATCCCTTGTTTGTTTGTTTTTTACAGTTGACCATAATGCTTTAATTTAGGCATTGCTGGTGTAACTTTGCTTTACATACTATCCCGGGTTAGTTTGTGGTAGCATTAGTTACATCCATTACATCCATGCATATGTTTCTAAAGCAAATACTACTAACCATCAAGTCTTTTGAATTTTCTTCTGTTCACAGGTAAATTTCTAATAAATTATGTTTGCTTATGTTGCTTTGGTTATACTTACCATGTTTGTCCATTTGTTCAGGTCCTAGATCTAAAACAGGTGCGTAGGAGGGGCCGCACCAGTACTTGTTTATATAGGGTCATTGGTGCCCAACTGGGTACAACCAACTGGAGGGTTTTTCATTTTGTATAGTATTATTTATTTTCTTTAAAGTAACCTTTTGAGTTGTATTGTATGCAGTGTTTTACTTTTCAAACCATTTAGCTGGGTAAATTAGTTTGTCGACTGGATGCACAATCGTATTCCTGTTTTTTGATTAGAATTGTATTGTTTGTTCCAACCTATTTTTTAATGGTAGAGGCTAATGAGGTTCAGGTGTGTGTAAAGTCCTGTTGAAAGCAAGTGAGATTTTGCCTACCAGGTTTTAAAACGGTATAATAGAGATGCCAAAAATAAAAGTACACTTAAAAGAAACTGAGGCTGATGCTGTCTACTTATCGCCTTCCTAGCCACTTGGTCTACACTACCTCACATGCACACAGATGCGGAAAGTACAGTTGTGGTCAGAAGTTTACGTACAGTCATCACAAATACCATCATAATTTGGGGCTTTTAGTGATTTTTTTGACCGTTTTTTTCCCCCAGGGTGTGAATATTAGACAGCATATAACTTTAGTTACTTTAAAAACAAGAAATTAATTTATTTAGGGTTTTCTTTAATCCCAATTGGGTCAAAATTATATGTACTGGCTCAAATATATGCATACACTCCCTCTAATATTTGTTTAAATGAGAATTAATTTAATTTGGATGATTTCCTGCTACAAACCTGGCTTTTAAACATCATCCACAACATTTCACTAGGGTTCTAAACGCTTAATGTTAGTCTGCTTTATTAATTCCAAATCTAGTTTTAATGTGCTTGAGATTATTGTCCTGTTGGAACACCCAACTGTGTCCACCACTTGCCATACTGGCCAAATAGCTCAATCGTTCTCTTGTGTGATCATAAAGCTTTTTTCTAGACCACATCTCTGTACTATTGTAAAGTAAATAAAGTGCCTCAACATGACTGTAGTTTTGCTTTGTCCTCATGGGCAGCTTCTAATTTCAGTTGAGCTTGCAGGTATTGATTTTAGAGCAATATCTGCAATATCTTTTTCTATCTTCTTCTGATAATATAAAACTCACTTTACTTTGGACAGTGACAATGCTGTTCCAGCAGTTTCCTGTTGTTTGGCAGGCTTGAGCCTTGGTAGCTCTTTGGTTGTCCTTGGGCTCACTAACCAATTTCTTCTTATCTGAGGGTGACAGTTTGGGTCTTGCAGACCTGGGCATATAGTGTTGACATATCCAAATAACTTGTAAGCATTTATGTGCAATTGTTTGAACTGATGATCTTGGAATCTGTTTGGAAAGTGTTTGGACTGTCACATTCCAGCTGAGCACTGGTGCGCAACTACACAGCTTGTCAATTTCAGATTCAGTTCAGGTTCAAAACAGAGTTCAGTCAGAGCTCAGGCTCAAACTGCAGAAGACCGAGTGCCTTAGTAAGTGCCACATTTATTGCTTTCCATGTTTACTTATACCTAACAGTGAAAGTCTATTCCACCATCAAAAACAATATTGTTAAGAACTTTCGCTCAAATAGTAATAGGTTATTAATAATGTACTCATGCAGCTGTACTTTTCATTTCAGGATAAAAAGGCCATTTTTATCCTCGAAGGCCATTGAATGTTTTACTACAACTACTAACAAAATGTTTTTAACCCTTTCATGCATAGTGGTCACTACAGTGGACAGCTATTCAAAGGTTGTTTTCTTGTATTTTTGTCAGTGTTGATTGTATACTTGCACATAAACCACTACATTGGACACTCATGTGTCACTCCATACACATCAGTTGTCCACCTAAGTGGACATGTAAAAAACCTCTTTTAAAAGTACATGTTTAAAAAATGAAGTTCAAAAATCTTTTTTTCATGTCTAAAGATGAATAAAAGTACTTAAGAAAAAATACAGATTGAGGAAAGGGTTAATCATTCTTCATTAACCGTGGCAAAACTGAGTGTAATTCTTCAGGTCTTTTTTCTTTCATTTAGGAGACTTTGCAAAATTTGAAATGTTACTGTCATCGGAAAACTTATACAGACTTTTACACACTCTAATCTTCTCTCATCAGATGAGTCTGTGGTCTGGGAGAGAGTCCTGTAACTCTCTGTCTGCAAAATACAGTATATAATGACCAATGTTGGGCAATTAATTATATAGTTACTCCTCAAAAAAGTAACTCAGTTTGGCAAACAACAAAGTTTTTTGCAGCTATTTTTTTAAATGCAGCCAATGCATTTTTAAATAAACATTTCAAACTATTTACAGAACAATCAGCTGTTCTGCATCAAATTTGATGCCACACAAATTATTTGTCCCACTCCAAAAAATAATTTCTGTCCACTATGAGATAAAGGAGAACAACAGCCTGATACCTGCAGGCCTGACAACAGGAGATGTATCACTCCTGTAACACCTGTAACATTCAGCAGTCGCCTCATTGTTCTGACACACACAACAAAACTATTGACTACACTACACACTAACTACACAAGATTTGCGCTAAACATCGCAAATCTCTCACATCTCAAAACACCGCCGTCACTCCTAAAACTTGGCAAACTTATGATTTTAGTTTCCCCCAATTTCTCAGCACTTCTTGCTGGTTGAAACTGTAGCTCAATATGTGTATATTTGTCTTTTTCAAGACCTATTCTACCTACCCACCATTTCGTGACTTACTGCTCTGGAAGACTTTTAGAATTCATATTAACTTTAAAATATACAGAAGACAGTTTATGGATGGACCATGGACGGAAGTAAATTGATAAATTTTGAACAGGTTTCCAGCTTCAAGTTCTTGGGCACCCATATCTCTGAGAATCTGTCCTGGTCAACCAACACCTCCAGCCTGGTCAAGAAGGCTCATCAGCACCTCTTATTCTTGAGAGCACTGAAGAAGAACCACCTGTCTGCTGACATACTGGGTAACTTCTACTGCTGTGCAATAGAGAGCATCCTGACCAACTGTGTCACGGTCTGGTATGGGAACTGGTGAAAACCGCCCAACGCATCACAGGGACTCCACTTCCTGCCATTGAGGATGTCCACAAGAAGAGTTGTCTACACCGGGCAAGCATCATTCTCAGGGACTCCTCTCATCCTGCCAATGAAATCTTCCAGCTTCTCCCCTCCAGATGTTGCTACAGGACCCTTCAGAGTAAAACCAGCAGGTTTAGGAACAGCTTCTTCCCCACAGCTGTCATCGTACTGAACTCAGTCCCTCGCTGAACCTTCTCATCCACACTTACTTAACCCTCCAATATTCCTCCTCCCCCCTATCCCTCCTGATGACCAAGATCATGACTGTCATTCATTCTCAGCCTCCACCACATGCTCACACTGGATACTGCTATAGTTTAGGACACTGACATAGCATAGTATCTGTTATAGTGCGTACACTGTTCAGTATTATAGTCTGTTCAGAGCGCTACACCTCTGCTACTGTTTAAGTAGTGAAAGCTATATTCATAGCAGTCGGTACATCTGTACGCTATACAGAACATCTGTACACATGTATATACAACACTACATTTGTCTGTAGCTCATCTGTTTATTTGGTCTCTGTATAGCAATATAAACATCTGTATACTTAACTGTATTTTATTACCCTGTATTTATACATGTGTAATGACAATAAACTTGACTCTTAATCCTAATATTTGTCTTCAGAAACTTCCCCTTACCTACCAACACTCCAGTTGCTGTGATGTCAATGTTAAGAAGTCACACAGAATAGAGGCATTTCCAACCTTTATTAAAACAGTTCCTATATGTAGTTGGCAATAAAAAAAACAAAAACACAAAACCCCCCACAAACATATTTCCATTTATTCAAATGGCTTTAGCAGTCAAAGGCAGAACAAAGGACTGCTGCAAAGGGTCAGCTACTTGAACACAATGAGGTCCAGAGTTTAACTGTTTGTAGAGATGTGAAGCAAAGGGCTACAACAAAATTAGCCAGGGCTGGATTGCATAGAAAACAAGTGACTCATCAGTCACTGAAGTTTAGACAGGCGTAATAGTTCCATAACCTGAACAGCAAAAGAAAGCACAAAGCGGGAGCAGAATATACATGGAGGGGAATATTTTAACTTTGTCTAATATTTTAAGAAGAGTCATTTGAATCAAACAATAGATCAGAAGTCTTGATTTAAAAAACAACAACAAAACAGTCATTTCAAGTTTCCCTCTTCAAATTAACTCATCTCCAGTTTATCAATAAAACATGTAAAAAACAATAAAACAAAGGAGTTGAGCTGAGGTATGTTCATCACAGAAGGTCAGGAAATTAACATTTGTTTTAAGAGCTTCATGACCTATCCGGGGCTAAATAAATTTAATCATCTCTGTCAGTGTTAATAAGGGTTTTGTTATTTTTAATTTTTAAACACACTGAACAAAAGGAAAAACAAAGAAACAAGGCAGCAGCATATTTTTCAAAACCTATGTGATGTTCTTGTAATGCAAATCTTTTTAAACATGCCATCAAGGAAAATTAGAACAAACATTGATGAGTGGAAGCAAAAATGAAATCTACCCAGAATGTGTGAGGAATGGCTCAATGAAAAGGGGAAACACGAGGTAGCACGATTACAAAGACAAAATATTGAGCTGGGGTTCATTGCACTAACATCTCCCACTGCTTACAAATGCAATCATTCAAACATTTGATACTTTTGATACCAGGCACAACTAAACTGTGCCTAAAATTTGAAAGACATCAGCAGCTTTGCTTCTTTGCTCAAACAGCACAACTGCAGTTCCCAGTAAAAATGTGACTTTGCATGCCAAAAGCTCCAAGAACAGAAAAGAAAAACCCCGTGCTGAGTCACCATCTCATTTGAAATTAATGGAAAACTTATTTGGGTAAAATTACATTCATGGTTCCCTTTTCTATAATTACACTTAAATACTGAAGAAGCTAAATTATCAAGGCCCATATACCCTGGATCATGTAGTTGCGTGCAAAATCAAAGATGGTGAAGCAGCTGGTGCAAATTTGAATTTAAAGGTATGACACATGGAGCGGTGATGTGTCACTTAAGTTCAACTTCAATGAGAGATATTCAAAAAAGAAGCCAAAATGTTGTATAGGTGGGTGGTGCCATCTGCAGTAAGAAAGCATGCAGTAGTGACCAGGAGGGGGTGGAGTGTAATGAATAGGTCCCACTTCCCAAATGTGAAGATACACCCTTTTACCTTCAGCTGAGTAGATCTGATTGTCTTGGATTGTGATGGACAAGCACATTGTAGATTAAATGATTAGTTAATTTTGAAAGGACTAGCTTGGACTGACACCTTGGCCTGCAAGACAGCCTACAAGCAGCTTGGACAGACAGCAAACGGGACCACAACACAAATTCAGGCTTAAAACATCTGGAATTATTACAGTGGCTAACAGTTTGCCAGCTATTATTACTTAATTCTAGAATTTAAACCCAACAGAGAAAAAAAAGCAGCTGACACTCTTTTCTATCATGTCCTAAGATCATAAAGCTGTCACTTTTTAGACAAAAAAAACAAAAAACAAAAAACGAAAAAATTCACACACACGCTCCACCGCATCAAGTGAAAATTTTCCAGCAGCAGTTTTTATCTTACATCACAGTGTTTTCATTAAATATCATCAGAGTTCCAGGCTGGCGACCAAAGTGTCACCATCTCAAGTCAAGTGTGAAATGAAAAATGTTGCTGCATCTCTTTTATCTGTTCCATCTATTCCCATCGTGAAGATGAAACAAATCATTTATCAGTAGCACTGGCAAATGAATTCAATCTAACAAGCAAAAGAATTACAATCCCATTTCACCATCTACATTACAGGAGAAACTGCTCTTTACTTCTTTATCTTCACAGTCTTCAGGTTGAATGAAGGCAGATGCACCAGCTTTGGACAGCAACACACATCTGCAAAGAAGCAGGAGAACCAGTGAACAAGCAGACAGATGCACAAAACCTTTGGTTTATTACACGTGGGACATGGAGGTGGACAAGCTTGGGACAAAGTGACAAAGATTTTGTTTTGTTTTTTTAAGTCCTATATTACAACAGAGGATAAATTCATTTGCTATAAAGTTGGAAATTTTAAAAATAAAAAAAATGACTTGTAATGTCTGGCACATTTTGCCATCAGAATTATGATCTGAATGCACCGTTGTGCCAAACATCACAAGTTCCTTGAGTGTGTGTGAGAGAGAGAGAGAAATTACAAAATGTACTTGATTACAAGGGTGGCTAGTTGCAATAACAATCCCCAGGAGCCAAAAGCAGACAGAGATAGATCCAGGAGATCGGGCCATCCACAGACCAAAAGAGTACCTGAGACGACCTGAGACCACACATTTTGGCAACAACTGTGTGTCCAACCCAGTAGACGGACAAGAGTCCCAAAGAACCAATTCAATTCAATTCTATTTTATTTATACAGTGCCAAATCCCAGGCAACTGTTGTTGGGATCAACCAGAGGCAACGGGCAGCTGACCTCACTAGAGGTCATGTGCAGGGCCTCAGGGCCTGCACATGGCCCTGAGGCCCTGCACATGACTTATAATGATCTACAGCAAACTGCTGTAGATCATTATAAGTGTGGCTACTGAAGAACTCAAAGAGAGCTGTGGCCATCAGGGGGTACTCTCTTATTTTTGGAGTTAAAAGACCAAATTGCACACTGCTTCTCTCCTGACACATTTCTGTTTGGTAGCGGCACATCTGCCATTAAAAATAATAACATGTTTAAAAAGTGTTTTCCTTGTCCCCTAGAGAATTTCAGATCGGTGCCAGGTGTTGTTCAGATTCAGAAAAACATGTATGGCATAGAGACAGCTGGACAGACCTCAGTGACATACATTCTACAAGGTTGATCTATGTGCACTGGTGAGTATGTGAAAAGAGCAGCAGAGATGTGCTGAGTCAGTATCTGTTACAGCAAATAACTCCCAAATTTATTACAGCAATGCCCACTGCAGACTGCACACACGTTAAGCAATTCACACATTTGCTTCCAGCAGATGGACAAAGAATGTAAACTAAATTACACAGAAATATCTTCAAGGGCAAAGTCAGCAGGATATCAAATGAGTGAATATCAATACTGTAATCTACAAGAACAGTGAGTAAGCGGACTCTAGAGTCAAGACAAAACAAATGTTTCACTTAGCAGAACCGAGGGGTATGTCATAAAATAATCCATCACAGCCAGACCAACCCTAAATCGCTGTCAGAGATGA
Organism: Pelmatolapia mariae; assembly: GCF_036321145.2. Classification (NCBI taxonomy): domain Eukaryota; kingdom Metazoa; phylum Chordata; class Actinopteri; order Cichliformes; family Cichlidae; genus Pelmatolapia; species Pelmatolapia mariae. The sequence goes on from NC_086231.1 coordinate 35,828,459, forward strand.
CAATGCAACATTATGGTGGTCAAATAAAGGAATCTGTGAAAACCGGGTTTATGTGATCAGCTCCCAAAAACCTTGCATCCCCTGGTCATATTCACACATTAAAAATATGTGGCAGCATGGCAGACTGCACAGATGTGTTTATGGTACAGCTGAGAGGATCCAAAAACTCTGCTGAATTCTGCAGCACAAACAAGCCCTTTGTTAAATGTGACCTCAACCATTATGCCTTTCCCTGCAGACTGCACCCAGTTATGCAGTCATGCATTTCCACTTGTACTGTTACATAAGTGACTTAGATAGCTTTAACAGGGATTTAGAGCTTCATCCTGCAATCTGAATACGCATTGATAATGAGTGCTGACTTGTCGCTTTATGCAACATGAGAATCTGACAGACTCTTGTGGTGCACCCTTTGCCACATCACTGCAACATACTATATTATTCAGAACAGGTTTATTGTATACTGGAAACGCTCATCACACAGGACTACCTTTTGGAGGATGATGTGATGGAGAGCTTACCTTTACATGAATATTTGGTGATTTTTAGGTCATTGTGAACTGTAGCTAAGCCAAAGAGAGTTAACTAGGATGTCAGCAGAACCAATACCACCTCTCTCTCTCTCGTATCTCAGTACACACTGAGGCTGCAATTCTTCCAGACCTATTGGGTCAGCATACCTCTACAAGTCTTCTTGTCCGTCCTTCCTTGCTGAAGAACAATTAGCACACCGTCACGCACATAAAAATGCAAAAATACTGGCAGCTTTTACCCTTCCTTTCTTTCTTCTTGTTGTTTTCACATTAGTAGGAGGCAAAATAACTGACAGTATTGTGTCTTCTGGATGTTGGAGATTTGCTGTGTATTCATGTGTTTTTGTGCATGTTTATCTGCGTGTTTGACTCTAGTGAATCAGTATGTGTGTTAGCATGTGGTGACTGCAATGAAGAAAAACAAGCATATACGCATTCTCTGATGTTTATCCTGTGCTATGATGCAAAATTTCGCACTGCAGAAAAAAAATCTGTGCTCGTGACTTTACTTGCATAAATATTAATTATTAAACTGTAAACGAGTCAGCCCATTTGAACTCATGACAGTCTTGCTCAGCATGGAAAACGTGCAGGGAGCTGAGCAGGGGATGGCTGAAACAATGCATGCGGGGGTGGTGGGAGTCTTCACAACACTTAGAGCAGGGGTGCCCAATCCCAGTCCTCGAGAGCTACCGTCCTGCAGCTTTTAGATGGATCCTTGTTCCGACACACCTGAATCAAATGAATGGCTTGTTATCAGGCATTTGCCAAACTTGATGGCATGCTGAAGAGGCAATCAAACCATTTGATTCAGCTGTGTTGGAGTAGGGATGCATCTAAAAGCTGCAGGACAGCAGCTCTCGAGGACTGGGATTGGGCACCCCTGACTTAGAGGAAGAAAGCAGAGCAAGAGACCGGAGGTCAGCTGGGTTTGTAGTGCCCCCACTCCCCATTGTCATATTATGCAATGGCAAACACAAGCATAGTGTGTTGTACAGTCACACAGTCAAGGCATACGACGCTCACCCATCATGTGCACTGACCATGTTCAATAAGGGAATGTATGCTCCCTTTATAACCAGCCATCTGTGGCTCAGAGGTCAAAGGATAACTGGGGCTTTGGTTACTCAACCAGTGGTCTTGGTTAGCACCACCACAACACACACAGGCATTTATACATGTGAGAACAAATATCCAGAGTCCAGTCACTAAATAAAGTATGTAGGCACTACACAAACAAATGCCCCGCCCACTACTACAAATAAATTAATTCTGTATAATAGGTCCCAGTAGCTCACACCTCAAATGTAATTTGAGGCAAATAACGTACAGGAACCAGAATACAGATTGGAACAGAAATGAGAATTCTCATATGAATAATATAGATTGTTATTAAAGCACAGGTAGGCAGCAATAGACGATTCAAAGATGTTTCTCAGAAGACGATCCTATTTTCTCTTTAATCTGACAGCAGGGCAGAGCCAATATTAAAAGAAATACAGCAGTGGTCCTTGAGATGCTTGGCTACAAGTTGAACAGCCAAAAGCAGTAGTACTCTACATGGAGGAGGAGACTAGATAAGCTCAAGGCAGCACGTGGGGAAGGCAGCCAACTATCTGTGCTGTAGAAAAGTGTGATGAAGAAAGGGATGCCTAAGAAGTACAGCAAACTGTCCATACAGGAGTCTTTGAAAACTGCAAAGCAAAGAGATATAGGAACAGAAGCGAGGAGAATAAACCAGCCGTTCTCCACTGAACCATCCAAGGTGTACTCTTAGTGGCAAGGGAACAATATGAGAACAGCCCCACCAAGGCTGGAGACAGAGCAATCCTTGAGAAGGGAAACAGTGCACTGTATATTAGGCCAGTAAAGTATGGAATCCACACACAAATATGAACCAATCTGACAACATGTAAAACTCTTTTACAAATGCATACATCAAGAAAATGATCAGATTCATGAGTTGAACTTCATAAATTTTGCGTACATGATCAGTGTTAATTCAGGTTTGGATGTATGCATTAGTAAAACAGTTTTACATGTGGTCAGATTGCTTCATATCTGTGTGTGGATTGAAGCACGTGCGTGAGTCCTTAAATGTTATACATAACCGAACATTTGTAAAGCTTAGTTTACCCCTGTGGATCATATATCGTACGTACTTGCAACCTCTGTGAGGCAAATTTGTCTCCATACTTTACTGGCCTGATATACAACGCACGGCTTCCCCAAACACACTTTACTTGGACCGTTTTCCTGAATACATATGGCAACTTATTATTGACACCATGAGTTTACTAGTGGATGATCCACCTCAGTCAACTGAAAAGTGCTAACTAGCTACCTTTGATGCTACTCTATATTTACCATAGACCAAGCTGGAAATGCCAACCTGAAGGCCACCAGATGTCAAGAGTTTGTGTGGATTTATGCAATCAGTTGTTCATTTGGAGTCATACTGAACAGTCTGTGTTTATTTTTTCTGCTGTCTATGGTTTTTACTCTATGTTGGCTAGCTGGCTAGGTTGCTGTTGCACTGGTGTTTTATATCATTCAGCTACTTGACCAAAATTATATCATTGTATAGAATGATAACTCTCAGTCTCCACCTTTGTGGACTGCAGCTCTTGTTCTGCTCTGGAGATCCACAGTGAGCTGGAGGGACACTCTTAAGCTGGGCATACACTGCGATTTTTTCAGTCGCGTTATTCAGCTCCTGCTCAAACTGTGCGACTGGATCGCAGGGGTTAGAAGTTCGTAGCTCATGATGCATGTTCTCACACTATATGCCCGATGTGCTGATGTAACCTGATTGCTCACAGTGTGCGTCCATACACAACACGTGGTGTTCTTGTTTCCGGAAATTTAAGAAGAACCCGGAAGTGGGGAGATGGCAATCTGTGTCCAGATCCCACACTGCACTGCCATGCTGCTCTGTCTTTTTCACTTATATTTCTGTGTTTGCGCATGTGCAGCGTGAGAGGTTGCGTTAAATCAGCTTGTGACACTGCTTCAACAGTGAGATACCCTCACGAGGGGTGACCAGGATTTCAAACAGGTTTGATTTTCTTGTGACCATACGATCGCTGATCGGGAGCTGGTCATGAGGTGTTAATCGCCTCTCATTACCCCATGTATACTACACGATGCACGACACACAGGTGAAAAATCGTCTCAAAATGGGCCAAAAAAAAAAAAAAAAAAAAAAAAAAAAAAAAAGCAGCACAGAGTATGCCCGGCTTTACAGAAGCTGCAGCAGGTGGAAGACTGGTTTATGTGCTGAGCAGTTACCACTGGGGCGAGCTGCAGTTCAAGACTGGAAGGTTCTATTCATTTACAGGATAAGAGACTTACTGGAGATCGGCTGATGATATTTCCCACTTTTCTGTCAGAAGGTACTTGTTGAACAAAAAAAAAATTTCAGTAGTAATATTGACTAAATAATATTTAGTAATAAGTTTAAGAAATAATTAGGAAGGCCTTGGGCTACCTATCTTGTACTTTCCCCTGGCAGATGGTTCCTTTGCTAGTTTTCTATTTTCTTGGTCCTCAACATCAAATAAAAACCTGTGCAGTCAATACTAAGCATATTTGATGTTAAACCACAATAATATCTTGATTTCATATGAAGTAGCATTGATATAGTATTGATATAGCATTGCCAATGCTTTAGAGAAATTCCCCAAACTGTCTCACTCTAAAGGGTGATCTGAAGTTACTTCATATGATACTTCTCCAGTACATTACAGAGCAGGCTGAACATTTCAGATAGCAGTAATGTACAATGAGTTTAGATCGTTTTTTTTTTTCCAATTCACTTTGACTCAGCAGAGGGAGCAAATCTGGACAAGGAATGCTGTCAGCTAAACCTGAAGACCAATACAAACAGTACTAGCAGACAAACTGAAGGCAAAATAACTGTCAGCAAAACAGAATGCTGGAGGGTGATTAAAATGAGACATGTACCTGTAGAACAGTATGGCTGAGGGTCATGTAGTACACATAACTTGGTCCATTCTGGCTTGCAGCTCAAAAGCATCTGGTCGGTCCTGAGGGTTGACAGCGAGCATGTCCTGAAGCAGCTTTTTCACTCCATCTGACATACATGACCTGCGTTTCTGTGGGATGCTCAGTACCATCTTTGGATTCTCGAGAAGTGCCTCACCAACAGGCATAATGTCACCTCCCTGTCGCACATAGGTACCCAATAGCTCCCGCTTAGACTCAGAATCAATAAAAGTAATTCTCTCCAGCATGGCCCAGATGATGATGCCCAGGGCAAATATGTCAGCCTTGGCTGTGTAGTGGCCCTCCCACACCTCAGGAGCCATATAGAAGTCTGAGCCACAAGCAGACGACAACCAAAACTTGTTGAGGTTGACGTTTTTGTTCTTGTCGTCACAGTCTTTTCCCTCGCTGGTGTTTCCTAAACCAGCGCAAACTTTACTCAAACCAAAGTCTGCCACCTTCAGAACTGGAGTCCCTGATTTCTCTGAAATTAGGATGTTGTCAGGTTTGAGATCTCGATGAACAATATTGTTTTCGTGCAGGAAAGCAACAGCACTTGTTAGTTGGAGCATAAAGCTGCTGTTTGTTCGTGGGTTGGGTCGCCGAGATAAGATGAACTGGTTGAGGTCTCCTCCTTCGCAGAACTCCATGACGAACCACAGGTAACAAGGCTCCTCTGGGGGGCCAAGCACTCTCTCACCTGTAACAGCGAGACACTTATCAGATAGACAGTAAAAACAGAAATGATAAAAAAAAGAGAGAAAAAATGTAGAATGACACACAGTTTATCAAAGTGATGTCTATGTGGTATGACGAAGTGCCTTAGACATGCATTCATTTTAATGGCCAGCAGGCATCTCGATGTGCAAAAAGACTTCCAGTTCTACAGATGGGAAAATCTTATAATCATCGAGTAATTTAATGAGTATTCCATCAATTACTCAAGAAATCGGATAAGAAATACTCCAGTCACTCGATGAATCATTGCAGCCCCATTCAAATTATATATGACCATTTAACATGATTTTCTTTATCTCCCTCTCATTTTGCCCCCTGCACAGCTTTCCTCCACTTCACCTCAAAACTCATCTCCTAAATTGAAATCAGGGCTCTAACACAGTATGTGCATAAACATCCTTATTTATTCCTGACATTGTGCTAAAACTCAGTTTCCCTCTGACAAACAGTTTGATTGCAGATTGCTGAAAATGTAATCTACTGATATCTAGCAGTGATATTTTACACACTGTACACAATCTACAAAAGGTCTATATACAGGGCTGGACTGGTAATCTAGCATACTGGATATTTTTCTGGTTGGCTGAAGGGTCAAAAAATATATTTTTATTTTCCTTTGTCAATATAATTATACAGGCTACAGCACGGCTGCTGCACCGTCAACAGTAGCACCCGCAACAACTAGTAACAAGGCCTCACAAATACAGGAGGCTGCTATTGCTAGCAGTTACTGTGGAAAAGTTAGACAGCAGTCCCAGCAAGAGTTAGAAAGACACAAAGTAAGGTGTAACTATTATGGAGGCACATAATTAGGAAGCGAGAGATTCAAGGATTCAAATGAACCATGACTCACTGACAACAGATAAAATGTACTTTTTATTGTCACATGCTGCAACACAATGCAACTCAAATGTCCTAATACAACAACAATTATACTAACCTGATTAGAAAGAAAACCAGTTTCAGTATTAATAATCACACAAATTGAAATATATAGTACATAAAATGTCTATGGACATATTATATTACAATTACATTATTTCTTATTTATGTAATTTTTGCAGGTACTACTCGGCTTTGCCTTTGCTTTGAAGAATTGTACAAATGTGCACATTTAACTGGACCATCTGCGCTGTTTAGATCGATCATGGTGGGTCGCCTGGACCAAACATGCCAGGGCTGATTTTTTTTTGTCTCAGTCTTGACTGTATATGATCCCAATCCCAGTTTCAAGACATTTAGTTTGATTTGCCAGAGTTTATGCCTGCTGTCCTTCCTCACGCAACCCCAAAGGGGATTTTTGTCTCTGCCTGAAATTAAACCTTTCACTTACCAAGCACATGTGTTACCAGTACACTGTGGAGATATGTTATGTCACTAAGAATTGGTGTCAAAAAGGTGTTGAACAACCAGTCTATAGCTTATGTTTTCTTGTAGAAAAACAAAAGTTAAATTTTATAAAAACTTTGTAAAGACATAACACAGAGTTTTTAATCCAAGGCAAACTGCCCACATCTTCTTTGATCTTCTTGGGGCAATCATCTTTGATGGGGTTTTTGTACTTCTCCAGTTTCGTAATGCTTTGTCATGTACTATATTTCGTGTTACACAAGTAAATGGTGAGACATATCTGCCCCCCACCCCCTTATTAAAGAAGAACACAGATGAGGTGGATTTTAATACACATAACAAAAGCCACTTCTACTGAGAAACCCTACCAATCAATGACTGGTGGGCCTGAGATAAACTACTCTGTCCTAAGATAACATTGTCACTGAGCGTTTAAAGAAAGCATCGCCAGGGAGGTGATGGCACCGAGACAGGCTAAACCAATAAAGCAAAAACTGTGTAAGTGTAAACTTGTCTTAAGTGCCGGGATTGTGAGTGGAATGTGAAAATTACCTCTAACACAAGCAACGCAACAGACTCCATTTTAGTGTGTCAAAATCTACCCATCCCCCAGCGAGTCTGTCATGGCGACAAAAACAACTGTGCTATAATGACAAAGCTAACCCTCCAAACTAACCTTTACAAGCATAAGAGCCTTATTATGGACCATTAAAAGCTGGCTACCGGCCAGCACAAGGCACGAATTACAAAAAGTAAAACCAGCAAGATTAAACAGCCTCCTCTTGGTAAAAATCAGGTCACCAGTGATTCAAATTGTGACCAAGCCAGAACTGAAACTGATAACTAATGAACCCCAATGATTAGTAATTGAAGCAAAATAAGACAAAACCGTGGCACAAGCAGCAAATCCGTATCTAAATCTGACGCAGTACCCCGTCCTTAGAACGTAAAGTCAAAAGTACACTGAACTCTTATTTTGGTTACATTAACCTAAATGCAAAACATATTTCTACACAACACAACTATCTAATACCGATTGGATGTCATTTTACTTCGGCACTAATTGTGAACACAGCTTTTATCCAATTTATCTAATCTCAGCTCAAGTTACTCAGCTCAAACAGGTAAAGCTGTAGGGCTAAGCGAGAGTGACCCCCACCTTTTAATGATGTCTCCACCAGGCGCAGGTACTGCTTGGACAGTTTGTTTCCATGACTCATTTTCTGTGCCATACCGTTCCTCTGCAGCACGCACTCCTCTAGATGAACAACATTTTGATGCCTTTTTTCTAGACTTGCTAGCGCCCAGAACTCCTGCAGGGCGAGCTCCACGTTTTCCGGCGCGTCGCACCGCAGTTTCTTTACAGCAACTTTAGCACCCGACCTCCGGGCCAGAGCTTCGTACACCACGCCGTACGTTCCCCTTCCCACCTCCCGCAGCAGACTATAGCGGGGCGCCATGACCTTCTGCTCCAGGCCGTCCTGCTTGAAGAGGCTGGTGTCCTCCTCCATGTCATGGTCCTCTTCCGTGTTTCCCACGTTCAGACACCGAAGCACGCTGGACTCGTCAACTCGCGCTTCGGTGGTTTGTCTGCTGCACGCTCGCGCACTCCTTGTACGTCTCCGCCAGTTATCCCCACCGACTGTATCCGCGCGACAATCGCTCATCCTTTCAACAAAGACGGTCACATTTTTCCAGCAACAGCGCCCGTGTGTCTCGTCACCTTTCTACAGAGAACACAGAAAACTTTCACAGCAATGCGGCCAAGTAGGGACGATATCGCACGAAACACAAACAGGAAGACACGACAGTGAGACAAACTAAGCATTTCCGGCAAAGACCTTCACAATAAAACGCAAGGTCTGCGTCCCTCTCTCTCCACACAAACATACACACTTCCCCTTTTCCCTCTGCTTCCGTGAGAATTTTACTATTGGTGTTGTAGCTTCAAAGCTTAATGTCGCAGTGAACGTGAAAAAAAAGTCACTGGCCATGCAAATACTGAAATTGTATTAAATTATGAATTATGCATGTAGTAAATATTTAATTTGATAATATTAATAGTAATTTTAATTGCTGTTTAACATTTACATTGATTGTTTATATTTGCTTGGCTTCTAATCACCCCGCATGACTCACTGAAGGCATACATCCATCCCCTTCCATGACCTGGATAAAAACGTTGTCCTCAAGGAAAAGTGGGCAAGGAGCAACAAAGGAGCACCAGAGTTACAAAGTGACCTCCAGCAGGCTGGTTTAAATATATCTAACCAAACAATCAGAAACAAACTTCACGAGGGTGGCCTGAGGACCTGGTGTCATTTAGTGAGCTGCCCTGTACTGTGGAACCCGACTGGCATTTGTCATAAAATACCAGAATTGGTGTGCTTATTGACACAGTGCTTTTCCCAGATGAGAACAGGTTCACCCCGAGTGCATGTGACAGACATAAAAAGGGCTTGGAAAAGCCGTGGAAATCATTGTGCTCCCTGTAACATTGTTTAACACGACTGGTTTGGTGGTAGGTCAGTGATGGTCTGGGGTGGTATATCCAGGGACAGACCTTTACAGGCTAGGCAACAGAACCCTGACTGCCATTAGTATGGGGATGAAATCCCACTGTGAGACCCTATGCAGGTGGCACAGGTCCTGGGTTCCTCCTGGTGCACGACAATGTCCATCCATTGCTACCTCAAACTGTCCAGGAGCTCAGTGATGCCCTGATCCCAATCTGGGAGGAGATTCCCCAGGGCACGATTAGTTTTGTGTCATCAGGAACACGCCACAATGTTGTCAGGCATACATACAAGGACATGGGGTTATACAAACTACTGAGCACCATTTTGAGTGGCTCTATGAAATTTCGGCAAAATGGACTAGCATGTAATTCTTTTTTTACTTTTATTTTTTGGGTGTCTCTGAATTTTGCCATCTGTAAGTTGATCATTTTAATTTCCATCAAACAATGTAGCATTATTTCATTCCTAATTATAGATATCCAACATTATTGAGTTTGGGTGTGTTTAAAAAAATTTTAAATTATTTATTATTTATTAATTATTTATACAATAAAGTTCATTAGCCAATCAAAGACAAAACCCACAGTAAATATTAATCAATTTGACAGCATTATTACTATTACAGTATATATTTGAAGACAGAGTTCAATGGGAAACACAGTATGAAGGAGCAATATCATTTAAATTTAAACTTATAATTTACACATGTCAATACATACAACAATACAACAAACAACCAGGATTTTGGTCCAAAAACTCCAGCCAAAGCTGATCCCTGAAGATACAATATAAAATATTTAAAAAAAAAAAGGAACCAAAAGCAATATTATAATATTTCCTTAAAAACAGTGACAGGCTCACTGAATGGTGAGGCTGTCTAAGTGCTAAACCAAGGTTTCAGGTAAGAAAACAAAATAATTCATCAATGAGCAGGGACTACTGACAATTTCATAGTTCAAACATTTCAGTTTTACCTAAATTAAATTACAAGATCTATAACAACATGGCTAGTCGCCTGCTAGTTATACATAACTGAAATATCCACTGTGATACAAAATTCAATATTTGCAATTCGTGTAACAAAATGTCATAAGATTTCCTACTTACTCTTTTGAAATAAGAATAGTAAGGTGAATGTAATATAAGAAATATTTCCAATATAAACTTAAAAACAGAGAACTGAAAAAACAAATTAAAAATTATGACATAAAAAAATTCATAAAATTGTACTAGCTTCCCTTTAGGAGCTCTGGTCTGCTGCTGCAAACTTCACAAAGCACAGAATCAATCAGGTGGCTGAACACACTGAAATCTTGTCTGCACCTGTCACTGCATTGTGAAGAGTGTAGTGGTTCAAGAGATGTTTCCAAGTTGGACTGCACATGAGCAATTCTTGGTCACCTTTGAAACAATAGAAACACGTTAAAGACTGCTTCGTTCATCTTTGTAATGTTGCTGAATTTAGAAACATCCACTTTTAAAAAGTGATGCTGAAAACTAGATAATGATCTGGTCATCAAACTGACCTGTATGAAATAGTCTTGCCAAAAATACAGTGGAAATACAGCTGATTTGCATCATCATCTACCCCCCAAAAAGCAAATATGAAACAAGACTGCAACTGCTAATATGGCCTCCTACATACAAGCTGCCTACAAATTGCAGACAATGCACCAAAGTCAGACTTTTTACTAAGGTGAGGTATTTTGAATGTTTAAAATTAAAACTTATTATGACTTATGAGTATCAATAATAAAGAATTGAATAGTTTAGTACTCTACACAATAATAAAATATATTTATAACTGAATACATTTTAGGTTTTAATTCCCCAAATTTTTTAAAACATGCTTTTAAATAATCGTTATTGATTATTCAGTGAAACTAGCTTAGGAATATGACAGTGGTAGTAATTTAAAAAAATCCACAACTCACTTAATAGTGTAAACAAGAGTAATTTTCTTAGACAACTGTATATTAGGAGCTCAGCAACGTCTGCATAATTCTTAAAAACAGATCTGCAGAGCTGCATTATCTCACCAATGATGCAGAGTCCCTCCTTGGCCCTGGTGATGGCTACATTTATCTGATTGGGATCACCAACAAAGCCCAGATGTTTGGAAAGCCAGCTTCTTTCTGGTTGTCTCTCAATTTCTTCATTTGGTAGAGAGCACACTGTAGACAAGATGACATAACGCCATTCACTTCCTAAAAGACAAGAATGTTGTCACATATTTTGCTATCATTAAACAGTATAACTGAGTTTTTCCTGTGTCTATCCTTTGACACTTTTGAGTATTGCGTATTATGCAAACTGATCCTAATCCCCCAGTTTCCTAGTTATTATCCTTGTTGTAGTTCTTCTTGTTTCATGATTTTGTGAGAAATTCCTGAGTCATGCCCAGAAAAAGAATTCCATGTCAACTGAATTAAATGAAGTCAATTATATTTGATTTTATATTCAAAAACAAACCGCAAACTACAACACATGGGTCTTTGACCGGCGCAAAAAAACTGAACAGTTTTTTTGTTCTGTTGGCTTTTTTTCCAAATTATGTTTTGTTTATCTTATATTACATTTTGATATAGTTTTAATGTTTTAATATTTTGAAACATTATATTCTGAAGCCTTTCCTTTTTAGGAAACTTTAGGAAAAGTTTTGTTGTTAGGGTAACAGAGTAGCACACTGTCACCTTGACTTTTTGTGATCGTGGTAACTGGGATTTGTTCCATCTTCTTTTTCTTCAGCTCATTCCTGATTTCTGACACCTGGGCATTATAAGGTGATAAAATCACAATACTTTGCTGTGCAATTCTGGCAGTCTTCACTAGCTTTTCAGCAATGGCAATCTGCAAGAGAACCAAATTGAAATAGTTGAGCATCCAGTGTCTTTACAGTAACCTTTGCTTTTTTATATTTAAATGTTACTGTTTAAGAGGAAACAAAAGAACATCCAATACTGTACCACTTTGTTTCTCTCTTCAAGATTAGCTTTAGAGTTTTGGTTGCCTTGGGCTGTGTTGACAACTAGACTTATTGTCTTTCCTTTGACATCCCCAAAAACAATGGGTTTTGTCTTGTGGTCAACTTGAAAGACACTCCTCTGCTGTCTCGCTCCAGTTTTCAGGTTTCCATTATAAAATTGATTTGATGGGAACTCACATATGTCCTCATGCTATCAAGATAAATAACAGTTTAGTTAGAATTTGAATGTGGTAGTCAATGTAGTGTATAAAGAATGCAATCCAAAAGTATAAGACCACTTGGCAAGATACTTATACTAATAAGTATACTAACAAATTGTTAAGCTGGCATTGTCAATTAGTCTTAATATAGGCAAGATACTCTCTATCTAAACAATTTGAGTGAAGAATGGAGGGAGTAAGATTTGAGTGAATCTGTGAAACATGTCAGCAGTAAATAGTTACAGCGTATTTGTTTGGCCCCATTTAACTATAGAGCTGCAGAGACTCCAAAAGTTTATTCAAATCTGATAACTGAGGCCATATTTGTACGCCACATAGTCAGTGATGTTTTGCTTTTCCAACAATGTTTTGATGAAAACTTGACTGACATGCAGGTCAAGCATCCAGGTAAATAATGACATTAAAATTATTGATTTGAACAAGCCTCTGTTGAGTTGATCAAATTCACCTGAATAATTTGAAACCTACTTCCATGGCAGGCTACAAATGTGTTCCCACGGGCAATTTCACTAATCTGCTGTTTAAATTCTTGTTCTATTACCTTTACAGGATTGTGCATGTGTGTGTCCTTTATTAAGTTTAGCATACATAAAAACTTTAATAAGGTAAGATTAGATTTTTGATGTGGTCTTAAACTTTTGTAATCCAGTACATTTATTATGTGCTATACATCACTGTTATATACACTTCTATCGTGTAAAGTTAATGTTCTTACCATTCTGTACTGGGTGTCCAGCATAACTGCCCTCTTCTCATGTATTGTATAGTAGCGCTCAAACAGAGACTTGGCCATTCCAAGCTTCCTCACGTGTTCGTTCCTCACAATGGGTCGTAGCTGTTTGTGGTCCCCAATCAAAACAATCTGAAAGTTATATTGGTGATAGTGTAAGACAGAGTGAGTAACTAGCAATAGAGTGACTACGGTCAAAGCAGCGATGAGGCACCCTCTTTTTTGGGGTCTTATTTACAAAAAATCTTATCCTGAAGTTAGGAGTAGTCATAAATGAAGATGAAGTAGTAGTCCTAGATTCTAAAAAGATGCCCCTTGACCTAAGTTTAGTTGAAAGGATGCTATTAGATCAATTTTCTTCACCACCTATCAGGCTACAGTCACTTGAGTACAGTCTATTCCAGTAGACAATTAGCCTGTGAGACTCTAAGACAGGTATTTTAAGATATTTACAGCTGGCTATTGTAAGCTCAATAGGTCTTATTCACCCCAACCGGTTGCAACAGATGGCCACCCCTCCCTGTTTTTCCTTCCCACTGTTTCCAAAGTGCTTGCTCATAGGGGGTCATATGATTGTTGGGTTTTTCTCTGTATGTATTATTGTAGGGTCTACCGTACAATATAAAGCACATTGAGGCAACTGCAGTTGTGATTTGGTGCTGTATGAATAAAAAGGAATTGAACTATTGTCCAGTATTATAACAATCATCCATTCATTGTCATTGTGTGAATTTGATTCCTGTTTTATCATGTGTTAGCTTTGTCTTTGTAATACTAGGTTATGAGTATCTCCACAGTTATGTCTCTTGCCACAGTTACACTCGTGGTTTTTTTTTAAGTTATAGTTACTAATATTGACCCAATGGATATGATGGGTGAACCACTTGAACCTTGTTTTACACTTCTAACCAACAGAAAACTGCTTAGTGTGTTTCTGTGCAAAGATATATCTTTTTTAAATGCCTTGTCAGCAATATGAAGCAACATCATTTTATCTTTTACTTATTAACCACATTTAGTACTGATGGGGGGTCTTTTTCTAAAATTCTTTAATGGTCATTTCAGCCCCCCTGGTTTCAATCCAAGAGAGCATGCTTTTTAGTTATTAAAGAAGACAGAACGCAGAAAGACCTCAGAACAGGCAGCAGTGGTTTCTATAAAGGCCTAGCAGAGCAACTCAAGGAAGGAAACACAGCATTTGATGATGTCCAAACCTTTTCTGGTTTGTTGCAGACTAGTGGAATCAGGGCCTGGGGTTCAGTGGCCATAGCACACTCATCAATTAGAATCTGACGTGCAGTGACAGTCTTAGTCAAGACTGGGGTGGAAGACTGCGTACATGTGCACAGTATGATGTCGTGCTGTTGGAGTTCATATGCCCGAGCGTCTCTGAGAAGGTTTTTGTATCTAGGAAAACAATCCATACAGTTCCTTCAACTGATTTTTATGCAAAATTGATTGCTTTTATTGCAAATAATAGTCTCACTAACATTTATTTCAAAAATGTTCCAAAATCTTCCAACAATGCATTAATTTAAAAGGTCAAAAAATAATGTTTCAGGCACTAAAAAAAACAAAAACAAAAACAAAAAAATTACTTACTCTTTCACTTCTTCAGCAGTCAGTTCTCCCTTTTTTTCAAAAGCAAGTTTAATACGTTTATCAAAGTCTTTTATTTGAGCTGAATAAATGTTTTGGTCCTGACGCATGCGGTGATGCATAGTGATATCCCTAAATTCATGTAAAAGAGGCCAGTGTTATATTAACAATCAACAAAAAAATTCAACAGCAGTTAGTCACCAACTGATATGATTGCAGTACCTGAGCTCTGGTTTGGAACGATCTTGGCGAAGGGTTCTTTGGGAAAACTGCAGCTTGCAGTCTGGAAAAGGGAAATCAAGCATCTCCACTTCTTGGCTGTAAACCCTGAGGGGCCTTAGGCTGTCCTTAAACCTCATTAAGTACTCTGTGTTACAGCAATAAAAGACACACAGAACACGACGGGTTTTGATGACCACTTCAAAGATGAAATTGAGATTAAATTCTACAGAGAATCAACATAACTTGCCTGCTACAACATCAACAGACTTGTTGGATGGCCCACAGTAGAGAATGACTTCTTTCTTTTTCTTATCCTTTGGGTCATCCAATTTCCTTTTGTTTTTAGAGTTGTGTTCAAAAAAACTGTGTACAATGTACACACCTACTACTGTTTTTCCAGTTCCTAAGAGGCAAAGAAAATGGTTTAAGACTTAGCAGAAAATATGAACCATCAAGGTACACAAGTTGACACACCTACCAGGGGGTCCTTGTATCAGTGTGAAGGTATTATTTAGAGCTTTATCTACTGCACGGTACTGGCTCTGGTTCAGCACTGGCAGTCCATTTATGATTCTCCTCACAATATTTAAGCTTGATTTAACTGAAAGACAATGCAAAAGATTTAAATAAATTCTGGGTTTGGAGCTTGTAATTTTCTGTGTAACTAATGTGGATATAAGTATCAAACTATTTATTGATGAATGATGGACATACCCTCTTTTGGAATGCGCTGCCCTAGTGCTATAGCCTTAACAAATTCACATGCCGACTTAATGTTGACTACAGCATTTTCTTTCCGGCTACAGAAATAAAGAAGTAAATCAGTGTCAATCAAAGTAAGAAAATGTGTAATTGAAAAAAAACCTTTCAACTATCCAGCAGTAAGCAATGTAATATAAAACTGAACTACAGTTGAACTTACATGTCAGGGATGAGTTTTGGAATGATTTCAACAGTGAAATGAGTGTTTTTCTGAAAAACACATTCAGGAATGTCCTTCATAGGCAGGTGACTAATGTAGAACTCCACTTTACTTCCACTATTTTTCAATTTTTCTGCATTACTTGTGAAACCATGGGCTACCCATGTGAACTCTTTTGGGTCTACCAGGGTGGAATATTCCACGTTTGAAGTTTCCACCTTTGAAGTTTCCACTTTAGAAGTTTCCAGTTTGAGACCTCTTTTCCGTATGCACAGAAAGCAGTTTCGAAGGTTAAATTCAATGGCCCATTCGTTGATCCATTGTAGCGGTAAGAAAAAGCTTCCTTTGAGCATGCCTTCCAACTCTTGGTTAAACTTTACCTGGAGGTTCTCAATGATAACGATATCACTTTCATTCACTGCATTGGCCGCAGATTCCATCTCACACAAAGGTTTCCAGATCCGTATATACTCCTTGGTATCATTGTAATAAGTCCTTGAAGGAATATCTGCCAATCTGGAGAAGCATGTGATAGGGCTGTTGACATGGTCAACACAAATTTCAAACTTTGGTTTAATGTGTACCAACTGAACCGTGGGCATGTGATAGCCTTTTTTAATCCTTGAAGTCAATTGGACCTGTAGGATGTCACCTGGCTGCAACTCGAGTTGGATGTCAACAAAATGCTCAGTTTGCATCTCTGGTATTTCTTGTTCCTCAGAGAGACACTTTTCAGCCTGAGTATAGCAACCTTCAGAGGACTGAGGCAAAACAGTTTGTTTTCCCAGTTCCTTCAAATCAGCATCAGCATGCATTATGAGACGCTTTGCGTGATCTAATTTTCCATTGTCAATTGCCTCAATAGTATCTTTCCATACTCTCAATGGAACCTCAATGCAAGGAAGACTATCTGCCATCATTTTCAGCTCTTGGTGGATTTGCATGGCATCAGCTGAATAGATCCGTCTTTTCCATTTAAGAGTGACACTGTGTTTTTCTTCATCGTAAAATGGTTGATCGTCTGGTTGCAAATCTTTATACATAATTGGCAAATTCCCAACAAATATGTTCTTGTTAAAGGGAAATGCTACTGCAAAACTGTCTTCTTCAGGATTTGCATGAACAACAAAGGCTATCTTTGAAGCACTTTGTTTTTTCATGCTCACTGCATATGAAATTTGCTCAGCCTTCTGTTCATACTTCTCGGCATTCTTGAGGTTCTCCTGAAATTGACTGCACAAAGCCATGATCTCTGATTTAGTGTACTGAACATCTGTATTACATATGAAAGAATGCAAGAGTCTTTGCAAGATGACATCCATGTACTGCCGTATGGGTGAGGAAGCTTTTGTGTAAGACTTTAGGTTCAGAGAATAATGCCCTATTTCTGCCTCAGGAGATGATTTTGAACAGATGACGTAAGCTTTACTGAAGCACCTTCTGAAATTTTGAGTGACTGGTTGTATCAGAGGGTGGATTTCATCAGCAGCAACTAGATCTATCATTTTGTCTGTATCATCTGCTTTGACGGCTGCAACAATTTCTTCCCACACTTCAGGGAGTATGCGAAAGTTTTGACACTTTGGGCTTTGTTGTTCATGGTCTACTTTGTGCCGCACAAGAAAAGACAATGGTATTAATTCTCCACATTCCTCTTTGAATTCTTCTACCTTTACAGGATCTGGTTTTGCCTGACAGCGAAGTGGTGTGGAATACCTGGTTTTGTCACAGTTGATCAAAGTCTCAGATGCATGTTGGTTAAATAACACAGCAAGCTCTTCAATCATCAGATGGGCTTTGCGCTTCCCAGGCAATCTGTCAGCATCGGTTTGAGAATAAGCCCAATCAGATTTAAGTCTTATCTTCCTTTGAGCTTTTGCAAAACAATAAGCAACTGTTACACAATGCTCAACAGTATCAAATTTGGGGGTCTCTTTATAGCTTTTGGAGATGATATCCTCTGCCTCTAAATATGACAGCTGCTTGTCAGAGTTGATTATAGAAAGCTGAAATTTGGGTTTTTCTGTTATCTTGTTTGTATTCTTTTCTGCTTTGAAAATCAATGAGACCACCCTGCAATCTCGACCTTTTTGCAGACTGAGTTGAATGCTCAAGTCCTGGGGAAACATGTAAATAGGTTTCTCCTCAGCACAGTAGTAGGTAGTGCCACTTTGTTCTGCAGCCCTATCTAAATCATCACCTGGCTTCACAACACTTGCCACATCAGCAATATGGAGTCCCAACTCATAATGATCTTCAAGTTCCCTGACGCTGATAGCATCATCCAGGATCTTTGCTTCCGCAGGATCCACAGTAAAAGTGATTAACTCACGCAAGTTCTTTATGTTTGTATTGTTTTCATCAGTGTTGGAAACGGCCTTGCCTGATTTGCATGTATTGTATGCAACTTTGAATTCTTCATTCAGGATCTTTAGTCCAGAAACCAAAGAGCTGCCAACTGGAAGAATATCTATGACGTACCCCAATGGAAAAAAATTGTTTTCTTTCCAGCAAACCACTTGCACCTTGAATACACTGTTCTGTTTTAGATTTTCATCAATATGCTTTCGTGTTGCAACTGTCCATTCTCCATCAATTTCCTCCCATATTGGCATAAAGTTGCGTTGATTCTTGAGGATCAGTATGCATATTTTGGGCTCCGATTTTTTTATCGGTATCATCATCCTTCTGATAAATTTGCTTTCAGAATTCTGTCGTGACTTGCTGTGATCTTCATCCTCAAGCAGGCACAGAAGTACATGTGCTGATTCTTCTTTCTTGGTGATGCTTACAACTTCTGTTTTGTGGAGGACCACTTCATCTCCAGTAAAGGCCTTACCAAGATTTGCCTGTCCCACGATGCTTATTCGTTTGGTTGGATTATGAAATGGTATGACGTAGCCTTTCCTGTGTGATTCCCTGATCAACTTCCCCTGTTTGTAAATCTCCGGTTGTTTTTCACACATCTTTAATAGATCTGTGCCAGTACTGGTGAAATTGTATAGTGCTCTTGACCCATCGTGATTTGAAAAGGTCATCTGAAATTCCAAACTGTCTTCATCTGTTTTCAGTTGCTCATAATCATCTTTCAGCTCTTTAAGAATCGCATCATCTAGAGTGTGGCTCTCATCCACATGTTCGAACTTCTGAAACTTTGCAGTTTCCATAATATCTTGTTCAAAGAACTCTTTAGTGAAATGCTGTGGTGCAACACTGTTGCTGTTGATGCAGTGGTTTATGAAACTCTTCCAGATTCCTGAACATTTCCCAAAGCAACACAGGGCAGCAGCATCTCCAATTACAACCACCTGGGATTGAGCCCTTGTCATCGCAGTGTTTAAAACACGGGCATCATTGAACATCTCCAGACCAGGGAGGTGAGATGTTTTTAGGCTGTCGCGTGTTTGCACAGTTGTCATAATGACTGCTCTGAACTGTTTTCCTGTAGACACATGCAAGGAGTTATTTGAAAATGTTAATGTTAAATGTTAAGTGCAGTATTTAAACAGTGAGAGTTTAGACTTCCTTTCTGTCTACAGTAATGAAGAATCTGGCAAGGGGTCTTTACCTTGAACATTTGCAAGTCTCTCAACATTGATGTTTGCAAGGTTTCTGCTTGAAAGCGCTGTCCTAATTCGAGGAACCTATAATTCAAAGAAATCAATGAAAAAACGTATTAATCATATCTTTACATGTGTGTCTTGGAGTTTATATTAAAGTCCTGTATTTATCATTACTGTGATTAATGTTTATCTTTTAGTCTGATTATAACTGGACTCAACACAAAAAGTTATTACCTGAAATCCCTCTGACAGAATGCAGATTGAGCTTTGGTCCTTGTGACCCCAGCTTGCAGGCCAGTGTTTAAGAATATCTTTCACTACTTCAACCACTTCTGTCACCTCTGCGTTGTTATACCAAGACATCGATACTGTCTCCAAGAGGCACTCTCCCCTGACATGGTGAAACTTCAGGGCATGGCAGTTTGTAGGAGCTGGAACATCTCCAGCAGCTTTGATGAAATCATTTTTACCAACGTAAAAATGGGTGGCAACAAACTCCACAATTTCTCTGGTTGAGCGATAATTTTCATGAAAAATGATTCTGCTTTTCTTAGCAGCATCACAGTTTTGGCCTTGATAATAGTGGAACAAGCGAGTGAGGAGTGTGTGATTTGAACGATCGCGGTCAGGCACGGAGAAAAGCTTTGGTCCCATTTGCATGTGATCTCCTGCTAGAACAACTCTTGTGTTTGATCCAGCAAGAGCAAGGGCCATTAGGGCTTCACATTCTAGCATCTGAGAGGCTTCATCAATCAGAATGTGGGTGAAGTATCCCTCTGGAAGATTTAGGTCATGAAAATGTCTTGCCATGGTTGTGGTAGTTATGATTATGTTGTGCTGATCTAGAGCAGCTTTTGTAGGTGGTAGAAAATAATGTCCTTCTTCTGAAAGGAGACAGTATTTCAAAGTAATGCTATCAGTAGCATGCAAAGCAGTCCCTTGTTTGTTTGCTTTTATTCTGACTGGCCTGATTCCACCATTTTTCTTGCTGATGATTGGATGAAAGTGTTCTCTGACATATAGATCTGCTGAACTGAAAAGAAATGACAAGTAAATGTTAGCATTTGATTAGTTTTTTTTCTGTGCTTAAGTGCCTTCTAATTAGTGAACTGCTCTATCTACTCAGAAACCTTTTTTTGTTTTAAAGAAATATATTGTCATTAAAATGTTGTTGAAACATTACCAAAGTGTAATGTTAACTGAGATATACCAACCCTTCACTTTAGAACAAAGTTTAACCCAAGTTTAGACTCTGAATAAGTCTAAAATTCTTCAATCTTTGAATAAAGAGAAAACTGCCCAGACTGATGCATATATTTTCAATATATTACCTGTTGGTGTGGGTGCAAATTAGAACTTTGTTCTGAGGATCCTTACAAAGCTCTCTGGCTGCTGTTGCAAGGGTGAATGTCTTCCCAGTTCCAAAAGGTCCATAAATCAGGAGGGGTGCCACAAGGTTTTTGACATTAGAATTCCCTGTGATAAATTCAATTGCTAATTGCTGCTTTGTGTTGAGATTTTCACAGGTGATGTTACCAACAGGAATTACACAACTTTTAAGGACTGGCAGCACAGTCTTTGTATCGGGAAGAAGATCGACAGCCCTGTGCATGGTGCAGTAGTTGAGGCGGTCCAGCTGGAATTGCACCTCCATTTGATATGATTCATTTCTTTTTAGCGCAAGATCAAAGCAACATTGCTTTGACAGTAGCAAAAAAAGTTTATTCTCAGTTGTTTTGTATGGCAACACGCTGGCTTCATAGACTTTAGAGTTTGGGCGAGAAGTTAAAGGGGCTATCAGGGCAGATCGGATGCTTCGTTGTAGAGTAAGTCCCTCAGGGCTGTCTTGTGTAAGGTGACAAGGAATCAAGACAACACCAAAAAGTTGCCCCCGAGGAGCCTCCACACCAAACTGCAAACTGTATAATGTATCCAGTGCTGTAATTTCTCCACAAACATTTAGTCTAAAAAAATATGGAAAAAAAAAAAAAACGTAGGCAATTGAGTATATGTGCAAATTCAAACAGAAAATTTTAAGTCATGTACAAAAGCCTATTACCTCAAGACAACCTGGTCTTCTGCACATTCTTCATTGTAGAGGAAATGGTGCATTCTTTCTTTGTAGTTTTCATTATTCAGTGGTGTCTGAATGTTGTGGGAGGATTTATACAGGAAACTAATCTGTGGAGGCTTGTACATCTTTAATAACTCATCCTGTTCTTCTGTCCTCGACGAACATGGGATGATTATCCTGTTCCCTCTGTGCCAACGTTCACAACTCTGAAATCTTGCTCCTCTGCTCACAGCTGGTTGTTCAGTGACTACTGAATGGCCTACTCTGACTTTGAGTTTTTTCAAGAGCACTGGTCTCATGTCAAAATCAAGCACTAACCACTGTGTGTACAAGCCTGGGTTGATGGATGTGAACGATACGGTAATGTCATAGGTCCCATCCTCCCCGAGAAAAGGTTCACCTGATGAGTAGATGCAAGGTTCAGAATCTGCATCACCAAGGGTGAATGAAGCTCCTGGTTCTTGTTTTAGCAATGCCACATGCACAAGCTCTCTCTGTTTGAACACAAATTTGGATACTGTAACATAATTCGAACCTTTCTTGGGCAATACAAATTTTGCATTGAGCAGTGAAACCAGACCACACAATATTAGTGTTTTGGTAAAAGATCTAACTGTTCAAGCCTGAAAGTCTACTTTGTTCAGTCTAAAATACCATTCAGATGTTTGGGGTCACTCAGAAATATCCTTGTTATTCAAATAAAAGCAAAAAAAAAAATTTAAATTTAAATTTAAAAAAGAAAAAGGAAAAAAACAACAACATTTTTCATTTTTCTTTTTTAAATAGTTTTTTTATTAAGACATGTAAATTACTACTAATCAGCAATGAACCATTATTTAAAAAACATAGCAATTAATGCTTCTTAATGGACCCTTTAAAACACCTTTGAGGTACCTCTCCACAACACTGAACGGGGTGTCAGCCTAAACCACCAAACCACATTCAGAGACTTTAGCATCTCATCACAAAATCTCATTCACAAAATGTGCAAGATTTCCCCCAGGTAGGTCTTCAGACTTTGCCTTCTTT
The DNA here is from genome assembly GCF_036321145.2 of Pelmatolapia mariae. Lineage (NCBI taxonomy): Eukaryota > Metazoa > Chordata > Actinopteri > Cichliformes > Cichlidae > Pelmatolapia > Pelmatolapia mariae. The sequence goes on from NC_086231.1 coordinate 35,850,953, forward strand.
ACTGAGGATGCGTTGCTTGGGTTCAGGAGCTCCCCACTATTTTTCCACTATTAAACCGAGTTCCTGTTCGGGATCAACAGTCTCCATGTGTGAACAGCCAAGCCCTGTTTCCCCTTCTTGAGTTGCCAGACTGTTTGCTAGAACTTGAGGCCAAACAAAAAACTTTAGTTATAGCTCCCCTACACACTTCATACATCCATGTTTTTTCTTCAGTAGTAACTGAAGAAAAACTGTTTTTTGCTTCAGGAAAACCCTGTGCCAGCCAATCCTTTTTCAACCTTACAGCTTCCTCTATCACTGCTGTTTTCTAGCAGTGGTAAACTTCTCAGGCTTCTGCTGTAATAGGCTACCTCTGTAAAGGAGATGTTAATTAATCATGGTCTACACAGACTGCAGGTCCCCAGCCTCCCCCAGGATGCAATTGGACTTATTAGACCCTATCAAGGCTCAAGCATTCAAACAGTGTTTAAAAAATGTGTTGTTTCAAGGCTGGAGGTTCTGCCATTAGTGTCATTATTCTGAGATACATTTTCTTAAATGAAAAGTTTGGCTTCTTTTATGCTGATTGTGTGATTCCTATTTTGTGCAAATTCCACTATTTTTGTGACTGTGGTCCCAAAATAGTGAAATGTGAAACCTGTGCCTGGACACAGGGAACACAAATTTCACACTTGAAACAAAAAAAACTGCAATGAACATGTTTTCTGAAAATAAAAAAATATTAAGTCTTACCTCTGTCTCAATTTGAAAATTCCATTTTAGTGTTGCATTAATCTCTTGACACTCCACAGTTGAATCTTCATCGCAAGAGATGCTGACATCGTCAACATGTTCAGACATCTGTTCAGCATTTGAAAAAGTAAAAGACATCATTTAGAATAGTCAAAAGATGAATAAAAAATATTCTACTCTTAAATCAACATGTAAAAAGTAAGATTCATTGCATTAAGTCAGCTAATTATGCTCTGGGCAGACTGGCTGCTCTATATATTTTATCAGTCTGTTGTTGCGAGCACCATCTTCTTTGGTGTGGCATGCTGGGGTGCAGGCATCAAAGCAAAGGACACAAACAGACCAAACAAACTCATCAGGAAGGCCGAGTCTGTTGTTGGCATGAAGCTCGCCACACGGGAGGAGGTGATCAGTGACAGCACGGTGGCAAGACTTGCTGCCATTCATAGATAATGACTCCCACCTGTCCATAACACACTGGAGCAGTCTGCATATGTTGATGTTTGTGTGCAAGCAGTTTATGTTGTAACTCATTGTTTAAAAACTGAAAATTGACAGGCTATTTCCTCAAGAAATTAGATTTTTTTTTTCCATCCTTGTAAAGACTTTGTGTCAAAATGTAAACCAGAAGTTGTATTTATCACTTGTGGCTATAGCATGCCTGGCCACACTTCGTTGGCTTTAGCACAAATTTCAGCCACACCATAAGTTATTTCAATCTAGAACCTGGCCTGAAACAACAACCTTGTCAGTCAAAAATGTTAAGGGTTGCAAACATGTCACAGTTGCAAAAAGTCATTACCCTTATGCTTAATTTCAGCCTGTGTGCTTTCAGTACCTGGAGAAAACTCATGTGATGAAAATGCTGCCAAAGACTGTAGCATACCTTGGTGATCCACCAACATACCCTGTCAAATAAAAAATTCTTCAAGACAATACGAAGATTGTTTACAGTGGATTCAAGCCTTAAACTTACAATGTACACTTCATTACTGCTGTTTTTGTATTCCTCCAAGAGCATATCATTATAAGACATGAGACCCTGGGCTTGAATGTTATGTCGGATCTCCTTCTCTTCTGCAGCACGCATCATCCATTCCTGCAGCTCTTCCATAGAATGAGCTTTTGGGCACTTACTGCCGTACTCACAAGTTTGGGGTCTAGGATAAAATGACAAGTGTGAGAATAATAAGTGAAATGAATCAGTCAAACTAGCAAAAGAAATGAAAATGGTTCTTCAAAGATTTTTACCAGTATAGACATAAACAATTAGGTTTAAATTCTTTATATTTTTCTGTTGTTCCCTAACATAGAAGATATAAACTTATCTGATTAGAGTGAAACAAATAAAGTAATTTGAAACACATTTTCCCTTCCTGTAATGGTTGTTACTATGGTATGACAGAACATGAAAACTGTTTTTTGTAGAATATAAGATTATGAATTTTGCTCCTTGACAAAAAGACATTTTACAATATACATCGATATTAACTAGTTACATAAAAATGCTAACTCCACATAGAAGGCCTGATGGTGGAACTGAACCTCAGGACCATCTTACTGTGAGGCAATAGTGCTAACCACCAAGCCACCATGCTAATATTAGTTTTAAAATGCTTATAAGCTGGAAAATGAGGTGCTGGAAGCATAACTCATGAAACTATGTCCTGTTTCAGTCCTGCTCACTTGCTGCTTAGTTACATTTTGACATCAGAACCACTTTAGTTAAAATATTCAGTTGATCTGAATCTGAATACTTGTTCCACATCTGTTTGTCCTTGTTTTGAACAAATTACATGACAGAATGAGCTTAATAAACTAAATTGAGAAAAAAAGCTTTGGTATATTTGCTTAAAGCCTTCTTACAGAACCTTCATGGTAAAAGATGTGAAAGAAACTGGAGCCATTTACCTCTCACAAAGCCAAAGCTCAGCTCGCCGGTTGTGTGGCACCTCGCGTCCTCTCCACCTGGTAGTGGTGTCCTGGGCGACTAACTGGGCATGTTCCAAAGAGGCGCAGTGCTTATAGAAGCTCTCTGGGGAAGAAAGACTCAGGTGGCACACTTTGCAGTACATGGTCACTTTTCTGGGCTGTGTCTGCGTCTGCTGGCTCAGCTGAAGTAGGTGAGGCCGAACACAGAGTCCGGTATGCTCTGCTTTCCACACAGCCATCTCCACCTCACTTTGGGCAGACTGGCATTCGTTGGCGGTGTGCCAGCAGGGCTTCCCTTGTATTACATAACTACAATATGTAAACTGACAGTTTGGGGGAAGCGGGCGCACCTGACTGTAGACATGTTTCCTGCTGTTCTCTGATAGGTGATAAACTAAGACTGGGTTCCAGGCATGTGCTATGTCTGCCGCACAAAAATCATTCCACCTTTTGGTTGTTAGTTTTTGTGGGTGTTCCTGAAAGCAGTCTTTACAGACCTCAATGAATTCACCTGAAAAGTGCCGGAGTATGCTTTCAGCTGCATGTTCTGGTGTTAATGAAGCAGACTGTGACTCAGTTAAAAGTCTGATTAACTCATTCTTATCCATTTTATTCTCTCTAAGATAGTTCCAAACAGTGACTTCTTCGAGGCTTTTGGCATAAGTGCATCCTCGACCCTGCGTGTGTTGTGTGCATCTGGAGTCCTCAGCAATGTAGCTACACACTTTGTAACAAACAGTTTGAGCAAGTGTAGGTCGCTTAGAGACAAGCTTCCATAGGTCGGAGGCTTTGCCTTTAGCTAGTAGCAGAAATCTACTACACCTGTGCACAACTGACTGAACTGTGTATGTTATTTCATTTACCTTGACAGAGCACAAATTACACACAGCTTTCAGATCTACATCTGCCAAAAGGTCACCTAGAGGTTCAACAATGTTAGACTGACAAGTTCTTCTCTCAGACTCAACTATGAGATTACAGAGTAGTGCGTGATCCAATCCCTGGTGCTTTTCAAATGTCCACACTGCAGCTTCCTCATCACTTCTGGCAAAGGTGCACCGGTTCTTGTGCTGGGTGCAACCACGCCCCTCTACATAGTACCAACAGGCGATATACTGACTTGGGTTTGGAAATATTGGCCGTCTAGAAACGGGCCTCCATTTAATGCCACCTTTGGCTTTGCAGAGCAGGAGATTGTGTCCGCACTTGTGTTGAACTGATTTCAGTCTATATGTAATTTCTTGTTCCTTGACACAGCACTGAGTGCAAACAAGTTTGAGCTCATAGGTCAATAAAAGAGGAGACAGTTTGGATGCACTTGCTGACATTTTGATACAATCATAATCTTTAAACCAGGCACTGAATACAAAAATGTATAATGACCCTTGAAATGTCTTGAGGGTGATGAATCTCTTGCTTGGCTTGAATGTATCTGGGGAAAAAAACAATGAGAATAGAATTATAAGAAGTGTGTTCAGTCACTGTGTTTATGAAATTGGCAAAACTTGCATTCTGGGCTTATTTACATTTGGCATGGTTCCTCTCTTTTTTTTTTGGGGGGGGGGGGGGGGGGGGGGGTACACAATGTGTAATGTGTTGAAACAAAATTATGCAACAACAGTTGCCCTTTGAGGCCTGGATTAAGATCTTAACTTCCAGGCCTGGAAGTTAAGATTGCTCAGGTTTTTCCTAGTTTTTTGAGAATCACATAGGTGCACTGAGTCCACCTAAATGTGCAGTCTATAGTCTACTCAGGGTGGTAGAGGAAGCTAGTGAGATTTGCCACCACTATTATAAAAACGTATGTATTTATATACAATAAATAACCACGTAGAAAAAGTGATGCGGGTCTAAAGTCCGCTAGATGGCGAACTTACACATCTTTAAATACAAGGCGTAACGTGAGGCGCCCCATTGTATAAACATATAATAATAATAATAATAATAATAATAATAATAATAATAATAATAATAATGGCATTATTATTTACACTGACTGACGTCCTATGTCACCTGACCGCAACGTGAGTTTGATTGTTAACAGTCGGTCTTGGGCAGCATCGCGTGGACTCATCTTAGCTGGAGGCTTCCTTAAGTTTCATTTCTCTTCTTTTGCGTCAGCAGCGGGTTGAAAATGATAAGGATGGACCTTATCTCCACTAGGGTTGCCAACTCCCTGAAAAATAAATAAGGGACGCCTCATGGCCAGGGCTGGGCGACTCGATTGTCTTCACCCTTCCCAGTGTGGGGAATTTCTTAGCTCTTTTTTTGTGTGTGAAATTATTTTTTTTAACCATTTGACAAAGTGCGTCCCTTTTCAGCTCAATACTTTTGTTTCTAAATACGGAAAGATTCCGTTTTTCAAGGGACGGTTGGCAACCCTAATCTCCACCCACCTGCCCTGAAACAGAGACAAATGCTCGCCGGTGCAAACCCGAAAACAATAAAGCTGCTCCTTTTAACAGTAGCTTCCTGCATTCTTTATGTTGTTCCTGCACGGTTAGTCTGATGATGCCGTGGCTTCAACCTCCCTCTCCATTTCTGTTTTTCTGCTAGCTGTAAACTGATTATTTACTTATTTAAAAAATATATATATCAAAGACTTCACCTGAAAAGCGTATGATGTTATGATGTACATTAGTCGCGCCATCACACAGAGCATAATTTACATTATTACTATTGTAATGTTCCAGAGGACCACAAAAAAAAACACTTATTATAATAAAACTTATAAAGAAACTAGAGTTACTGAGGTGTGAAGATAACAGTCGGTTTAGCACTGTCCAATGTTTTATAAACAATTTGATAACCATGAAAAAATGCCAATAAAAAAATAATGGCACAATACCGGCACCGTTGCCCTTAAAAAAATCACATTCGTGTTTAGAATTGACGGTCATGTTGTAATACACATAATGAGACTTCTACTGCTGCTACTACTACTACTACTACTAATAATAATAATGATAATGCTTACCGTTAAACCAAGGTCCTATTTGTCAAATGACCCCATTGTGAGTCTGATCGACAACAGCGGGACTTGGATAGCACCGTCTGAGTTAAGTTTCATTTCTCGTCTCTTCCGTCAGCCACGGTTTGGATATAATAAACACGGCCTTAACTCCACCCACCTGCCCTGGCGCACGGACAAATGCTTGGTCATCGAAAAAATGTTGCTTCTATTAACAGCAGCTTCCTGTATTCTTTATGTTGTTCCTGTTAGTCGGGTTACTCCCCATTCCTGTTTTTCTGCTTGCTGCAAACTGATTATTTACTTTGAAAAAATTATTATTAAAGACTACCTGAAAAGCGCATGATGTTATAATATACATTGGTCGTATCATCACACTGAGCAAAATGTATATTATTACGGTACTGTGATGCAGTGAAAATGCTGGTATGGTGGGACTGAATGATCTAGACGTAAGCAATAGAGATCCAGAATCATAGGTGCAGCAAAACAGTAGCTTCCTTTATGTATCATGCTCTTCTTGCATGGTTAGTTAGAAACATCCCTTTGGTGTAAGAGGTGGCTTGAACATCCTTCCCCATTCTATCGATACTTAAATGAGTATTTTTCTCTGTGCCTTAAAATATTACTCCACTTAAGGTCTCTGAGATGCCTTGTCCCAGCATAAAAAATAATAAAAAAAGAGAAAACTATTGGTCAGTCAAAAAGACCACTAATAAAAGACCCCAAGCATTTCACTGTGTGCTTCTTTTTTATATTAAATTGGATTTGGGTTGTTGGGTTTAAGCACATGTGATATTTTTAATTTGGTCTTCCCTTTTTAAATATTTTAAAGAAACTTTGAAAGCCCTGTTAGAAATTAGTATCATTAATTCATAACAGGGACAATGGCATAGCAGTTATGTAATGCTACTGCAAACATTTTAAGAACACCTGTTTGGCCACTGTGAGATGGGTGTACATGTGTTTTGGTTTTGCAATAAGAGATTACGTAAATGTTGCTATAGAGAACTTGACCTGTTGTTAATAGCTGTCCCCTTTACAGCAAATGTGTAAGAGCTAGAAAATATATAGATATAAAGATTATCATCACTAAATTGAGAGGCCTATATAAAATCACTAATCTTAAGAAGCAGTCTTATTTTTAAATTTGAAAACAATTTAAGATTTAAAAAGCTGCATCACACATATCGTTTGATTGCAGCTTTGATAAAGAGTTAAAAGACCTTTTTCTCCTGTAAGCTCCTTTAAAGAGGATGCTACACCACAAAAAAGTGGTCTCTGGAACCATTACAAGGGGTACTCCTCTTTAAAAGAGGCTACTGCCTTTGTGTGCCAACCACATAAACTGTCCTTGTAGGATTGTTTTGCAGGTCTGTTTTGAGGATAGAAAAATTGACTGTATACTTCTGAGGAGCGGAGCTTGACAGAGATGGACACTTTCAGAACATTGAAAATAAACTGAATGAAAATAGTAAATGCTGCAGAAAGAATATAGAATATAAACATTAAAAACACATTTCTGTTTTTCACAGCAACAGCTGAAAGAAATGTTGAATGAGATATTGCTTTTGAGTTAGTGAAGCTAGAGCAATCTAAGCTGACTTTGGCAAATATTTGATTACTTTGGCCCTCTTTCAACACTACCTGACTGCTTCAGGCAGTCAGTCAGTGCTGGGTCATTTTCATGGTCATTTTCATGGTCATTTTTCTCCTTTTGAGGCATTCCCTTCTCAGCTACCAAAGCCCTTATGTATGGCATTATTTTTGTGGCACTTTTCTGCGCACGTAAAAAAATTTTGAGCGCATGTAAAACAAAATGTGCAGGTGCAAGTGTTGCATTTTGAGGAGAAATTTATTTTGAGCGAAGAATATGGGATCAGAACGATGCAACCTTGAAATGAAACCGAAAAAAATATTGAAACTGAAAAAAAAATTGATAGTGAAAAACAATTAAATGAAACTGTAAATTCTTTGTTTTTGCTTACATTTTTTTTTCAGTTTCAATTCATTTTTTTCAGCTTCAATCCACTTATTTCAGTTTCAATCCATTTTTCAGTTTCAATCTGCTGGCACTGTTTTGGCGTCCGGGGGTGCGCTGGGGGGGCGGGGATTCCGACCCGCATGTATTTGCATACATTATAGAGACCACTAGTGCTGCCCAAGCTGCCATCTTTCTCTCTTCCCGTCTTTCAATGGCTGCTTCAATTTCAGCTTGACCCTCTAAACCGCAGGTAAGTAATCATTTTTTGTCATCTTTCCTTGCTGTCCCACTGGACTGGACATTAGTTTAGTTTTTTTTAGCTGCATCTGGTGAAGTTGTGGTAAAATGCTGGTATTAGCCTATTCGTCATAGCAAGCTAGCCTGAAGCTAATATTTGCTAAATTTAGGGATACCCGTGTCTCTTTAGGAGTTGGAGGCCAGTGTTTTAGGAGCGGCACAAGATCTCATCAACAGGCAGTGTTGGGGAGTAACGTACATACATGTACCGGCGTTACATATTTAAAATACAAAATATGAGTAAATGTATCCTTTACAGTTACCGTTTAATAGGTGATATTCAGAATACAGTTACTTTGTTGAAATAAATGGATTACATGGCGGTATTTTCCTGTTTCATATGTTAGGCTATGGTCTCTCTATTTTTGGTAATTCCACTCCGGTGGAAACCCAAACAAAACACACAATAAGAGGCTCTAATGCCTGTCTCTCTATCTCGCGGCCCATGTCACCCCTACTTACAGCCCGTAAGTAAAGAAATATTTTTAAAAATTATTATACAAAAATTATTTAATATGAAGGCAATAGGCAGAGTGTTACAGGCAATGCCCTAAGTCAGAGCTTCCCAAAGTGTGGGGCCCGCCCCCTGGGGGGGGGGGGGGGGGGGGGCGCAGAGCCATTGCAGGGGGGGCGCGGTATGAAAAGGGAAAAAAAACAAAACGCTTGGACACTGCTAGCATGGGGCGCCCCACACAAACGCAAAGCATAAGATGAAGCATCGCTGAATATGTTTCCAAACCAACTTCAAAGACCAACTTTCTAGCCAAAGACTAGAAAATATGGTGAAGCATATCTTCCCTTTGGTTTCACCTGCACAAGTGCCAAGGTAGGTCTCCCCTGCAGAATTGGTTTTCCCTTCGTCGGGAGCACGCGCTGGGCTCTTCAAATCACGGACAAGCACTATCCCACATTCTTGATTTTTAGTTCACAAACACTTGTTGTAATGACTAACTACTCCTGACATTTTGGAGATGTTAGCTCTTTATACAGTAAAGTTACAGTGGGATACAAATAACATCAGGCTGATCCTGCCACGATTTGTTCAAATCACAGACAAACAGTATCCCACAGTTGTTTATGTTTTTGAACCCATTTTGCACAGAGAGGCATTTTTTGAAAAATGTATTGATAGCAATGTTGAATATTATTACACAGGGAAAAAACAACTACACGTAATATAATCACACCGTGACGCCTCTGCCTTTCTAAATGGAGGGACAGTAACTGCGTGTGTAAATGTAAGCGTGTAAAACCTGAAGATAGTCAGATTAACAGTAACAGTATTTTGTCTCTATCTGCCATTCTGCAATTCATCTCATGTAAACAATAACGCGCGCACAGCGTGACGTGAAAAAAGGCACATACCTTTGACGTTGCGTGACGAACTCTGTATTCCTCGTCCACACGTAAACGCAAAAAAGGAGTTTTAAAAAATCTCCGTGTTCGGTGATTCCAAACGCCGTTTATGTGTGGACGAAAGGCCCAAACGCATAGAAACAGCTGCGTTTTCAAAAATACCCGTGTAGGAGTGGACGTAGCGTAAAAGAGTTAGTAGTTTATTCTATTACTACCTGTCATTTATTGCAGATTACTTGTATTTGCTTAATTGTTTACTAAATGTTTAAGGTGTGAAATAAACCGCAATGGAGCAAAATATGGGTTTGTGTGGTTGGAGGATGTGTTTGTGCATGCATGCGCGCGCGCGGCCGGGGGGTGCGAACATTTTTCTTGTAAAACAAAGGGGGGCCTAGCAAAAAAAGTTTGGCAACCGCTGCCCTAAGTAATGTAGCCTCATGGGCAGTGTAGTCCGTGCTGCAGGGAGAATGGACTGCCATACCCGTTATGTGTCTGTGAGCGAGGGAGGGAGAAAAGGGAGAGAAAGGAAAAGTACGAGCTGTCACCGAGCAGAAACCGGAGCTGGAAGCATGTAAATATAATAATAACCACTGCAGCCAAGAAGAGTGCCTGACGAGCCCAGTTGTAAGTAAGCTATTAAGACTCGACTGTACACTGTGTTCGTGTTTTCCTCCGAAACAATAAGTTCCGTTGGAGCAGCCTTTCAACGCCTCTCTCTGTCTCTCGCTAGCAAAGTTGACCCAGACAACAAAGTAAAGCTAGTTTTTAGCTACGAACCCGACACGAACCCGACGTATTAGCCAGAGGTCCCTTTACTACATACTCTGCAGCAACACAGTGCCATCTAGTGGCTGATGCAAATATAGGTCAACATGTTACATCTCCCTTCTTAAAAAAAAAACAAAAAACAACAAAGCAACTCCCCAGATAGCAAGGAAACATTGAAACAATGTTGAGTCAATATCAGGCGATGTCATTGAACCAACGTTGAGATCTGACGTTGACCCAACGTCACTCTTGCACCCATTTTTAATGTTGAAACAACGTCAGGTTTTGATGTTGAATCAATGTTGAAACCTGACATTGATTCGATGTTATATTTTCTAACACTGTTGACACTGAAACAATGTCAGATTCTGATATTGAAACACTGTTGAGCTATGGTGTTGATTTTCCACCTCTTTCGCACAGTTGCTTTTTATTGAAAAAACAAAAAAGGTCAGTAGACATGTATCATTTGCAAAATACTTTATTAAAAGACAAAGTTTCCTATTTACATTTCTATGTTTCACGTCACTTTTTATTATTTACTCCGGGATGGGGATGCATGATGTGCGTCCTGCGTGCCACCCGTACGATCTGGAGCATATCTGAGCCATTTCTGGACTGCTTGAGCAAAGACCAACTCAGACATAGAGTTCGCCCCTACCTGCTGCGCCAGGCCATCTAGGACAAAAATAGACACACACACACAAAAAAACAAAGACAAAAAAAGGGAATTAGAGCACATGAATAAGCTCTTGTTAATTGTCTTCAGCAGGGAGAAAGTATGTAAACTCCTAGGCTGATAAACATGAAAGTCACCAGGCGGAAATCAGCAAACTGCCGCATTTGATTCCCAAAGAGCTATAAGCTGAAAATGTGATATGTCTTAGCATGGTGTGCCGTGTATCCTTTAAAAAAAGAAAAAAAGAAAACATGGGGTCCTCGGGCTGTACAAAGTGTACAACCCGAGGACAAAACAAGCCGAAGACCAAAGACTCCATCTCCAGATTAATCGGACATGAAAGTCTTGTTATTAAGAAAGACAAAGTAATATAGCAAAAAACAGACATAGGAAATGTGAAATGCACCCAGCACATCAATTGATCCCTTTATTGTTCACTTTAGGCTCATAAAACTACAATAAATGTTAAAACTTACCAAATATGCATCTGCACAGCGCTGTCTCTTTAAATGCCCTTTTTTGCTTTGTCTGGTCCTTGGTAATTTTTCCCTGCCCAGTTGAGTACAGACGCCAGCTCCTTTGTAATGGCATAAACCATTACACGGTGGACTCGCACCTCCAGTGTGGTCCAGCAGCACCAATCAACGCAAAGCGTCTCACCTATAGACACATTTTAAGAGATGGAATTAGCGTGTCTCATGTCTTAAATGTGTATGCAAGTGCTTGTGTGTTTACTTCATGTAATTGATGATAGAAACATGTCATTTGGTTTTCCCTAAAGCCTGATTTTCAAGTCATACAAAGAATAAACCAAAGTATTGGCAGTACAATGTATTTCTGTTCCCTTTTGTTGGATATTCATTTGTTAGTTCTTGTAACTGCTAAAAGTGTTTACTAGTTTTTGCCTGTCACATATATTTGTTATACCATGTAAACTGTGAAATTCCAAGATTTTCAAACTTGCCTTGCAATAGTGGCCTCACAGAGTCTCTGGAATCTACAGAAAAAAAAATCACAACAAGATGACATTCAGGAGTATAAACTGGTGTTTTGAAGATAAGAGTACAATGACATTGTGATGCAGCTTTAAAGCTTTTTTAAAAGCATACCATCTATAGGGAAGACATCAGACTCTGCATGCTGGGGAGATCGCAAAGCTGTGTCGGTTTGTGCCGGAGTGGCGAAAGGTGCCGGAAGCTGGGTGGGGCATTATGATGGTTGCTATCAGTGGGCTGGGGGGCAGACTGCGGAGTGATGAGGGCTGTTTAGAAAAAGATAATTTTTTAAGTATTTAAGAATACAGACAACTTGTCAAAAAAGTTTCCTTGTGTCAGACACAGATATGTACACAGACACTAGACAGTATTTTATTACCTGGTATTTTCACTCGAGGGGCCTGGGGAAACCGTTTTTTTGTAGGCTGCTCATCCTCTGAGTCCGTATATGTGTACAGGGGATTTGGTCTAAAGAAAAGAAATTAAAAACGGTCTTAAGTAATTGTAAATATGCTTTTGGCATATTGTTTCCTAAAGTTAGTTTGATTTCTAACAACACACACAGGAAACAGAGACGTGCAAGAAGGTACAGTATACAATGAATTTTTGAAGTGCACAAGTGTACACGGCTTTGCATTTTTAAAAAGTTTACAAACTTCCACTTTTTGGACTATATTATGTGGTGATATTGCAGTATGCAAGCACCACAGATATGTATAAAAGACAAGATCATAAATTCTTAACAATCAAAGATATGTTTGTGAATAAAAAGGTTTTACTTGTGCTTTCTTTTAAGACTGGTCTGGGTTTCTTCTTCGGACTGAAGGTCAGACGTATCACAGCGTTCACGTGGATATCTCTGAAGACTGCGTTCTGCTTCGTGAAATGTGCCTGGAAATACAAACACAATGTACGGCCAGACATACATTACGTGTGGACAAAAGGTGCAAACGCATAGAAAAATCAGCGGTTTCAAAAATACGCTGGTACGTGTGGACGTAGCCTTATTCATTATTCAAGGCACAAACGGAAAGTCATGTACGCGTGCAACTTAAAGTTAGGTGAGCGTGCAACGTACAGTCACGTGGGCATGCTGCGTGAGCTTTCAAACTGAGTCTAAAGTTTTCGTGTGCGAATTGAAGCGAGTGCTCTCCAATCATCAAAAGTAACAAAGTCATTGAACACGTTTATACAGTTAACTTTACGTTTATCAATCATATATCACAGATTTAGAATTTTTTGTAGTACTAAGCAACTACAGAGCGAAAGTCTGGGTCAAGCGCCGAGGCGACGGCAAGAACAAAGGAAACCTCGAAGCGTTAAAGCTAGCTTTGTAAGGGAATATAACGAAGAAATTATGAAACGAAAATGTTTTCTTTGTTGATATACTTTGTTCGCAGTGCAATTTATTTGTTGCCGGATTGTAAGAAGTATAGACACAATTTCGGGCTCCCACATTTTGTGGGAGCAACGTAAATAACTGTAAAAAACTTGTTAATGTACAACATTAACGAATTTTTTACTGTTATTCAAATGCAAACATGGAAATAACGAGTAGGAAAAAAAAATCATTCATTCTTACCTTATACTAATCGTGGTGCAGGCCAGTGCAGTGCATGAACTGATGCCTTCTCCGGTCAATTCCGCTGAGAGTAAATCAAATGTCCCGCTCTACTGTACAAGACAATGAATACCTGGAGGGATGTACCAATGTGAGAGGGGTGCTGTGGAATAGTCCAAGTGATCGCTGCTTTAATTTCCCCGGTCAACTATACATAAATTGCACGTAGACACGATTTTTTAAAGCTGGTGAACTAGACCAAGTCATTGATAACAAATGAACAATAAATCTACTTTCTCTGGTACTTTATACCCGATCAGTTGCAATGCAATTTAATGCTCAACTACAAATCGATGGTTTTTGATGGTGACCGGAGCCGAATGATCGTCAACTATAAATAGACGTTTTCTCGACGTTGTTGTTGTCACCTGGTCGACTATAAATAGATCAAATATCAATGACACAAAAACAATGGTGAATCAACATCGTTACAACGTCTCTATAGTAAGACCGTCGGTTTACCACAGTATTTCAATGTTGTTACAACATTGGCATTTCAACCCCGACCATATACGACGGTTCGGATGAAAAATCAACATAGATTCAATGTCGTCTTGCTATCTGGGTCAGGCTTGTAAAACTCGTCAGGCAACTGAAATTACAGGAAGAAGCATCCTGAGCAACATCCATTAATAACATAGCATTCGACTCAATACAGGCTACATCATTACCGTAATAAACAGATGCATTTAGTGAAATCATTGGAACATCAACCATATGAACAGCCTTTTTTTTTTTAGGGCAGCAATCCGCCTGCACCCTTTACAATATTACAAGTCCAAGACCTGTCTTGGTTTAGTAACACGCCCATATCGAGTCGTGTATCCGGGTGTTGTAATGTCTTTATCAGGGGGCTCCACAGGCGGGGGCTGAGAAACCACAGCGCTGTCATTGCTTTTGACTGTCGGTTGAATGGACTCCTCACCTCCTACGCTGTTTCTGCCTTTGCGGAGGTGTCGGCAGCTCCTTTTCTATTTGGGCATAGTTCTGTGCGGTGCTGTTAAGTGACTTGGATGCGTAGGCGACTGGTTTGCCGTCCTGCAGCATCACAGCACCGAGGCCACTTTTGGATGCGTCGACCTGGAGTCGTAGCGCTTTCTTGGGGTTGAAGAAGGAGAGAACTGGGCCTGGTTCTCTAGTGATCAGCTCCTTCATTTGTTGAAAGGATCTGTCATGGTTCTTGTCCCATACAAACTCACTGTCCTGCTTTAACAGCTGGCGGAGCAGCGCGTTTATCTCTGACAGGTGTGGGGCAAATCTTGCTAAATAATTAACCATCCCCAGCACTGTTTCCAGTTCTGCCCTGTTCTGTGGGGGCGCCATCTCCTGGACTGCTTTTACTTTTTGTGGATCTGGTTTTAGTCCTTCGTGTGACAGTGTGTGACCGAAATAACTGACCTCTTTGACGCAGATGGTGCACTTGTCTGGGTTCAGTTTTACACCCCTCTCCCTGCTGCGCTGCAGCATGGCCCTCAGGTTGTCGTCATGCTCCTGTTTGGTTCCTCCGAAGACCAACACGTCGTCCACAATGGCTGCCACGCTCCTCAGGCCCTCGTAGGTCTCATCCACGCGTCGCTGGAACTCATCCTGGGCTGAGATTATGCCGAATGGCAACCTGAGGAAGCGGTACCTGCCAAACACAGTATTAAATGTGGTTAACAGAGATGATTCGTGGCTTAGCTTAATGGCCCAGTAGCCTGATCTGGCGTCCAAAACACTGAAATACTTGGCCCCAGCAAGTTTTGTGGTGACATCCTCCAAGGTGGGTAGAGGGTAATGGGGTCTTTGTATAGTCTTGTTGAGGGGTCTGGTGTCCAGACATACTCTGAGTCTGCCTGTTTTGGGTTTTTCCACGACAACAAGTGCATTCACCCAGTCCGTAGGATCTGTGACCTTGCATATGATGATTCCTTTCCATGTTGTCGAGCTCGTCTTTAAGTTGGGCTCGCAGAGTGATGGGAATCCGACGAGGTGGGCTGACTGTGGGTGCGACGTCTAGGTTTACATTGAAACTGCATTCACCAGGAAATTCTCCTATCCCTTTAAATACGTCAGCATACTCGTCTAGCTGGCCAGTCCAGCTATGCGGTCAGCTGGTGGGTAACAGGCATCTCCGAAAACATTAGAGCACTTTTGCAAATATGTGATGTCTTGATAAATCGAGCAGATATTTGAAATTTACACAGAAACATTCTCGCATGAAAATATCTTAAAAATTTATTTTGTGACCCAGAAAGAGTAATATTTCAAACTCCGCCACTCTGTGTTCCTCCTCCACTGCCTCGTTTGAGTTTTGGACAAAATAGATTCTGGGATATTGCATTTCGTCATTTCGAGCTGATTGGAGACCAAAACAGCCAATCAGATTTTTTTGCATCCAAGTCTGTGATTGGCTGGTTTTGTGGCACAAATATAACGGTGTACAGAAAGAGTTGAACGCGCACGGGCAGAAATGTTGAGAGCGCAAGCGACACATTGCGAGCAAGCGCAAATGCAAAAACTGAGCGAGAGGGGCTGCTATTGTGTGTGTGTATGGAAACACTGAAACATTTTTTGCATGCAGCAATGAATTTTGTTCACTCAAATTTAGCTTTTCTTCGCTCAAAATAAATTTATCCTCAAAATGCAACACTTGCATCTGCAAATTTTTTTACGTGCGCTCAAATTTTTTTTTTTACGTGCGCTCAGAATAGTTGCACAAAAATAAAGCCATACTTATGAATCTGCTTTCACAACTTGATGACTGAAGAACTGAAGAACAGAACTTACACATATACTATATATAAAACTGACAGATAAGACCTTTAAGGCAAAATTTCAATCATAGGTCTTGGTCATCAAAATTAATGACTGATGGTGGGGGGCCTTTGTGGAAAGTGAAACTTAAGCTTGGTGAGTAGAAATGCAACTGATGGCTAAAGCTGATGAATCAGTTATGAAATACTGATAAAAGATTGTGAAACTTGTGAGTTTCAGGAAGTCTTTTTTTATTTTTTAGAGATTGCACTGACATCACATTTGCATAGAAAAATGTCTCAAATAATCCCAAACACTCAGCATTCATGCATATTAAACCTCCAGACATATATATGACATTTCATATTAAGTAACAGAATTACATTATTATTTGAAAAAGTAAATCTTAAAAGTGTGTTAACATTACAAGTTTACATTCAGCAGTTATGGCAGAAAAAAAAGATGAGCTTCATGTCACCAAATACAATCCCTGTGTCATTTTACCTTGTTTTGGTGACTATTGTTTTGGTGACTATTGATGTATAAATATATTTACCTTAATTTTCCTTGGAAAAAGAAATAAAAAAAGAAATAGGTGGGCATGTATGGAGTAGAAGCAGTAATGTAATTGGTCAGTGGTTTAACACATTATATGTGTATAAAGTCACTTAAACCATTCAAAACAAAATAGGAAACAACACAGTATGCCTGCTTGGTAATAACACAGAACGTATGCCCTCAAACAGCACATATATGTTTATAGATGTCAAAAATGTAACTAAACAACAGTAGTTGTTGGGTTGCAAATTTTGAAGCCAATATGATAACATTATCCCACCAACGATGTGGAGGTCCAGCTTTTTTAGATCCAATTAAAATCAAATCACTCAAAAAAAGATCCTGAGGACCCGAGTTTATTAAACAGTGTCATATGAACAGCAAAACAGTACAGTACAGCAACACAACACATAGCAAAGCGAACCCTGGGGTGTAAAGTCTTTACGCACGAACAGTAGAGACACACAAAATAACAGACAGGGATAGATGACCCTCCTTTTATAGCAGTACCCAACCCCGCCCCTCCACCCGCTGTGTAATAGTGATGGGAATTCTGGATCTTTTTAGAGAACCGGCTCTTTCGGCTCCCAACCGGCTCTTCAGGTTGTTTTGTTGCTTTAATTAATTTATTATCATCAACAATATAAAATTATGCACAAAAGGAATTACTAATGTAAAAAAAACGTGGTTTTATTTATATATAAATATATAGGGTGGCCCCTAGAGACAAAGCAGAGAGAGAAAGAGAGCCAAGGACAACAACAAGAGATAACATCGTCACATTAGAAAGGTATAGTAATCATCCACGATTATTTTCAATTGTGGATGTTTATTCATGCAGTGAATCCTATGTATGCAATTCCAAGTAGGAAAACACTCTCTCAAAAAATCACCCCAGGCCTATATGACAGAGAATGTACATCTTTTTGTTTTGCATATTTTAATTTATATTTTATTGTGTTGTGGTTTGCAGTGTTTTGTGTTGTTTCACTTTAAATTTGTTTAAAAGGAAAAAGCTGAAAATTTAAATAGTTAAATAGTTAAAAGTTGAAATGTAAATAGTTGTTTTTTTATTTTATAATTTATTTATTACATTTTATGTGGAGTGAATAAATAAAAGTATATTTATGGTGGCCCCTAGAGACAAAGCACATACAAACTCCAAAACACATTGCTAGCGTTAACTGAACTTCCAAAACAGAGCTACCTAGATCACTTAAATTACACAATTGAAAGCATATATGTATATGTGGTACATGTATTGTTTGTGTATTTATACACAAACACTCATATACATTCAAATTATTTAAAAAAAAAAGTTCATTTACTCGTTACTACCACACACCAAATCCGGTCGTTGGTACTTCCTGGCTTGTGTAGCCACTAGGATCCTGGAGCATTTGTGTTTTGGAGTTTGTACGTGCTTCTGAGTTTTACGTGCGTCTGAGTTTGTATGTGCTTTGTCTCTAGGGGCCACCGTAAATATACTTTTATTTATTCACGCCACATAAATAATAAATGATAGATTGGTGTGGGGGTAGGGACAGGCTTAGGGCGTCGGGGGGTTCCCCAGGAGCATCTTCCTTGGGGGGCTCAACCCGGGGTAGCGGTCATGGCCAATTAAGGGCTCTGTTGGCTCTTAGGTGACGGTTTCCTCGTGGCTGCGTGCAGCGGGGCTAGGGGAGGGTCTGTGCTGACGGACGTGGGTTACTGACCTGGTAGCCTGGCTGCCCCTGGGTGGGTCCGGGACAGGCGTGAGGTTCTGGGGCGCTCCGTCTCTGGGCTGGGGCCCTGGCCGGGCCTCGGGGGCTCGGGTCCTGGTTGGTGTGTTGCTGGGGTTGTGGGCGGGTGGGTATATGGGGGCCCAGTCGTGGCGCAGGGCGCCGCCGGTGCATCGAGCCACCTGGGGGACTCTTCAACTGGTGGGGGAGGTTGTCATATCTTGCAGGAGCTTTCCTCTCCTCAGGAATTCTCTCTGCAGGAGGGGGAGATATAGGAGAGGTGGAGGAAGATCTCAGCCTGGGCGTCTATTGTCTGGTGTAGTCTGGAAGATGAGTGGATGATGGAGTGGGTGCAGTTTTCTCTGTAGTGGGGTCGGGTGGGCTGTCCCGGGCTCTGTGGGGCCGGGCGGCGCTGCTGCACTGGGCCCTGGTCCGGATGGGCCTGGGCCCCCTTTCCCTGGCGGGTTGCAGAGCATGGGGGTGCCTACTGGGGTCACTTGCCCCTCCCTTTCTTCCCTCCCCATCTCCAGCTGCCTCCCTCTTCCCGCTCCACCACAATCACCCACACATGCAGGGCCTTGGGGTAGGGGTGTGTCACCAGGGTGCAGAGGAGGCATCCCCCCCCTCTGTCCCCTTCTGGCTGCCTCTGCCTCAATTTTATCTCACAACTTAGACATTCACATTACTCACACTCTCATAACACATACATATAGGATCTTGGGGGTGGGCTCACAACACGGACTCCAAATTACCATCAGGGTGTACACCGCACCCCTGGCGTCGTTGCCCACCTCTCAATTTTAAATACACGTAGACATTGAGGGCTATCAGGAGGGGCTATGCGCTTACCTGCTGCTCTCTGGCAGGTAGCTCCATGCCCTCCTGGGTTTTAATTGCACCTTAGAACACATATACATCAACACTACATATGAGCGGGTAGAGGGAGGTTTGGAGTCTTCTCACACCCCCGGTCTCTGCGGCCTGCTGGAGCGGGGGGGCTAGGAGGAGGAGTTGGCCGTCCGACTGGGGTCTGGTGTGTGGGGCCTCCCTGCTGCTGCGGAGTCGGGGCAGTCTGCTTCTCCCCACTGCAGGGAAAAGGGTAACACCACCTGGGTCTGGGTGCAGTTTCCCCCTCCAGGGGCAAGGGTACCTGCCCGGTTCTTAGAGTACGCTTGGGGACTGTGATTGTGTGTACAGCGTCTCTTTATGTCTGTCTCCACGTTGGTTGAGTGTGGAGTAATTGCCTATGAGAGCATGAGGGTGGGAATGGGTGTTTGTATTTGAGTGTGCCTGTATGTCTGTGTCTATATGTCAGGTTGGGTATCAGACGCCACCTCTCTGGGGACATCTCAGGCCCTCCAAGGTTTGGAGGCCTATCTCCCCCCACCACTTCCCCTGCTGGTGGCAGACGCCCTCAGACATCGATGCGTTGGTGGTTCTTTGTGTCCGGGGGTGGGCGTCCGGGTACACACCGGCTCACTCCTTGGTGGCTGCTTATCCGGGCCTGGAACCTGGGGCTCGCTCGGGCCACTTCGGGGGTGGGGTGCCCTCGGCCTCTCGGCCTGGGGCTCGGTCACTCAGGCACAGCTGGCTGCCGGCGGAGCTCACGGGCACGTCACTGCAACCCCCCCTGGCTTCTGCTCCGCGGCTGCTGAGTGATCCCTCATCTGGGACTCTCCTCAGCTCTTTCTGGGACAGTGGCGCGGCTGCCCCTCTGTTGGTCTTCCTTGGTCTCTTGTGTTCTGGGGGCCTCTGGATGTCTGGAGTTTTGATCTCCTCCATACCTGCTTCATGCCCTGGAGGATGGGACTGTGGCCCCCCACACCCTCTAGCAGATCATTGCATTAAGGAACCTTTTAAATACAAGCGCGCTCATGCTCACAGGTGTACACACAGGTGATCACACACACAAACTACACCCTTTTTGGCTCCTACCTCAAAGCACACTGTGTGCTGTCGATCTTACGTGCTGCACAATAATGTTTAATATTAAGTATTCAGTGTTATATTCCCATATATCATTGTGATGTTGTTTATTCTATTACTCTTGTTTTCTTCTGCTTGTTTTCTTTTTTCTTTCTCAACAGGTGATCCAGGTGATCGATATATGTATTTTTTGTCTGCTTATTTTGTTGGTTTTTGTTTTTTGCCCTTTATCCCCGTCCCTCTTCTCCGCTGTTTTTTTTTTTTTTTTTTTTTTTCCCCCCCTCTTTCTTTCTCCCTTTTCTTCTCCCGTATCTAGCAAGTAAAAAAAATAAAATAAAATAAAATAAACAATAAAAGGTAAATCAAATGGACCATTACGGCAAGGCTGGGATGGTCCATTTGGTAAAGTAAATCCGTTGGGCATCTTTCTTCGCCTTTAGACAACAATGCTGATGGCAAAAGAACCAAACGGGACAGGTTTAAAAAAAAAAAAAAAAAAAAAAAAAAAACATAAATAATAAATGAAGTATAAATTACAAAAACCAACTATTTACATTTCAACTTTTAACAATTAAAATTTTCAGCTTTTTCCTTTTAAACAAATTTAAAGTGAAACAACACAAAACACTAGCAAATTTGTTACAGAAGGGTAGTTCTTGTTTTTGACAGCGAAGACAGGCAGAGAGGCTGCCAGGTGCATCTTTAGCAGGGCCAAGTTTATTTAAACCTATATTTGGACTTGTCACTGTTGGCTATAACAAAAGTTACTTATTGATCAAAGGTTACTCATTGATCCTAATTACTAAATTTCATTTCATTGCATGTGTAAACAAGTACATATGATTACACACACACATATACATATACATAGTGTGTAGACATAGTGTATACAAGTATATATGATTACATAGTATAACAGTGAGTGCATGTTCAGTGTATACAGGTATATAAGTAGCGAGGTACTGACCTGTGGATCTCTTTACATTGTAAATGTTTAATCCTACGCTACATGTTATTTATCTCCCATTGAGTATGTTAGTCATATGCTATGTATAAAAGCTCTCAACTTTTCCAAAATGGTGTAGAGCCGGCTGCAGCATGATTCATTTATTACAATTTCAGTTTCAGTTTCTGGGATGTTTTCAATTTTCCCTCCTGTGGCTACAAAGAGTCACAGAAGCCTACATGAAAGCCTACCTACCCGAAAAGAGTCTGTATCCATAATTTGTGGATCTACTGATTTGTCTTTGTTGTGGCAACTTTTTTCATGTACTGCAGATGATGAAATTATCTTTATTGGAGAAAATGTCCTTAAACTATTTTTGTTCATACTTATTGAGTTCCCTAGCTACTTCTTTACTATGTGAATACACTGTTTGAATAAGAAGGGTATCATAGATTTAAAGACACATATAAAGCAAAAATTTGGAATGAATTTTATGTGACTGTTCATATAAAATCCAAAGAAGAGTGAAAATCCAAAAGCTGCTGCAATCCTTTATATGTTGTAGGTGTGTGTATGCGTGTGTGTGTGCGATGTCGAGTCTCAGATGCAGTTTTGTCCTGTTCTGGATCATCTGTGTCATTTCTCTGTTCGTCTATTTTAAGTGACATTGAATGACATTGGATCCATAAAGCATTTGTTTGTTGTAACAAGATATTTGTGTATTAATCAGTTTTACCTTCTGGATAAAGTGACCCTGAAAAAAAGATGTCTTGGGTGGTTCTGTGAGGAAGCGCGATGGGGAGGATGCTGATCAGTCTCTGTGTCTCATGAATGACGGCGTCAGTGAAGGGCAGATTTTTCCTGCCAGCAACCTGCACCTGTCGGTCTCCTATGACCCTCCTCAGCTCCTCCTGGACCTCATCTGGAGCATAAAAGAGTACAGTGGACACATTTCATCCCCGTTAGACTAACTACAACACTCCACTATGCTCAATAAATGCATGAGGGTCATTTCCTTTTTTTGTTGACCTTAATGTATTTAAGTTGTGGACCCTCACCCTGTATCTTTGGGTACATGGCCATAAGCAGAAGTGTCCATCTAAGTGCAGTTGATGTTGTCTCAGTGCCAGCAGCAAACAGATTCATGACTGTTATCATGAGGTTATCATCATGTAAATGACTGTTGGTATATTTGGGCTCCACCATTTGTTTGTTTGTTGCCTCCTTTGCTGACCTCCCTGTTCACACGTGTCAGGACAGTGAGGATATCATCCATCTCCTGGCTGCAAGGACAACATGTAAAAAACAAAAAAAGATACATCTTGGAGAGTTGGAAAATTTTAACAAAACACCCAGCTCATGTCAACACCATGTCTGAAAGCATCAAAAGCAGAGATTTTATGCATTTGATTTGTCTTCCCTGAAGACTTGCGCCTCAGAAAATGGGGGGCTTTTTTGTAAAAATGAGTGTTATGTTGAAACAGTTAAAACTGTGCCTTTTGTAAAACCCCTTCAATGAAAGCTCAAGGTCTTCACTTCACTCACATCATGATTGTTTGAAAATTTATTGAGGCGTTCTACAGAGGAAAAACTACTAAATTTGTGTCTTTATCCAAAATTCTATGGACCTAACTGTATATAATAGGATTACATTAAAAAAAATCTACTTTGTAGGAAACTACAACACTATGACCTTCCCACATGACAGTAGTGTGGTCTGCCAAAAAGAAATTAATCACTTTAACTCACCTTTCTGCTGCTGTTTTCAGCTGCTTGCAAAGCTCCTGGATGTAGATCCTGTGAGTGTGTTTTTAAATGACTTGAACTCCTCCACAGTGGCCATGCCTATCAGAATCAGAAAGGGTTTTACTGCCAAATGTTGAGGAGGTTAACAACATTGGGAAATTGCTGCGGTACTTAGTGTGAAACATACTGTAAGACAAACACTTAAATATACATAAAAATAAAAATTACAAGTGTTAAGCAGATTGATATATACATGTACGCAGGTGATGATCAGTGCAAAACTGGACCAGATGCAGAGAACACAGTATAGGGTCATGTGTTTGTGGTGGGAACAGTCTTATGGTTATTGTTCATGAGTCCAAAAGCAGAAGGGGAAGAAACTGTTTCTTATGGCGAGAGGTTCTGGTCCGAATGGACCGGAGGCTCCTGCCTGAGGGGAGCAGGTCAAACAGACTCTGTCCGGCGTGAGAAGGGGCAGCTGTGATCCGTGCTGCATGCTGCAGTGTCCTGGAGGTGTACAGGTCCTGCAGAGATGGGAGTCTGATGGGTTTGTCTTGCATAAACCTATTTGCTGGAACGTTCAAGATAATTCTACTACACAGCAAAGCAAGACACAAGTAGGCAAAGTTCTTTGTGTTACTCCTGCACGAGGGAGACCCGACTGAAGCTAGTGTCGTTTCGCCCACTTGACCTCCGTCGGACTCTCAGCCAGGTTCCCTGTAGTGCTCCTTTTATTGTGGTTACATGAATATGCATAGGTTCATTAACATTAGGCGTACATGTGAACAAAGAGTACCTTGTCTGTGTGTCGTGTAGGTATGTGTGCATGCCAGAGTGCTCTGGGAGGCACACAGAGTCTTTGCAGACTGCTAAGGATCAGACCTCTATCATTATGCAATCGATTATAAAACTAAGCATATATGAGTAAATATTTCTAAGCATAAATGACAATCCACAATATAAACCTGACAGAGTCTGCAGCCAATCATCTTCTCAGCAGAGCGCACAACAAGCTGCAGTGTCCGTTTGTCCCTGATGGTAGCTCCAGCATACCACAAGGTGATGGAGGAGGTGAGGATGGACTCGATGATTGCAGTGTAGAACGGCATCATCATCTGTGTTGACAGGTTAAATTTCTTCAGCTGCCTCAGGAAGTACATCCTCTGCTGGGCAGCCTTTATGACGGAGGCGATGGTGGGCTCCCACTTGAGGTCCTGGGTGATGGTGGTACCCAGGAAGCGGAATGAGTCCACAGTGGTGATGAGGGTCTCAGTCAGGATGATGAAGGGGGGGGGGAGTGGGGCTGTGTGCTTCTTTGGCATTCAGCACCAGGTTGTTGCGGCTGCACCAGGACGCCAGACGTTTAACCTCCATGCTGTATGCAGACTCATCCCCATCCGAGATGAGTCCGATAACGGTGTTGTCGTTTGTAAACTTAATTAGCTTGACAGACTGGTGGTTGCAGTTACTGTACAGGGAGAAGAGCAGAGAAGGAAAAGAACACAGCCCTGGCTCAACAAAACGGCAGTAAAAGTCGTTGACCATGTTGGCCAAGAGCAAGTCATCAATGGAGTGGGGGATCTTGTCAGAGGGCTGATGTTTAGCAATGTCCACTTCTTTTTTCTTTCTTTTTTTGCCTGTCCTGTTTGGCTCTTTTGCCATCAGAATTATTGTCTAAAGGCGAAGAAAGATGCCCAACGGATTTGCTTTACCAAATGGACCATCCCAGCCTTGCCGTATTGGTCTATTTCAGGGGTAGGCAACCTTTCTGATGACGAGTGCCATTTAAAATTTCCTCAGACGTCAGTGTGCCATATGATTGCATTAGCAATAAATTTAATAACGCTCTATATGAACAGTTACACACTATATAGAACCACTTTATAGAATTATATTTGTTCGCAGATGTTGGCAGCTATCAGCGAATAGTTATCAGCTATTTTGAAACAAAAAAAAAGACATTTTTTTATCCATAACAAGAACTCCATAACAGCAAATGAACTGTACAACAGAAAATGCAAATGCTATTTATGGTCTCCTCACAACAACGATAAGAAAAATAAACTGGGCCAATATGGCATGTTTGTTAATACAGAGACACACATGTTAATGTGATCTCTGGTCTTAACTCAGCCAGCTAATGCGAGACAAATCGACCTGCTCATGAAAGATTTCTGGTTTGATCAGAAAAGAAAACATTGGTCCATACACCTGAAAGTCCCAAAAACGCATTGTGAATTGTCTCGAGTATACGGATGTATCCGTGTATTTCCGTGGTGCTGATGCTGCGCTGAGCGGACAGCTCCTGAAGCTATTGAAGTGTCAGAATGTGGAAAGCTAACAACATCTCTCTCACCAGTAGGCTAAGTTATTTTTAGCCAATTACAAGTTGAATCTGGTAGCTGGGGCTGTTAGCTAAGATACTGTCATTAAGAAGCGGCACAACTAATGTGTCTATGCGAGCTGATTTGCGATGTGCACCGCTTATTTTTTGATGCACCTGCTCAGATTAATTCACTGTGTGTCGTGCCCAGGGCTGGACTGGGACAAAAAAACAGCCCGGGCATTTTGACTAGAGACCGGCCCACCAGGTATTAAAGCCATAAAGCCTTTGAATGAAAACAAATGCTGTTGTGACAGTGATGTACACTGTCTTGTTTGTCTATGTATGATTTCTATACATTTTACGTCAGATAAAAACTTTGGTTGTAAGCTTCAGATAATTAAGTAATAAAAGCTAGACATTTTAAATGAGAATAAGAAAGTGTTTCTTTGTGCCCCCCTCTCCCTGTTAATGCCCCACCTGGCCCCCTGGCAAAACTTTGCTAGACCCGCCCCTGCACAGTTACCAGCTGTCAGCTACGTAGAAAAGGATCCCGGTGTTATTTGTCTCTCAGAAACAGTTCATAACTTCAACTCATTCATGTCACCTAAAAGGTAAACCTGTTTCTCCATCACCTGTTCAGCCCTGATGATTCAGTAAGGCCATCTCCTGGTTTCATCTTCATGTTTCCCTCTCACCACATATCCAAACCGACATCATGACCAGCAGCTTTTACAGCTGTGGCTCCAGCAAACATCAGCTGATACTAGAAATTATTATTAAATAAATTCTAACAACAGCTTATCAAGCTTAAACGTGCTGCTGTTGTTTAACGCGATATCCGATGATTTCCTTTTTCTGGGGCAAAGTGGGCGATAAACAAACAAGAGAGAAAAGCCGATCAGCTGATCATTGATCAGTTTCATGATTGAAGTAGCAGCAGGAGAGGGAGGGGGAGAGAATGAGAGAAGAAGAGGCAGCTGTGCAGCGTAAAGGCGCAGAATAACTCCAGCTTTGTGTCTTTTTTCCATTCTAGCTGAAGTCCGGGACAAACTGTGTTCCTTCTCAGCTCAACACGAAATGCGTAATATTTTCTCTGAATGCGGGACGATTTCATTTTTACGGGACGGTTGGCAACTCTACTAACTAACCTTATGAATAAAATAAAGTTCAACATCAGTAACATCATAGCACCCACCCAGCTGTATAGAAACTCCATCATGCTAGCTAGGATGCAGTATGAGTTATTGTAACTGACGGTAAAAAGTCAGCACAACGAAAATAAACTCCACCTAAACTTGGTTTATATCTGACCCAGATAGACTGCAGGTCATAACTTCTTACCTGAAGTTCAGTTCACCTGACACTCGGACCGGCGGCTGCCTCAGGTCTCTCCTCTTGCCTCCCCTTTCTCTCATCTAACATTAGCAAGTGCTGGCCTCCACCACTTGCTAATGTTACTGAATCTGTGGAAGCCCCACCATAGCCACCACCAAACAACTGAGTTATTTTTACATACCGACCAGCATCTGGCCAATCCACCACCTTTCATTGTTTACACCGTTACAAAAAAAAAACAAAAAAAACATCGGGCCACCGAGCAAATGCCCGGTATGCCCGATGGCCAGTCCAGCTATGGTCGTGCCATCAGTTAACCCTTCGCGTGCCAGCTGTGGCACGCGTGCCCAGGGTTGCCGACCCCTGGTCTATTTAATTCACCTTTGCTTTTATTGTTTATTTTATTTTATTTTCACTTGTTAAATACAGGACAGACTTGACTGGGGAAAAGAAAGGGGAGAAAGAAAGAGGGAAAGAAAAACAGCGGGGAAGAGGGACGGGGATAAAGGGCAAAAAACAAAAACCAACAAAATAAGCAGACAGAAAATACATATATCAATCACCTGGATCACCTGTTGAGAAAGAAAAAAGAGAAAACAAGCAGAAGAAAAAAAAAGAGCAACATAATAAACAACATCATCGTGATGATCTATGGGAATATAACAGTAAATACTAAATATTAAACATTATTGTGCAGCACGTAAGATCGACAGCGCACAGTGTGCTTTGAGGTAGGAGCCAAAAAGGGTGTAGTTTGTGTGTGTGAGCACCCATGTGTACACCTGTGAGCATGAGCGCGCTTGTATTTAAAAGGTTCCTTCATGTAACCCTGTACTGCTAGAGGGTGTGGGGAGCCACAGCCCCGTCCTCCAGGGCATGAAGCAGGTATGGAGGAGATCAAAACTCCAGACATCCAGAGGCCCTCAGAACACAAGAGACCAAGGAAGACCAACAGAGGGGCAGCCGCGCCACTATCCCAGAAAGAGCTGAGGAGAGCCCCAGATGAGGGGTCACTCAGCAGCTGCGGAGCAGAAGCCAGGGGGGGTTGCAGTGACGTGCCCGTGAGCTCCACCGGCAGCCAGCTGTGCCAGAGTGACCGAGCCCCAGGGGAAGTGGTGGGGGGAGATAGGCCTCCATACCTTGGAAGGCCTGAGATGTCCCCAGAGAGGTGGCGTCTGATACCCGACCTGACATATAGACACAAACAAACAGGCACACACAGATACAAACATCCATTCCCACCCTCATGCTCTCATATGCAATTACTCAGCACTCACCCAACATGGAGACAGACATAAAGAGACACTGTACACACAATCACACTCCCCAAGCGTACTTTAAGCCCCAGGTCTAGGTACCCTTGCCCCTAGAGGGGGAAACTGCACCCAGACCCAGGTAGTGTTACCCTTTTTCCTGGGGTGGGGAGAAACAGACTGCCCCGACTCGGCAGCAGCAGGGAGGCCCCACATTCCAGACCCCCCCCCCCCCAAAAAAAAAGCAATGTCCACTTCTTTTCTGAACCTGTACTTGGCCTCTCTGTAGTAGTCCCTGTCTCCACTTCTGAACGCCTTTCTCTTTTCTAGCCACAGCTGTTTGAGTTTAGTAGTAAGTCAG
Organism: Pelmatolapia mariae; assembly: GCF_036321145.2. Taxonomy (NCBI): domain Eukaryota; kingdom Metazoa; phylum Chordata; class Actinopteri; order Cichliformes; family Cichlidae; genus Pelmatolapia; species Pelmatolapia mariae. The sequence continues at coordinate 35,879,196 of NC_086231.1, forward strand.
GGTTTGTCATTATTATAACTCACCCGGGTGCGTGATGGCACAATGCTGTCCTTGCAGAAGTGGATATAGGAGGTGACAGTGTCTGTAAACTCATCCAAGCTGTTAGAAGCAGCCCTCATTGTATCCCAGTCTGTAGATTTCAAACACGTGTGAAGCTCCTCCACAGCCTCGTTGCGCCACAGTTTTTTAGTCCTCACGACAGGTTTGGAGACTGTGTTGGAACTGCAGCTCTGCAAGTCTGCTAGTTCAGGCACTGCCTCATCAGAGCTTGAGGCATCGGTTTGCAGTGCTTCTTTGTTTTAGTTCTCATCCTCTCCTAGCCTCAGGCTGCAGGGATAGTATCCTCTCTGGGGTTCATCACCCTGACAGGCTTGAATGAAGAACAGTTTGGGCTTCCCTGCCAAGGCTGGGGCTCTTCCACTTGTAAATGGGAGCGTCAGCTCTTTCAGGAACACCTTTTTCCCATCTGTGCCAAAGACACACCCCTTTTCTCCACGTGACAGCACGCATGCCACCTTAAATCAGAGGTACACATATGTTTTATTATGTATACCAACACTACTGCTAACACTGTCATTGTAGCTGCTTTTACAATCACAGAGACATGCACTACATGGTGACATTTTCAGAAAAGTGCTGATCTAAGACCTTTTTGAAAAGACTGATACCAAATGTCTCTACAGTAAATGTGAAACAGTAGCTGAAAAGAAACTGAAATGTAATGTTGATAAGTTATTGGTTTATGGTAAAGTATTTGTAGGTTGCGTTTATGGTAAGTGCCTCAGAGCTTGCTGCTTGTATCTTCTCAGATGACTCTTATTGTTCTGACTATTGTCAAATTTGTACATGTTTTGTTTTGTTTGGTTAGTGCACTGGCCCTTTAAGAGAAAGGCATGGTCCATGTGCGGACAGGGGAGTGTAAGAAAGACTCAGACAATCAACTGAATGTGATCTATGCTGTGAAAGGCTGATAAAAGGGCATTCCCTGTGAGTATGCATTATTGTTTGGCACTTTATGTTGATTAATAGCAGTTACTTAGATGCTGTATTACGCGTGCTAATTTATGGTTTGTAGACAGTTGTTTGGTGTTAGCATTAGCACTTGGTCACGCAGCTCCTCAAGTAATTATTTTAATTTGACACTCATATACACTGTATTTTGTTGTTACCGTTTCACACCTGCCATATAAAGCAAAGTCTAAACCCATTCTAGCGTCAGTGACTTTTGTGTGGAGGTGTTTAACTCCTGGATAGTAGAAAGTGGTTCTACGAGGCCAGTACAGTGAAAAGGGAACACACTACAACAACGGTGAAGACTGCATTGTTACACGCTGTATCCAGACCAGCACGACAGACGCAGTGACACCAAGTCAGCATGAATGCACATTCAATCAGCTTAAAGATGGAGAAAGAAGCATATGAAGTAAGATCCACGACGTCAAAGAAATCTAGCCGCTCTTCCACTGCAAGCGTAATGTTAGCCGCCGCTACTGCCCGTGCTAAAGCTGAAGCTGCCCAAAAAAGAGCTGAGTTTGCAAAGCAGGAAGTTGAATTTTAAACAGAAAGAGCCAAATTAGATGCAAAGCTTGATGTTCTAGCAAAAGAAAGTGAAGCTGAGGCCGCAGCCGCTGAAGCAGCTGTCTTGGAGTCTGCTGTTGCAAGTTTTGGCATGAGTGATGAGCACCTGAGCTTACCAAACGAGACACAGAGTTCTCATGAGCGAACTACAGACTATGCCAATATGCATCAGGCACGCAGTGATTCAGTCAAATCAAAGGACGTCAAAATAGAAAAAGGCGAGTATGCAAATCGACCTAAGGCTACGTTCACACTGCAGGTCTTAGTGCTCAATTCCGATTTTTTGATCAAATCCGATTTTTTTGTCTGCTTGTTCACACTACAAATAAAATGCGACAGCAAACGCTCTCTAGTGTGAACGCTCAAAGCGGCCCGCATGCGCAAAAGAAGATGTCACACACAACGCGCTCTGTTTAGACCCAGAGCAAACAATATTGTTTGACTGATGGCCCTTAATATAAAGACTTCGGACTTTACGTTTCCCAATTTTTGCTTTAAGTTATTTTGTTATTTACATAATAATGTAGATAACCTAATAATTATCCTTATTGCTGTTTTAGAGGAGCGGTGCTTCAAAGGATAGTTGCAGATTTCTGTCAGAATATGCAGATTATACAGTACAAATAAAATGTTCACGTTGTCTTCCCAACAGTTTCACTAACATCTACACTGGATGGCCGAAGCGTTCACGATGTCTTCTCGGGCGCTTCTCCGGCGCTGATAATTGGCGTCTGACTTGTGTCAGTGACGTAAAAGACGGATTTAATGCGACATGACCGTTCAAACAGCAGTCGCTTTCTAAAACATCGGATTTATATCGGATTCAGTACCACATACGAAAGTGACCCAGATCGGATTTGAAAATATCGGATTTGTGCCGTTCACACTGTCATACCATGATCGGATATGGGTCGCATAGGGTCAAAAAAATCGGATTTGATGCGCTTTCGCCTGCAGTGTGAACGTAGCCTAAGCCCCCGGATATGTCACCGGATGAACTGCCCTCAGCACCAAAGGACTATGGCTCCCTCAGACCCCCTGATCAAAGACATTACTCACCTGAAAGGCAAGGACAACAGTTACACTCTGTTAACTATCAGCAGCACCTCAGCCATGTCTCACCAGGGTTTACACCGCCCTCTGCTGGACGTTTTCAGTACTACCCTCCAGATCCAAATTCCTCTAGGGACTTAATGAGCTTGCCAAATATTTAATGAGAGGTCAGTTGTTAACCTCTGAACTCACCAAGTTTGATGACAAGCCGGAGAACTATTTATCTTGGAAGTCATCTTTCATCAACGCCATTGACACTCTAGAGCTTAGGGCATCTGAACAAATTGACCTCCTTATAAAATCACTTGGCCCAGAATCTACCAAGCATGCACATCGCATTAAAGCTGTAAACATTACAAACCCAGCTGTGGCATTAGAGCTAATCTGGGAGATGCTAGAAGAAATCTATGGGTCGCCAGAAGTCATTGAAAGTGCTCTTTTCACCAAACTTGATCAATTTCCTAAAATAGGGCCCAGAGACAATCAAAAACTAAGAGAGCTGAGTGATCTGTTGCAGGAGATAAATGCAGCAAAACAAGAAGGGTACTTGCATGGACTCTCCTATCTTGATACAGCGCAAGGTGTCGCTCCCATTGTGGATAAGCTGCCGTATGGGATACAAGACAAGTGGATGATGGAAGGCTCACACTACAAGCAGCGGCACAAGGTGACCTTCCCTCCATTCACGTTCTTCTTACAGTTCATACAGACACATGCAAAGGCACGCAACGATCCAAGCTTCAATCTGCTGTCAACCTGCAACTCTGGAGTTAAAAGGGACAAGCTTAGAGATGGTTACAGCAACAACCGCAGGTCAGTTTCAGTGCATAAAACCAACGTTACGGCCATATCTGAGGAAGGACCGGACAAATGTTGTCCTATGCACAACAAACCTCACGCCTTACAACAGTGCAGAAGTTTCAGAGAAAAGCCAATTCAGGAATGAAAAGCAATATTAAAGCAACACAACATCTGTTTCAAGTGCTGCGCTTCTAACAAACATGTAGCTCGCGACTGTCAAGCAGAAATCAAATGCTCTGAATGCAACAGTGATAAGCACCCAACAGCTCTGCATTCAGATGTTCCTCGCTCTCCCAAAGCTCTTCAGCCCCCAGCAAGTCACGGCGGGGAGAAAGAAGAATTACAAGAGACTGCAGTTGTTTCAAGTTGCACTGAGGTATGTGGGGAAGGATTTTCTGGGAAATCTTGCTCAAAAATATGCCTGGTTAATGTTTATCCTGCCAACGATCCTAGTAAACGCCAGAGAATGTATGTCATGCTAGATGACCAGAGTAACGTTTCACTAGCACGCTCTGAGTTTTTTGACATGTTTGAGGTTAATGTTAAGGCAGAGCCATACACCCTCCAGACATGCAGTGGCATAGGTCTCACTTCTGGCAGAAGAGCCTCTGGGTATATGATAGAGGCAATCGATAGCTCCTTCGCTATTCAGCTGCCCATGTTAACACTAGATTTACTAAACCTGCGCAAATTTGCGTAACTTCCCTAAACCCAACACCCCCTAGAATTACTGGGTTTTTTATTTTCTGGTGCAAGTCCGAGGTGTTAAGCACCCCTGCTGAGATTTTCACAGGTCGTCAGCTCGTTTCTCCTCCAGCTTTTGTTGTGCAAACCACCCATTATCCTTGAGGCCTGGCACATTTGCATTTGCTCACTCAGAGTTGCTCAGATCCAAGTCAGGCCAAACCTCTGTGTTACAACTTTCAGAAATGCCTGCCGTACCTATACAAAATATCCCACACATTGACTGACCTGCAAATATAAAAGACACACATTCACACCTTCCTTGACTCTCAGCACAGATCTTCCATTGTTCCATTGTGACTGTGTATGTGAGGAAGTGGCATTGCTTGACTACAGCACAGTGCTGTGCATAAAAGCAGACCGACCCAGGCGGGAGAATCATTTCTTGTTCACATTTCTGAGAACGCACATCAGGATGGCCTCCGTATCACTGCCACGCAGGAAGAACCTCTCCGCGCAACAGGCTTTGGCCTTGCTTCAGGAAATGGACGAAGCAGATTCTGATGGAGGAGAGGTTTCATTTGTCCAGCAGGACTGCAGAGATGTACTGAGGTTTGTCTGGCACAAAGACAACGATCCACAGAAAGAGCTCGTGGATTACAGAATGTGCGTGCATGTATTTGGAAACAGCCCCTCGCCTGCTGTGGCCACATATGGTTTGAGGAGGGCCGCGCAAAAGGGAGAAGCCAAATACGGGTCAGATGTTCGCCACTTCGTTGAGCGTGATTTTTATGTGGATGATGCTTTAAAGTCTGTCCCCACCGAACATGATGCTATCGACCTCCTGAAACAAACACAAGACATGCTAGCAGACTCAAACCTTCGCCTCTTAAAAATAGCATCAAACAAGGTTGAAGTGATGGACGCATTCTCACCTCAAGACCGAGCCAAGGATCTCCAAAATCTGGACCTGTTCAAGGATGAACTCCCAGATCAGCGCAGTCTTGGAGTAAAGTGGAATATAATGGAGGACTATTTCACTTTTCACATTCCTCACGCTGAAAAGCCATATACACGAAGAGGAGTCCTTTCAACTGTGAACAGTGTGTTTGACCCGCTTGGGTTTTTGGCCCCAGTCACCGTTCGAGGACGTCTGCTACTTAGAGAGTTGTCGCTACAGACAACAGGGTGGGACTCACCTCTCCCAGAGGATCTGAAAGGCAGATGGATAGAGTGGAAACAGTCTCTCCAATGCCTCAGCAAAGTCAACGTTCCACGCACTTACACTAAGATGTCACTGTCACAGGCTAAATGTGTAGAACTTTGTGTCTTTTCAGATGCGTCCATGAAGGCAATATGTGCAGTTTCATACCTCAAGGTCACCACTGGGGATGGCAAGACAGAGGTTGGGTTTTCCCTAGGTAAGGCACGACTTGCTCCACAGCCAGAGCTCACTGTACCTAGGCTCGAACTCTGCGCCGCAGTAATAGCGGTTGAAATGGCAGAGGTCATATGTGAAGAGATTGATCACCCTATAGACAAAACTAGTTTCTATACAGACAGCAAGGTGGTTCTTGGTTATATTCACAACCAATCCAGACGTTTTTATGTCTATGTAAACAATCGTGTGTGTCGTATTAGAGAGTCAACTACTCCAGAGCAATGGCATTTCGTTTCGACCGACGAGAATCCTGCTGACCACGGCTCACGATCAGTTCCAGCCGCTGAGTTAGAACACACGACATGGTTCACAGGTCCAGCGTTTCTCCAGTGCCCTTCATACATCCATCTAGAGCAGACTGATTACAAACTGCTGGACCCAGACAACGATGCAGAGGTGCGCCCAGAGGTAAAGACACTTTGCACTAACATTACAAAGGAAGTTTTGGGCTCAGGACATTGGGAGCGTTTCTTCACATGGCGCTCACTTCGGAAAACCATGTCAAACTTGATTCACATTGCACAATGCTTTTCACAATCAAACGTTGAGCCAAACTGTACAGGATGGCACATCTGTAAAACGGCCATCACCCCAGAACTGTTAGATCAAGCAGAGACAATGATCATTAAAAATGTGCAGTTTGAGACATATGCAGACGAGATAAAGCGGACCTCAGAAAAACAGAACCTCCCTAAAAACAGCCCGCTGGTAAAACTAAACCATGTGATCGGAAGTGACAATCTGCTGAGAGTTGGTGGTCGCATTAATCGCGTGGGGCTGGGAGTACAAGACACCAACCCTATTATCTTGCCAGGCAGTCACTACATCACTACCGTCCTTGTGCGCCACCACCATGAGAAAGTAAGCCATCAAGGTAGGCATTTTACAGAGGGCGCTGTCCGAGAAAGTGGCTTGTGGATTGTAGGAGGGAAAGGATGCATTAGCAGAGTCATAAGTAAATGTGTGGCATGCAAGAAGCTGAGAGGGAAGTTTGAGGAGCAATTAATGAGTGATTTGCCCATAGATCGCCTCCAAGTTGAGCCCCCCTTTTCTTACGTGGGCATGGACATGTTTGGCCCATGGGAAGTAACTACAAGGCGAACAAGAGGGGGACAAGCAAACAGAAAGCGGTGGGCAATATTATTCACGTGCCTGTGTACAAGGGCTGTCCACATTGAAGTAGTGGAGGAGATGAGCTCTTCAAGTTTCATTAACGCACTGAGGCGTTTCTTCGCCCTCCGAGGACCCGCAAAACAACTGCGCTCTGACTGCAGCACTAATTTCATTGGTGCTCACAAAGAGATGGCCACAAATGCACCAGAGAAAGACAAAGTGCAACACTTTCTGCAGGACCAGAAGTGTTCCTGGGTTTTCAATCCTCCCCATTCTTCCCACATGGGGGGAGTATGGGAACGGATGATTGGTTTAGCACGGCGAATACTTCAAATCAAATCAAATCAAATCACTTTTATTGTCACGTCACATGTGCAGGTACACTGGTACAGTACATGTGAGTGAAATTCTTGTGTGCGAGCTTCACAAGCAACAAAGTTGTGCAAAATACAATAATGTAAAACAAGCAAAATATAAAAATGGCTAATCTAAAAAGTAATAAATATATGTACAATATGTAAAGGTACATATTACTGAATGTGTATACTAAATATGTTTTTCTACGTGTGTGTGTTTGAGTGTGTATATAGTATGTATATACATGTTTTACAAATGAAATAAAGTAAACAATAAAATAAGATATATAAAATATACAGAGGTTGGTATGTGCAAAACAGTGGTATTTATATACAGTATGGAGTGCATAATGTTGAAGTTCCAGTAGTGAGGGTGAGGTGTCTATGAAGTGTTCAGCAGTCTGATGGCCTGATGGAAAAAGCTGTCTCTCAGTCTGCTGGTTCGGGACCGGATGCTGCAGAACCTCCTTCCTGATGGTAGTAGTCTGAACAGTTTATGGCTGGGGTGACTGGAGTCCTTGATGATCCTCCCTGCTTTCCTCAGGCACCGCTTCCTGTAGATGTCTTGGAGGGAGGGAAGCTCACCTCCAATTATCCGTTCAGCACACCGCACTACTCTCTGGAGAGCTTTGCGGTTGTGAGCGGTGCTGTTGCCGTACCAGGTGGTGATGCATCCAGTGAGGATGCTCTCAATGGCACAGCGATAGAAGGTCCTGAGGATGCGGGGGCTCATGCCGAATCTTTTCAGTCTCCTGAGAAAGAAGAGGCGCTGCTGCGCCTTCTTCACTGTTTTGTTTATGTGTACTGACCACGTAAGATCCTCAGCCAGATGTACACCAAGGAAGCGGAAGCTTGATAACATGCTGCTGCAAACTGGTCGTGTTCAACTCACTTATGAGATTTTGACCACATTTCTTGCAAGCTATATTGAATGCACGACCGTTGTTGCCAGTATCATCAGACCCAGAACATCCTCACATTCTCTCACCGGCGATGCTGCTGACACAAAAGACTGGAATTGTACCCACCATCTGTGATGATGTAGGACCCAAAGAAATGCTCAGAAGCCATTGGAAGCGGGTTCAGTTCCTTGCAGACACTTTCTGGAGCAGATGGCGCAAGGAATATTTGCACAGCCTCCAAATTCGTCAAAAGTGGCACCACAAGAACATTGACATTAAACAGGGAGATGTCGTTCTCCTTAAGGACAAACAAACAAGAAGAAATGAGTGGCCAGTGGGCCTAATCGAAAAGACAGTTGCGAGTGAAGATGGAATCATCAGAAAGGCCGAAGTTAGAGTTGCTTCCAAGGGGAATGTTAAGACTTATTATAGACCCATTTCTGAAATGGTTTTTCTGTTATCTAGTGATGTTTAGGTATCTGTTGTGGTATCCCTAAGATACCAGGCGGGGAGTGTTCTGACTATTGTCAAATTTGTACATGTTTTGTTTTGTTTGGTTAGTGCACTGGCCCTTTAAGAGAAAGGCATGGTCCAGTGTAAGAAAGACTCAGACAATCGGCTGAATGTGATCTATGCTGTGAAAGGCTGATAAAAGGGCATTCCCTGTGAGTATGCATTATTGTTTGGCACTTTATGTTGATTAATAGCAGTTACTTAGATGCTGTATTACGCGTGCTAATTTATGGTTTGTAGACAGATGTTTGGTGTTAGCATTAGCACTTGGTCATGCAGCTCCTCAAGTAATTATTTTAACCCTAGAACACTATCGCTGGGTGATTTTCACCCGAGCAAATACATTTACATGATTTCTCTCTCCTGCAGCTGTTAGTGTGTCGAGGAGATTGTGCCTTCACCAGGGAAGTCTCAAATGTCCCAGGAATGGGTGTATCAAAGACCAGCTTTCCAGCGTCATTTTTTTTAGGAATTTTTTGTTCTTGAATTCCAGATTTTTCTGTAATTTTGGAGCATTATTTTAGCATCCCTGATGACACTTTTTTTTCATTTTGTTAGACATGGCACAGTTGAAAGTAAAAGCTGACCACTCTGATTTGTCATGTGTTTGATATATTTTGATGACAAGTACTTTTTGTTGGTCATATTATATCGGGTAAAAATCACCCGGCATTAGTGATTGTGTTACTATTTATAGCGATAGTGTTCTAGGGTTAATTTGACACTCATATACACTGTATTTTGTTGTTACAGTTTCACACCTGCCATATAAAGCAAAGTCTAAACCCATTCTGGCGTCAGTGACATTTGTGTGGAGGTGTTTAACTCCTGGATAGTAGAAAGTGGTTCTACGAGACCAGTACACTTATTTAAAACAAAATTTCAAAATAAGTGTAACTGTATAAAATGTATGAAGTACTACGACTCTGAAGGTGTGTGACTATGTACCAAGGCATCATGATTCGTAAAATTATTACTGCCAAGTTAATTTATTATACTTTTCATGTTTTCCGCAATCAGGTTGTTATATATCAGCGTGATAAAACCTAAGTCAGATAACACTGCTTTCAGCACATCTGTGTCAGATAGAAAAGAAGCAAAGGAAGGATTATAAATAGAGTATATGGTCACATATGCATATATGCATTAAGTAGTGTGAATGCTGAGAAGCATTCACAGTATTGTTATTCAAATCTTTATTATTATATTTGGCACAGGGCTTCCAGATAAAACAGTCATACATAAATCAGGCCATGTGACTGTTTAAAGGCAAGAACTGTACCTGCATCCTTGTGAGTTCCACTTCGATTTCTCAGCCTTGTTCCTGCGAAGCTCTCATTGTTGAACACCACGCACCAACCACAGGGTTACGTGTCAGTGTGTAGTATTCTGACTACAGGACACAAACACAGCAAACAGATCGATCATAAATGTTACTGATATAAAAGAATGAACCAAAGCATGAGAGCCTGTCAATGGATTACTTGATCAGGAAGGGAGGTGGGTTCTATGGTTAGTTGTCCATCTATGTGAATACTCTCTCTTCCATCTAAAAATCATTACCACAATGTAAACTTGTATATCAATCATGAGTATAATAAAAACTATGAGAGTGACTACAGGGGTTTAAGAAATGGTCACAAATACATTTTAATAGAGATACTTACACTTGGGCTGAGTTTCAGTTGTAGACAATGGCTCATGGGCCCTTATTGTGTCCCAGTCTGTAGATTCCAAACACGTGTGAAGCTCCTCCACAGCCTCGTTGCTCTTTCAGGAACACCTTTTTCCCATTAGTGCCAAAGACACACCCCTTTTCATGGGTACTCTTTGGGAATAAATCACAGCAGTCAGCAAACTGACAAACTGCAACATTAACTGTTCAGAAACATACATTTACAGACACACATATACTTCAATATCCATGCTGATGTCAGGAGGTAACGTGAGCTGCTGCCACAGCTTACCAACTAGGGGTTTTGATTATTGATTAAAATCGATTCTAGCTTGGATAACGTGATATCGATTAATTAAAATCCTGAATCGATTTTTTAATATGAATTTACTTTGCCCGAAATGCCAGAATCTCAGGTTAAACCTCACAAAATTTCAACAACCACCAAACAGCTAAAACAGTAAATGAGAGCAGGTACACAGATTTTGCACAAAGCGTGGACCGACGGATCAGAATCAGTGAGATGTGGCACGGACACGGTCCGGGCTGAAAACCGACAGCTCACTGATTTTGATGCGTCGGCAGGCGCTTTGTGTTTATGCCCTTTTTGCGCTAGATTCTGAAGCTGCAGGTTTTTATCTCTCTCTCCAAACAATATTGACTGAACCAGCAGCAAAAGAAGATCCAAACTACGCTTCACATTTCGCATCACATAAACATCATCATGAATTCCCTCTTACTTTTGCTGTTTTGTTTCCACCACGATAAAATCACACTTCATGCACTGCTCTCTCTTTCTCTCTCTCTCTCAGTATACTTCAAGAACAGTTTCCCGTCTAAAAATCTGTTTTCTGCATTATTCGCTTGCTTGTTACGCACAAGTCTGCCGTTGCTTACAGCGCTGTCGGCCACTGTTTTTTTTCCTTTTACTTACTTCCGAAAAGAAAGCCTCATTTCTGCTGTTCAATACTGAACAAATGTAAACTTTTTAAAATTATGCAAAATTGCAAAACGCTTAGCTGTGTCTCTAATAAAACATCTGTAACTTTGCTCTGCTTCACTTCAGCAGCATCAGCTAATGTTCATATGTTGATTAATGTTTGATCTACTGCAGAATATTTTTAAGGTCATCTGCTATAAAATCCCAGGCCAGGAAAATCACTTTCATATTTTTCTGTTTTATCCTCAGTTACTTTGACACAAAGGCACCTGCTGTGATGCTTACACCTTTGATAAAGTCTTGCAAGTGTCAGCTTTCTTTTTATAGATATAAAAATATGGAAATGTACTGATACGTGATCAGAATTATAATATTTCTGACTGTTTGAGGCAAAAAATCCCCAGTTCAAATAGAATCAAATCAGGACTTTGTGAATCTTAATCGAATCGATTCTTGAAATCAGTGACGATACCCAGCCCTACTTGATACAGTCAGTATGTGGTTTACTAAGACCAGAGTTAATAGTTTTAAATAAAACACGGGGTGTTACAGTTTGACAGAATAATGTCAGATAAGTGTTTTCTTTTGGCATCATTTACAGTGTTTTGATACTGACGCCAACAGTCCTTTAGCACCTGGAATGACACTTGTAGTTGGTCCTTTTTCCACTTGTGCAAAGCTCAACGACACTTGTGTCTTGGTCTCGATACTGGTCTCGAGACCACTTTTTTGTGGTCTTGGTCTTGTCTTGGTCTCGACGGACTTTGGTCTCAGTCTTGTCTTGGTCTCGCTGTCTCGGTTTTGCTGTCTCAGATCAACATAGTGGTCTGGAGATTTGGAGTCAACAGTATCCATGACACACAACGTAACGTTCAATAATGTATCATGCGCAAAAGCTTTAGCTTTAAGAGCCGTGCTTAGATAGTGCTTTGTTGTGAATCAGAATAGTCGACTCCGATTGAGCGAGAGCCGGCTCCTCACTTAATTTCCTTTCGCTGCTCAGCTCTCACACAGCGACACACAGTGGCTCAGCTATGCTCAAATCCCTCCATATTGTGGCATATTATTATTTCGCCTTTCGCACCCTTCAGACACAACTAAATGCAACCCGTTAGATTGAGCAGTATGCCCGGTCAGTAAGTTACAGAAATGTCAGCGACTTCGTCTGTTATAAAGGTTGCGTTCATAGAACACAAAGAGTTTTCGGTAAATGCAAAAAAGAAGCATTTGGCAAAGTGCAGATTTTGCAAAGTCTCCTTGACCGAGACAGCCGGGACTACCTCAGCCTTCACCAGGCACCTGGAGCGCAAACACCCTCAAAGGTAAGCTAGCCAGTAGCCATCTAAACATCTTCAAACTCTTCTACCTACCTTTCCAACCTCAGATGACCAGGTCATGTTTATGTAATATTGTTATTGATAATGTGTTCTTCAAGCAGTATAAATTATTTAGGGACAGATTTTTTGCAACCGTCTCTGCAGACTTAACTTGTGAAGATTGTAACTAACGTTACGTTACATGCTATGTACAGGTAGCTAGTGCTAGCAGTGGCTGTCAGCTACTTAAACAGTTTTCACTAACTTTAGGTATTTTGGTGAATTCATTGAGCAGAAATATATCGAAACCATTTCAGTGAGCACTTTAAGGGCTGATATGGTGTGGTTTGTTGTCGACTTTAATGGGCATATTTATGTGGTTGCTGACTCATAAGGAAGGACGGGCGTTTCAAGAGTGTCCCTATAACATTGCTAGGCTAACAGCGGCATTCTCGACAGTGAAGCCCAGATCAGAGCGGTCTATGGCTCTGGTCCAGATAGCACGGATGGCAAAACTGAGTCTTAAAGTTCTTAAATCGAACTTAAGGATCTTTGACTATGACTTTCTTAAGTGTTTTCTACTATGTTGCCCTACCAAACCAGTCCAGTGTGTAGGGGCTATTGCAGCATGTCATTATTAGACACAGTTATTTTGTCTTTTGTAGATTTCATTCAACTGTTTTTCTGTTCTTGTTATTTAAGGTCTTGCAACCCTGAACACTCCAGTATTTTCATTATTACTAGTTGTGCCTAATGATCTATAAATGTGTCACACTGGATTGGATTAGGTTATTTTGTATGCAAAGATCTGGCCTCATTGATAGTTTTAAAATTACTGTGCTTGTAAGATACAGTAGTTTTTGTGGTTGAATAGAAACAGATGTTTTACAGATTCCCATTTCCCTGTTTTGTAGATACTTGGAGTACAAAGCAGGATCTGCAACATCAGTGATAGCGGTCAATCCCACACAGTCTCAATTATCACTGTTTGCTCCAAGCATCCACTTATTTTCCCCAAATTCACCCAGGCAACAGGCCAGTCCATCCTCCAGGACCTTATAATTGGATGCTCTCTCCCCCTGTCTATCGTTGAGAATCCACATTTTAGACACTTCCTGAATGTCCTAGATAGCAAATACACTCCTGTGTCTAGGACCACCTTGACAGAGAAGCTGATACTTCACCTTGTCACTAAAGTGAAGGGTGACATAATCAAAGCCCTGGAAGTCCAGCCAAATGTAGCAATAACAACAGACCTCTGGTCTGACCGGAGGCTTCGTACTTTCCTGGGAGTTACCGCTCATGTTGCCTGCAAGAACAAGGACTCTTACAGTTTACAATCATTTTTGCTTGACTGTAGGCGTTTCACAGGGAAGCACTGCGGTGAACGAATTTGACAACATAGTTGAGGAGTATGGCATTGGCCATAAAATAAACTACATTCTGATGGATAATGCATCCAATATGAAGCGGGCCTTTAAAGTCAGGATGCCAGAAGTAGAGCACCCTGAAGGTCACAGCAGTGATGACCTCGATGATGAAACAATGTGGGAGGATGCAGAAGATTCTGATTCATGGTCAACGGGTGAACGTCTTTCTTGCTTCGCCCACTCGCTGCAACTCGTAATCAGTGATGGGATGAAAGAGGTAAAGGCAATAGCTAGAGCCATTGCCAAAGCCAGCAAGTTTACAACCCTGCTGCACAGCAGTAGTAACCACAAAGACTTGTTTGAGGCACACTTTGACTCCAATAAGTCCATCCCAGCAGCAAACAACACCCGCTGGAATAGCACCTACAGACAGTTAAAAGCTCTGATCACACTTGACCACATGTCCATCACAGAAATGTGCTTTTTTTCAGCCCGATAGTGGGCTCAGCTGAAAGACCTTTGTGCTTTGCTTGAGCCTTTTTCTGAGGCAACAGACCTTACAGAAGGTGATCATCACGTGACTATTAGCATGGTGGTCCCCACTGTTCTGGACTTGAAGAATCATCTTATAAAGATGGAAGTACAAATGCCCCAGGTCGTAACTATAGTCAGGGCACTGAAAAGATCCTTAGAGAAACTGTACTCTGGAATTTTCAGGCAGATTTGCATGGACAAAAAGGATCCAGAAGAGCCGTTTAGCCATTAGATCTACTTCCTTGCCACCATGCTCGACCCCCAGTTTGGACTGACCTGGGTAGATTTAGATGTCCAAAATGGTGAAACCGGACCAGCACTGAAGAGGTTCAGAGATGACTTTAAAAAGTCATTAATAGGTGGCTGTATGATAATAATTATTTACTGTTATTGTTGTTATTGTTGTTGTTGTACTTATTATCACTGCCTTTGGTTTTATAGCATCATTAGAAGCATCCTGTCTAATCCTGTCTTTGTGTGTGTGTGTGTGTGTGTGTCAGTGTGTGTGTGTGTGTGTGCGCGCACCCTTTTCCAGACCTTTTGATCACAGAGGTAGACACAGATGCACCTGCAGCACCAACAGAAGAAAACACAGAATTATCAGTTAGTGACTCAGCGCCACCCCCAAAACAACGTCTTCTTTCACGCTACAAGGCATTTAGGTTGCAATGCAGCACAAGCCAGGACTCGAGCACCGATGCACAAATAAGCAAGTACCTAGACAGCATAAATGACTGTGACTGTGATGCACTTTTGATCAAAAAACAAAGAGCGTTTCCCCAGTCTACACAGTGTTGCCTTGAAGGTCCTCTCTGTCCCTGCCTCTTCTGCTCCAGTTGAGAAAGTTTTTAGTAGAGGAGGCATTCTAATGAGACCCCACCGCGCACGGCTAGGCTATAAGATGTTGCAATCGTTAGTTTTCTTGAAGTGCAATCAATCACTGTTTTAAAATATGAACTGTTTTCTCTCCCTCCTCTCTGAAAATATGCTGTCTGTTCATTATATATCTGTTCATAAGATATCTGTTATTTGTTCATAGTGTCTGTGTTCTATTTTTCCTGCCCTACTGAACAACAGGCTTGATTTCATTGGCAGTGTGTTGTAATCTCATGCCACTGAAGACATCAAGATGTCAGAATCTTTTAAGCACTTGTTCTTATTCTTATTAATGCACAATTTGTATTGGTATGTAATATTTTTAGTATCTGATTCATGTGAGGTGTGCACATGTCTTTATATTGTTTGATTACAGAATTTTACTTACTATGGTGTTGTTTGACTAAATAAATGTGACCATTGACTTAACATCTGCATATCACTTTGTGTTGACAGGCCTAATCCATTTCAGGGAAGTTGTTATCATACAGTGTAATTTGGCTAGTACTACTACAATGGGACATGATGCAATTTCAAGTTTATAATCTTCAGTTTGATGTTACAATTTTATCTATATATAAAGTATAACTGAAACCAGTTACATATTTCCCATTCTTTAGACAGTTGTTGGAGGTGTTCGCTGTTTTGTCAGATGACTTTGGGGCCAGTCAGTACCATCATGTCAGTCCTCAACAGCACACAAAAGTTAGTCTTTTCTGTCTCGGTCTTAGTCTCATCTCAACTTGGTCTCGGTCTTGGTCTTGTCTCGACTTGGTCTTGGTCTTGTCTTGGTCTTGATACCCTCTGGTCTTGGTCTTGTCTTGGTCTTGGTTTAGGCGGTCTTGACTACAAGTCTACTGGCAGCTCGAGTCATGTCGTTAAGCCAGGGCTCAGATTTAGTTTTATGCTGTCTGGTTTTTAATGGTGCGACAGTGTCCAAAGCAGTCCGACAGAGGGAATAAAACCACGATCTCAGTTCCTCAGCCTGGCTGCATAAAAACTTAGGAATTTTACAGTTCTGGTTAAAAACTGTTGAAAACCGCTCAGCAGTGGAGGAGTTAAAAACACGACAGTGCTGAGCAGCAGCGCAAGGTTTAACGGAGGTACAGGCAAGAGGAAATTCAAACATCACAGGACTGTGGTCAGAAAACAGCATCACAAATCTCTACATTAAAAACAGAAAAACCATGAGATAAAACAAGATCAAGTGTATGTCCACGTTCATGTGTGGGACAGGTCACACATTGTACCAGATTAAAATAATCAATAAGGTTTAAAAAGCCTTTTGCCATGGGTATATCAGGACAACATACTTGAATATTAAAACCCCAACAATAAGAACACGATCACAACACAGAGGCTGAAAGTTCCGCAGATTCACACCACGCCAGCAGGGACGAGGAGAGCAAGGAACATCCCATCCAGGCTGACGACAGGTTCCAGCGATTGCCGAGAGAAACAAAAGGTTGGCACCGCTCCAAGTTTTCTGGATAAGGGCATAAGAGAGCACCTTAAAGAAGCTTTCAGCTTCACCTGGCAGCCACCCCGGCGACGCCACTTGCCGGAGTGGTGGAGCTGGGACACGGCACAGGTGAGCCTGTTCTGACAAACCATCCTACTTTGGCAAAACGTCCTACCGTAAGTAGTTTATGCACATTTCTGCTGTCACAGAGTAATTCCAACACAAATTTAAGTCGGTATAACGGTTTGCCACTTAACTCTACCCGTCAGAGTATGCTTGTAGCTCATATTCATGAAGCCAGGATGGTTTGCCACTTAATTTTAGCTGTTAAAGTATGCTTGTAGGTAACATTCACAAAGGTAGGACGGTTTGGCACTTAATTTTAGCTGTTAAAGTATGCTTGTAGGTAACATTCACAAAGGTAGGCTGGTTTGGCACTTAGTTTTACTGGTCAGAGTATTTTTCTAGCTAATATTCACAAAGGTAGGACGGTTCGCCACTTAATTTCGTATTGTGCACATGCGCAGAAACAACGGGTAGGATGGATTATCAGAACTAGTGATGGTTAATTAGATTCTTTTTACTGAATCGAGTTTGAATGAGTCACTCACCAAAATGAATCAGGTTCTTTGAGTCATTTGAGTCACTGAGTCAGTTGCCCAGAGAGTGCAAAAAATGTACATTTTCACTCAAACTTAATTTGTTTCTCTTTTCATATATATCCTACTGCTAAGATGAGTGATTGAAAAAGAAAAACAACTATTTTCATAGAGCAAAAAAGACCAAAAAAAATTAAGATATCTAAAGGGAACATTTATTTTATTTATTTTTATTTTATTTTATTAGTATTTTCCTCAAATGTCTCAAATATATATTTTCTCATCTAAATGTCCACTGAGCTATGAGCCAGGGGGCGGCAATGCGCCTTAACATTGGTTGCCAACCAAGAAGAAGAAGAAGAAGCTGCGAGCCAGGAGGGAGGGGATGAGTGAGTCCTGAGTGATTTGTTCATGCTACGATTCAGCACAGGAAGGAAGGGGGTGAGTAGCTCAAATGTGCTGTTAGCATGTTAGCAGAGTGATGCTATTGTGAACTGATGAGCTATTGTCTTGATGTGAGCTTTCTACTCAGGGTTTTTTCTTCCAGTTCAGAGCAGAAATGTTTCTGTTAAGAAACTGGCTGTTGTTTTTTCCCCCACAATTTTAATTATAAGCTAGATATATTTCTACTAATGAAATTAGTTTGCTAACAGCAACAGGGATGAGTCAGTGAGTCAGTTGGGCTTGTGAATCATGATTCACGAGTCAGTAAAGTGATTCTCGAGTATTGAACCATTCGTTGATGATTCGCACATCACTAATGAAAACACCCTTGTTATCTCCGGTAGTAGCGGGGAAAAAGTTTTATGTCCAGCTTGGTTCCACTTTGCCCAATCTTTGTCAGAAGCTGGGAGATCCAGTAGAGTTTGGCGATCATACACCAAGAGAGAGTTGACATTTATCACAATAGTCAATAAAATCAACACAAACAAACATAACACTGGCAGTCACAAGACAGTGGCCATCCCCACACACCGGCGCCAATTGTTTTTGTTTTTTCTGTGTTTCAGTGATCGGAGAGAGGGCGAGTGCTAAACAAAGGACCAGCCCAGTGAGTCCACAAGCTAGCACAACTGCTAGTCAGCCAATCAGAGTAGAGATGGAAACAGCAAACTCCAGAATAAAGCAGGATGTAACATCCGATGAAAATGGTACATAAAAAGTTGCATCAAATGTAAATATAGCATTATTTCTTTGGTCTTTCTTATAATGGATGTCCAAGATGTGCTTATAATGTTAACAAAATCATTCTCCAATCGTATGATCCAGGAATAAGGCCCCAAAATAGGTGAATCTCATTTGATTATCATGAAAAAGCCATCAAGAATGATCAAACTGGCAGGAAAAATCATGTCATCTAAACAATTTGGCAAAGCACAGAACCAGAGAAAGCATGTATGATTTCTCAATGTGTTCATCTCAGTGACTCTTGTTCTTTTGTGTTGTGAAGTGGCAATATTTGACAAGTCAGTGAGTGGAAAACAACTAAACAAAGTACAAAAAAGGCCCATAAGGACTTGGTTAAACAAAGTCAAAGAGCCAAGTAAATATCAGGGTTCAACAAGCAAAAATAACCACAATAATACACTACATGCATTTTCTTTCATCTGTATGACTTCGCGAGAATGCTGAGAACTACGTTTTTGAACATTTATAACATACACTAGTAATTACTTTTGCTATCGTTTACAAGAAGCAAGCATTTTCAGTGTATCTTATATTCTGCAGGGAACCACAGTGTTTCCTTTCTTGTCATCTGTTCTGCATGATCCCAATGAGTGTGAGAGACCATGCATCTTTTATCCAGCCCACCTCCTGAACAAGGAGAAAAAGTTTGTCAAGCGGGATACCTTAATTCCATTTATTGCAGGTTTGTGAGCTCAGCCGTCACCAATGAGTAGACTTGTAGTCAAGACCGCCTAAACCGAGACCAAGACAAGACCAAGACCAGAGGGTATCGAGACCAAGACAAGACCAAGACCAAGTCGAGACGAGACCAAGACCGAGACCAAGTTGAGGCGAGACCGAGACCAAGACCGAGACAAAAAAGACTAACTTTTGTGTGCTGTTGAGGGCTGACATGATGGTACTGACTGGCCCCAAAGTCATCTGACAAAACAGCGATCACCTCCAACAACTGTCTAAAGAATGGGAAATATGTAACTGCTTTCAGTTATACTTTATATATAGATAAAATTGTAACATCAAACTGAAGATTATAAACTTGAAATTGCATCATGTCCCATTGTAGTAGTACTAGCCAAATTACACTGCATGATAACAACTTCCCTGAAATGGATTAGGCCTGTCAACACAAAGTGATATGCAGATGTTATTTAAAAGTCAATGGTCACATTTATTTAGTCAAACAACACTATTTTTAATTAAAATTCTGTAATCAAACAATATAAAGACATGTGCACACCTCACATGAATCAGATACTAAAAATATTACATACCAATACAAATTGTGCATTAATAAGAATAAGAACAAGTGCTTAAAAGATTCTGACATCTTGATGTCTTCAGTGGCATGAGATTACAACACACTGCCAATGAAATCAAGCCTGTTGTTCAGTAGGGCAGGAAAAATAGAACACAGACATTATGAACAAATAACAGATATCTTATGAACAGATATATAATGAACAAACAGCATATTTTCAGAGAGGAGGGAGAGAAAACAGGTCATATTTTAAAACAGTGATTGATTGCACTTCAAGAAAACTAACGATTGCAACATCTTATAGCCTAGCCGTGCGCGGTGGGGTCTCATTAGAATGCCTCCTCTACTAAAAACTTTCTCAACTGGAGCAGAAGAGGCAGGGACAGAGAGGACCTTCAAGGCAACACTGTGTAGACTGGGGAAACGCTCTTTGTTTTTTGATCAAAAGTGCATCACAGTCACAGTCATTTATGCTGTCTAGGTACTTGCTTATTTGTGCATCAGTGCTCGAGTCCTGGCTTGTGCTGCGTTGCAACCTAAATGCCTTGTAGCATGAAAGAAGACGCTGTTTTGGGGGTGGCGCTGAGTCACTAACTGATAATTCTGTGTTTTCTTCTGTTGGTGCTGCAGGTGCATCTGTGTCTACCTCTGTGATCAAAAGGTCTGGAAAAGGGTGCGCACACACACACACACACACACACACACACACACACACACACACACACACACACACAAAGACAGGATTAGACAGGATGCTTCTAATGATGCTATAAAACCAAAGACAGTGATAATAAGTGGAACAACAACAACAACAACAATAACAACTAGAAAGCGAAAATTTCAGAAGAAATTTTAAGTGTGCCTATGCCGCTGCTAATCAGTGTAGTTTGCCATTCATACAGCTACAGAGAGCAAAACTCAGAAGAGCAGCCATTCTCCACCATGAACTATGGTAAAAACAAACACCGCTCGCGCCTCAGAGATGACAGCTTACAGTTTTGGGTAAAGATGAAGTGACTTTGTACAGCCCCGATTTGCAGATGCTGTGCACACAGGTTCATGAGCAGAAGTGCCATTGTACCACGGCAGACCCGACAATGTTTGCCTGAACACGCTTTGAAGCATTACATTATGGACCACTTTTCACACATGGTTGGTGTACCCACACAGCCGGCTGTAGCTTTTCAACTCACAGCCCAATACACACCCAAAAAACAGCCGAGAGAGCACAGTCTACGCCCGAGAGGCGTGATTGCAGATGCCGCTCAGGTGGGTCCCCCTCCCCTGCAGCGGCACTGCAGACCACGCCCCGCCACACACATCAAACACGTAAAATAAATATTTATGCACTTTTGCATTCACTTTTTGTTTTTTGTTATTTTTACACAGTGTTCTGAATGATTAACAATGGTCTACAGCCAATCTTGTGTATTATTATACAAACTTTGGTTGTAAGATGCAGATAAGTATTTAATAAAAAGCTAAATATTTTATATGAGAGTAAGAAAGAAAAGTATATCTTTGTGTCCCCCTTTCCCTGTTAATGCCCTACCTGGCCCCCTGGCAAAAGCTTTGCTAGATCCGCCCCTGCACAGTTACCAGCTGTCAGCTACACAAAAACAGGAGCTTGGTGTTTATTTGTCTCTGAGAAACAGTTCATAACTTCCCTTCAACTCATTCATGTCACCTAAAGGGCAAACCTGTTTCTCCATCACCAGTTCAGCTCTGATGATTCAGTAAGGACATCTCCTGGTTTGGACCAGCCGCGAAATTAAAATCAAATGAATTCTAACAACAGCTGATCAAGCTTAAACGTGCTGCTGTTGTTTAGCGCGATAAACAAGAGCGAAAAGCCGATCGTTGATCAGTTTCACGATTGAAGTTGCAACAAGCCAGAGAATGACAGGGGAGGCTTCATAACGACAGAATAAATCGTAATATTTTCTCTGAATGTGGGACGATTCCGTTTGTACGGCAACTCTACGGACTAACCCTTATGACTAAAATAAAGTTCAACGTCAGTAACTTAGCGCGCACACAGCTCTATAGAAACTCCTGTGCAATTCATAACTTCTTACCTGAAATTCAGTTCACCTCACGCTCCTGCCTTAGGTTTCCCTGATCCACGATCTACCACCGGTCGATCGGCGGTCCCCTCGCCGCCTCGTATGTCTCGTTCCTCGCATGTTCTTTCTGACACAGATAGCTGCTCTCGGTTGTAGCTGCGCGTTAGCCAAGACCAAACAACTCAGTTATTTTTTCCACATCGACCAGTATCATCGGCCCATATAAACGAAAAATAAGTCCACCTAAGACAGTCTGTTGGCGAGCGATCAGGTGATGGTCAGCAGTCTCACTGAAGGCAAGCCCCGGTGCTCGAAGGGTCGCTAACGGCGCTAGCTAACGGCGCTAGCTAACGGCGCTAGCCACGCTAGCTAGTTAGCCGGCAACATCGTCAGATATAATATGGGATGTTTTGACAAAACGAGCAGATATTTGAAATTTACACACCTACATTCTCGCCTGAAAATATCTTAAAAGTTCATTTTTTGACCTAGAAACACGAATAAAAGACGTTTAAAACGAAGAGGTGTCCGCCATTGTTGAACTCGGCAGAGGCGTGCTATGCATTATGGGATATTGAGTGTAAAAACAAGCATACAGATTTTCAGCCGTACTACTCCCGGTATACCACTAGAGAGAGCCAACCCACCACAAATAAAGTCTGTTTCTATGGAAATTGGCCTAAATTTGCACTAAAATCTAAATATTTCAAAAACTATAAAAGTCATAAACACCAAAAGTATATACCATACTAGTCCAGCTCCAGCCGCATAAAATGATCTAACATATGTAACCCTATTGTCAAAACTGTTTGGCAGAGGAGCGCGGGAAAATTTTCACTAAAATATTAATATTTAAAAAACTATAATAGTCATAAACACCAAAAGTCATAGCACACCATTCCTGATCCAGCCGCACAAAATGAGGTAACATATATGAAGCTCGTCTCAAAACTGCGGGGCGAGATTCGCTGCAAAATTTCAGGCGGTAACTGAAGAATAATAATAACTAGAAAAATTTGCATTTCCTGCGAAAATGCTGTGTGGATGCCTTAACGCTGAAGCTGTCTGCTGAAAAGCTGAAAAAGATGAAAAGTTGCATAAAGTTGTATGGTGGTGAAAAAAAGACGTCACCCTGAGAAGGATCCGAACCGGGGCCTCCAGAGGTCAAGGCAGCTACTCATCTCACGGACCCAAACTCATTCTCACAAAGAAGAGGTGGAGAGACGGACAATTCTGCTGAAATGAGCAGAAGCTGCTGAGAATTGTGCTGGTAAGAGGTGAAAAGGCTGAAAATTTTGCAGAAAAGAGGTGAATCAGCAGAATTTCTGCTGAAAAGAGGTAAAGAAGCAGAAAGTTGCACTGAAAAGAGAAGAATCAGCAGAACTTCTGCTCAAAAGAGTTTTTTTCTGAAAACAGCTGAGATTTGCGCTAATAAGAGGTGAAAAGGCTGAACATTTTGCAGAATTTGGGCTGAAAAGAAGTGAAAATTCTAAAAATTCTGCTGAAAAGAGTTCAATCAGCAGAACTTCTGCTGAAAAGAGGTGAATGAGCAGAATTCTGCTGAAAAGAGTTCAATCAGCAGAACTTCTGAAAAGGGGTGAAGAAGCTAAAGTATACCAAATCAAAGTATTTGTGCCAAAACATAGTGTTTCTGCCATATTGTGGTACTACTACATTACAACATGAATACGGATTAAAGATGAAAGAAACTGGCAACAAATTCCTCCACTACAAACCAGTCTGATACCAGTTCTTTGCAGTGTTCACGTTTACTAAGGCACTACCCAAAAGGCGCCACAAGAGGGCACTCCAACACAAGAGATGACCTATGTACACTGATGCACTTAGTAACAGTCAGCCTCCTTGAATTGGCAGAAATACTGTGATTTAGTAGTAATACTATAACATAACAGATATACTGTGATGTTGCAGACATAGTATGTTTTTGTACTACTCGTTTGTAGTGAAAAAAATTAGCAATATAAATTACAGGTCTGTGATAGTGTATAAATTTGTAGTGAAAAAAAATGTTGACCAAGGTGGGATTGAACCCACGCCCTTTGAGCTGCAGAGCCGTGTCATTACTGATTGCGCCACCTGCAAAGAGGGTGGGCGGCTGAAAAACAAAGACATCAGCAATCAGAAATAAAAGAGATTTCTGTTGATAACACCTGAAAAAGCTGGGATTTGGGCTGAAAAGGGGTGAAAAAACTCAATTCTGCTGAAACGGGATGAAGAACAGGTGTTGGACTGTTGAGAAGAGTTAAATAAGTTGAACAGATATGTTTGGGTACAAATACTATGATTTGGTAATAATACTGTTTGGTAATAATATTTTTGGTAATAATTTTCAACCTTTTGAAAAGGCTGAAAATTTTGTAGAAAAGAGGTGAATCAGCAGAATTTTTGCAGAAAAGAGGCAAAGAAGCAGAAACTTACGCTGAAAAGAGATGAATCAGCAGAGTTTCTGCTGAAAAGAGTTTTTTTTTTCTGAAAACAGCCAAAAAAGCTGGAATTTGTGCTGAAAAGGGGTGAAAAAATGAAAATTTTGCTGAAAAGGGGTGAAGAAGCTAAAGTATACCAAATCAAAGTATTTGTGCCAAAACATAGTGTTTCTGCCATATTGTGGTACTACTACATTACAACATGAATACGGATTAAAGATGAAAGAAACTGGCAACAAATTCCTCCACTACAAACCAGGCTGATACCAGTTCTTTGCAGTGTTCATGTTTAAGGCACTACCCAAAAGGCGCCACAAGAGGGCACTCCAACACAAGAGATGACCTATGTACACTGATGCACTTAGTAACAGTCAGCCTCCTTGAATTGGCAGAAATACTGTGATTTAGTAGAAATACTATAACATAACAGATATACTGTGATGTTGCAGACATAGTATGTTTTTGTACTACTCGTTTGTAGTGAAAAAAATTAGCAATATAAATTACAGGTCTGTGATAGTGTATAAATTTGTATTGAAAAAGAAATGTCGACCAAGGTGGGATTGAACCCGCGATGTTTGGGCTGCAGAGCCGCGTCATTACCAACTGCGCCACTGGGAAAGAAGATGGCAACCGCTTGGAAAACAGGCAAATGACCTGTCAGATTTAGATCGCGGTGAGAGGCAAAAGACGCCGTTTTTTGGAGTTACAAAACGTCGTGTAACTCAAAAACTAGGTGGAATAGAAGCATCATTCTTCAACTGGGTGAATCAGCGGACTTTGGTGTACTTTGACTGCGATTTTCATTGCTCTTTGTACCTCCGTCGCGGAGATATGACGAGAGAAGAAACGGCTTCATTTTCAGAGTTTGAAGACTGAGAGAAGGACAGATTTGCATTAGAAAAGCTGCTAAAATCATAAACTTTGCAGAATTGTAATAAATGATCAATGTGAATTAGTGGTCCGTGATGGTGTATTAATTTGTAGGGGAAAAAAAAAACATGTTGACCAAGGTGGAATTGAACCCGCGATGTTTGGGCTGCTGACCGGCGTCATTACCAACTGCGCCACTGGGAAAGAAGATGGCGGCCGCTTGGAAAACAGGCAGATGACCTGTGAGATTTAGATCGCGGTGAGAGGCGAAAGACGCCGTTTTTTGGAGTTACAAAACGTCGTGTAACTCAAACACTAGGTGGAATAGAAGCATCATTCTTCAACTGGGTGAATCAGCGGACTTTGGTGTACTTTGACTGCGATTTTCATTGCTCTTTGTACCTCCGTCGCGGAGATATGACGAGAGAAGAAACGGCTTCATTTTCAGAGTTTGAAAAGTGAGAGGAGGACAGATTTCCACCCCCAAACAAACGTAATTTATGGCTCAACAGTAAGATGACTGTAAAAACTTCTCCACTTTGATTCAACAGAAATACTATTATGGAGGAGTAATACTTTAACATGGGAGAAATATTGATACAGACACACAAACATACACATACACAGAGCCTAAAGGGAGAAGTGGCTGTTAAGACTCTGGGCTTGGTATATCTAGGTCAGCTAAATTGGCTGCACCTGCTGTAATCAGCCCTTACACACACAGACACAGAGAGAGGTATAAGTTTTCTGCAGTGTATTTCTCACATTCAGGATTCCCCTCGAACAAATGGCCATAATTTCCTAACCGTAGGGGCTAGAACGCTCATTCTGACATCGTTCTGTTCAGAAGAGATGGGGGAATCTGCAGGTCTTCTTAATTCAGAGATAGAATATGGATTTTTGAAGATATATGACTTGTAATACACTGTAACTGAGTAGAGGTAAAGAAAAACTGCATTGACTTGCCCCCAAACAACGTTTTGTAACTCTAAATCTATATGGAGCATCAAAATCATTCTTTCACCGTAAGAAACAGCAGGCTTTGGTGAACAGTCATGGAAATTTTCAGGTCTCTGTGGAAATCCATCAAAAAGATATGACTAGAGA
The DNA here is from genome assembly GCF_036321145.2 of Pelmatolapia mariae. Taxonomy (NCBI): domain Eukaryota; kingdom Metazoa; phylum Chordata; class Actinopteri; order Cichliformes; family Cichlidae; genus Pelmatolapia; species Pelmatolapia mariae. Next base: position 35,905,345 of record NC_086231.1, read on the forward strand.
AAAAAGTGCCGCATTTCCAGAGTTTGAAATCTGAAGAGATCTGAGCAAGGCACAAATTTCCTACCCTCAAACAAATGTAATTCATGGCCAAACGGTAATAGGTGAGAAAAAAATTCTTGAATTGTGAGCATCAGGGGTGTCTGAAGACATATTGGCACAAGCGTCATGTCTCAACTTTGTTTCATTAAGGAGATATGACGATTTGAAAATGCCTCTCATTAGAGAAATCCAGCCCTGATTTTGAACAAACTCTCCTATGACTTTCTATAGAGAGTTTTGAGACTTTGTGTTGCTCTGAGGAGATTTGCAAAATATGTGTAAATCCCACAAGAATGATAGTGACATTTTCTGAAAGCCAGCAAAAATACCTACGTTTTGATGTATAATTTGTGGGGGTTGAGTGGAAATTGAGCGAGTTGCAAGAAGTTGTTCAGACATGAAGAGAAAATTCAGAATGGATGAGTGTACACTGTAAGTTAATTGCATAGCAACCATAACAACGCATGTATTTTCTGAAAAATCACAATTTTGCAACTGAAAACTTAAAGAGGTATAAAATTAAAATGGTAGAAGATCTGAAAAAGCTGAATCATACATGAATAGCCCAATAATCTGAGAACATTTTAAAGTTTGAATGGAGTTTCTAGGTGAAAGTATGAGGAAGTAGTTAAGTTTCAAAAACAAGCAAGTTTTAGCAGAATTTCTGAAGATTTCCATTCATTTCAATGGGACAAATTAAAGGAAAAAAGTGTAATATTTTAAAAAGTATAATAGTAATAAACACCAAAAGTCATAGCACACATTAGCAGAAATAGCAGAACAGTTTAGAGTTTGAACTGAGAAAATCGGCTGAAAACTGAGGAAGTAGTTAAACGGCAAAAAACGTACGGAAGCAACCAGAATAAAGTATAAAGAAGTAGAAAATTTGCATTTCCTGCGAAAATGCTGTGTGGATGCCTTAACGCTGAAGCTGTCTGCTGAAAAGCTGAAAAGTTGCAAAAAGTTGCATGGTGGTGGAAAAAAAAAAGACACCTTGAGCAGGATTTGAACCTGGTCCTCCTAGTCCAAAGGCAGCTACTCATCTCACTGAGCCAAACGCATTCACACAAAAAAGAGGTGGAGACACTGATAATGCTGCTGAAATTAGCAGAAGCTGCTGAGAATTGTGCTGATGAGAGGTGAAAAGGCTGACAATTTTGTAGAAAAGAGGTGAATCAGCAGAGTTTCTGCTGAAAATAATTTTTTTTTCTGAAAACAGCCAAAAAAACCTGGAATTTGTGCTGAAAAGGGGTGAAAAAAATGAAAATTTTGCTAAAAAGTGGTGAGGAAGCTAAAGTTTACCAAATCAAAGTGTTTGTGCCAAAACATAGTATTTCTGCCATATTGTGGTAATTGTGCCACAAAAGTTATTACAGTAAAACATGAATACGGATTAAAGATGAAAGAAACTGGCAACAAATTCCTCCACTACAAACCAGTCTGATACCACTACTTTGCAGTGTTCACGTTTACTAAGGCACTACCCAAAAGGCGCCACAAGAGGGCACTCCAACACAAGAGATGACCTATGTACACTGATGCACTTAGTAACAGTCAGCCTCCTACTTTGCCACTACGTAATACAGCGGAAATACAGTAGCAGAAATACAATGTTTTTGCAGAAACACTGTAATTTCACTCAAATACTATGAAATAGCAGTAATACTATGATTTGGCAGAAATACTATGTTTAAGTACAAATACTATGACAAAGCAGAAATACTATGACTTAGAAGTAATACTATAACAAAAGGGATTCCTCAAAATACTATGAAATTGCAGTAATTCTATGATTTGGCAGAAATACTTTGCTTTGGTAAAAATACTATATTTTGATTTTAACTCTATGATTTGAAAAAGATGAAAGCATTGAAAATGGTGAAAAGGCTGTAATGAGCAGAAAAGAGATGAATCAGCAGAATTTCTGCAGAAAAGAGGCAAAGAAGCAGAACGTTGCGCTGAAAAGAGGTGAATGAGCAGAATTTCTGCTGAAAAGAGGCAGAAGGTTCTGTATGTAGAAAAAGAAACACTGTTCAACCATGTGTGAAATAAATAAATAAATGAAATGAAAGAACAACCTGGTTCTGCTCAATCTCACCAATCAGAGGTACTGCCTCTGTCTGCTTCATCAGGCTGTGTACTTGTTTCTGCCATGGAGCGTTAACAATTGTGCTGATAAGAGGTGAAAAGGCTGAAAATTTTGCAGAAAAGAGGTGAATCAGCTGAATTTCTGCAGAAAAGAGGCAAAGAAGCAGATACTTGCACTGAAAAGAGATGAATCAGCAGAGTTTCTGCTGAAAAGATTTTTTTTTATGAAAACAGCCAAAAAAGCTGGAATTTGTGCTGAAAAGGGGTGAAAAAAATGAAAATTTTGCTGAAAAGGGGTGAAGAAGCTAAAGTATACCAAATATAGGTATTTGTGCCAAAACTTCCATATTACAACATGAATACGGATTAAAGATGAAAGAAACTGGCAACAAATTCCTCCACTACAAACCAGTGTGATACCACTACTTTGCAGTCTTCACGTTTACTAAGGCACTACCCAAAAGGCGCCACAAGAGGGCACTCCAACACAAGAGATGACCTATGTACACTGATGCACTTAGTAACAGTCAGCCTCCTACTTTGCCACTACGTAATACAGCGGAAATACAGTAGCAGAAATACAATGTTTTTGCAGAAACACTGTAATTTCACTCAAATACTATGAAATAGCAGTAATACTATGATTTGGCAGAAATACTATGTTTCAGTACAAATACTATGACAAAGCAGAAATACTATGACTTCGAAGTAATACTATAACAAAAGGGATTCCTCAAAATACTATGAAATTGCAGTAATTCTATGATTTGGCAAAAATACTGTACTTCGTACAAATACAATGCTTTGGTAAAAATACTATATTTTGATTTGAACTCTATGATTTGAAAAAGATGAAAGCACTGAAAAAGGTGAAAAGGCTGAAAATTTTGCAGAAAAGAGATGAATCAGCAGAATTTCTGCAGAAAAGAGTCAAAGAAGCAGAACGTTGCGCTGAAAAGAGGTGAATGAGCAGAATTTCTGCTGAAAAGTGACAAAGAAGCAGAACGTTGCGCTGAAAAGAGGTGAATGAGCAGAATTTCTGCTGAAAAGAGGCAGAATTTCTGCTGAAAAGAGGCAGAAGGTTCTGTATGTAGAAAAAGAAACACAATGAACCATGTGTGAAATAAATAAAGAAATGAAATGAAATGAAAGAACAACCTGATTCTGCTCAAATTCACCAATCAGAGTTACTGCCTCTGTCTGCTTCATTAGGCTGGGTACTTGTATGTATTTCGGTCCATATTAGAAAAGCTGCTAAAATGATAAAACTTTGCAGACTTGTAATAAATGATCAATATAAATGACAGGTCTGTGATAGTGTATAAATTTGTAGTGAAAAAACAAATGTTGACTAAGGTGGGATTGAACCGACGACCTTTGAGGTGCAGAGCCGTGTCATTACTGATTGCGCCACCTGGGAAGGGAGCGGGCGGCTGAAAAACATAGACATGACCAGTCAGAAAATAGATCGCGGTGAGAGGCGAAAAGCGCCGTTTTTGGGAGTTACAAAATGTCGTGTAACTCAAAAACTAGGAGGACTAGCAGAATAATTCTTGTACTGGGTGAATCAGCGGACTTTGGTGTATTTTGACTGCGATTTTCATAGCTCTTTGTACCTCCGTCGCGGAGATATGACGAGAGAAGAAACGGCTTCATTTTCAGAGTGTGAGAACTGAGAGGAGGACAGATTTCCACCCCTCAAACAAACGTAATTTATGGCTCAACGGTAAGACGAATGTAAAAACTGCTTCCACTGTGAGTGTCAGGAGTGTCTGAAGATATATTGGCACAAGCCTCATGTCCTAACTTTGTTTTGTTAAGGAGATTTAACGATTTGAAAATCCCTCTCATTAGAGAATTTCAGCTCTGAATTTCAAAACCTCCACATAGACTTTGAATGGGGATTTGTCACACCTTGTGTCACTTCGAGGCAAATTGCGAAAAAACGGTAAATCTCACAATAAAGATAGTAACATTGTCTGAAAGACAGCAAAAATACCTACGTTTTGATGTATAATTTGTGGATGTTGAGTGGAAATTGAGCGAGTAGCAAGAAGTTGTTTGGACATGAAGAGAAAATTCAGAACAGACCAGCACACACTCTGAGTTAATTGCATAGCAACCATAGCAACGCATGTATTTTCTGAAAAATCACAATTTTGCAACTGAAAACTTAAAGAGAGATAAGATTAAAACGGTAGAAGGTCTGAAAAAGGTGATTCAGACAGGAATAGCCCAATACGTTGAGAACGTTTTAAAGTTTGAAAGGAGTTTCTAGGTGAAAGTATGAGGAAGCAGTTAAGTTTCAAAACCAAGCAAGTTTTAGCAGAATTGTGGAAGTTTCCCATTCATTTCAATGGGACAAATTAAAGGAAAAAAGTGTAATATTTTAAAAAGTATAATAGTAATAAACACCAAAAGTCATAGCACACATTAGCAGAAAGAGCAGAACAGTTTAGAGTTTGAACTGAGAAAATCGGCTGAAAACTGAGGGAGTAGTTAAGTGCCAAAAAGTGTACGGAAGCAACTAGAACTAGAAAAATTTGCATTTCCTGCGAAAATGCTGTGTGGATGCCTTAACGCTGAAGCTGTCTGCTGAAAAGCTGAAAAAGATGAAAAGTTGCAAAAAGTTTATGGTGGTGTAAAAAAAAAATGCCTCCCTGAGGAGGAATCGAACCTGGCCCTCCTGGACTCAAGGCAGAGACTTATTTCACTGTGCCAAACTCACTCTCACAAGGAAAGAGATGGAAAGACTGACAATTATGGTGGAATGAGCAGAAGCGGCTGACAATTGTGCTGATAAGAGGTGAAAAGGCTGAAAATTTTGCAGAAAAGAGGTGAATCAGCAGAATTTCTGCAGAAAAGAGGCAAAGAAGCAGAAACTTGCGCTGAAAAGAGATGAATCAGCAGAGTTTCTGCTGAAAAGAGTTTTTTTTTTCTGAAAACAGCCAAAAAAGCTGGAATTTGTGCTGAAAGGGGGTGAAGAAGCTAAAGTATACCAAATCAAAGTATTTGTGCCAAAACATAGTGTTTCTGCCATATTGTGGTACTACTACATTACAACATGAATACGGATTAAAGATGAAAGAAAATGGCAACAAATTCCTCCACTACAAACCAGTCTGATACCACTTCTTTACAGTGTTCACATTTTCACATTTAGTAAGGCACTACCCAAAAGGCGCCACAAGAGGGCACTCCAACACAAGAGATGACCTATGTACACTGATGCACTTAGTAACAGTCAGCCTCCTACTTTGCCACTACTTAATACAGCGGAAATACAGTAGCAGAAATACAATGTTTTTGCAGAAACACTGTAATTTCACTCAAATACTATGAAATAGCAGTAATACTATGATTTGGCAGAAATACTATGTTTCAGTACAAATACTATGACAAAGCAGAAATACTATGACTTAGAAGTAATACTATAACAAAAGGGATTCCTCAAAATACTATGAAATTGCAGTAATTCTATGATTTGGCAGAAATACTGTACTTCGTACAAATACAACGCTTTGGTAAAAATACTATATTTTGATTTGAACTCTATGATTTGAAAAAGATGAAAGCATTGAAAAAGGTGAAAAGGCTAAAATGAGCAGAAAAGAGATCAATCAGCAGAATTTCTGCAGAAAAGAGGCAAAGAAGCAGAACGTTGCGCTGAAAAGAGGTGAATGAGCAGAATTTCTGCTGAAAAGTGGCAAAGAAGCAGAACGTTGCGCTGAAAAGAGGTGAATGAGCAGAATTTCTGCTGAAAAGAGGCAGAATTTCTGCTGAAAAGAGGCAGAAGGTTCTGTATGTAGAAAAAGAAACACGATGAACCATGTGTGAAATAAATAAAGAAATGAAATGAAAGAACAACCTGATTCTGCTCAAATTCACCAATCAGAGGTACTGCCTCTGTCTGCTTCATTAGGCTGGGTACTTGTATGTATTTCGGTCTATATTAGAAAAGCTGCTAAAATTATAAAACTTTGCAGAATTGTAATAAATGATCAATATAAATGACAGGTCTGTGATAGTGTTTAAATTTGTAATGAAAAAAAAATGTTGAAGCGAGGTGGGATCGAACCCACGACCTTTGAGGTGCAGAGCCGTGTCATTACTGATGGCGCCACCTGGCAAGGGGCTGAAAAACAAATAGATCAGCAATCAGAAATAGATCGCGGTGAGCGGCGAAAAGCGCCGTTTTTTGGAGTTACAAAACGTCGTGTAACTCAAAAACTAGGAGGGCTAGCAGAATAATTCTTGTACTGGGTGAATCAGCGGACTTTGGTGTATTTTGACTGCGATTTTCATAGCTCTTTGTACCTCCGTCGCGGAGATATGACGAGAGAAGAAACGGCTTCATTTTCAGAGTGTGAGAACTGAGAGGAGGACAAATTTCCACCCCTCAAACAAACGTAATTTATGGCTCAACGGTAAGATGAATGTAAAAACTGCTTCCACTGTGAGTGTCAGCAGTGTCTGAAGATATATTGGCACAAGCCTCATGTCCTAACTTTGCTTTGTTAAGGAGATATGGCGATTTTAAAATGCCTCCCGTTACAGAATTTCAGCTCTGAATTTCAAAACCTCCCTATAGACTTTGAATGGGAAGTAACCAGACTATGTGTCACTTCGAGGCAAATTGCGAAAAAACGGTAAAACTCACAATAAAGATAGTAACATTGTCTGAAAGCCAGCAAAGATACCTACGTTTTGATGTATAATTTGTGGAGGTTGAGTGGAAATTGAGCGAGTAGCAAGAAGTTGTTCAGACATGAAGAGAAAATTCAGAACAGACCAGCACACACTCTGAGTTAATTGCATAGCAACCATAGCAACGCATGTATTTTCTGAAAAATCACAATTTTGCAACTGAAAACTTAAAGAGGTATAAAATGAAAACCGTAGAAGATCTGAAAAAGCTGAATCACACAGGAATAGCCCAATAATCTGAGAACATTTTAAAATTTGAATGGAGTTTCTAGGTGAAAGTATGAGGAAGCAGTTAAGTTTCAAAAACAAGCAAGTTTTAGCAGAATTGTGGAGGTTTTCCATTCATTTCAATGGGACAAATTAAAGGAAAAAAACGTAATATTTTAAAAAGTATAATAGCAGAAAATACCAAAAATCATAGCAGGAATTAGCAAAAATAGCAGAATAGTTTAAAATTTGAATGGTGAAAATAGCACAAAAATTGTGGAAGTAGTTAATGGACGAAAAACGTACGGAAGCAACTTGAAGAATAATAATAATAACTAGAAAATTTGCATTTCCTGCGAAAATGCTGTGTGGATGCCTTAACGCTGAAGCTGTCTGCTGAAAAGCTGAAAAGTTCCAAAAAGTTGCATGGTGGTGGAAAAAAAAAAGTCACCCTCAGCAGGATTTGAACCTGGCCCTCCTAGTCCAAAGGCAGCTACTCATCTCACTGAGCCAAACACATTCACACAAAGAAGAGGTGCTGAAATTAGCAGTAACTGCTGAGAATTGTGCTGATGAAAGGTGAAAAGGCTGAAAATTTTGCAGAAAAGAGGTGAATTAGCAGAGTTTCTGCTGAAAAGAGTTTTTTTTTCTGAAAACAGCCAGAAAATCTGGAATTTGTGCTGAAAAGGGGTGAAAAAATGAAAATTTTGCTAAAAAGTGGTGAGGAAGCTAAAGTTTACCAAATCAAAGTATTTGTGCCAAAACATAGTATTTCTGCCATATTGTGGTAATTGTACCACAAAAGTTATTACATTAAAACATGAATACGGATTATAGATGAAAGAAACTGGCAACAAATTCCTCCACTACAAACCAGTCTGATACCACTACTTTGCAGTGTTCATGTTTACTAAGGCACTACCCAAAAGGCGCCACAAGAGGGCACTCCAACACAAGAGATGACTTATGTACACTGATGCACTTAGTAACAGTCAGCCTCCTACTTTGCCACTACGTAATACAGCGGAAATACAGTAGCAGAAATACAATGTTTTTGCAGAAACACTGTAATTTCACTCAAATACTATGAAATAGCAGTAATACTATGATTTGGCAGAAATACTATGTTTCAGTACAAATACTATGACAAAGCAGAAATACTATGACTTAGAAGTAATACTGTAACAAAAGGCATTCCTCAAAATACTATGAAATTGCAGTAATTCTATGATTTGGCAGAAATACTGTACTCCGTACAAATACAATGCTTTGGTGAAAATACTATATTTTGATTTGAACTCTATGATTTGAAAAAGATGAAAGCATTGAAAAAGGTGAAAAGGCTGAAATGAGCAGAAAAGAGATGAATCAGCAGAATTTCTGCAGAAAAGAGGCAAAGAAGCAGAACGTTGCGCTGAAAAGAGGTGAATGAGCAGAATTTCTGCTGAAAAGAGGCAGAATTTCTGCTGAAAAGAGGCAGAAGGTTCTGTATGTAGAAAAAGAAACACGATGAACCATGTGTGAAATAAATAAAGAAATGAAATGAATGAACAACCTGATTCTGCTCAAATTCACCAATCAGAGCTACTGCCTCTGTCTGCTTCATTAGGCTGGGTACTTGTATGTATTTCGGTCTATATTAGAAAAGCTGCTAAAATGATAAAACTTTGCAGAATTGTAATAAATGATCAATATAAATGACAGGTCTGTGATAGTGTTTAAATTTGTAATGAAAAAAAAATGTTGAAGCAAGGTGGGATTGAACCCACGACCTTTGAGCTGCAGAGCCGTGTCATTACTGATTGCGCCACCTGGCAAGGGGGCGGGCGGCTGAAAGACAGACATTTGGGCAGTCAGAAAATAGATCGCGGTGAGCGGCAAAAAGCGCCGTTTTTTGGAGTTACAAAACGTCGTGTAACTCAAAAACTAGGAGGGCTAGCAGAATAATTCTTGTACTGGGTGAATCAGCGGACTTTGGTGTATTTTGACTGCGATTTTCATAGCTCTTTGTATCTCTGTCGTGGAGATATGACGAGAGAAGAAACGGCTTCATTTTCAGAGTGTGAGAACTGAGAGGAGGACAGATTTCCACCCCTCAAACAAACGTAATTTATGGCTCAACGGTAAGATGAATGTAAAAACTGCTTCCACTGTGAGTGTCAGCAGTGTCTGAAGATATATTGGCACAAGCCTCATGTCCTAACTTTGCTTTGTTAAGGAGATATGGCGATTTCAAAATGCCTCCTGTTACAGAATTTCAGCTCTGAATTTCAAAACCTCCCCATAGACTTTGAATGGGAAGTAACCAGACTATGTTTCACTTCGAGGCAAATTGCGAAAAAACGGTAAATCTCACAATAAAGATAGTAACATTGTCTGAAAGCCAGCAAAAATACCTACGTTTTGATGTATAATTTGTGGGGGTTGAGTGGAAATTGAGCGAGTAGCAAGAAGTTGTTCAGACATGAAGAGAAAATTCAGAACAGACCAGCACACACTCTGGGTTAATTGCATAGCAACCATAGCAACGCATGTATTTTCTGAAAAATCACAATTTTGCAACTGAAAACTTAAAGAGGTATAAAATGAAAACCGTAGAAGATCTGAAAAAGCTGAATCACACAGGAATAGCCCAATAATCTGAGAACATTTTAAAATTTGAATGGAGTTTCTAGGTGAAAGTATGAGGAAGCAGTTAAGTTTCAAAACCAAGCAAGTTTTAGCAGAATTGTGGAGGTTTTCCATTCATTTCAATGGGACAAATTAAAGGAAAAAAGTGTAATATTTTAAAAAGTATAATAGTAATAAACACCAAAAGTCATAGCAGTCGTTAGCAGAAAGAGCAGAACAGTTTAGAGTTTGAACGGAGAAAATCGGCTGAAAACTGAGGGAGTAGTTAAGTGCCGAAAAACGTACGGAAGCAACTTTAAGAATATTAAAGAATAAAGAGAAACAGGAACTCAATAGTGTGGATGCCTTTGAAGGCATCCACACAACTAGAAAAATTTGCATTTCCTGCGAAAATGCAGTGTGGATGCTGTAACGCTGAAGCTGTCTGCTACAACTTGCTGAAAAAGCTGAAAAGTAGCAAAAAATTGTAATAACTTTGCAGAAGCATAAGAACTTAGCAAAAATGTTAATTACTTGGCAGAAATACAATAACATAGCAGAACTTAGCAGAAATATTGTAACTTAGCAGAAACATGATAACTTCTCACAAATACAGGAATTTAGCAAACATGGTACAAGATTACAGATACTTTTTTTTTTAACAAGAATACCTAAACATTGCAGAAATACTGTGATTTAGGACAAATATTACAACATAGCAGAAATGCTGTGATTCAGCAAATATACTATAAAATGGCAGAAATACTATAATTAAGCAGAAATACTATATTAAGTACAAATCCTATAAAAAAGCAGAAATACTGTACTATGATTTGGTAGAAAAACAAATAGAAATAGAATGAATAGAATGAAAATGCTCAAATACTATGATTTTGCTCAAATACCATGATCATGCAATAATACTAATATTTGGCAGGAATACTATGCTTTGGCAGTAATACTATGATTTGGTAGAAATACTGTAATTACGCAGAAATACTATATTTACCTCAAATCCTATAAAATAGTAGAAATAGTATGATTTAGCAGAAATACTGTATTTAGCACAAATACCGAAAAGTAGCAGAAATACTATAATTTAGCATAATAGTAATAACTTATACAATTACAAACATGGACACATATGGAAACACACATGCACAGAGACACACAGCAGCAGCAGCAGCAGCAGCAAGTGAACAAACAGGGGCTGTACATACAGTGTTTCCTGTATGTTTCTAGGTGGGTCAAAAAGCCTGGAGCTGCTAAATTTGAATCCACAAAATCAGAGAGGCTGTGTACTTTTTCCCGCCAAAACAGGTGCACTACACGCAGGAACACAGAGGGAGACTGGATTTTTGCAGTCTACTTCTCATAGTGAGGACTCCCCTCAAACAATGACCATAATTTCCAAACCGTAGGGGCTAGAGCGGTCATTCTTACAACGTTTTGTTCAGAAGAGATGGGGGAATCGTCAAGTGTTATCTATTTAAAATAAAAATATTAATTTTTAGAGATATATGACATAGACGGAAAGGTTGGCTTACAAGCCATGTAGGCCCCAATATGCAAATTTGAATGCCTCAGCCCTCACACATGATTGGCTGGGTGGGAAACTGAGCAGACCCTGATTTGTAAATTTGAATGTCTCAGACCTCAGATGTGATTGGCTGGCTGGGAAGCCATGCAGGCCCTGATATGTAAATTTAAATGTCTCAGTCCTCACAGAGGATTGGCTGCCTGGGGACCTGGCAGAAATATATAGAAATACTATGATTAAGCACAAATACGACATTTAGTAGAAATACTATATTTAGCACAAATCTTATAAAAGAGCAGAAATAGTATGATTTGGCAGAAATGCTGTATATAGCACAAATCTTATAAAATAGCAGAAATATTATGATTTAGCAGAAATGCTGTATTTAGCACAAATCTCATAAAATAGCAGAAATAGTATGATTTAGCAGATATACTATATTTAGCACAAATCTTATAAAATAGCAGAAACAGTATGATTTAGCACAATAGTAATAACTTAAATAGAAAAATTAGAAAAGCAAAATGGACAGCTGAAAAAATCCTGAATATGATAAGGGTCCCTCAAATGTAATTGTTCAATGAAAAAAATCAGCAAAAAAAGTATAACAGTCACACAATCACAAATATGTACACATATGGAAACACACATGCACAGACAGACACACACAGGATCAAATTCAGTCAACCAGTTTAAATATATTGAATTTAAATCATACATTAAGATGCTCCCATAAAAATTCTCTCTCGCCCTCTCTTTCTCTCTCTCTCTGTTACACACACACACACACACACACACACACACACACACACACACACAGACACACACACACACACACACACAATCACAAATATGTACACATATGGAAACACATATGCACAGAGAGACACACACAGGACCAAATTCAGAGAGAAATCAAGTTTCTAGGTCAGTCAAGCAGCCTGGGAGCTGCTAAATTTGAATCCACCAATCAGAGAGGCTGTGTACTTTTTCCCGCCAAAACAGGTGCAGCCGTTTTTACACACGCTGCACAGAGAGGCATGATTTTTGCAGTGTATTTCTCATAGTGAGGATTCCCCTCAAACAAATGGCCATAATTTCCTAACCGTAAGGGCTAGAACGGTCATTCTTACACCGTTTTGTTCAGAAGAGATGTGGGAATCTTAATGTGTTGACAATTTATCATTAAAATATGAATTATTGAAGATATTTGACTTCTAATGCACCATAACTGAGTAGAGGCAAAGCGAAAACTGCCTTGACTTGCCCTCAAACAACGCTTTCTAACTCAAAATCTATTTGGAGTATCGATATCATTCTTTCACCGTAAGAGACAGCAGGCTTTGGTGAACAATCCTGGAAATTTTCAGGTCTCTGTGTAAATCCAAAAAAAAGATATGACGAGAGAAAAAAGTGCCTCATTTCCAGAGTTTGAAATCTGAAGAAATCTGAGCGAGGGACAAATTTCCTACCCTCAAACAAACCCAATTCATGGCCAAATGGTAATAGATGAGAAAAGAATTCTTGAATTGTGAGCGTCAGGAGTGTCTGAAGATATACTGGGACAAGCCTCATGTTTTAACTTCGCTTCGTTAAGGAGATATGACGATTCGAATATGCCTCTCATTACAGAAATCAAGCGGTGATTTTTAACAAACTCTCCATTGATTTTGTATGGAGACTTTTCCGACCTTGTGTTGGTCTGAGTAGATTTGCCAAAATTCTATAAATCCCACAACAATGATAGTGCCATTTTCTGAAAGCCAGCAAAAATACCTACGTTTTGATGTATAATTTGTGGGGGTTGAGTGAAAATTGAGCGAGTAGCAAGAAGTTGTTCGGACATGAAGAGAAGACTGCGAAACTTACAGTGGCTCACTGAAAGCCAAGTGCATAGCAACCATAACAACGCATGTATTTTGTGAAAAATCACAATTTTGCAACTCAAAACTTAAAAAGGGATAAGATGAAAATGGTAACAGATATGAAAAAGCTGAATCATACAAGAATAGCAGAAAAATTTGTGAATATTTTAAAGTTTGAATGGTTGTTCTAGGTGAAAGTATGAGGAAGTAGTTAAGTTTCAAAAACAAGCAAGTTTTAGCAGAATTTTGGAAGTTTTCCATTCATTTCAATGGGACAAAAAATTGCATAAAAAGCTTAATATTTTAAAAAGTATAATAGCAGAAAATACCAAAAATGATAGCAGAAATTAGCAGAAATAGCAGAATAGTTTAAAATTTGAACGGTGAAAATAGCACAAAAATTGTGGAAGTAGTTAAAGGACGAAAAACGTACGGAAGCAACTTGAAGAATAACTAGAAAAATTTGCATTTCCTGCGAAAATGCAGTGTGGATGCTGGAACACTGAAGCTGTCTGCTGAAACTAGCTGAAAAAGCTGATAAAATACAGATATTGTAAAAACTTTGCAGAAGCAAAGGAACTTTCCTAAAATGTAGTAACTTAGCAGAACTGTAATATCTTAGAGGAAACATAATTGATTATGATTTAGCAGAAATGCTGTATTTAGCACAAATCTCATAAAATAGCAGAAAAAGTATGATTTAGCAGAAATGCTGTATTTAGCACAAATCTCATAAAATAGAAGAAAGTGTATGATTTAGCAGAAATGCTGTATTTAGCACAAATCTCATAAAATAGCAGAAAAAGTATAATTTAGCAGAAATGCTGAATTTAGCAAAAATCTCATAAAATAGCAGAAAAAGTATGATTTAGCAGAAATGCTGTATTTAGCACAAATCTCATAAAATAGCAGAAAAAGTATGATTTAGCAGAAATGCTGTATTTAGCACAAATCTCATAAAGTAGCAGAAAAAGTATAATTTAGCAAAAATGCTGAATTTAGCACAAATCTCATAAAATAGCAGAAAAAGTACGATTTAGCAGAAATGCTGTATTTAGCACAAATCTCATATTATAGCAGAAAAAGTACAATTTAGCAGAAATGCTGTATTTAGCACAAATCTCATAAAATAGCAGAAAAAGTATAATTTAGCAGAAATGCTGTATTTAGCACAAATCTCATAAAATAGCAGAAAAAGTATGATTTAGCAGAAATGCTGTATTTAGCACAAATCTCATAAAATAGCAGAAAAAGTATGATTTAGCAGAAATGCTGTATTTAGCACAAATCTCATAAAATAGCAGAAAAAGTATGATTTAGCAGAAATGCTGTATTTAGCACAAATCTCATAAAATAGCAGAAAAAGTATAATTTAGCAGAAATGCTGAATTTAGCACAAATCTCATATTATAGCAAAAAAAGTATGATTTAGCAGAAATGCTCTATTTAGCACAAATCTCATAAAAAAGCAGAAAAAGTATGATTTAGCAGAAATGCTGTATTTAGCACAAATCTCATAAAATAGAAGAAAAAGTATGATTTAGCAGAAATGCTCTATTTATCACAAATCTCATAAAAAAGCAGAAATATTATGATTTAGCAGAAATGCTGTATTTAACACCAATGCTGAAAAGTAGCAGAAATGCTATGACTTAGCACAATAGTAATAACTTAAATAGAAAAATTGGAAAAGTAAATGGACAGCTGAACAAATGCTGAACATGCTAAGGGTCCCTCAAATGTAATTGTTTAACGAAAAATAATCAGCAAAAAAAGTATAACAGTCACACAATCACAAATATGTACACATATGGAAACACACATGCACAGAGAGACACACAGGATCAAATTCAGTCAACAAGTCTAAATATATTAAATTAAAATCATACAATAAGATGCTTCAATAGAAATTCTCTCTCGCCCTCTCTATCTCTCTCTCTTTGTCACACACACACACACAAACACACACACACACAGGAAGAGAACAGCAAGTTTGTAGGTCAGTCAAGCAGCCTGGGAGCTGCTAAATTTGAATCCACCAATCAGAGAGGCTGTGTACTTTTTCCTGCCAAAACAGATGCACCTGTTTTTACACACACGCAGCACAGAGAGAGCCAAACACACAGGGTCTATGCCAGTCAACCAGTCTGAATATATTAAATTTTTATCCACCAATGAGATCTCTCTCTCTCTCTCTCTCTCTCTCTCTCTCTCTCTCTCTCTCTCTCTCACACACACACTCACACACACACTCACACACACACTCACACACACTCACACACACTCACACACACTCACACACAGCAGCAGCAAGTGAACAGCATGTTTCTAGGTCAGTAAAACAGCTGTGAGCTTCTCAATTTGAATCCACCAATCAGAGAGGCTGTGTGCTTTTTCCCACCAAAACTGGTGCTCCAAGTGCAGGCTTTTACACATGCAGCACAGAGAGAGACTGGATTTTTGCAGTCTATTTCTCATAGTCAGGACTCCCCTCAAACAAACAGCCATAAATTCCTAACCGTAGGGGCTAAAACAGTCCTTCTTAGACCGTTTTGTTCAGAAGACATGGGGGAATCTTGAAATGTTGACCATTTAAAATACAAATATGAAGTATTAAAGATATATGACATAGATGATTGGTTGGCTTAGAAGCCATGAATGACCCAATATGCAAATTTGAATGTGCCAGGGCTCAGATATGATTGGTTGTCTTAGAAGCCATGAAGGCCCCAATATGCAAATTTGAATGTGCCAGGGCTCAGATATGATTGGCTGGCTGGGAAGCCGTCCAGGTCCTGATAGGTAAGTTTGAATATTACAGTCCTTACAGAGGACTGACTCCCTGGGGACCTGGCAGAAATATTTAGAAATACAATGCTTACCCAGAAATACTGCATTTAGTAGAAATACTATGTTTTAGCACAAATAGTATAAAATGGCAGAAATGCTATAATTAAGCAGAAATATTATATTAAGTACAAATCCTATAAAATAGCAGAAATAGTATGATTTAGCAGAAATGCTGTATTTAGCACAAATACTGTAAATCAGCAGAAATGCTATGACTTAGCACAATAGTAATAAGTTAAATAGAAAAATTGGAAAAGCAAAATGGACAGCTAAAAAAATCCTGAACTTACTAAGGGTCCCTCAAATGTAATTGTTAAATGAAAAAAGAATCAGCAAAAAAAAAGTATAACAGTCACACAATCACAAATATGAACACATATGGAACACAAGCACAGAGAGACACACAGGATCAAATTCAGTCAACCAGTCTAAATATATTGAATTTAAATCATACAATAAGATGCTCCCATAAAAAGGCTCTCTCTCTCACACACACACACACACACACACACACACACACACACACACACACACACACGGAGAGAAAATCAAGTTTCTAGGTCATTCAAGCAGCCTGGGAGCTGCTAAATTTGAATCCACCAATCAGAGAGGCTGTGTACCTTTTCCCGCCAAAACAGGTGCACCTCTTTTTACACACACGCAGCACAGAGACAGCATCTGTGCTGTCTACTTTTCATAGTGAGGACTCCCCTCAAACAAATGACCATAATTTCCTAACCGTAGGGGCTAGAACGGTCATTCTTACACCGTTTTGTTCAGAAGAGATGGGGGAATCTTCAAGTGTTGACAGTTTATCATTAAAATATGAATTATTGAAGATATTTGACTTCTAATGCACCATAACTTAGTAGAGGCGAAGAGAAAACTGCCTTGACTTGCCCTCGAACAAAGCTTTGTAACTCTAAATCTATTTGGAGTATCGATATCATTCTTTCACTGTAAGAGACAGAAGGCTTTGGTGAACAGTCATGGAACTTTTCAGGTCTCTGTGGGAATCCAAAAAAAAGTTATGACGAGAGAAAAAAGTGCCTCATTTCCAGAGTTTGAAATCTGAAGAAATCTGAGCGAAGGACAAATTTCCTACCCTCAAACAAGTGTAACTCATCTCAGAACGGTAAGAGGTGAGAAGAAAATTCTTGAATTGTGAGCGTCAGGAGTGTCTGAAGATATACTGGGACAAGCCTCATGTTTTAACTTCGCTTCGTTAAGGAGATATGACGATTCGAATATGCCTCTCATGACAGAAATCAAGCGGTGATTTTGAACAAACTCTCCATTGACTTTGTATTGAGACCTTTCCAACCTTGTGTTGGTCTGAGGAGATTTGGCAAAATTCTATAAATCCTACAATAATGACAGTGACATTCTCTGAAAGCCAGCAAAAATACCTACGTTTTGATGTATAATTTGTGTGGGTTGAGTGAAAATTGAGCGAGTAGTAAGAAGTTGTTCGGACATGAAGAGAAGACTGCAAAACTTACAGTGGCTCACTGAAAGCCAAGTGCATAGCAACCATAACAACGCATGTATTTTCTGAAAAATCATAATTTTGCAACTCAGAACTTAAAGAGGGATAAGATTAGAACTATAAAAGATATGAAAAAGCTGAATCATATATGAATAGCCCAATAAATTGTGAACATTTTAAAGTTTGAATGGTTGTTCTAGGTGAAAGTATGAGGAAGTAGTTAAGTTTCAAAATCAAGCAAGTTTTAGCAGAATTTTGGAAGTTTCCCATTCATTTCAATGGGACAAATTAAAGGAAAAAAAGCTTAATATTTTAAAAAGTATAATAGCAAAAAATACCAAAAATCATAGCAGGAATTAGCAGAAATAGCAGAATAGTTTAAAATTTGAATGGTGAAAATAGCACAAAAATTGTGGAAGTAGTTAACGGACGAAAAACGTACGGAAGCAACTAGAAGAATAATAATAATAAAGAATAAAGAGAAACAGGAAAACAATAGTGTGGATGCATAAAGCATCCACACAACTAGAAAAATTTGCATTTCCTGCAAAAATGCAGTGTGGATGCTTTACAGCTGAAGCTGTCTGCTGAAACTAGCTGAAAAAGCTGAAAAGTTGCAGAAATTGTAAAAACTTTGCAGAAGCAAAGGAACTTTGCTAAAATGTAGTAACTTAGCAGAACTGTAATATCTTAGAGGAAACATAATACTTGGCAGAAATACAATAGCATAGCAGAACTTAGCAGAAATATTGTAACTTACCAGAAACACGATAACTTCTCAAAAATACAAGAAATTAGGAGAAATAGTATAAGATAACAGAAAGAATATATTTAGCCAAACATTCTTAAACATTACAGAAATACTATGATTTAGAAA
This sequence comes from Pelmatolapia mariae, assembly GCF_036321145.2. NCBI lineage: Eukaryota > Metazoa > Chordata > Actinopteri > Cichliformes > Cichlidae > Pelmatolapia > Pelmatolapia mariae. The sequence continues at coordinate 35,923,617 of NC_086231.1, forward strand.
AACAGTACAACATAGCAGAAATGCAGTGATTTACCAGAGACACTGTAATATACTATGAATATTGAAATTTTGAATAAATACTATGTTTTAGCAAAAATACTCCAGTTTAGCACAAATATTGTAACATAGCAGAAATACTATTCTATAGCAGAAATGCTATATTTAGAAAGAAAAATATAATATAGTAGAAATACTATGATTTAGCAGAAATCCTACAATATAGCTTAATAACAATGATTTAGAACAGATACTATGATTGAGCAGAATAGTAATAACTTAAGTGAAAATATTGGAAAGGTAAAATGACAAGCTGAATAAAAAGGAACAAGGTTAAATTTGCTCAAAACTAATTTTTGTTCACCTGTGAAAAAAATAAAATAAAAATACATTTAGAAAAAAAAACAAATAAGAACAGCCAACAGATATACACAAAATCAAATATAGATACACAAATCACCAAATACACAGAAAATCAAATATGGGTACACAAATGTACAGAGAGAGACACACACACAGGGTCTATGCCAGTCAACCAGTGTGAATATATTATATTTTTATCCAACAATGAGATGCTGCCCTAAAAAGGGTCTTTGTGTGTGTGTGTGTCTTTCTTTCTCTCTCTCTCTCTCACTCACTCACTCACTCACTCACTCACTGACTCACTCACTCACTCACTCACTCACTCACTCACACACACACACACACACACACACACACACACACACACACACACACACACACACACACACAGCAGCAGCAGCAGCAGCATCAGCAAGTGAACAGGGGCTGTTAACAGCATGTTTCTAGGTCAGTCAAACAGCTGTGAGCTTCTTAATTTGAATCCACCAATCAGAGAGGCTGTGTATTTTTCCCACCAAAACTGGTGCACTAAGTGCAGGCTCTTACAGCACAGAGAGAGACAGGATTTTTGCAGTCTATTTCTCATAGTGAGGACTCCCCTCAAACAAACAGCCATAAATTCCTAACCGTAGGGGCTAAAATGGTCGTTCTTAGACCGTTTTGTTCAGAAGACATGGGAGAATCTTGAAATGTTGACCATTTAAAATAAAAATATGAAATATCATAGATATATGACATAGATGATTGGTTATCTAAGAAGCCACGAGGGCCCCAATATGCAAATTTGAATGTGCAAGCCCTCAGACATGATTGGTTGTCTTAGAAGCCATATAAAAAGCAGTAAAACTGTACTATGATTTGGTAGAAAAACTATAATTAATCAAAAATACTATATTTGGGAGAAATTGTATTTTTTAGCAGAAACATTACATGTAGCAAAAATCTTATGAAATAGCAGAAATAGTATGATTTAGCAGAAATGCTGTATTTAGCACAAATACTGAAAAGCAGCAGAAATGCTATGACTTAGCACAATAGTAATAACTTAAATAGAAAAATTGGAAAAGCAAAATGGACAGCTGAAAAAATCCTGAACATGCTAAGGGTCCCTCAAATGTAATTGTTAAATGAAAAAAAAATCAGTAAAAAAAAGTATAACAGTCACACAATCACAAAGATGGACACATATAGAAACACACAAGCACAGAGAGACACACACAGGACCAAATTCAGTCAACCAGTCTAAATATATTGAATTTAAATCATACAGTAAGATGCTCCCTTAAAAAGGCTCTCTCTCTCTCTCTCACACGCACACACACACACACACACACACACACACACACACAGGGAGAGACAAGCAAGACTCTAGGTCAGTCAAGCAGCCTGGGAGCTGCTTAATTTGAATTCACCAATCAGAGAGGCTGTGTGCTTTTTCCCGCCAAAACTGGTGCACCAAGTGCAGGCTTTTACACACACAGACACAGAGAGAGACAGGATTTCTGCAGTGTATTTGTCATAGTGAGCATTCCCCTCAAACAAATGGCCATAATTTCCTAACCGTAGGGGCGAGAATGGTCATTCTTACACCGTTTTGTTCAGAAGAGATGGGGGAATCTTAAAGTGTTCACGATTTATCATTAAAATATGAATTATTAAAGATATTTGACTTGTAATGCACTGTAACTGAGTAGAGGCGAAGCAAAAACTGCCTTGACCTGCCCTCAAACAACGCTTTCTAACTCTAAATCTATTTGGAGTATCGATATCATTCTTTCACCGTAAGAGACAGCAGGCTTTGGTGAACAGTCATGGAAATTTTCAGGTCTCTGTGGAAATCCAACAAAAAGTTATGACGAGAGAAAAAAGTGGTTCATTTCCAGAGTTTGAAATCTGAAGAAATCTGAGCGAGGGACAAATTTCCTACCCTCAAACAAACCCAATTCATGGCCAAATGGTAATATTTGAGAAAAAAATTCTTGAATTGTGAGCGTCAGGAGTGTCTAAAGATATACTGGGACAAGCCTCATGTTTTAACTTCGCTTCGTTAGGGAGATATGACGATTCGAATATGCCTCTCATGACAGAAATCAAGCTGTGATTTTGAACAAACTCTCCATTGACTTTGTATGGAGACTTTTCCGACCTTGTGTTGGTCTGAGGAGATTTGGCAAAATTCTATAAATCCCACAACAATGACAGTGACATTTTCTGAAAGCCAGCAAAAATACCTACGTTTTGATGTATAACTTGTGGAAGTTGAGTGAAAATTGAGGAAGTAGCAAGAAGTTGTTCGGACATGAAGAGAAGACTGCAAAACCTTCAGTGGCACACTGGAAGCCAAGAGCATAGCAACCATAACAACGCATGTATTTTGTGAAAAATCACAATTTTGCAACTGAAAACTTAAAAAGGGATAAGATGAAGATGGTAACAGATATGAAAAAGCTGAATCATCCATGAATAGCCCAATAATTTGTGAACATTTTAAAGTTTGAATGGTTGTTCTAGGTGAAAGTATGAGGAAGTAGTTAAGTTTCAAAAACAGGCAAGTTTTAGCAGAATTTTGGAAGTTTTCCATTCATTTCAATGGGACAAAAAAAAGCATAAAAAGCTTAATATTTTAAAAAGTATAATAGCAAAAAATACCAAAAGTCATAGCCGGAATTAGCAGAAATAGCAGAATAGTTTAAAATTTGAACGGCAAAAATCGGCTGAAAATTGTGGAAGTAGATAAGGTCCAAAAAACGTACGGAAGCAACTTGAAGAATAAAGTATAAAGAATAAAGAGAAACAGGAAAACAATAGTGTGGATGCCTTAAAGCATCCACACAACTAGAAAAATTTGCATTTCCTGCGAAAATGCAGTGTGGATGCTGTAAAGCTGAAGCTCTCTGCTGAAAATAGTTGAAAATAGCTGAAGAAATCAAAGTCAGTGTTTAAAAAGTTGTTGAATTTTAATTACGTTGCAGAACAACATCAAGTTAACAAAAATGTAATAACTTAGCAGAAATGCAATAACTTAGAAGAAACATAACAATTCAGCAGAAATGTTGTAGTTTACCAGAAGCTACAACTTAGCAGAAATGAAATAATTTAGAATAACATAACTTAACATAACATAACATAATAAATAAAAGTAGTGTAACCTAGCAAAAATAATATCATTTAGTAGAAAATTAAAAACTTGGCAGGAATATTACAAGTTATCAGAACTGCTATAATTTTGAAGAAATGTAGTAATTAGGCAAAACTGTCAACAGATAACAGCTGAAATGGCTCAAGTAATCTCAAAGTTACTTGTTTAACTGTTAAAAATTACCAGAAACATTAGAAAAGGAAGAAAATCAGCCAGCAGATAAACTGATGTGGAACAAAACCAAGGGAAAATAACAGAGTTTACACAGCTGGTGGAATCTAAAAATGGCAAAAACAAACAAACAAACAAACAAACAAACAAACAAAACAAACAAAAAAAACCCAAAACAAAACCCACACAAACAACATTTAGGTAATAAATGCACAAGATGCAGCGGTCAGAGATAAAAACACCCAAAAATAATGTTATTGAAATGCCAAAGAGTGACAGAAAGTTTAGAAAGTAGAAAACCAGTAGTAGAAAAGTAGAACATTCAAATATATTTAGAAACATATGATACAAAATATTTACTCAGTGGTTTTCCAATGATTACAATAATCGCATACAGAAATAAAAATCCTATTTGGGATAAACAGAAAAATATTAATAGAAAATGCAAATCAAATGGATCTAACATCTATACAAACAATTGAAGCATATGTTGGAATTGTGAACATATCCTTGTTTGCCATGTTTATGTTTATGGCCCTAAGATGCGCAGACACATGATAGGCTATTAACTGCAAAAATATACACATATATAAACAGCAAGTAAGAGACAAAAATATATCCTCTGATTTGCTGGAGTTTTGTGTAAATACCATTTGGCAAGGATAAACAACATGTTCCAATGCCACGTTAAAATTTTCATAAGCGTCATTTTTTCAGTTAGTTTACAGTTTCCTGATTTTATGATAAATATGGTACCAATCTACAAAATACTGTCGAAATGAAGTCCACATTGTGATATATTTGAAGTGTAGAGAGTCACACAGCTGAACAATCGATGTGCATATTTAAAGAAAGAGGGATCAAATAAAGAACATTATTGTGGAATAAATTACAGTGAAAATAATCACTGCTTTGCGTTAGAGAGTGACTTATGATGAGGTATTAATTGGCTTAACTTTACCTCTAACAGCTTTTCACATAGTGCTGTGACCAGGATGAAATCCATCATAAAGTAACTGTAAACAGTAGAACCATTAGCATGAATGTTATGGTTCTACTCTGATCAAAACTCAAGTCAGCTGTGTGACCTGATATAAAATAATAAAGAGGAACACATATAAATGGATGTAACCTTTATGAACTTTTCAAAATGACTTTATATGTCTGACCCATTATCTATATATATATATTAGAGCAGATGTCGAAAACCACTGTTAGACCTACTCTATACTAATGTAGTTACTGACACCCCATACTAAGGCAGGATTCATACAAACACACATTATTTATTCTCTTAAACATTTTCTTTTTTCACATTTTGAGATTGTGTAATTTCTATAAAGAATATGTGTAATGGTGCAATAGATATAGTTATTTAAATGTCCATAATAATCACATGATCATTTTTGTACATCCTACAATTCAAGATTTAGAGCTGTGTGTTTGTATGAATTCAGCTTGCTATACTTATAGACTTAGATATATTAATCCACTATTTACCCAAACAAGTTACATTGTTTGGGTAAATAGATTGGGTTTGTCCTACAAAATAATTATTCAACAATGAAAAAAAACACAAAAAACATCTAGACATTAATCCAGAGTTCAGTTTCATATGTCTGATATTGTTTGTTAAATCTGGTGACACAAACACAGTCAAAAATTCATTGCTAGTGTGACATGTGGTCCTTTTTGCCTTTAACCAACGATATGCTGGTTACTTGGACGAGTTTAGTATTTGCTGTCACAGAGGAATGTTAAGCATAAATCCAAAAGACAAAACTGAAAAAAATATGTTAATTGCAAACATGTTTTTGCTTAGTAAAAGGACTGAAATTACATGGAAACTGTCACCTTAAAGCCTCATTGTAAATATCATCACAAACAGATGTTTTACACACAGTTAACAAAGCTCCACCACATCCAATCACTGCATATAAATCTAAAAGAAAACAAAATAAATAAATAAAATAATAATAAAAAATTAACACAAGGGAAGACTTTTGATTAAAAACAAAGCGTAAAATAAGTGTTACCTTTGAATATTTGTGGGAAAAATCTGATACTACCCCAAGAATTCAAAGCCACACTGGAAACGATGACAGGCTTGCAGCCCTCTGTTCCTGGAGTGGGGTACCTGATCAGTAGCAGTGAGTTGACAGAAGTCGGTGTCTGTAAGAGTGGCCAAACACTGACACTCTGTCCACTTGCGTAGAGTCTAAGAAGCTGGAATGCAGGCACACTGTACGAGCTTGTTCTAAAAATACAGAAAAAGGAACATTTTATTTGTGTAAAGGCCTAAAAACTACAAATAAGTTATACAATGAACAATGTTGAAATACCTTATAGGTGCTGCAGGCCACATAACCAGAATCCAGAGCAATCTCACACTCACATGATGGTGAGGAAAGACTTGAGCTCTGCAATGAGGTTTGAATGTCTCAGTTGGGAGACTGAAGAACTTAGATCTGTTCTGTGTAGAATACCTGCACAGAGAGACCAAGTAGAAAAAGCATAGATTTGTAATCCATAATGTGAATTAAAACTCAAAAAGTGTCAACAAGTATAATCATTTGAGTGTGTAATTCTTTATGCATTAAACAGGATTTAAATTAATTAAATTAATTAAAAGCAATGACATTTTTATCAAAGATAAAGAATTGTACCTCTCTCTGCTCTGAGGATCACTGAGCATCTCTGACAGGAAATACAGTTTCCTCAGTATCAGTCATCATTGATGGTCTCAGAGGTGTGTAGTGTGGCAGCATGATGATGGTCTCCAGATCAGGCAGGAGGTCAGGTGATGTGTGTGTCATCTTCTCCATTGAAGACACACTGGTATGGCAGTTCATGAAACAGCAGTCTCCTTGTGGCATGTAGTTATCTGTGCAGTCCAGCACTGATGGATCAGGTTTGGCTCAGCAGTTCATGAAGATGGTGTTAAGATGTTGTTGTTTCAGCTGAGGATGGTGAAGCTTGAAGGTTTTCCCACAAAGGAAACAGGACTGTGTGTGCCCTGTCTGAAAAAATACATCTACAAAACATAAAGTGCTTTTAACACTACCCACCCACCCTCCCCACCCACCCATCTCAGCCCCCAAGTGTCTATGTAATGCTGGTATGGGGTGTCAGTTGCTAAATCTAATTAGTGCGTCAGAAAGCGGGGGCTACACCTAAAGCCCCCACTTTCTGATGTCTTTGTTTATTAGCAGCTTTTTCCAGCTTCTCAGAGAATTCTGACTTGGCCTTTATCCACCCAAACCCAAACCCACCCGGATAAAGGCCAAGTCAGAAAATGGATGCAGAAACTTTCCATGTACTTCTAAATCAGATTTAATATATATTCTGTAAGCTGTAAAAATGTTTTTCTCTACATAATGTATCATTATAGACATCTCTGGTAGCCTAAAGATAGTTTAAAAACTTTTAACATTTTTTACCTGTAAAACATGATAAGCAAAACCTCATTCATCCCAAAAACATTTGATTCTACAAAATTTACTATAATCAAGAAAATATAATTGTCTGTATTTATTCATGTACCCATAATAAATACCTGCATTTATCTGGGATTTATTTATTTACTATTTCATATTTGAAAGCCCTTTGAGGGGAAGCTCTCGTTTGTTGAGCTACATACGTCAGAGTAAAAAAAGTATCAAAAAAGGAGATGACAATTAACATCCATGAAAAAATGCATTAGTAGATTTAGTCATTTAAAACATGAGAATAAAAAATAAATTATGTCCGTTTAATACTTTTTGCAGCATATTTCAGATCTGAGGTTCATGATAACAGAAAGCAGATCTCCCGGCTCTGCATGAAGTACAGCCATAATTTGGTGAAATGATTAATAACATTGCAATAAGAAAGGGTCTTCTGACAGACAGAGTAGGGAAGACAATATAAAAAAATATGATTTTTCAATGAAAAATCTTTTTCATGCTCTACAATCAGTAAACTCTGTAACAAACATGATCTGTAATTGTTTCAAAACTCACCAGACGACTTCATGATTGGCTGGAGGACAGGACACAAAACACAGGGTTGTGGTAACTGTAATATGTCCTCAAAACACCTGAATGGAGATTCTTCTGTGGCTGAGAAATAAAAATGAGGTCAAGCAGGGTGTTCTTGTCTGTAGTGGCAGAAGTGATCAGCTGTGAATACCCTCTCGACTGAAACTGCTCCAGAATCTGTTTCCTTCCACTCTGTAACTGGTTCTCATTAAAATCTCCACACACAATGATTGGGTGACAGTCCATTATTTCAAGTGAATCTAAAAGACTTACCAGGTTTTGCATGAATGGTGTCAAACTGTAGTCTGGAGGTCTGTACACAACAGCAATGAGCACAGGGAATGGAGCCTGAACCTTCAACACTAAGAACTCAAGATCAGTGACATTATGCAGATACTGTTTTACCTGAACCTGAAAATGATTCCTCAAATACACAACAACTCCCCCACCACTTCTGCTGGCCATATGAGGAAAGTTTGTGTAGGACACATGTCTGTTGCGTTTAAACATGGTGTAGCCGTCCAAATGAAGACTGTCTGCAACAAAGGAGCCTTGGAGGTGAGACTCTGTGAGACACAAAACATCTGCTAAACACATTTCATGATGACTCTTTATGTCACTGATGTGAGATGGCAAACCCTCTGTATTGTGATGGATCAGTGTGAGAGTGTCAGGTCTGCTGGCTGTTTCTCTGACCTTAAGAAGAGGCATCATTTCCTCAACACTGGCTTGTCTCATGGTTTGGAGCGCTGCAGTTACCTCGGGATTGGCGTAAATCTTTTTCTCATCCAAGTCCTGCAAATAGAGTCCACTGAGAGACGTCACCCTGCTGAGAGCAACATAAGCCATACCTGGTTCAAAAATGTTCTTCATTGAAACTACAGCTGTCTGTGTTGTAAGACCCTGGGTTTTGTGAATTGTGCAGGCAAATGCTAGCTTTACAGGAAACTGTCTGCGTACCGCTCCTTTAAACTTCAGACTCTCCTCTGCTCTCTCAATGTAAACCAGATCATCAGATGCTGCATTAGCACTGCGGTTGTGTCTCATAGGCTGCCGGTTGTCCATTCTGAGCCCCAGTTTAATTATGTGTCCATCATTTTCAGATCTCACCACCTTTATCAGTATACCAAAAGCACCATTGACCAAACCGTTTAGTGTGTCCAAGTTTCTGGTCAGCATCACTCGGGCTCCTTCAGCAACATTCAGGGTGTCAGGTAAATCATTTCTCCCACCTGTAAATGGTTTGTCTCTTTGTGCCATTCTGCCTGTACATTTATCCTTCTGGAAATCGTCTGCAGTGATGATTATAATGTTTGAATGAAGCTTCTTGAGCGTATCTGTGTTGTGGGATTCCACATTCTTGTTGGTGGCATAAATGTGTAAGACCTCGATTGGACATTCTTCTGGTGCAGTCACAGCCTGTGACAACAAATCTCTGTCGCACTGAGAAAGCTCATCTGTCTTTTCTTTCACTCTAATCCTGTTCAACATCTCTGCAAAGGCAACATCATCTTTCTGACGCATGATCTCCGTTAGAGTGATCATCTGAAAATGTTCCTGCCATAGGTCAATCTGTTCTGGATCATAAACGCAGAGAGGCTTAGACTGTCGCACTGGTGGCAGCTGGTAAAAATCTCCAACAGCTAAAACTGACATTCCACCAAAAGGTCTCTGAGTGCCTTTGATTTGTTTCAGTCTTGCATCCACATAAGCAAAAAGGGGTTTTGAAACCATTGAAATCTCATCAATAACAATAATTTCAGCATTGATAAGCTCACATCTGACTTCATCCAGTTGGTTACCAAGTCCTTGAATGGGTGGTTTCAGACTCCTGGGTAGTTTCAGTAGAGAATGTAACGTAGAGCCATTGATAGAAAAAGCTGCTGTCCCAGTAAATGAAGTCAGTAAAACAGTTGGATTTGATATGTCAGCTTCTTCTGCATTAGCAGGCAGTCTGCTCAGGATCTTTGATGCTTCAGAGTGAATACATTTAATCAGATGTGACTTTCCAGTTCCTGCACCACCGTTGATATAGAAGAAAAATGGATCTGGGTTTAAACCACAAACTCGCTGAATACACCAGTCTCTTATGGCATAGAACACGCAGGCCTGCTTCTGGTTCAGATTCTGATACATTACACGTACCACAGCTGGATCGACTGCAGGTTGTTCTCTGACGGCTCTGATCTCTGTTACAGCATCAGACTGACGACTGTAGTCGGGAACATTCTCCTGTTCGTTCTCATCATCAGAATGTCTTTCAGGAAGATTCTCATCACATTGCAACCTCACAACTTCAGATTCAGGAGCAAGATTACACCATTCATCAATCACAACATCCCTATTTTGTTCAAACTCTTCCAGTGCACTCTCAATATCCTCAGAGTTCTTCTCATACTTGTCTTTATTTCTCTTCACAATCCTTTTCACAGACTCACTGTGGTCTGAACATGGAAGTCGTACAAAACCTGAGTTGTAGAAGGACTGATAGGTTTGGAACCCTTGTGGTTTCAGTTCCTGCTCTGATCTGTGTGGAAGGTAAAGTCTCAACAGTCGACCATAATATTGCTCGGGATCTTTTTCCTGTGAACAGTGGTAATACCTGATTATAGCTGGTTTATCATTCTTTCGCCTTTGTACAAATCCAAGCTGGTTTAGAAGAGGAAGCACATCTTTTCCTTCATTTGGACCACTCACCAACCGGCACAAGGCAGCAAAATCAGCCAGTGACATTTCCTCATATTCTGGTGTCTCAGGTCTGCATTTGTATTTATCACTCAAACTTGTCATCCAAATATTACAACTGTCATGTGTTGTGGTTTCCAGATAGCTCATTGGACGGCTCATTTTTACTGGGTTATCATCTGTTGGTACAAATACAACACTGCGGGAACATTTTTTCATTTTTAGGCCACAGACTCGAGTCACACACTCCTGTGCGCTGATTTCTCTCTTTTTTGAGTAAGCCTGCATCACAGCTCTCATTTCATCACATTCATTGACCGTGTTGTTTGCAGAGTTGTCAATAACTGTCTTCAGGTATTCAGAGAGGCCAGATTCTTTCTTCGTTATATATTTACAGAGGTATTCTATACATGAGTAGGCATTCAATATGAACGAGACATCTAAATTAGAGTTCCAGGCTTCAAGCAGGTGTGGGTTGTAATTGTTGATCCAACAGTCCTTTGGGTCACGTTTCAGAATCAGCGCTGTTTTCTTGTTTATATCTTGGAGGCATTGCTCATACTCATTCATTGTCAAGTTGCATCGTGACAGAATCTGCTCTATGGTGAGGGAAGCAGCTTCAGGTTCCTTCAGCAGGTTCAACAAAGGTCTGAGTTTGGCTTTTGCAGCTTCAGTGTCTGAATCCTCATCCTTTCTCACAATCATTGTTCTTGTGGCTGGTGGTTTTGGAAACCCAAATCTACAACCAGAGTTCACACTCTTAAAGCATGTTTTTGTGTGGTTTTTGCTGTGCTTTTGTAGTTCAGTGACTTTTTTGTGCAGTTCAGGTTGTTTTTCTGGATCAGGGAGTTGAGCTGAGATGTATCTGTCCACAAAGTCACAGACAGTTGGGTCATCGTCCACATCTACTTCTACCTTTTCTCTAATCCACAGCAACATGTGTATATGCGGACTGCCTCTGTGCTGGAACTCAACTCTGTAAAAGTAATCAATGATTTCACCAAGGGGCTGTGCAGGAGAAAAAAGCAAATCTCTGAACAAAGCCTCAACACGCTTATCAAACATTCGCATGGTGGTTACTGGATTTGATCTTAGAATTTCACACTTTTCTGACCAGTCCAGGGCTTCGAAATCAACCTCTTCACCTTGCTGTCTCTTTATTGCTTGAATCACTTCAGGCCATCTCATCTCAGCAGCAGAGAAAGTGACAAAGAACTGAGGTGTTCCTATTTGACGGACCATACTGAATAGATCTTTGGTAGTTTTCTGCCAGTAAGCTGGAGTTCCTCTGAGTGGCTGCATAAATCTGATTGCATCTTTATTTCTTACCAGCTTCTCTACTTCTGTCTTACTTTGTAACATTCCTGATGTGATTTTGCGTCCATCTTTGGTCATAGTTTTACCTTTCCTTAGCTGTATTGTCATGCTGGAATTAGCCAAGTGTATTTCAGTGACAAACTGTGAGAAAAACAGGTAATTTGTATCTTTAGCAAATCTTGCATCAATGTTGAAAAGCCTCGACTTGAAGTAAGCACTCGGTGTGAGTTTAAGACGTCTCTTTTCATCCAGTGTATTCTGACCAGTAGGAAACTGCACAGGAAATGCCATGGCTTCCAAATGAGGAGTTCTGAAGAAGCTAACAGGATTGTTTCTTTCTGCAGGAGCCACACAATATGTGTTATCAGTGAAACAGAGAATCTCTTCTGAAATGTCTACAGGCTGCAGACAACTTTCTAGAGCAAAACCTCCATTGTTCAAATCACTTTCTGGTTCCTCTGGATTTTGTTCCTCTGGTTGTTCATCACAGGATTGCATATTAATATCTTGTTCACTTTCAGACTCGGTTTCACACAAAAGGGCATCTTTTTCATAGTTGTCAATTTCCATTAAATCTGCTTCATTATAATCATCACTTGCCATGCTGGCTTCATCACTGCTGTCATCATCAGGTAACGTGGGATCACAAAGCAATGCATCATCTCTGATAACAATATCTGTGTACTGTGGATGAATCTGTTTGAGTTTACGCAGGGCTTGGATCAGTTTAGACCAGGTGACAGTCTGGAACAGCTGATGGCCTTTGTAGCACAGTCGTCTTTTCAACTTGATCCTCATTATCTGTGATTGGTTTCTGAGCCGCGGTAAAGAGTCAACTGTTTGTTGGACCTCAGATGGTACACACACCACATTACCACGTATGAGTCTTTGTCTGCCCTTTGGAAGTGGAATAATCTTAGCAAATGGGATGCATTTGGCAATCAGATGTCTCTCCAGAATGTTGAGATCACACAGTTCAGCTGGAATATCCTGCAGATCTAAACCATTGACAGCAGCAAGCCTTGGCATGCGTCCACTTTTGAGGGAACTGTGACACGTGTGACAGATATACTCCTTTTTTCTCTCAACAGGAAAGCTGCAGTTATCATTACATGCTTCATCACACACATGAACAAATTTACCAGTTAGACACTGCTGAGCTACAGTTTGGTGTTTTGAGTAATTGTTTCTTTTGCAGATTTTCACCTGATTAGGAAAAGAAGCTTTTAGACAAACAGTACAAACATAAGATGGTGCTGACTTAATGTTTGATCTGAAACGAAATATGGCCTCATTCATTAAACTGTTATCTGGATGACACTGTAAACTTTCAGCTGGTCGATGCATCTGACGATATTTTCTTTTTATTTTCATTGCACATCTGATATTATGCATCTGTCTAAAAGAAAACCCGTTCCAATATTTTACTCTCATTCGTTCTCTCATATTCTCTTTGTGTTGTTGCTGAAATTGTCTCTCTTCTGCATAACGTTTAGTGATATAACATTGTTTTTTCTGTCTAAATGCTTCACTTTCTTTATATAGGTTAGAAACATATGACCTCATGTAAGCTTTATGTTTCTCTCTGAATTCAGCACAAGTTCTGTATATTCTTCTAATACGTTCCTTCTGCTTTTCTTTGAATATCGGATTGTCTTTATACATCCTTATGACATGTTCTCTTTTTTTCTCTCTAATTTTAGCACTTTCTCTATAGATCCTTCTCATTTGCTCCTTCTGTTTTTCCTTAAAATCATCTCTTTCCTTATAGATCTTTCTCAAATGTTCCCTCTGTTTCTCTCTATATGTAGGATTTAGCTTATATAGATTGCTTTTGTACACACTCTTCTTTTGTCTGTGATCAGGATCATTAGACTTTCCACTGGAATTTCTTTTCTTTGCCTTAAAGCTTTCATTGGAAGTGTACATCTGCCTTTCTTTCTTTTTCTGATTTTCCTTTCTTTTTGGTAGTTTTTGTTGGGCCAGTGATCTTCTCCTCATTTTTTTCCTTTCCTGTTTACTATATTTCAGCAGTTTATATGAAAGTTCCTGTGTTGTCTTGGTTAAACAGGAGGCAGCGGTTGGATCCTTCTGAGGAACAGAGTCTGATGTTACCTGAGTTTCTCTCACAGAAGATGCAGATGTTTCTTTTTGTAAAAAATCAGAAAGATGACGGTTGCTTTCAGGAGCAGCTGTCTCATTTGAATAATCCACTCTGGATGATGTCACTTCTGTGGTTAAAGTGTCGATCACGGTTTTTTGTGTCTGCTCAGTGGATGTCTGGGAGTTTAATTCAGGAACAGGTTCATTAAAATCTGGTGCTGGAGCACTTGTAGTGCATTGTCTGTATTCTGTGTTTTGATTAGCATCTCTTTGATTAGCAGCATTTTGACTGTGAAACTCGACAGGCTGTAGCTCATAAGTGCAGGTTGGTGCGATGCTAAGCGTTCGGTACAAGCATTTGATCCTGTCAATCATGTCGTTAAGACGTGTGAATTTTAACATAACTGCAGTTCCACCACTTACAGCTAGCGACAATGGCATTCCAGTAGACTTACGTGGGTGAGGGTCAAAATATGCAAATTCACCAGAAGTCAGCCTGCAAACTGCAATGACATTTCCTCCCATGACTAGCAAAGCGTAGTGAACATCTGAAACCAAACACTGTAGTCCCTGTTCAAGGCTCGGAAGATGATCTGTACCATCAAATGTGCCATAACGAGCAAAATGAGAATGAATCTCCACTTGATACTCATGTCTGCGGCTGGTGACCACTGTGGGAAGCTCATCACAGGCTAGAAACACGCTGTTCACAAACCTCTTTCTGGCATCTGAATACATGGCATGGCCTTTGTCCAACACACGGTTAAGATCTGCTCTGGTAATGAATTCATCCTCGTGTAAGAATGACAGGAAAACCAAACTGTTAGCCATGCATTGATGATTCCTGTACTTTCCATACTTAGCAGAGGCCTGGCTGCGGGACGCACAGATGCTACTCACTCGTGGACGAGTTTCACTGTTTGTAACCTGTACATGAGACGGGCCTGGAGCTTCTCCATCATGCTGCGTTTGCACAGTTACCTGGGGTTCAGTCGGGATTACCTGCTGTACTTTAGCATCTGGCACACGTGCTGAGGGAACACCTCTCTTTACCACATCTGCATAAGACACTGCGGCTGTCTGAGCACTGCTCTGCACTTCTGGACTGGGAATACTTGTAACAGACACCTTTACCTGCTCACCAGTCTGAGAAACATTTACCTGTTCTTTCTGCTTTTGCCATCTGAGCTTCTGGGACTGCGACCTTTGACCTTTTCTCGGCATTTTGTTAAAGTACAAAGTGGAACTTATATGTATACACAAATGTGAACAAAAGTCAACCTGTAAACACTGAAAAACTAATGACTTTAATGACTATTAAATCAAATTTATCAGAATTAATGTAAAAGGCTGACTTAAATACAAACTCAATATAAAAGTTCTTTGAAAACACTTTGGTCTGTTTTTTTGTAACTTTTTCAAAAACTGTATATTATTCCTTCTTATATTTTTTTTAACCAGACTGGATAACAAATAGGTCTATACTTCTGTAATGTAATATGCAGAATAAATCTCACCAATCAATCAACAGGCTATAATAAAACTCTTAACTTTTAAGTAGACTGTGTAAATCTTTCAGATATTTAAAATTTAAAGCAAATATGAGCTGTGATGGTGTGGTGATCAGATGACAGGCGATGGGGATTCTTCAGCTGGATGTTCTGCAGCAGTCAAGAAACAGGAAGTCTGGGTTCTCAGGGCAGCCTCTAGATGACAACTGTAACTGAATACTTACACTGAGTGACAAAAAAGGGTTTGTCCTTCAATAATAATAGTATAAACTTGTAGTCAAATGTTATAACCAATGAAACAGACTTGAAAAATGTATTTGAATCAAATTTAATATTTATGTGAATATAAGAGTCTGAATTACAAAATAACCAGATTATCTTACTACAAATATCTCAAAAAAGGTGTATATAAGTTTATATAATTTATCAAATTGCACTTGTAAGCCAAACTATCAGTGTTTATTTCAAAGTGTAATGCAAAATTAAAATGACAAATGTAGGGCTCTGTAAGTAGTTTCTACAGTGAGTTCTACTGTACTGTAATTCTATTACTGTATATTCAACTTTTTACTTGTAATTTCCAGCAAAATGACTGGATGTGAGAGACTTTAAAGACAGGAAAGATGGAGCAGTGAGAGCGGAGATCTCTCAGAATTCTGAAAACAGATCGACGAAGTTGTGGTAACTTCAATTTCCAAAAACTTGGTTTCTTGTCAAACTTAGATTTCTTGTCAAACTTAGATTTCTTGTCAAACTTAGATTTCTTGTCAACACAGGTTCAAGCTTGTCAAAATTAGATAGAGCTCATGGCGGAGAAATGATAGAAGATAGAATGGCTTGTCAAAAAAGATGGAGCAGGGAGAGGGAGAGTGATAGGACAGACTGAATATGCTTGTTAATTGCTTGTCAACGATAGAGGGAGAGGGTTTTCTGCAGCAGGTCACCTGTAAGACAAAAAGAGACTGGAATTAGGCATATTTCCAATAAACATGGCTTTCAAGTATTTTTCGGACTATAAGTCAAACTTAAAATTCTTTAGTTTTCTCAAAAATTAACAGTTTACCTTATGTATTAATTCTGGCTGTGCTTACTGACCTCAACCCAATTTTATGTGCTACACGGCGCTCAAACATCTGTCAAAATGTTTTAGTACGACTTTGGAAAGCTACGAAGCTGCACCGTTTGATGGATTGTTGGAGCATTACAGCTACAGTAGTCAGGTGCCTCGCGGAGTAATTCGTATTGTGCTTAAACATAATATTATGGTGTGTGTATGAGAACCTGGCATCTGTTTAGAGACATGCGTACGAAGCAGATTTCAAACTGATCAATCACATTCATCAATCCACAAATCCTGAAAAGTGAGTGCATTGTTCTGTATTTTATGTCTTACAACTGAACAATGCTAAGAGTTATTGTAAATGAGTTGAATAAAGTTTGGCTTATCTGTTTTGTTTGGCTTAATGTGACTTAGAATTCAGTGTGCCTTACAGTCCGAAAAATACAGAACATATATATATATATATATATATATATAATTACACACTGAAGAGTTGTACAGCACATTATTAGATTCAACTGAATGAAAATGTTTAACATAATGGTGGAACATTTCTAAGGACATTTTTACATTCTATTAACACAATAAAAACAGAGTCTGTAAACCAAGATGTGGTGCTACAGTAACTTACTGTAAACATTATATGGTCAAGCTAAACCCACACAATGAAGTTAGAGCAGACAGTTTCAGACCACCTGCTTTAAACACTTCACATGCAGTCAACTCAAACTTATGACACATCACATGTTCCTAAATGCCCAAAGGTCTCAAATTCTTGTTTCTGTGTGTACTTACCTGGTACAACAGTATATCATAATGTCTGGGGAGCCGTTAACATAAAATAATTTACTCAGTATGACTTTTGGCAAAATGAAAAATTTGGAGACAGATGACTCCTATACAGCAGTTTCTATATATTTCAGTCAAATATGGGGCATGTTTAATACACACTCCACTAAATCTATAATAAACTTAGCATGGCCGATATTAGGGCCTAATTAAAAATGTAGTATGATGATAAGCGAGATCTGTAAGTCTGGAAATGTTTACATAGACTTTTCTAGGATTTGATGACTTTTGATAATCACCAATAGCTGTGCTGACTCACACTCACTAAACTGAATCTCCTATAATGAGAAACATTTCCCAGCACTGCACCTCAGACAAACCTTTACTTACCAGACTTGAGACGATCAGATCAGCAGTCTAGAGAAAGGAAACAATTCATCAGATCACTGTTTGATGATTCAGACAGTAGAGCCTCTTCACACACAATCCAAATGACTGTGACACAAATTAACTAGTATAATCCTCAATTACTTTACTTTTTTAAGTTCACTGTAGTCTAAAGAGGAGATAATTGAACTGCAGGGTCTCACATGGCTTTAGCATGTGTAATAGAAGCATTATTACTACAGGCACCAATATTTGTTGTCACAAGTGCAGGATACACCAAATATTTCCTACACAGAAGCCTTGTGCCTCCAACATTTTCTACAACAGGTCAGTGCTAATAAAGTGTGAAAAACCAAAACTTTTAATGTCTTTTCAGGTTAAAAACATTAAATACAAAGTAATTATTTAAATCAGAAGCAACAGAAAACCTCATCATGTTTTGGTTAGTCTGATATAAATATGCAAATCCTAAAATACATATAAATATTGACATGTTACCATAACAGACTTGCACCATGTTTTGTGATTAAAAGGAAATATCTTAAAATATTACACTACAAAGTCCTTTCATTGTACCAGTTGCTAGGAATATTTATGTATTTTGCAATGTCCCTTTTTGGCAACATTTCTATTTAATTTTAAAACATATTATGTTCACTAAATAAGTAATAAACTAATTAGACACACTGGTTGTAATGTACCTAACAATGTCCACTCACACCTCTGGTTCTCTTCGTTTTTATTATTGCTTAACTGTTAAAGCTATTACTTATACCGAGTCAGGCAAAATACTAATACAGTGTTCTGACTTTAATACATCAGCAGAATTTGAGAGACAATATAAATCAATACCTGTGCAGCTCTTAAGTGTTTGAGCAACCACTTATACTGACTCCCCTAAAACACTTTCATTGTTTTGTCTGCTACTTAAATCCACAAACATAAATAGAAAATGAACACCTGGATAAAGACATCTGACATTTAGCTATGTTTGGATTTGATGAGCCATAAGAAATTTAAATCATACATAAATGGGCTATTAAACTTCAGGGACATTTTCAGGGACAGTCAGAGGCCCTGTGTGGGGGCTTTGCTGCTACAGGTCACAAATCCTGTGTTTTCGCCAATCAGTAAATGGAAACATATCACAAAAAGTCAAACTACTGTATGCAAGTCATCAAACGTGCTACACAATGCCAGGTTCATACTGCTTCAGTTACAATCACTGTTTACTTACCAGCAAAGGCAAAACCAAAGATCTCGTTCACTCTGTGTAACAAAAGACAAAGCACAAAAATACAGAATGAGACAACTCAGATCAGCATCACAGTCAATACTACATCACTCTGTGCAGTCCAAAAGATTCAGTACACTTATTTGTTTACCACAGCAACAAACAACTCACCTCTTTTTTCTACACCTTATTAATGATTACTGTCTTCATTAAGGTAAAATGTGGTTTCATCCATTTGTAATAAGCCACACAAGTTTCTCAGTTATGTGATAGCTCTATTAGTTTGGTACTATTAGATAACACAGTAGATTTAATAAGCAATGATTTGCTATACCTAGCACTGCACACTTTATCAAATTCTGGCATCACAATTTCAAAGCATGAGCAATCATAAATGAAAGCTTGGATAATATTTTTGTAGGCTTCAACATTTGAGTTGGTCTGTATTCAAATTCTGCTTCCTAAAAATATTATCACCTGCACACAGTATCATTTAATATGTTGTTGTTTTAAATATCTACATATCATATTTATAATATTAATATTATTTATAATATTAATGGTGCACTGCTGCATATTTATTTGAAGGTGGCCTTTTTTAGATTTCATTAATCTTTCACATATTGAGAAGTTAAACAGAGCTGCAGGTGTAGGTTTTATTTAAAAAAAAAAAAAAACAACCTGAACAAACAAGTGTGTGTTAAATACTTCTTAAAATTTAACTAAAAAACTTCTTGTTAAGAAACGTTATTATTCTTATATTATGTGTTTTATCCTCACTCTCTCTCTCTCCCTCTCCCTTCTGTTAATTAACCTACAACACAGATACACCCGCACAGGCACGTGACTCTTTTCTCCCGGCTTTCAGTCAGAGGCTCCCTCGAAGTTGCCCACCCTGCTGCTTCAGCAGCTAATCAGTGGTTCTAAAATGGCGGCTCATTACCTTATAACCTAAAGAATGAGGCCGTTTTAACTGACTGATTTGTGAAGAGGAGAACTAACTTCAGCTTCCCTAAGAGACTCAGAAACACTAACACACCGAATGAACCAAATAAAACAACACAATAACTGTATTAAACAATTAAATGAACCATATTAATTTCACACTAGGCCTATAGGAGCTAGGCTAGGCGTTAGCGCTTAGGTTGCTAGGGCTAGCATACCAAATACTCCTTTTAAATACTAAAATTACAACGTTTCACTAAAAAAGCAGCCATTGTGTTACTTTAATATGACTTATACTTCGACTGGCTTCATAAGTCACTAACAACAACTCGGTAAATCACTCAAACAGCTTATACACATTTAATTTCAGAGAAGAGAGACAGAGAGGAAGCGCTTACCGGCAGGGATCAAGCAGAGAGTGGGCGGAGATTCAGTAGTCAGCCGTAGACGTAAAAAAGAGGCATTCACGGGTAGTGGGAAACTTCGCCATTACACAAAATTGGCATTGAAAAGGTGAAAAATATATGTAGATTTAAATATTATTATACTAGATTTTTTTGCAACAAAAAACAACTAGTAGAAATTTAATTCTATAAGTTTAATAAATGTTTCAAACAGGATTCTTTGAATTTGAAATAATGGTTAACAGACATAAATAAACATAAGGTCATTATGTTAAAATGTACTGTATTATGATAGATTTATGTAACTGACTGCAGTAATAAGAACAGTCTTCAGGACAGTAGGAGCTGCAGAGTCTCATCTCACTGCTCTGCAGGACTCAAGAGGCTCAGGAGGTCCTTTAACCCCAATGCTATGAGACTTTTTAACAGTGACCCTTGAAATGTTCATTGCACATTTATTTCTTTTTTTCTAAATCATAATGGTTGTAATCATATAAACTTTATATTTAGTTGAAATACTATGTTTTAGCACAAATACTATAAAATGGCAGAAATAACATATCACAAATACTGTATTTGGTAGAAATATGTTTTAGCAGAAATATTATAGTTAGCACAAATATTATAAAATAGCAGAAATATTATGATTAGCAGAAATACTGAAATACTGAAAAGCAGCAAAAAATCTATGATTTAGCACAATAGTAATAACTTGCATAGAAATATTAGAAATACAAAATGGAAAGCTGAAGAAAACCTGAATATGGTTAGATTTGTTAGAAAAACTATGACTAATCAGAAATCCAATGTTTTAGAACAAATACTATATTTTGCACAAATCTTATGAAATAGCAGAAACAGTATGATTTAGCACAAATGCTGTATTTAGCACAAATACTGAAAAGCAGCAGAAATGCTATGACTTAGCATAATTGTAATAATTTAAATAGAAAAATTGGAAAAGCAAAATGGACAGCTGAACAAATGCTGAACATGCTATAACAGTATAACAGTAGTATAACAGTCACACAATCACAAACATGGACACATATGGAAACACACATGCACAGAGAGACACACACAGGATCAAATTCAGTCAACCAGTCTAAATATATTGAATTTAAATCATACAATAAGATGCTCCCATAAAAACTCTCTCTCGCCCTCTCTCTCTCTCTCTCTCTGTCACACACACACACACACACACACACACACAGGGAGAGAACAGCAAGTTTCTAGGTCAGTCAAGCAGCCTGGGAGCTGCTAAATTTGAATCCACCAATCAGAGAGGCTGTATACTTTTTCCCGCCAAAATAGTTGCACCAGCTTACACACACGCAGCACAGAGAGAGACAGGATTTTTGCAGTCTATTTTTCATAGTCAGGATTCCTCTCAAACAAACAGCCATAAATTCCTAACCGTAGGGGCTAAAACAGTCATTCTTAGACCGTTTTCTTCAGAAGACATGGGGGGATCTTGAAATGTTGACCATTTAAAATACAAATATGAAATATTAAAGATATATAACATAGATGATTGGTTGGCTTAGAAGCCATGAATGACCCAATATGCAAATTTGAATGTGCCAGGGCTCAGATATGATTGGTTGTCTTAGAAGCCATGAAGGCCCCAATATGCAAATTTGAATGTGCCAGGGCTCAGATATGATTGGCTGGCTGGGAAGCCGTCCAGGTCCTGATAGGTAAGTTTGAATATTACAGTCCTTACAGAGGACTGACTCCCTGGGGACCTGGCAGAAATATATAGAAATACAATGATTACCCAGAAATACTGCATTTAGTAGAAATACTATGTTTTAGCACAAATACTATAAAATGGCAGAAATACTATAATTAAGCAGAAATATTATATTAAGTACAAATCCTATAAAATAGCAGAAATAGTATGATTTAGCAGAAATGCTGTATTTAGCACAAATACTGTAAATCAGCAGAAATGCTATGACTTAGCACAATAGTAATAAGTTAAATAGAAAAATTGGAAAAGCAAAATGGACAGCTGAAAAAATCCTGAACATGCTAAGGGTCCCTCAAATGTAATTGTTAAATGAAAAAAAATCAGCAAAAAAAAAGCATAACAGTCACACAATCACAAATATGAACACATATGGAAACACACAAGCACAGAGAGACACACAGGATCAAATTCAGTCAACCAGTCTAAATATATTGAATTTGAATCATACAATAAGATGCTCCCATAAAAGTCTCTCTCTCTCTCTTTGTCACACACACACACACACACACACACACACACACACACACACACACACACACACACACACACACAGGGAGAGAAAATCAAGTTTCTAGGTCAGTCAAGCAGCCTGGGAGCTGCTAAATTTGAATCCACCAATCAGAGAGGCTGTGCACTTTTTCCCGCCAAAACAGGTGCACCTCTTTTTACACACACGCAGCACAGAGACAGAATTTGTGCTGTCTATTTTTCATAGTCAGGATTCCCCTCAAACAAATGGCTATAATTTCCTAACTGTAGGGGCTAGAACAATCATTCTTACACCGTTTTGTTCAGAAGAGATGGGGGAATCTTCAAGTGTTGACAATTTATCATTAAAATATGAATTATTAAAGATATTTGACTTGCAATGCACCATAACTGAGTAGAGGCGAAGAGAAAACTGCCTTGACTCACCCTCAAACAACGCTTTATAACTCTAAATCTATTTGGAGTATTGATATCATTCTGTGTCATGTATCATGTTGTCATGTATCATGCTGTCAAGAGACAGCAGGCTTTGGTGAACAGTCATGGAAATTTTCAGGTCTCTGTGGAAATCCAAAAAAAAGATATGACGAGAGAAAAAAGTGCCTCATTTCCAGAGTTTGAAATCTGAAGAAATCTGAGCGAAGGACAAATTTCCTACCCTCAAACAAGTGTAACTCATCTCAGAACGGTAATAGGTGAGAAAAAAATTCTTGAATTGTGAGCGTCAGGAGTGTCTGAAGATATACTGGGACAAGCCTCATGTTTTAACTTCGCTTCGTTAAGGAGATATGACGATTCGAATATTCCTCTCATGACAGAAATCAAGCGGTGATTTTGAACAAACTCTCCATTGACTTTGTATTGAGACTTTTCCAACCTTGTGTTGGTCTGAGGAGATTTGGCAAAATTCTATAAATCCCACAATAATGACAGTGACATTCTCTGAAAGCCAGCAAAAATACCTACGTTTTGATGTATAATTTGTGTGGGTTGAGTGAAAATTGAGCGAGTAGTAAGAAGTTGTTCGGACATGAAGAGAAGACTGCAAAACTTACAGTGGCTCACTGAAAGCCAAGTGCATAGCAACCATAACAACGCATGTATTTTCTGAAAAATCATAATTTTGCAACTCAGAACTTAAAGAGGGATAAGATTAGAACTATAAAAGATATGAAAAAGCTGAATCATATATGAATAGCCCAATAAATTGTGAACATTTTAAAGTTTGAATGGTTGTTCTAGGTGAAAGTATGAGGAAGTAGTTAAGTTTCAAAAACAAGCAAGTTTTAGCAGAATTTTGGAAGTTTCCCATTCATTTCAATGGGACAAATTAAAGGAAAAAAACGTAATATTTTAAAAAGTATAATAGCAAAAAATACCAAAAATCATAGCAGGAATTAGCAGAAATAGCAGAATAGTTTAAAATTTGAATGGTGAAAATAGCACAAAAATTGTGGAAGTAGTTAACGGACGAAAAACGTACGGAAGCAACTTGAAGAATAATAAAGAACTAGAAAAATTTGCATTTCCTGCGAAAATGCAGTGTGGATGCTTTAAAGCTGAAGCTGTCTGCTGAAACTAGCAGAAAAAGCTGAAAAGTTGCAAAAATTGTAAAAACTTTGCAGAAGCAAAGGAACTTTGCTAAAATGTAGTAACTTAGCAGAACTGCAATATCTGAAAGGAAACATAATACTTGGCAGAAATACAATAGCATAGCAGAAGTTAGCAGAAATATTGTAACTTACCAGAAACATGATAACTTCTCAAAAATACAAGAATTTAGGAGAAATAGTATAAGATAACAGAAAGAATATATTTAGCCAAACATTCTTAAACATTACAGAAATACTATGATTTAGAAAAACAGTACAACATAGCAGAAATGCTGTGATTTACCAGAGACACTGCAATATACTATGAATATTGTAATACTATGTTTATATTAAAATACTATGTTTTAGCAAAAATACTCCAGTTTAGCACAAATATTATAATATAGCAGAAAAACTATTCTAAAGCAGAAATGCTATATCTAGAAAGAAAAATATAATATAGTAGAAATACTATGATTTAGCAGAAATCCTACAATATAGCTTAATAACAATGATTTAGAACAGATAATATGATTGAGCAGAATAGTAATAACTGAAGTGAAAATATTGGAAAGGTAAAATGATAAGCTGAATAAAAAGGAACATGGTTAAGTTTGCTCAAAACTAATTTTTATTCACCTGTGAAAAAGTAAAATAAAAATACATTTAGAAAAAAAAAACAAGAACAGCCAACAGATACACAAAATCAAATATGGATACACAAATCACCAAATGCACAGAAAATCAAATATCGATACACAAATGTACAGAGAGAGACAAACACACAGGGTCTATGCCAGTCAACCAGTCTGAATATATTATATTTTTATCCACGAATGAGATGCTGCCCTAAAAAAAGGTCTTTGTGTGTGTCTTTCTTTCTCTCTTTCTCTTTCTCTCTCTCTCTTTCTCTCTCTCTCTCTCTCTCTGTCACACACACACACACACACACACACACACACACACACACACACACACACACACACACAGCAGCAGCAGCAGCAAGTGAACAGGATGTTTCTAGGTCAGTAAAACAGCTGTGAACTTCTCAATTTGAATCCACCAATCAGAGAGGCTGTGTGCTTTTTCCCGCCAAAACTGGTGCACCAAGTGCAGGCTTTTACACATGCAGCACAGAGAGAGACAGGATTTTTGCAGTCTATTTCTCATAGTCAGGACTCCCCTCAAACAAATAGCCATAAATTCCTAACCGCAGGGGCTAAAACAGTCATTCTTAGACCGTTTTGTTCAGAAGACATGGGGGAATCTTGAAATGTTGACCATTTAAAATACAAATATGAAATATTAAAGATATATGACATAGATGATTGGTTGGCTTAGAAGCCATGAATGCGCCAATATGCAATTTTGAATGTGCCAGGACTCAGATATGATTGGCTGGCTGGGAAGCCCTGAAGCCCACAACATGCAAATTTGAATGTGCAAGCCCTCAGATATGATTGGTTGTCATATAAAAAGCCATATAAAAAGCAGTAAAACTGTACTATGATTTGGTAGAAAAACTATAATTAATCAAAAATACTATATTTAGCAGAAATAGTATTTTTTAGCAGAAATACTACATTTAGCACAAATCTTATGAAATAGCAGAAATAGTATGATTTAGCAGAAATGCTGCATTTAGCACAAATACTGAAAAGCAGCAGAAATGTTATGACTTAGCACAATAGTAATAACTTAAATAGAAAAATTGGAAAAGCAAAATGAACAGCTGAAAAAGTCCTGAACATGCTAAGGGACACTCAAATGTAATTGTTAAATGAAAAAAGAATCAGCAAAAAAAAGTATAACAGTCACACAATCACAAATATGGACACATATGGAAACACACAAGCACAGAGAGACACACAGGATCAAATTCAGTCAACAAGTCTAAATATATTAAATTAAAATCATACAATAAGATGCTCCAATAGAAATTCTCTCTCGCCCTCTCTATCTCTCTCTCTTTGTCACACACACACACACACACACACACAGGGAGAGAACAGCACGTTTGTAGGTCATTTAAGCAGCCTGGGAGCTACTAAATTTGAATCCACCAATCAGAGAGGCTGTGTACTTTTTCCCGCCAAAACAGGTGCAACTGCTCACACATACGCAGCATAGAGAGAGCCAAACACACAGGGTCTATGCCAGTCAACCAGTCTGAATATATTAAATTTCTATCCACCAATGAGATGCTGCCCTAAAAAAGGTATTTGTGTGTGTCTTTCTTTCTCTCTCTCTCTCTCTCTCTCTCTCCCTGTCTCCCCGTCTCTCTCTCTCTCTCTCTCACACACACACACACACACACACACACACACACACACACACACACACTGCAACAGCAGCAGCAGCAGCAGCAGAAGCAGCAAGTGAACAGGATGTTTCTAGGTCAGTAAAACAGCTGTGAACTTCTCAATTTGAATCCACCAATCAGAGAGGCTGTGTGCTTTTTCCCGCCAAAACTGGTGCACCAAGTGCAGGCTTTTACACATGCAGCACAGAGAGAGACAGGATTTTTGCAGTCTATTTCTCATAGTCAGGACTCCCCTCAAACAAATAGCCATAAATTCCTAACCGCAGGGGCTAAAACAGTCATTCTTAGACCGTTTTGTTCAGAAGACATGAGGGAATCTTGAAATGTTGACCATTTAAAATACAAATATGAAATATTAAAGATATATGACATAGATGATTGGTTGGCTTAGAAGCCATGAATGCGCCAATATGCAATTTTGAATGTGCCAGGACTCAGATATGATTGGTTGTCATATAAAAAGCCATATAAAAAGCAGTAAAACTGTACTATGATTTGGTAGAAAAACTATAATTAAACAAAAATACTATATTTAGCAGAAATAGTATTTTTTAGCAGAAACACTACATTTAGCACAAATCTTATGAAATAGCAGAAATAGTATGATTTAGCAGAAATGCTGCATTTAGCACAAATACTGAAAAGCAGCAGAAATGTTATGACTTAGCAGAATAGTAATAACTTAAATAGAAAAATTGGAAAAGCAAAATGAACAGCTGAAAAAGTCCTGAACATGCTAAGGGACACTCAAATGTAATTGTTAAATGAAAAAAGAATCAGCAAAAAAAAGTATAACAGTCACACAATCACAAATATGGACACATATGGAAACACACAAGCACAGAGAGACACACAGGATCAAATTCAGTTAACAAGTCTATATATATTAAATTAAAATCATACAATAAGATGCTCCAATAGAAATTCTCTCTCGCCCTCTCTATCTCTCTCTCTTTGTCACACACACACACACACACACACACACACACACACACACACACACAGGGAGAGAACAGCACGTTTGTAGGTCATTTAAGCAGCCTGGGAGCTACTAAATTTGAATCCACCAATCAGAGAGGCTGTGTACTTTTTCCCGCCAAAACAGGTGCAACTGCTTACACATACGCAGCATAGAGAGAGCCAAACACACAGGGTCTATGCCAGTCAACCAGTCTGAATATATTAAATTTCTATCCACCAATGAGATGCTGCCCTAAAAAAGGTATTTGTGTGTGTCTTTCTTTCTCTCTCTCTCTCTCTCTCTCCCTCCCTGTCTCCCTGTCTCTCTCTCTCGCTCTCTCTCACACACACACACACACACACACACACACACACACACACACAGCAGCAGCAGTAGCAGCAAGAGATCAGCATGTTTCTAGGTCAGTAAAACAGCTGTGAGCTTCTCAATTTGAATCCACCAATCAGAGAGGCTGTGTGCTTTCTCCCGCCAAAACTGGTGCACCAAGTGCAGGCTTTTACACATGCAGCACAGAGAGAGACAGGATTTTTGCAGTTTATTTCTCATAGTCAGGACTCCCCTCAAACAAACAGCCATAAATTCCTAACCGTAGGGGCTAAAACAGTCATTCTTAGACTGTTTTGTTCAGAAGACATGAGGGAATCTTGAAATGTTGACCATTTAAAATACAAATATGAAATATTAAAGATATATGACATAGATGATTGGTTGGCTTAGAAGCCATGAATGCCCCAATATGCAAATTTGAATGTGCCAGGGCTCAGATATGATTGGCTGGCCGGGAAGCAATGAAGGCAACAATATGCAAATTTGAATGTGCCAGGGCTCAGATATGATTGGTTGTCTTAGAAGCCATGAATCCAACAATATGCAAATTTGAATGTGCCAGGGCTCAGATATGATTGGCTGGCTGGGAAGCCGTCCAGGTCCTGATAGGTAAGTTTGAATATTACAGTCCTTACAGAGGACTGACTCCCTGGGGACCTGGCAGAAATATATAGAAATACAATGATTACCCAGAAATGCTGCATTTAGTAGAAACACTATGTTTTAGCACAAATACTATAAAATGGCAGAAATACTATAATTAAGCATAAATATTATATTAAGTACAAATGCTATAAAATAGCAGAAATAGTATGATTTAGCACAAATGCTGTATTTAGCACAAATACTGTAAATCAGCAGAAATGCTATGACTTAGCACAATACAAATAAGTTAAATAGAAAAATTGGAAAAGCAAAATGGACAGCTGAAAAAATCCTGAACATGCTAAGGGTCCCTCAAATGTAATTGTTAAATGAAAAAAAATCAGCAAAAAAAAAAGTATAACAGTCACACAATCCCAGATATGAACACATATGGAAAAACACAAGCACAGAGAGACACACAGGATCAAATTCAGTCAACCAGTCTAAATATATTTAATTTAAATCATACAATAAGATGCTCCCATAAAAAGGCTCTCTCTCTCTCTGTGTGTCACACACACACACACACACACACACACACACACACACACACACACACACACACACACACACACACACACACACAAACTCAGGGAGAGAAAATCAAGTTTTTAGGTCACTCAAGCAGCCTGGGAGCTGCTAAATTTGAATCCACCAATCAGAGAGGCTGTGTACCACACACACACACAGCAGCAAGTGAACAAACAGGGGCTGTGCATACTGTGTTTCCTGTATGTCTCTAGGTCAGTCAAGCAGCCTGGTGCTGCTGAATTTGAATCCACCAATCAGAGAGGCTGTGTACCTTTTCCCGCCAAAATAGGTGCACCTGTTTTTACACACACGCAGCACAGAGACAGGATTTCTGCAGTCTATTTCTCATAGTGAGGACTCCCCTCAAACAAATGGCCATAATTTCCTAACCATAGGGGCTAGAACAGTCATTCTTACACCGTTTTGTTCAGAAGAGATGGGGGAATCTTTCAGTGTTGACAATTTATCATTAAAATATGAATTATTAAAGATATTTGACTTGTAATGCACATAACTGAGTAGAGGCGAAGCGAAAACTGCCCTGACGTGCCCTCGAACAAAGCTTTGTAACTCTAAATCTCTTTGGAGTATCGATATCATTCTTTCACCGTAAGAGACAGCAGGCTTTGGTGAACAGTCATGGAAATTTTCAGGTCTCTGTGGAAATCCAACAAAAAGTTATGACGAGAGAAGAAAGTGGTTCATTTCCAGAGTTTGAAATCTGAAGAAATCTAAGCGAAGGACGAATTTCCTACCCTCAAACAAGTGTAACTCATTTCAGAACGGTAATAGGTGAGAAAAAAATTCTTGAATTGTGAGCGTCAGGAGTGTCTGAAGATATACTGGGACAAGCCTCATGTTTTAACTTCGCTTCGTTAAGGAGATATGACGATTCGAATATGCCTCTCATGACAGAAATCCAGCAGTGATTTTGAACAAACTCTCCATTGACTTTGTATGGAGACTTTTCCGACCTTGTATTGGTCTGAGGGGATTTGGCAAAATCCTATAAATCCCACAACAATGACAGTGACATTTTCTGAAAGCCAGCAAAAATACCTACGTTTTGATGTATAATTTGTGTGAGTTGAGTGAAAATTGACCGAGTAGCAAGAAGTTGTTCGGACAAGAAGAGAAGACTGCAAAACCTTCAGTGGCACACTGGAAGCCAAGACCATAGCAACCATAACAACCCATGTATTTTGTGAAAAATCACAAAAATGAAACTCAAAACTTTAAGAGGCATAAAAGTAAAACGGTAAAAGATTTGAAAAAGCTGACTTATACCTGAATAGCCCAATAATTTGAGAACATTTTAAAGTTTGAAAGGTTGTTCTACGTGTAAATATGAGGAAGTAGATAAGTTTCAAAAACAAGCAAATTTTAGCAGAATTGCGGAAGTTTCCCATTCATTTCAATGGGACAAATTAAAGGAAAAAAGCTTAATATTTTAAAAAGTATAATAGCAAAAAATACCAAAAGTCATAGCACACATTAGCAGAAATAGCAGAATAGTTTAAAATTTGAACGGTGAAAATCGGCTGAAAATTGTGGAAGTAGAAAAGTGCCAAAAAAAGTGCAAAAGTGGCAACTAGAATAATAAAGTAGAACTAGAAAAAAATTTGCATTTCCTGCGAAAATGCTGTGTGGATGCCGGAACGCTGAAGCTGTCTGCTGAAAATGACTGAAAAAGATGAAAAGCTGCAAAAATTGTATGGCAGTAAAGAAACTGAAAAATTATGCTGAAAACAAGTGAAAAAACAGAAACTTTTGCTGAAAAGAGGTGAAAAGGCAAAGATTCTGCTTCAAAGGGGTAGAGAAGTTCAAATTTGTACTGAAAAGAGGTGAAAGGGTTTCCTCTGAAATGAGCAGAAGATACTGAGATTTGTATTGATAGGTGAAAGGCTGAAAATTCTGCTTAAAATAGGTGAATCAGCAGAATTTCTACTGAAAAGAGGTAAAGAAGTAGAACGTTGCACTGAAAACAGGTGAATCAGCAGAATGTCTGCTAAAAAAGACATTTCTATTGAAAACACCTGAAAAAGCTGGGATTTGTGCTGAAAAGGGGTGAAAAAACTCACAATTCTGCTGAAACGGGGTGAAGAAGAGGTGTTGGGCTGTTGAGAAGAGTTAAATAAGTTGAACTGATATGTTTGGGTACAAATACTATGATTTGGCAATAATACTGCGTTTTAGCACAAGTCCTGAGGTTTGATTGAAATACTATGATTTAGAAGAAATATTATGACTTTGTACAAATACAATGTTTTGGCACAAATACTATGATTTGGCAGAAATACTATTATTTAGTAGAAATACTATGATTTACCAAAAATACTATTATTTAGTAGAAATACTATGATTTACCAGAAGTACAATGTTTCTGCAAAAATACTATGATTTTGCAGAAATACTATGCCTTAGTAGTAATACTATAACATCACAGATATATGATGATTTTGCAGACATTCTGGTTTTACACAAATACTATAATGTGGCAGTATACGATGTTTTAGCACAAATACTATGATTTGGCACATATACTATATTCAGCACATATACTATAACAAAACAGAAAGTCTACGACTTAGTAGTAATACTATAACATAATAAATATACTATGATTTTGCAGACAGTCTATGTTTTTGCACAACTAGCACAATATGGCAGAAATACTATGATTTGGCACAAGTACTATGATTTAGTACAAATACAATGATTTGGCAATAATACTGGGTTTTAGCACAACTACTGAGATTTGGGTGAAATACTATGATTTAGAAGAAATACTATGACTTCGTACAAATACAATGTTTTTGTTCGAATAATATGATTTGCAAAAAATACTATGATTTGGCACAAGTACCATGATTTAGTACAAATACTACGATTTCGCTCAAATACTATGAAATTGCAGTAATACTATGATTTTGAAGGAATACTATGATTTGGTAGAAATACTATGCCTTAGAAGTAATACTATAACATAACAGATATACTGTGATTTTGCAGACATAGTATGTTTTTGCACAAATACTACGATTTCGCTCAAATACTATGAAATTGCCGTATTACCATGATTTTGAAGGAATACTATGATTTGGTAGAAATACTATGCCTTAGTAGTAATACTATAACACAACAGATATACTGTGATTTTGCAGACATATGTTTTTGCACAAATACTACGATCTTGCTCAAATACCATGAAATTGCAGTAATACTATGATATTGGAGGAATACTATTATTTGGTAGAAATACTATGGCTTAGTAGTAATACTATAACATAACAGATATACTGTGATTTTGCAGACGTAATATGTTTTTGCACAAATACTACGATTTTGCTCAAATACCATGAAATTGCAGTAATACTATGATTTTGAAGGAATACTATGATTTGGTAGAAATACTATGCCTTAGTAGTAATACTATAACACAACAGTTATACTGTGATTTTGCAGACATAATATGTTTTTGCACAAATAATACGATTTTGCTCAAATACCATGAAATTGCAGTAATA
The DNA here is from genome assembly GCF_036321145.2 of Pelmatolapia mariae. Lineage (NCBI taxonomy): Eukaryota > Metazoa > Chordata > Actinopteri > Cichliformes > Cichlidae > Pelmatolapia > Pelmatolapia mariae. The sequence continues at coordinate 35,955,916 of NC_086231.1, forward strand.
CTATGATTTTGAAGGAATACTATGATTTGGTAGAAATACTATGCCTTAGTAGTAATACTATAACATAACAGAAATTTTAATTGGGCACAAATAACATGATTTGGCACAAATACCATGATTTGGCAAAAAAATACCATGATTTGGCACAAATACGATGATATGGCAGAAATACTATGATTGGGTACAAATACTATGATTTGGCACAAGTAGTATGACTTAGTACAAATACTATGATTTGTCACAAATACTATGATTTAGCAGAAATACTATATTTTAACATAAATAATATCTTTTGACAGAAATTTCTCCTAAAAGGTACTATTTCTGCTTTTTAGCAGAAATACAGTAATTTTGCATAAATACTATGATTTGGGATAAATACTATGATTTGGCAGATATACTGTATTCAGCAAATATACTATAACATAACAGACATTCCTCCACTTAGTAGTAATACTATAACATAAAATAAATATTACGGTTTTGCCCCAAAACCATGATTTGGCAGAGACACCATGATTTTCCAAAAATACTATGATTGAGCAGAAATACTATGATTGAGCAGAAATACTATGATTGAGCAGAAGTACTAAGATGTAGTAGAAGTACTAATAGTATTATGGAGGAGTAATACTTTAACATGGGAGAAATATTGATACACACACACACACACACACATACATAGAGAGCAAAGGGAGCAGTGGCTGTTAAGAGTCTGGGCTTGGTATATCTAGGTCAGCTAAATTGGCTGCACCTGCTGTAATCAGCACTTACACACACAGACACAGGGAGAGCTATGGGTTTTCTTCAGTGTATTTCTCACATTCAGGATTCCCCTCGAACAAATGGCTATAATTTCCTAACCGTAGGAGCTAGAACGGTCATTCTAACACCGTTTTGTTCAGAAGAGATGGGGGAATCTGCAGGTCTTCATAATTCAGAGATAAAATATAAATTATTGAAGATATATGACTTGTAATACACTGTAACTTAGTAGAGGCAAAGCAAAACTGCCTTGACTTGCCCTCAAACAACGTTTTGTAACTCTACATCTATATGGAGCATGAAAATCATTCTTTCACCGTAAGAAACAGCAGGCTTTGGTGAACAGTCATGGAAATTTTCACGTCTCTGTTGAAATCCATCAAAAAGATATGACGAGAGAAAAAAGTGCCTCATTTCCAGAGTTTGAAATCTGAAGAAATCTGAGCGAGGGACAAATTTCCTACCCTCAAACAAGTGTAATTCATGGCCAAACGGTAATAGGTGAGGAAAAGATTCTTGAATTGTGAGCATCAGGGATGTCTGAAGATATATTGGCACAAGCCTCATGTCTCAACTTTGTTTCATTAAGGAGATATGACGATTTGAAAATGCCTCTCATTAGAGAATTCCAGCGCTGATTTTGAAGAAACTCTCCATTGAGTTTCTATGGAGAGTTTTGAGACTTTATGTTACTCTGAGGAGATTTGCAAAAAATCTATAAGTCCCACAACCTTGATAGTGACATTTTCTGAAAGCCAGCAAAAATACCTATGTTTTGATGTAAAATTTGTGGGGGTTGAGTGGAAATTGAGCGAGTAGCAAGAAGTTGTTCAGACATGAAGAGAAAATTCAGAAAGGACAAGTGCACACTCTGAGTTAATTGCATAGCAACCATAACAACGCATGTATTTTCTGAAAAATCACAATTTTGCAACGGAAAACTTAAAGAGGTATAAGATTAAAATGGTAGAAGATCTGAAAAAGCTGAATCATACAGCAATAGCCCCATAATCTGAGAACATTTTAAAGTTTGAATGGAGTTTCTAGGTGAAAGTATGAGGAAGTAGTTAAGTTTCAAAAACAAGCAAGTTTTACCAGAATTGCGGAAGATTTCCATTCATTTCAATGGGACAAAAAAAAGGAAAAAAGTCTAATATTTTAAAAAGTATAATAGTAATAAACACCAAAAGTCATAGCACACATTAGCAGAAATAGCAGAACAGTTTAGAGTTTGAACTGAGAAAATCGGCTGAAAACTGAGGAAGTAGTTAAACGGCAAAAAACGTACGGAAGCAACCAGAATAAAGTATAAAGAATAAAGAGAAACAGGAACTCAATAGTGTGGAAGCCCTTTGAGGGCATCCACACAATAATAAAGAATAAAGAGAAACAGGAACTCAATAGTGTGGATGCATAAAGCATCCACACAACTAGAAAAATTTGCATTTCCTGCGAAAATGCAGTGTGGATGCTGGAACGCTGAAGCTGTCTGCTAAAAATAGCTGAAAAAGCTGGAAAGTTGCAGAAATTGTAAAAACTTTGCAGAAGCAAAGGAACTTTGCTAAAATGCAGTAACTTAGCAGAACTGCAATATCTTAGAGGAAAGATAATACTTGGCAGAAGTACAATAGAAAAGCAAAATTTAGCAGAAACATTGTAACTTACCAGAAACACGATAACTTCTCAAAAATACAAGAATTTAGGAGAAATAGTATAAGATAACAGACAGAATATATTTAGCCAAACATTCTTAAACATTACAGAAATACTATGATTTAGAAAAACAGTACAACATAGCAGAAATGCTGTGATTTACCAGAGATACTGTAATATACTATGAATATTGTAATTTTAAATAAATACTATGTTTTAGCAAAAATTCTCCAGTTTAGCACAAATATTATAACATAGCAGAAGTACTATTCTATAGCAGAAATGCTATATTTAGAAAGAAAAAATATAATATAGTAGAAATACTATGATTTAGCAGAAATGCTCTATTTAGCACATATCTTATAAAATAGCAGAAATAGTATGATTTAGCAGAAATGCTGTATTTAGCACAAATCACATAAAATAGCAGAAAAAGTATGATTTCGCATAAATGCTGTATTTAGCACAAATCTCATAAAAAACTAAACATAGTATGATTTAGCAGAAATGCTGTATTTAGCACAAATCTCATAAAATAGCAGAAAAAGTATGATTTAGCAGAAATGCTGTTTTTAGCACAAATCTCATAAAAAAGCAGAAATAATATGATTTAGCAGAAATGCAGTATTTAACACAAATCTTATAAAATAGCAGAAATAGTATGATTTAGCAGAGAAGCTGTATTTAGCATAAATCTCATAAAATAGCAGAAAAAGTATGATTTAGCAGAAATGCTGTATTTAGCACAAATCTTATAAAATAGCAGACAGTATGATTTAGCAGGAACGCTGTATTTAGCACAAATCTCATTAAAAAGCAGAAATAGGATGATTTAGCAGAAATGCTGTATTTAGCACAAATCTCATAAAATAGCAGAAAAAGTATGATTTAGCAGAAATGCTGTATTTAGCACAAATAATGTAAATCAGCAGAAATGCTATGACTTAGCACAATAGTAATAAGTTAAATACAAAAATTGGAAAAGCAAAATGGACAGCTGAAAAAATCCTTAACATGCTAAGGGTCCCTCAAATGTAATTGTTAAATGAAAAAAAAGCAGCAAAAAAAAAGTATAACAGTCACACAATCACAAATATGAACACATATGGAAACACACAAGCACAGAGAGACACACAGGATCAAATTCAATCAACCAGTCTAAATATATTGAATTTGAATCATACAATAAGATGCTCCCATAAAAAGTCTCTCTCTCTCTCTCTCTCTCTCTCTCTCTCTGTGTCTCACACACACACACACACACACACACACACACACACACACACACACACACACACACACACGGGGAGAGAACAGCACGTTTGTAGGTCATTCAAGCAGCCTGGGAGCTACTAAATTTGAATCCAGCAATCAGAGAGGCTGTGTACTTTTTCCCGCCAAAACAGGTGCAACTGCTTACACATACGCAGCATAGAGAGAGCCAAACACACAGGGTCTATGCCAGTCAACCAGTCTGAATATATTAAATTTCTATCCACCAATGAGATGCTTTGTGTGTGTCTTTCTTTCTCTCTCTCTCTCCCTCCCTCCTTGTCTCTCTCTCTCTCTCTCTCTCACACACACACACACACACACACACACACACACACACACACACACACACAGCAGCAGCAAGTGAACAGCATGTTTCTAGGTCAGTAAAACAGCTGTGAGCTTCTCAATTTGAATCCACCAATCAGAGAGGCTGTGTGCTTTTTCCCGCCAAAACTGGTGCACCAAGTGCAGGCTTTTACACATGCAGCACAGAGAGAGAAAGGATTTTTGCAGTCTATTTCTCATAGTCAGGACTCCCCTCAAACAAACAGCCATAAATTCCTAACCGTAGGGGCTAAAACAGTCATTCTTAGACCGTTTTGCTCAGAAGACATGGGGGAATCTTGAAATGTTGACCATTTAAAATACAAATATGAAATATTAAAGATATATGACATAGATGATTGGTTGGCTTAGAAGCCATGAATGACCCAATATGCAAATTTGAATGTGCCAGGGCTCAGATATGATTGGTTGTCTTAGAAGCCATGAAGGCCCCAATATGCAAATTTGAATGTGCCAGGGCTCAGATATGATTGGCTGGGAAGCCGTCCAGGTCCTGATAGATAAGTTTGAATATTACAGTCCCTACAGACTCCATGGGGACCTGGCAGAAATATATAGAAATACAATGATTACCCAGAAATACTGCATTTAGTAGAAATACTATGTTTTAGCACAAATACTATAAAATGGCAGAAATACTATAATTAAGCAGAAATATTATATTAAGTACAAATCCTATAAAATAGCAGAAATAGTATGATTTAGCAGAAATGCTGTATTTAGCACAAATACTGTAAATCAGCAGAAATGCTATGACTTAGCACAATAGTAATAAGTTAAATACAAAAATTGGAAAAGCAAAATGGACAGCTGAACAAATGCTGAACATGCTAAGGGTCCCTCAAATGTAATTGTTAAATGAAAAAAAATCAGCAAAAAAAAAAGTATAACAGTCACACAATCACAAATATGAACACATATGGAAACACACAAGCACAGAGAGACACACAGGATCAAATTCAGTCAACCAGTCTAAATATATTGAATTTGAATCATACAATAAGATGCTCCCATAAAAACTCTCTCTCTCTCTCTCTCTCTCTCTCTCTGTCACACACACACACACACACACACACACACACACACACACACACACACACACACACACACACACACACACACACACACACAGGGAGAGAAAATCAAGTTTCTAGGTCAGTCAAGCAGCCTGGGAGCTGCTAAATTTGAATCCACCAATCAGAGAGGCTGTGCACTTTTTCCCGCCAAAACAGGTGCACTTCTTTTTACATACACGCAGCACAGAGACAGGATTTGTGCTGTCTATTTTTCATAGTCAGGATTCCCCTCAAACAAACAGCCATAAATTCCTAACCGTAGGGGCTAAAACAGTCATTCTTAGACCGTTTTCTTCAGAAGACATGGGGGAATCTTGAAATGTTGACCATTTAAAATACAAATATGAAATATTAAAGATATATAACATAGATGATTGGTTGGCTTAGAAGCCATGAATGACCCAATATGCAAATTTGAATGTGCCAGGGCTCTGATATGATTGGTTGTCTTAGAAGCCATGAAGCCAACAATATGCAAATTTGAATGTGCCAGGGCTCAGATATGATTGGTTGTCTTAGAAGCCATGAAGCCAACAATATGCAAATTTGAATGTGCAAAGGCTCAGATATGATTGGCTGGCTGGGAAGCCGTCCAGGTCCTGATAGGTAAGTTTGAATATTACAGTCCTTACAGAGGACTGACTCCCTGGGGACCTGGCAGAAATATATAGAAATACAATGATTACCCAGAAATACTGCATTTAGTAGAAATACTATGTTTTAGCACAAATACTATAAAATGGCAGAAATACTATAATTAAGCAGAAATATTATATTAAGTACAAATCCTATAAAATAGCAGAAATAGTATGATTTAGCAGAAATGCTGTATTTAGCACAAATACTGTAAATCAGCAGAAATGCTATGACTTAGCACAATAGTAATAAGTTAAATAGAAAAATTGGAAAAGCAAAATGGACAGCTGAAAAAATCCTGAACATGCTAAGGGTCCCTCAAATGTAATTGTTAAATGAAAAAAAAATCAGCAAAAATAAAAAAAGTATAATAGTCACACAATCACAAATATGAACACATATGGAAACACACAAGCACAGAGAGACACACAGGATCAAATTCAGTCAACCAGTCTAAATATATTGAATTTAAATCATACAATAAGATGCTCCCATAAAAAGTCTCTCTCTCTCTCTCTCTCTCTCTCTCTCTCTCTCTCTCTCTGTGTCACACACACACACACACACACACACACACACACACACACACACACACACACACACACACACACACACACACACACACAGGGAGAGAAAACCAAGTTTCTAGGTCAGTCAAGCAGCCTGGGAGCTGCTAAATTTGAATCCACCAATCAGAGAGGCTGTGCACTTTTTCCCGCCAAAACAGGTGCACCTCTTTTTACACACACGCAGCACAGAGACAGGATTTGTGCAGTCTATTTCTCATAGTCAGGACTCCCCTCAAACAAATGGCCATAATTTCCTAACCGTAGGGGCTAGAACAGTCATTCTTACACCGTTTTGTTCAGAAGAGATGGGGGAATCTTCAAGTGTTGACAATTTATCATTAAAATATGAATTATTAAAGATATTTGACTTACAATGCACCATAACTGAGTAGAGGCGAAGAGAAAACTGCCTTGACTCACCCTCAAACAACGCTTTCTAACTCTAAATCTATTTGGAGTATTGATATCATTCTTTCACCGTGAGAGACAGCAGGCTTTGGTGAACAGTCATGGAAATTTTCAGGTCTCTGTGGAAATCCAAAAAAAAGATATGACGAGAGAAAAAAGTGCCTCATTTCCAGAGTTTGAAATCTGAAGAAATCTGAGCGAAGGACAAATTTCCTACCCTCAAACAAGTGTAACTCATCTCAGAACGGTAATAGGTGAGAAAAAAATTCTTGAATTGTGAGCGTCAGGAGTGTCTGAAGATATACTGGGACAAGCCTCATGTTTTAACTTCGCTTCGTTAAGGAGATATGACGATTCGAATATTCCTCTCATGACAGAAATCAAGCGGTGATTTTGAACAAACTCTCCATTGACTTTGTATTGAGACTTTTCCAACCTTGTGTTGGTCTGAGGAGATTTGGCAAAATTCTATAAATCCCACAATAATGACAGTGACATTCTCTGAAAGCCAGCAAAAATACCTACGTTTTGATGTATAATTTGTGTGGGTTGAGTGAAAATTGAGCGAGTAGTAAGAAGTTGTTCGGACATGAAGAGAAGACTGCAAAACTTACAGTGGCTCACTGAAAGCCAAGTGCATAGCAACCATAACAACGCATGTATTTTCTGAAAAATCATAATTTTGCAACTCAGAACTTAAAGAGGGATAAGATTAGAACTATAAAAGATATGAAAAAGCTGAATCATATATGAATAGCCCAATAAATTGTGAACATTTTAAAGTTTGAATGGTTGTTCTAGGTGAAAGTATGAGGAAGTAGTTAAGTTTCAAAAACAAGCAAGTTTTAGCAGAATTTTGGAAGTTTCCCATTCATTTCAATGGGACAAATTAAAGGAAAAAAACGTAATATTTTAAAAAGTATAATAGCAAAAAATACCAAAAATCATAGCAGGAATTAGCAGAAATAGCAGAATAGTTTAAAATTTGAATGGTGAAAATAGCACAAAAATTGTGGAAGTAGTTAACGGACGAAAAACGTACGGAAGCAACTTGAAGAATAATAAAGAACTAGAAAAATTTGCATTTCCTGCGAAAATGCAGTGTGGATGCTTTAAAGCTGAAGCTGTCTGCTGAAACTAGCAGAAAAAGCTGAAAAGTTGCAAAAATTGTAAAAACTTTGCAGAAGCAAAGGAACTTTGCTAAAATGTAGTAACTTAGCAGAACTGCAATATCTGAAAGGAAACATAATACTTGGCAGAAATACAATAGCATAGCAGAAGTTAGCAGAAATATTGTAACTTACCAGAAACATGATAACTTCTCAAAAATACAAGAATTTAGGAGAAATAGTATAAGATAACAGAAAGAATATATTTAGCCAAACATTCTTAAACATTACAGAAATACTATGATTTAGAAAAACAGTACAACATAGCAGAAATGCTGTGATTTACCAGAGACACTGCAATATACTATGAATATTGTAATACTATGTTTATATTAAAATACTATGTTTTAGCAAAAATACTCCAGTTTAGCACAAATATTATAATATAGCAGAAAAACTATTCTAAAGCAGAAATGCTATATCTAGAAAGAAAAATATAATATAGTAGAAATACTATGATTTAGCAGAAATCCTACAATATAGCTTAATAACAATGATTTAGAACAGATAATATGATTGAGCAGAATAGTAATAACTGAAGTGAAAATATTGGAAAGGTAAAATGATAAGCTGAATAAAAAGGAACATGGTTAAGTTTGCTCAAAACTAATTTTTATTCACCTGTGAAAAAGTAAAATAAAAATACATTTAGAAAAAAAAAACAAGAACAGCCAACAGATACACAAAATCAAATATGGATACACAAATCACCAAATGCACAGAAAATCAAATATCGATACACAAATGTACAGAGAGAGACAAACACACAGGGTCTATGCCAGTCAACCAGTCTGAATATATTATATTTTTATCCACGAATGAGATGCTGCCCTAAAAAAAGGTCTTTGTGTGTGTCTTTCTTTCTCTCTTTCTCTTTCTCTCTCTCTCTTTCTCTCTCTCTCTCTCTCTCTGTCACACACACACACACACACACACACACACACACACACACACACACACACACACACACACACACACAGCAGCAGCAGCAGCAAGTGAACAGGATGTTTCTAGGTCAGTAAAACAGCTGTGAACTTCTCAATTTGAATCCACCAATCAGAGAGGCTGTGTGCTTTTTCCCGCCAAAACTGGTGCACCAAGTGCAGGCTTTTACACATGCAGCACAGAGAGAGACAGGATTTTTGCAGTCTATTTCTCATAGTCAGGACTCCCCTCAAACAAATAGCCATAAATTCCTAACCGCAGGGGCTAAAACAGTCATTCTTAGACCGTTTTGTTCAGAAGACATGGGGGAATCTTGAAATGTTGACCATTTAAAATACAAATATGAAATATTAAAGATATATGACATAGATGATTGGTTGGCTTAGAAGCCATGAATGCGCCAATATGCAATTTTGAATGTGCCAGGACTCAGATATGATTGGCTGGCTGGGAAGCCCTGAAGCCCACAACATGCAAATTTGAATGTGCAAGCCCTCAGATATGATTGGTTGTCATATAAAAAGCCATATAAAAAGCAGTAAAACTGTACTATGATTTGGTAGAAAAACTATAATTAATCAAAAATACTATATTTAGCAGAAATAGTATTTTTTAGCAGAAATACTACATTTAGCACAAATCTTATGAAATAGCAGAAATAGTATGATTTAGCAGAAATGCTGCATTTAGCACAAATACTGAAAAGCAGCAGAAATGTTATGACTTAGCACAATAGTAATAACTTAAATAGAAAAATTGGAAAAGCAAAATGAACAGCTGAAAAAGTCCTGAACATGCTAAGGGACACTCAAATGTAATTGTTAAATGAAAAAAGAATCAGCAAAAAAAAGTATAACAGTCACACAATCACAAATATGGACACATATGGAAACACACAAGCACAGAGAGACACACAGGATCAAATTCAGTCAACAAGTCTAAATATATTAAATTAAAATCATACAATAAGATGCTCCAATAGAAATTCTCTCTCGCCCTCTCTATCTCTCTCTCTTTGTCACACACACACACACACACACACACAGGGAGAGAACAGCACGTTTGTAGGTCATTTAAGCAGCCTGGGAGCTACTAAATTTGAATCCACCAATCAGAGAGGCTGTGTACTTTTTCCCGCCAAAACAGGTGCAACTGCTCACACATACGCAGCATAGAGAGAGCCAAACACACAGGGTCTATGCCAGTCAACCAGTCTGAATATATTAAATTTCTATCCACCAATGAGATGCTGCCCTAAAAAAGGTATTTGTGTGTGTCTTTCTTTCTCTCTCTCTCTCTCTCTCTCTCTCCCTGTCTCCCCGTCTCTCTCTCTCTCTCTCTCACACACACACACACACACACACACACACACACACACACACACACACACACACACACTGCAACAGCAGCAGCAGCAGCAGCAGAAGCAGCAAGTGAACAGGATGTTTCTAGGTCAGTAAAACAGCTGTGAACTTCTCAATTTGAATCCACCAATCAGAGAGGCTGTGTGCTTTTTCCCGCCAAAACTGGTGCACCAAGTGCAGGCTTTTACACATGCAGCACAGAGAGAGACAGGATTTTTGCAGTCTATTTCTCATAGTCAGGACTCCCCTCAAACAAATAGCCATAAATTCCTAACCGCAGGGGCTAAAACAGTCATTCTTAGACCGTTTTGTTCAGAAGACATGAGGGAATCTTGAAATGTTGACCATTTAAAATACAAATATGAAATATTAAAGATATATGACATAGATGATTGGTTGGCTTAGAAGCCATGAATGCGCCAATATGCAATTTTGAATGTGCCAGGACTCAGATATGATTGGTTGTCATATAAAAAGCCATATAAAAAGCAGTAAAACTGTACTATGATTTGGTAGAAAAACTATAATTAAACAAAAATACTATATTTAGCAGAAATAGTATTTTTTAGCAGAAACACTACATTTAGCACAAATCTTATGAAATAGCAGAAATAGTATGATTTAGCAGAAATGCTGCATTTAGCACAAATACTGAAAAGCAGCAGAAATGTTATGACTTAGCAGAATAGTAATAACTTAAATAGAAAAATTGGAAAAGCAAAATGAACAGCTGAAAAAGTCCTGAACATGCTAAGGGACACTCAAATGTAATTGTTAAATGAAAAAAGAATCAGCAAAAAAAAGTATAACAGTCACACAATCACAAATATGGACACATATGGAAACACACAAGCACAGAGAGACACACAGGATCAAATTCAGTTAACAAGTCTATATATATTAAATTAAAATCATACAATAAGATGCTCCAATAGAAATTCTCTCTCGCCCTCTCTATCTCTCTCTCTTTGTCACACACACACACACACACACACACACACACACACACACACACACAGGGAGAGAACAGCACGTTTGTAGGTCATTTAAGCAGCCTGGGAGCTACTAAATTTGAATCCACCAATCAGAGAGGCTGTGTACTTTTTCCCGCCAAAACAGGTGCAACTGCTTACACATACGCAGCATAGAGAGAGCCAAACACACAGGGTCTATGCCAGTCAACCAGTCTGAATATATTAAATTTCTATCCACCAATGAGATGCTGCCCTAAAAAAGGTATTTGTGTGTGTCTTTCTTTCTCTCTCTCTCTCTCTCTCTCCCTCCCTGTCTCCCTGTCTCTCTCTCTCGCTCTCTCTCACACACACACACACACACACACACACACACACACACACACACACACACACACAGCAGCAGCAGTAGCAGCAAGAGATCAGCATGTTTCTAGGTCAGTAAAACAGCTGTGAGCTTCTCAATTTGAATCCACCAATCAGAGAGGCTGTGTGCTTTCTCCCGCCAAAACTGGTGCACCAAGTGCAGGCTTTTACACATGCAGCACAGAGAGAGACAGGATTTTTGCAGTTTATTTCTCATAGTCAGGACTCCCCTCAAACAAACAGCCATAAATTCCTAACCGTAGGGGCTAAAACAGTCATTCTTAGACTGTTTTGTTCAGAAGACATGAGGGAATCTTGAAATGTTGACCATTTAAAATACAAATATGAAATATTAAAGATATATGACATAGATGATTGGTTGGCTTAGAAGCCATGAATGCCCCAATATGCAAATTTGAATGTGCCAGGGCTCAGATATGATTGGCTGGCCGGGAAGCAATGAAGGCAACAATATGCAAATTTGAATGTGCCAGGGCTCAGATATGATTGGTTGTCTTAGAAGCCATGAATCCAACAATATGCAAATTTGAATGTGCCAGGGCTCAGATATGATTGGCTGGCTGGGAAGCCGTCCAGGTCCTGATAGGTAAGTTTGAATATTACAGTCCTTACAGAGGACTGACTCCCTGGGGACCTGGCAGAAATATATAGAAATACAATGATTACCCAGAAATGCTGCATTTAGTAGAAACACTATGTTTTAGCACAAATACTATAAAATGGCAGAAATACTATAATTAAGCATAAATATTATATTAAGTACAAATGCTATAAAATAGCAGAAATAGTATGATTTAGCACAAATGCTGTATTTAGCACAAATACTGTAAATCAGCAGAAATGCTATGACTTAGCACAATACAAATAAGTTAAATAGAAAAATTGGAAAAGCAAAATGGACAGCTGAAAAAATCCTGAACATGCTAAGGGTCCCTCAAATGTAATTGTTAAATGAAAAAAAATCAGCAAAAAAAAAAGTATAACAGTCACACAATCCCAGATATGAACACATATGGAAAAACACAAGCACAGAGAGACACACAGGATCAAATTCAGTCAACCAGTCTAAATATATTTAATTTAAATCATACAATAAGATGCTCCCATAAAAAGGCTCTCTCTCTCTCTGTGTGTCACACACACACACACACACACACACACACACACACACACACACACACACACACACAAACTCAGGGAGAGAAAATCAAGTTTTTAGGTCACTCAAGCAGCCTGGGAGCTGCTAAATTTGAATCCACCAATCAGAGAGGCTGTGTACCACACACACACACAGCAGCAAGTGAACAAACAGGGGCTGTGCATACTGTGTTTCCTGTATGTCTCTAGGTCAGTCAAGCAGCCTGGTGCTGCTGAATTTGAATCCACCAATCAGAGAGGCTGTGTACCTTTTCCCGCCAAAATAGGTGCACCTGTTTTTACACACACGCAGCACAGAGACAGGATTTCTGCAGTCTATTTCTCATAGTGAGGACTCCCCTCAAACAAATGGCCATAATTTCCTAACCATAGGGGCTAGAACAGTCATTCTTACACCGTTTTGTTCAGAAGAGATGGGGGAATCTTTCAGTGTTGACAATTTATCATTAAAATATGAATTATTAAAGATATTTGACTTGTAATGCACATAACTGAGTAGAGGCGAAGCGAAAACTGCCCTGACGTGCCCTCGAACAAAGCTTTGTAACTCTAAATCTCTTTGGAGTATCGATATCATTCTTTCACCGTAAGAGACAGCAGGCTTTGGTGAACAGTCATGGAAATTTTCAGGTCTCTGTGGAAATCCAACAAAAAGTTATGACGAGAGAAGAAAGTGGTTCATTTCCAGAGTTTGAAATCTGAAGAAATCTAAGCGAAGGACGAATTTCCTACCCTCAAACAAGTGTAACTCATTTCAGAACGGTAATAGGTGAGAAAAAAATTCTTGAATTGTGAGCGTCAGGAGTGTCTGAAGATATACTGGGACAAGCCTCATGTTTTAACTTCGCTTCGTTAAGGAGATATGACGATTCGAATATGCCTCTCATGACAGAAATCCAGCAGTGATTTTGAACAAACTCTCCATTGACTTTGTATGGAGACTTTTCCGACCTTGTATTGGTCTGAGGGGATTTGGCAAAATCCTATAAATCCCACAACAATGACAGTGACATTTTCTGAAAGCCAGCAAAAATACCTACGTTTTGATGTATAATTTGTGTGAGTTGAGTGAAAATTGACCGAGTAGCAAGAAGTTGTTCGGACAAGAAGAGAAGACTGCAAAACCTTCAGTGGCACACTGGAAGCCAAGACCATAGCAACCATAACAACCCATGTATTTTGTGAAAAATCACAAAAATGAAACTCAAAACTTTAAGAGGCATAAAAGTAAAACGGTAAAAGATTTGAAAAAGCTGACTTATACCTGAATAGCCCAATAATTTGAGAACATTTTAAAGTTTGAAAGGTTGTTCTACGTGTAAATATGAGGAAGTAGATAAGTTTCAAAAACAAGCAAATTTTAGCAGAATTGCGGAAGTTTCCCATTCATTTCAATGGGACAAATTAAAGGAAAAAAGCTTAATATTTTAAAAAGTATAATAGCAAAAAATACCAAAAGTCATAGCACACATTAGCAGAAATAGCAGAATAGTTTAAAATTTGAACGGTGAAAATCGGCTGAAAATTGTGGAAGTAGAAAAGTGCCAAAAAAAGTGCAAAAGTGGCAACTAGAATAATAAAGTAGAACTAGAAAATTTGCATTTCCTGCGAAAATGCTGTGTGGATGCCTTAACGCTGAAGCTGTCTGCTGAAAAGCTGAAAAGTTGCAAAAAGTTGTATGGTGGTGAAAAAAAAATGTCACCCTGAGTAGGATTCGAACCTGGCCCTGCCAGACTCAGAGAAGCTACTCATCTCACTGACCCAAACTCATTTACACAAAGAAGAGGTGGACAGATTGACAATTCTGCTGAAATGAGCAGAAGCTGCTGAGAATTGTGCTGATAAGAGGTGAAAAGGCTGAAAACTTTGCAGAAAAGAGGTGAATCAGCAGAATTTCTGCAGAAAAGAGGCAAAGAAGCAGAAACTTGCGCTAAAAAGAGGTGAATCAGCAGAGTTTCTGCTGAAAATAGTTTTTTTTTCTGAAAACAGCCAAAAAAGCTGGAATTTATGCTGAAAAGGGGTGAAAAAAATGAAAACTTTGCTGAAAAAGGGTGAAGAAGCTAAAGTATACCAAATCAAAGTATTTGTGCCAAAACAGTATTTCTGCCATATTGTGGTATTTGTGCTACAAAAGTTACTACATTACAACATGAATACGGATTAAAGATGAAATAAACTGGCAACAAATTCCTCCACTACAAACCAGTCTGATACCACTTCTTTGCATTGTTGACGTTTACTAAGGCACTACCCAAAAGGCGCCACAAGAGGGCACTCCAACACAAGAGATGACCTATGTACACTGATGCACTTAGTAACAGTCAGCCTCCTACTTTGCCACTACGTATTACAGCGGAAATACAGTAGCAGAAATACAATGTTTTTGCAGTAATACTGTAATTTCACTCAAATACTATGAAATAGCAGTAATACTATGATTTGGCAGAAATACTATGTTTCAGTACAAATACTATGACAAAGCAGAAATACTATGACTTAGAAGTAATACTATAACAAAAGGGATTCCTCAAAATACTATGAAATTGCAGTAATTCTATGATTTGGCAGAAATACTGTACTTCGTACAAATACAATGCTTTGGTAAAAATACTATATTTTGATTTTAACTCTATGATTTGAAAAAGATGAAAGCATTGAAAAAGGTGAAAAGGCTGGAAATTTTGCAGAAAAGAGATGAATCAGCAGAATTTCTGCAGAAAAGAGGCAAAGAAGCAGAACATTGCGCTGAAAAGAGGTGAATGAGCAGAATTTCTGCTGAAAAGAGGCAGAATTTCTGCTAAAAAGAGGCAGAAGGTTCTGTATGTAGAAAAAGAAACACGATAAACCATGTGTGAAATAAAGAAATGAAATGAAAGAACAACCTGATTCTGCTCAAATTCACCAATCAGAGCTACTGCCTCTGTCTGCTTCATTAGGCTGGGTACTTGTATGTATTTCGGTCCATATTAGAAAAGCTGCTAAAATTATAAAACTTTGCAGAATTGTAATAAATGATCAATATAAATGACAGGTCTGTGATAGTGTTTAAATTTGTAATGAAAAAAAATGTTGAAGCAAGGTGGGATTGAACCCACGACCTTTGAGCTGCAGAGCCGTGTCATTACTGATTGCGCCACCTGGCAAGGGGGCGGGCGGCTGAAAAACAAAGAGATCAGCAATCAGAAATAGATCGCGATGAGAGGCGAAAAGCGCCGTTTTTTGGAGTCACAAAACGTCGTGTAACTCAAAAACTAGGAGGGCTAGCAGAATAATTCTTGTACTGGGTGAATCAGCGGACTTTGGTGTATTTTGACTGCGATTTTCATAGCTCTTTGTACCTCCGTCGCGGAGATATGACGAGAGAAGGAACGGCTTCATTTTCAGAGTGTGAGAACTGAGAGGAGGACAGATTTCCACCCCTCAAACAAACGTAATTTATGGCTCAACGGTAAGATGAATGTAAAAACTGCTTCCACTGTGAGTGTCAGCAGTGTCTGAAGATAAATTGGCACAAGCCTCATGTCCTAACTTTGCTTTGTTAAGGAGATATGGCGATTTCAAAATGCCTCCCGTTACAGAATTTCAGCTCTGAATTTCAAAACCTCCCCATAGACTTTGAATGGGAAGTAACCAGACTATGTGTCACTTCGAGGCAAATTGCGAAAAAACGGTAAATCGCACAATAAAGATAGTAACATTGTCTGAAAGCCAGCAAAAATACCTACGTTTTGATGTATAATTTGTGGAGGTTGAGTGGAAATTGAGCGAGTAGCAAGAAGTTGTTCAGACATGAAGAGAAAATTCAGAACAGACCAGCACACACTCTGAGTTAATTGCATAGCAACCATAGCAACGCATGTATTTTCTGAAAAATCACAATTTTGCAACTGAAAACTTAAAGAGGTATAAAATGAAAACCGTAGAAGATCTGAAAAAGCTGAATCACACAGGAATAGCCCAATAATCTGAGAACATTTTAAAGTTTGAATGGAGTTTCTAGGTGAAAGTATGAGGAAGCAGTTAAGTTTCAAAACCAAGCAAGTTTTAGCAGAATTGTGGAAGTTTTCCATTCATTTCAATGGGACAAATTAAAGGAAAAAAGTGTAATATTTTAAAAAGTATAATAGTAATAAACACCAAAAGTCATAGCAGTCGTTAGCAGAAAGAGCAGAACAGTTTAGAGTTTGAACTGAGAAAATCGGCTGAAAACTGAGGGAGTAGTTAAGTGCCGAAAAACGTACGGAAGCAACTTTAAGAATATTAAAGAATAAAGAGAAACAGGAACTCAATAGTGTGGATGCCCTCTGAGGGCATCCACACAACTAGAAAAATTTGCATTTCCTGCGAAAATGCAGTGTGGATGCTGGAACGCTGAAGCTGCCTGCTGAAACTAGCTGAAAAAGCTGGAAAGTTGCGGAAATTGTAAAAACTTTGCAGAAGCAAAGGAACTTTCCGAAAATGTAGTAACTTCGCAGAACTGTAATATCTTAGAGGAAACATAATTGATTATGATTTAGCAGAAATGCTGTATTTAGCACAAATCTCATAAAATAGCAGAAAAAGTATGATTTAGCAGAAATGCTGTATTTAGCACAAATCTCATAAAATAGCAAAAAAAAGTATGATTTAGCAGAAATGCTGTATTTAGCACAAATCTCATAAAATAGCAGAAAAAGTATAATTTAGCAGAAATGCTGAATTTAGCACAAATCTCATAAAATAGCAGAAAAAGTACGATTTAGCAGAAATGCTGTATTTAGCACAAATCTCATATTATAGCAGAAAAAGTATGATTTAGCAGAAATGCTCTATTTAGCACAAATCTCATAAAAAAGCAGAAAAAGTATGATTTAGCAGAAATGCTGTATTTAGCACAAATCTCATAAAATAGAAGAAAAAGTATGATTTAGCAGAAATGCTCTATTTATCACAAATCTCATAAAAAAGCAGAAAAAAGTATGATTTAGAAGAAATGCTGTATTTAGCACAAATCTCATAAAAAAACAGAAAAAGTATGATTTAGCAAAAATGCTGTATTTATCACAAATCTCATAAAAAAGTAGAAAAAGTATGATTTAGCAGAAATGCTGTATTTAGCACAAATCTCATAAAAAAGCAGAAATAGTATGATTTAGCAGAAATGCTGTATTTAACACCAATGCTGAAAAGCAGCAGAAATGCTATGACTTAGCACAATAGTAATAACTTAAATAGAAAAATTGGAAAAGCAAATGGACACCTGAACAAATGCTGAACATGCTAAGGGTCCCTCAAATGTAATTGTTAAACGAAAAATAATCAGCAAAAAAAGTATAACAGTCACACAATCACAAATATGTACACATATGGAAACACACTTGCACAGAGAGACACACAGGATCAAATTCAGTCAACAAGTCTAAATATATTAAATTAAAATCATACAATA
Organism: Pelmatolapia mariae; assembly: GCF_036321145.2. Taxonomy (NCBI): domain Eukaryota; kingdom Metazoa; phylum Chordata; class Actinopteri; order Cichliformes; family Cichlidae; genus Pelmatolapia; species Pelmatolapia mariae. The sequence goes on from NC_086231.1 coordinate 35,974,065, forward strand.
AGATGCTTCAATAGAAATTCTCTCTCGCCCTCTCTATCTCTCTCTCTTTGTCACACACACACACACACACACACACACACACACACACACACACACACACACACACACAGGAAGAGAACAGCAAGTTTGTAGGTCAGTCAAGCAGCCTGGGAGCTGCTAAATTTGAATCTACCAATCAGAGAGGCTGTGTACTTTTTCCTGCCAAAACAGATGCACCTGTTTTTACACACACGCAGCACAGAGTGAGCCAAACACACAGGGTCTATGCCAGTCAACCAGTCTGAATATATTAAATTTTTATCCACCAATGAGATGCTGCCCTAAAAAAGGTCTTTGTGTATATCTTTCTTTCTCTCTCTCTCTCTCTCTCTCTCTCTCTCTCTCTCTCTCACACACACACACACACACTCACACACTCTCACACACACACACACACACTCACACACAGCAGCAGCAAGTGAACAGCATGTTTCTAGGTCAGTAAAACAGCTGTGAGCTTCTCAATTTGAATCCACCAATCAGAGAGGCTGTGTGCTTTTTCCCGCCAAAACTGGTGCACCAAGTGCAGGCTTTTACACATGCAGCACAGAGAGAGACAGGATTTTTGTAGTCTATTTCTCATAGTCAGGACTCCCCTCAAACAAACAGCCATAAATTCCTAACCGTAGGGGCTAAAACAGTCATTCTTAGACCGTTTTGTTCAGAAGACATGGGGGAATCTTGAAATGTTGACCATTTAAAATACAAATATGAAATATTAAAGATATATGACATAGATGATTGGTTGGCTTAGAAGCCATGAATGACCCAATATGCAAATTTGAATGTGCCAGGGCTCAGATATGATTGGTTGTCTTAGAAGCCATGAAGGCCCCAATATGCAAATTTGAATGTGCCAGGGCTCAGATATGATTGGCTGGCTGGGAAGCCGTCCAGGTCCTGATAGGTAAGTTTGAATATTACAGTCCTTACAGAGGACTGACTCCCTGGGGACCTGGCAGAAATATATAGAAATACAATGATTACCCAGAAATACTGCATTTAGTACAAATACTATGTTTTAGCACAAATACTATAAAATGGCAGAAATACTATAATTAAGCAGAAATATTATATTAAGTACAAATCCTATAAAATAGCAGAAATAGTATGATTTAGCAGAAATGCTGTATTTAGCACAAATACTGTAAATCAGCAGAAATGCTATGACTTAGCACAATAGTAATACGTTAAATACAAAAATTGGAAAAGCAAAATGGACAGCTGAAAAAATCCTGAACATGCTAAGGGTCCCTCAAATGTAATTGTTAAATGAAAAAAAAATCAGCAAAAGAAAAAGTATAACAGTCACACAATCACAAATATGAACACATATGGAAACACACAAGCACAGAGAGACACACAGGATCAAATTCAGTCAACCAGTCTAAATATATTGAATTTAAATCATACAATAAGATGCTCCCATAAAAAGGCTCTCTCTCTCTCTCTCTGTGTGACACAAACACACACACACACACACACACACACACACACACACACACACACACACACACACACACACACACAGCAGCAGCAGCAAGTGAACAGCATGTGTCTAGGTCAGTAAAACAGCTGTGAGCTTCTCAATTTGAATCCACCAATCAGAGAGGCTGTGTGCTTTTTCCCGCCAAAACTGGTGCACCAAGTGCAGGCTTTTACACATGCAGCACAGAGAGAACCAGGATTTTTGCAGTCTATTTCTCATAGTCAGGACTCCCCTCAAACAAACAGCCATAAATTCCTAACCGTAGGGGCTAAAACAGTCATTCTTACACCGTTTTGTTCAGAAGACATGGGGGAATCTTGAAATGTTGACCATTTAAAATACAAATATGAAATATTAAAGATATATGACATAGATGATTGGTTGGCTTCGAAGCCATGAATGCCCCAATATGCAAATTTGAATGTGCCAGGGCTCAGATATGATTGGTTGTCTTAGAAGCCATGAAGGCCCCAATATGCAAATTTAAAAGTGCCAGGGCTCAGATATGATTGGCTGGCTGGGAAGCCGTCCAGGTCCTGATAGGTAAGTTTGAATATTACAGTCCTTACAGAGGACTGACTCCCTGGGGACCTGGCAGAAATATATAGAAATACAATGATTACCCAGAAATACTGCATTTAGTACAAATACTATGTTTTAGCACAAATACTATAAAATGGCAGAAATACTATAATTAAGCAGAAATATTATATTAAGTACAAATCCTATAAAATAGCAGAAATAGTATGATTTAGCACAAATGCTGTATTTAGCACAAATACTGTAAATCAGCAGAAATGCTATGACTTAGCAAAATATTAAAAAGTTAAATACAAAAATTGGAAAAGCAAAATGGACAGCTGAACAAATGCTGAACATGCTAAGGGTCCCTCAAATGTAATTGTTAAATGAAAAAAAATCAGCAAAAAAAGTATAACAGTCACACAATCACAAATATGAACACATATGGAAACACACAAGCACAGAGAGACACATAGGATCAAATTCAGTCAACCAGTCTAAATATATTGAATTTGAATCATACAATAAGATCCTCCCATAAAAAGTCTCTCTCTCTCTCTTTCTCTCTCTCTCTCTGTATCACACACACACACACACACACACACACACACACACACACACACACACACACACACACAGGGAGAGAAAATCAAGTTTCTAGGTCAGTCAAGCAGCCTGGGAGCTGCTAAATTTGAATCCACCAATCAGAGAGGCTGTGTACCTTTTCCCGCCAAAACAGGTGCACCTGTTTTTACACACACGCAGCACAGAGACAGGATCTGTGCTGTCTACTTTTCATAGTCAGGACTCCCCTCAAACAAATGGCCATAATTTCCTAACCGTAGGGGCTAGAACGGTCATTCTTACATCGTTTTGTTCAGAAGAGATGGGGGAATCTTACAGTGTTGACAATTTATCATTAAAATATGAATTATTGAAGATATTTGACTTCTAATGCACCATAACTTAGTAGAGGCGAACGGAAAACTGCCCTGACTTGCCCTCGAACAAAGCTTTGTAACTCTAAATCTATTTGGAGTATCGATATCATTCTTTCACTGTAAGAGACAGCAGGCTTTGGTGAACAGTCATGGAAATTTTCAGTTCTGTGTGGAAATCTATCAAAAAGATATGACGAGAGAAAAAAGTGCCTCATTTCCAGAGTTTGAAATCTGAAGAAATCTGAGCGAGGGACAAATTTCCTACCCTCAAACAAACCCAATTCATGGCCAAATGGTAATAGGTGAGAAAAATATTCTTGAATTGTGAGCGTCAGGAGTGTCTGAAGATATATTGGCACAAGCCTCATGTCTTAACTTCGCTTCGTTCGGGAGATATGACGATTCGAAAATGCCTCTCATGACAGAAATCAAGCGGTGAATTTTAACAAACTCTCCATTGACTTTCTATTGGGATTTTTGAGACTTTGTGTTGCTCTGACGAGATTTGCCAAAATTCTATAAATCCCACAACAATGATGGTGCCATTTTCTGAAAGCCAGCAAAAATACCTACTTTTTGATGTATAATTTGTGGAAGTTGAGTGAAAATTGAGCAAGTAGCAAGAAGTTGTTCGGACATGAAGAGAAGACTGCAAAACTTACAGTGGCTCACTGAAAGCCAAGTGCATAGCAACCATAACAACGCATGTATTTTGTGAAAAATCACAAAAATGAAACTCAAAAGTTAAAGAGGGATAAGATGAAAATGGTAACAGATATGAAAAAGCTGAATCATACAAGAATAGCAGAAGAATTTGTGAACATTTTAAAATTTGAATGGTTGTTCTAGGTGAAAGTATGAGGAAGTAGTTAAGTTTCAAAAACAAGCAAATTTTAGCAGAATTGCGGAAGTTTCCCATTCATTTCAATGGGACAAATTAAAGGAAAAAAGCTTAATATTTTAAAAAATATAATAGCAAAAAATACCAAAAGTCATAGCACACATTAGCAGAAATAGCAGAATAGTTTAAAATTTGAACGGTGAAAATCGGCTGAAAATTGTGGAAGTAGAAAAGTGCCAAAAAAAGTGCAAAAGTGGCAACTAGAATAATAATAATAAAGTAGAATAATAAAGAATAAAGAGAAACAGGAACTCAATAGTGTGGATGCATAAAGCATCCACACAACTAGAAAAAAATTTGCATTTCCTGCGAAAATGCTGTGTGGATGCCGGAACGCTGAAGCTGTCTGCTGAAAATGACTGAAAAAGATGAAAAGCTGCAAAAATTGTATGGCAGTAAAGAAACTGAAAAATTATGCTGAAAACAAGTGAAAAAACAGAAACTTTTGCTGAAAAGAGGTGAAAAGGCAAAGATTCTGCTTCAAAGGGGTAGAGAAGTTCAAATTTGTACTGAAAAGAGGTGAAAGGGTTTCCTCTGAAATGAGCAGAAGATACTGAGATTTGTATTGATAGGTGAAAGGCTGAAAATTCTGCTTAAAATAGGTGAATCAGCAGAATTTCTACTGAAAAGAGGTAAAGAAGTAGAACGTTGCACTGAAAACAGGTGAATCAGCAGAATGTCTGCTAAAAAAGACATTTCTATTGAAAACACCTGAAAAAGCTGGGATTTGTGCTGAAAAGGGGTGAAAAAACTCACAATTCTGCTGAAACGGGGTGAAGAAGAGGTGTTGGGCTGTTGAGAAGAGTTAAATAAGTTGAACTGATATGTTTGGGTACAAATACTATGATTTGGCAATAATACTGCGTTTTAGCACAAGTCCTGAGGTTTGATTGAAATACTATGATTTAGAAGAAATATTATGACTTTGTACAAATACAATGTTTTGGCACAAATACTATGATTTGGCAGAAATACTATTATTTAGTAGAAATACTATGATTTACCAAAAATACTATTATTTAGTAGAAATACTATGATTTACCAGAAGTACAATGTTTCTGCAAAAATACTATGATTTTGCAGAAATACTATGCCTTAGTAGTAATACTATAACATCACAGATATATGATGATTTTGCAGACATTCTGGTTTTACACAAATACTATAATGTGGCAGTATACGATGTTTTAGCACAAATACTATGATTTGGCACATATACTATATTCAGCACATATACTATAACAAAACAGAAAGTCTACGACTTAGTAGTAATACTATAACATAATAAATATACTATGATTTTGCAGACAGTCTATGTTTTTGCACAACTAGCACAATATGGCAGAAATACTATGATTTGGCACAAGTACTATGATTTAGTACAAATACAATGATTTGGCAATAATACTGGGTTTTAGCACAACTACTGAGATTTGGGTGAAATACTATGATTTAGAAGAAATACTATGACTTCGTACAAATACAATGTTTTTGTTCGAATAATATGATTTGCAAAAAATACTATGATTTGGCACAAGTACCATGATTTAGTACAAATACTACGATTTCGCTCAAATACTATGAAATTGCAGTAATACTATGATTTTGAAGGAATACTATGATTTGGTAGAAATACTATGCCTTAGAAGTAATACTATAACATAACAGATATACTGTGATTTTGCAGACATAGTATGTTTTTGCACAAATACTACGATTTCGCTCAAATACTATGAAATTGCAGTAATACTATGATATTGGAGGAATACTATTATTTGGTAGAAATACTATGGCTTAGTAGTAATACTATAACATAACAGATATACTGTGATTTTGCAGACGTAATATGTTTTTGCACAAATACTACGATTTTGCTCAAATACCATGAAATTGCAGTAATACTATGATTTTGAAGGAATACTATGATTTGGTAGAAATACTATGCCTTAGTAGTAATACTATAACACAACAGTTATACTGTGATTTTGCAGACATAATATGTTTTTGCACAAATAATACGATTTTGCTCAAATACCATGAAATTGCAGTAATACTATGATTTTGAAGGAATACTATGATTTGGTAGAAATACTATGCCTTAGTAGTAATACTATAACATAACAGAAATTTTAATTGGGCACAAATAACATGATTTGGCACAAATACCATGATTTGGCAAAAAAATACCATGATTTGGCACAAATACGATGATATGGCAGAAATACTATGATTGGGTACAAATACTATGATTTGGCACAAGTAGTATGACTTAGTACAAATACTATGATTTGTCACAAATACTATGATTTAGCAGAAATACTATATTTTAACATAAATAATATCTTTTGACAGAAATTTCTCCTAAAAGGTACTATTTCTGCTTTTTAGCAGAAATACAGTAATTTTGCATAAATACTATGATTTGGGATAAATACTATGATTTGGCAGATATACTGTATTCAGCAAATATACTATAACATAACAGACATTCCTCCACTTAGTAGTAATACTATAACATAAAATAAATATTACGGTTTTGCCCCAAAACCATGATTTGGCAGAGACACCATGATTTTCCAAAAATACTATGATTGAGCAGAAATACTATGATTGAGCAGAAATACTATGATTGAGCAGAAGTACTAAGATGTAGTAGAAGTACTAATAGTATTATGGAGGAGTAATACTTTAACATGGGAGAAATATTGATACACACACACACACACACACATACATAGAGAGCAAAGGGAGCAGTGGCTGTTAAGAGTCTGGGCTTGGTATATCTAGGTCAGCTAAATTGGCTGCACCTGCTGTAATCAGCACTTACACACACAGACACAGGGAGAGCTATGGGTTTTCTTCAGTGTATTTCTCACATTCAGGATTCCCCTCGAACAAATGGCTATAATTTCCTAACCGTAGGAGCTAGAACGGTCATTCTAACACCGTTTTGTTCAGAAGAGATGGGGGAATCTGCAGGTCTTCATAATTCAGAGATAAAATATAAATTATTGAAGATATATGACTTGTAATACACTGTAACTTAGTAGAGGCAAAGCAAAACTGCCTTGACTTGCCCTCAAACAACGTTTTGTAACTCTAAATCTATATGGAGCATGAAAATCATTCTTTCACCGTAAGAAACAGCAGGCTTTGGTGAACAGTCATGGAAATTTTCACGTCTCTGTTGAAATCCATCAAAAAGATATGACGAGAGAAAAAAGTGCCTCATTTCCAGAGTTTGAAATCTGAAGAAATCTGAGCGAGGGACAAATTTCCTACCCTCAAACAAGTGTAATTCATGGCCAAACGGTAATAGGTGAGGAAAAGATTCTTGAATTGTGAGCATCAGGGATGTCTGAAGATATATTGGCACAAGCCTCATGTCTCAACTTTGTTTCATTAAGGAGATATGACGATTTGAAAATGCCTCTCATTAGAGAATTCCAGCGCTGATTTTGAAGAAACTCTCCATTGAGTTTCTATGGAGAGTTTTGAGACTTTATGTTACTCTGAGGAGATTTGCAAAAAATCTATAAGTCCCACAACCTTGATAGTGACATTTTCTGAAAGCCAGCAAAAATACCTATGTTTTGATGTAAAATTTGTGGGGGTTGAGTGGAAATTGAGCGAGTAGCAAGAAGTTGTTCAGACATGAAGAGAAAATTCAGAAAGGACAAGTGCACACTCTGAGTTAATTGCATAGCAACCATAACAACGCATGTATTTTCTGAAAAATCACAATTTTGCAACGGAAAACTTAAAGAGGTATAAGATTAAAATGGTAGAAGATCTGAAAAAGCTGAATCATACAGCAATAGCCCCATAATCTGAGAACATTTTAAAGTTTGAATGGAGTTTCTAGGTGAAAGTATGAGGAAGTAGTTAAGTTTCAAAAACAAGCAAGTTTTACCAGAATTGCGGAAGATTTCCATTCATTTCAATGGGACAAAAAAAAGGAAAAAAGTCTAATATTTTAAAAAGTATAATAGTAATAAACACCAAAAGTCATAGCACACATTAGCAGAAATAGCAGAACAGTTTAGAGTTTGAACTGAGAAAATCGGCTGAAAACTGAGGAAGTAGTTAAACGGCAAAAAACGTACGGAAGCAACCAGAATAAAGTATAAAGAATAAAGAGAAACAGGAACTCAATAGTGTGGAAGCCCTTTGAGGGCATCCACACAATAATAAAGAATAAAGAGAAACAGGAACTCAATAGTGTGGATGCATAAAGCATCCACACAATAAAGAGAAACAGGAACTCAATAGTGTGGATGCATAAAGCATCCACACAACTAGAAAAATTTGCATTTCCTGCGAAAATGCAGTGTGGATGCTGGAACGCTGAAGCTGTCTGCTAAAAATAGCTGAAAAAGCTGGAAAGTTGCAGAAATTGTAAAAACTTTGCAGAAGCAAAGGAACTTTGCTAAAATGCAGTAACTTAGCAGAACTGCAATATCTTAGAGGAAAGATAATACTTGGCAGAAGTACAATAGAAAAGCAAAATTTAGCAGAAACATTGTAACTTACCAGAAACACGATAACTTCTCAAAAATACAAGAATTTAGGAGAAATAGTATAAGATAACAGACAGAATATATTTAGCCAAACATTCTTAAACATTACAGAAATACTATGATTTAGAAAAACAGTACAACATAGCAGAAATGCTGTGATTTACCAGAGATACTGTAATATACTATGAATATTGTAATTTTAAATAAATACTATGTTTTAGCAAAAATTCTCCAGTTTAGCACAAATATTATAACATAGCAGAAGTACTATTCTATAGCAGAAATGCTATATTTAGAAAGAAAAAATATAATATAGTAGAAATACTATGATTTAGCAGAAATGCTCTATTTAGCACATATCTTATAAAATAGCAGAAATAGTATGATTTAGCAGAAATGCTGTATTTAGCACAAATCACATAAAATAGCAGAAAAAGTATGATTTCGCATAAATGCTGTATTTAGCACAAATCTCATAAAAAACTAAACATAGTATGATTTAGCAGAAATGCTGTATTTAGCACAAATCTCATAAAATAGCAGAAAAAGTATGATTTAGCAGAAATGCTGTTTTTAGCACAAATCTCATAAAAAAGCAGAAATAATATGATTTAGCAGAAATGCAGTATTTAACACAAATCTTATAAAATAGCAGAAATAGTATGATTTAGCAGAGAAGCTGTATTTAGCATAAATCTCATAAAATAGCAGAAAAAGTATGATTTAGCAGAAATGCTGTATTTAGCACAAATCTTATAAAATAGCAGACAGTATGATTTAGCAGGAACGCTGTATTTAGCACAAATCTCATTAAAAAGCAGAAATAGGATGATTTAGCAGAAATGCTGTATTTAGCACAAATCTCATAAAATAGCAGAAAAAGTATGATTTAGCAGAAATGCTGTATTTAGCACAAATAATGTAAATCAGCAGAAATGCTATGACTTAGCACAATAGTAATAAGTTAAATACAAAAATTGGAAAAGCAAAATGGACAGCTGAAAAAATCCTTAACATGCTAAGGGTCCCTCAAATGTAATTGTTAAATGAAAAAAAAGCAGCAAAAAAAAAGTATAACAGTCACACAATCACAAATATGAACACATATGGAAACACACAAGCACAGAGAGACACACAGGATCAAATTCAATCAACCAGTCTAAATATATTGAATTTGAATCATACAATAAGATGCTCCCATAAAAAGTCTCTCTCTCTCTCTCTCTCTCTCTCTCTCTCTGTGTCTCACACACACACACACACACACACACACACACACACACACACACACACACACACGGGGAGAGAACAGCACGTTTGTAGGTCATTCAAGCAGCCTGGGAGCTACTAAATTTGAATCCAGCAATCAGAGAGGCTGTGTACTTTTTCCCGCCAAAACAGGTGCAACTGCTTACACATACGCAGCATAGAGAGAGCCAAACACACAGGGTCTATGCCAGTCAACCAGTCTGAATATATTAAATTTCTATCCACCAATGAGATGCTTTGTGTGTGTCTTTCTTTCTCTCTCTCTCTCCCTCCCTCCTTGTCTCTCTCTCTCTCTCTCTCTCACACACACACACACACACACACACACACACACACACACACAGCAGCAGCAAGTGAACAGCATGTTTCTAGGTCAGTAAAACAGCTGTGAGCTTCTCAATTTGAATCCACCAATCAGAGAGGCTGTGTGCTTTTTCCCGCCAAAACTGGTGCACCAAGTGCAGGCTTTTACACATGCAGCACAGAGAGAGAAAGGATTTTTGCAGTCTATTTCTCATAGTCAGGACTCCCCTCAAACAAACAGCCATAAATTCCTAACCGTAGGGGCTAAAACAGTCATTCTTAGACCGTTTTGCTCAGAAGACATGGGGGAATCTTGAAATGTTGACCATTTAAAATACAAATATGAAATATTAAAGATATATGACATAGATGATTGGTTGGCTTAGAAGCCATGAATGACCCAATATGCAAATTTGAATGTGCCAGGGCTCAGATATGATTGGTTGTCTTAGAAGCCATGAAGGCCCCAATATGCAAATTTGAATGTGCCAGGGCTCAGATATGATTGGCTGGGAAGCCGTCCAGGTCCTGATAGATAAGTTTGAATATTACAGTCCCTACAGACTCCATGGGGACCTGGCAGAAATATATAGAAATACAATGATTACCCAGAAATACTGCATTTAGTAGAAATACTATGTTTTAGCACAAATACTATAAAATGGCAGAAATACTATAATTAAGCAGAAATATTATATTAAGTACAAATACTATAAAATAGCAGAAATAGTATGATTTAGCAGAAATGCTGTATTTAGCACAAATACTGTAAATCAGCAGAAATGCTATGACTTAGCACAATAGTAATAAGTTAAATACAAAAATTGGAAAAGCAAAATGGACAGCTGAACAAATGCTGAACATGCTAAGGGTCCCTCAAATGTAATTGTTAAATGAAAAAAAATCAGCAAAAAAAAAAGTATAACAGTCACACAATCACAAATATGAACACATATGGAAACACACAAGCACAGAGAGACACACAGGATCAAATTCAGTCAACCAGTCTAAATATATTGAATTTGAATCATACAATAAGATGCTCCCATAAAAACTCTCTCTCTCTCTCTCTCTCTCTCTCTCTGTCACACACACACACACACACACACACACACACACACACACACACACACACAGGGAGAGAAAATCAAGTTTCTAGGTCAGTCAAGCAGCCTGGGAGCTGCTAAATTTGAATCCACCAATCAGAGAGGCTGTGCACTTTTTCCCGCCAAAACAGGTGCACTTCTTTTTACATACACGCAGCACAGAGACAGGATTTGTGCTGTCTATTTTTCATAGTCAGGATTCCCCTCAAACAAACAGCCATAAATTCCTAACCGTAGGGGCTAAAACAGTCATTCTTAGACCGTTTTCTTCAGAAGACATGGGGGAATCTTGAAATGTTGACCATTTAAAATACAAATATGAAATATTAAAGATATATAACATAGATGATTGGTTGGCTTAGAAGCCATGAATGACCCAATATGCAAATTTGAATGTGCCAGGGCTCTGATATGATTGGTTGTCTTAGAAGCCATGAAGCCAACAATATGCAAATTTGAATGTGCCAGGGCTCAGATATGATTGGTTGTCTTAGAAGCCATGAAGCCAACAATATGCAAATTTGAATGTGCAAAGGCTCAGATATGATTGGCTGGCTGGGAAGCCGTCCAGGTCCTGATAGGTAAGTTTGAATATTACAGTCCTTACAGAGGACTGACTCCCTGGGGACCTGGCAGAAATATATAGAAATACAATGATTACCCAGAAATACTGCATTTAGTAGAAATACTATGTTTTAGCACAAATACTATAAAATGGCAGAAATACTATAATTAAGCAGAAATATTATATTAAGTACAAATCCTATAAAATAGCAGAAATAGTATGATTTAGCAGAAATGCTGTATTTAGCACAAATACTGTAAATCAGCAGAAATGCTATGACTTAGCACAATAGTAATAAGTTAAATAGAAAAATTGGAAAAGCAAAATGGACAGCTGAAAAAATCCTGAACATGCTAAGGGTCCCTCAAATGTAATTGTTAAATGAAAAAAAAATCAGCAAAAATAAAAAAAGTATAATAGTCACACAATCACAAATATGAACACATATGGAAACACACAAGCACAGAGAGACACACAGGATCAAATTCAGTCAACCAGTCTAAATATATTGAATTTAAATCATACAATAAGATGCTCCCATAAAAAGTCTCTCTCTCTCTCTCTCTCTCTCTCTCTCTCTCTCTCTCTGTGTCACACACACAAACACACACACACACACACACACACACACACACACACACACACACACACACACACACACACACACACAGGGAGAGAAAACCAAGTTTCTAGGTCAGTCAAGCAGCCTGGGAGCTGCTAAATTTGAATCCACCAATCAGAGAGGCTGTGCACTTTTTCCCGCCAAAACAGGTGCACCTCTTTTTACACACACGCAGCACAGAGACAGGATTTGTGCAGTCTATTTCTCATAGTCAGGACTCCCCTCAAACAAATGGCCATAATTTCCTAACCGTAGGGGCTAGAACAGTCATTCTTACACCGTTTTGTTCAGAAGAGATGGGGGAATCTTCAAGTGTTGACAATTTATCATTAAAATATGAATTATTAAAGATATTTGACTTACAATGCACCATAACTGAGTAGAGGCGAAGAGAAAACTGCCTTGACTCACCCTCAAACAACGCTTTCTAACTCTAAATCTATTTGGAGTATTGATATCATTCTTTCACCATGAGAGACAGCAGGCTTTGGTGAACAGTCATGGAAATTTTCAGGTCTCTGTGGAAATCCAAAAAAAAGATATGACGAGAGAAAAAAGTGCCTCATTTCCAGAGTTTGAAATCTGAAGAAATCTGAGCGAAGGACGAATTTCCTACCCTCAAACAAGTCTAACTCATTTCAGAACAGTAATAGGTGAGAAAAAAATTCTTGAATTGTGAGCGTCAGGAGTGTCTGAAGATATACTGGGACAAGCCTCATGTTTTAACTTCGCTTCGTTAAGGAGATATGACGATTCGAATATGCCTCTCATGACAGAAATCAAGCGGTGATTTTGAACAAACTCTCCATTGACTTTGTATTGAGACTTTTCCAACCTTGTGTTGGTCTGAGGAGATTTGCCAAAATTCTATAAATCCCACAATAATGACAGTGACATTTTCTGAAAGCCAGCAAAAATACCTACGTTTTGATGTATAATTTGTGTGGGTTGAGTGAAAATTGAGCGAGTAGCAAGAAGTTGTTCGGACATGAAGAGAAGACTGCAAAACTTACAGTGGCTCACTGAAAGCCAAGTGCATAGCAACCATAACAACGCATGTATTTTGTGAAAAATCACAAAAATGAAACTCAAAAGTTAAAGAGGGACAATATGAAAATGGTAACAGATATGAAAAAGCTGAATCATACAAGAATAGCAGAAAAATTTGTGAACATTTTAAATTTTGAATGGTTGTTCTAGGCAAAAGTATGAGGAAGTAGTTAAGTTTCAAAAACAAGCAAAATTTAGCAGAATTGCGCAAGTTTCCCATTCATTTCAATGGGACAAATTAAAGGAAAAAAGTGTAATATTTTAAAAAGTATAATAGTTAAAAATAGCAAAAGTCATAGCAGTCGTTAGCAAAAAAAAGCTGAATAGTTTAAAATTTGAACGGTGAAAATAGCACAAAAATTGTGGAAGTAGTTAAAGGACAAAAAACGTACGGAAGCAACTAGAATAACTAGAAAAATTTGCATTTCCTGCGAAAATGCAGTGTGGATGCTTTACAGCTGAAGCTGTCTGCTGAAACTAGCTGAAAAAGCTGAAAAGTTGCAGAAATTGTAAAAACTTTGCAGAAGCAAAGGAACTTTGCTAAAATGTAGTAACTTAGCAGAACTGTAATATCTTAGAGGAAACATAATACTTGGCAGAAATACAATAGCATAGCAGAACTTAGCAGAAATATTGTAACTTACCAGAAACACGATAACTTCTCAAAAACACAAGAAATTAGGAGAAATAGTATAAGATAACAGAAAGAATATATTTAGCCAAACATTCTTAAACATTACAGAAATACTATGATTTAGAAAAACAGTACAACATAGCAGAAATGCAGTGATTTACCAGAGACACTGTAATATACTATGAATATTGAAATTTTGAATAAATACTATGTTTTAGCAAAAATACTCCAGTTTAGCACAAATATTGTAACATAGCAGAAATACTATTCTATAGCAGAAATGCTATATTTATAAAGAAAAATATAATATAGTAGAAATACTATGATTTAGCAGAAATCTTACAATATAGCTTAATAACAATGATTTAGAACAGATACTATGATTGAGCAGAATAGTAATAACTTAAGTGAAAATATTGGAAAGGTAAAATGACAAGCTGAATAAAAAGGAACAAGGTTAAATTTGCTCAAAACTAATTTTTGTTCACCTGTGAAAAAAATAAAATAAAAATACATTTAGAAAAAAAAACAATTAAGAACAGCCAACAGATATACACAAAATCAAATATAGATACACAAATCACCAAATACACAGAAAATCAAATATGGGTACACAAATGTACAGAGAGAGACACACACACACAGGGTCTATGCCAGTCAACCAGTCTGAATATATTATATTTTTATCCAACAATGAGATGCTGCCCTAAAAAGGGTCTTTGTGTGTGTGTGTGTCTTTCTTTCTCTCTCTCTCTCTCACTCACTCACACACTCACACACACACACACACACACACACACACACACACACACACACACACACACACACACACAGCAGCAGCAGCAGCATCAGCAAGTGAACAGGGGCTGTTAACAGCATGTTTCTAGGTCAGTCAAACAGCTGTGAGCTTCTTAATTTGAATCCACCAATCAGAGAGGCTGTGTATTTTTCCCACCAAAACTGGTGCACTAAGTGCAGGCTCTTACAGCACAGAGAGAGACAGGATTTTTGCAGTCTATTTCTCATAGTGAGGACTCCCCTCAAACAAACAGCCATAAATTCCTAACCGTAGGGGCTAAAATGGTCGTTCTTAGACCGTTTTGTTCAGAAGACATGGGAGAATCTTGAAATGTTGACCATTTAAAATAAAAATATGAAATATCATAGATATATGACATAGATGATTGGTTATCTAAGAAGCCACGAGGGCCCCAATATGCAAATTTGAATGTGCAAGCCCTCAGACATGATTGGTTGTCTTAGAAGCCATATAAAAAGCAGTAAAACTGTACTATGATTTGGTAGAAAAACTATAATTAATCAAAAACACTATATTTGGGAGAAATTGTATTTTTTAGCAGAAACATTACATGTAGCAAAAATCTTATGAAATAGCAGAAATAGTATGATTTAGCAGAAATGCTGTATTTAGCACAAATACTGAAAAGCAGCAGAAATGCTATGACTTAGCACAATAGTAATAACTTAAATAGAAAAATTGGAAAAGCAAAATGGACAGCTGAAAAAATCCTGAACATGCTAAGGGTCCCTCAAATGTAATTGTTAAATGAAAAAAAAAATCAGTAAAAAAAAGTATAACAGTCACACAATCACAAAGATGGACACATATAGAAACACACAAGCACAGAGAGACACACACAGGACCAAATTCAGTCAACCAGTCTAAATATATTGAATTTAAATCATACAGTAAGATGCTCCCATAAAAAGGCTCTCTCTCTCTCTCACACACACACACACACACACACACACACACACACACACACACACACACACACACACACACACACACACACACACACAGGGAGAGACAAGCAAGACTCTAGGTCAGTCAAGCAGCCTGGGAGCTGCTTAATTTGAATTCACCAATCAGAGAGGCTGTGTGCTTTTTCCCGCCAAAACTGCTGCACCAAGTGCAGGCTTTTACACACACAGACACAGAGAGAGACAGGATTTCTGCAGTGTATTTGTCATAGTGAGCATTCCCCTCAAACAAATGGCCATAATTTCCTAACCGTAGGGGCTAGAACGGTCATTCTTACACCGTTTTGTTCAGAAGAGATGGGGGAATCTTAAAGTGTTCACAATTTATCATTAAAATATGAATTATTAAAGATATTTGACTTGTAATGCACCATAATTGAGTAGAGGCGAAGAGAAAACTGCCCTGGCTTGCCCTCGAACAAAGCTTTGTAACTCTAAATCTATTTGGAGTATCGATATCATTCTTTCACCGTAAGAGACAGCAGGCTTTGGTGAACAGTCATGGAAATTTTCAGGTCTCTGTGGAAATCCAAAAAAAAGATATGACGAGAGAAAAAAGTGGTTCATTTCCAGAGTTTGAAATCTGAAGAAATCTGAGCGAAGGATGAATTTCCTACCCTCAAACAAGTGTAACTCATCTCAGAACGGTAATAGGTGAGAAAATAACTCTTGAATTTTGAGCGTCAGTAGTGTCTGAAGATATACTGGGACAAGCCTCATGTTTTAACTTCGCTTCATTAAGGAGATATGACGATTCGAATATGCCTCTCATGACAGAAATCAAGCGGTGATTTTGAACAAACTTTCCATTGACTTTGTATGGAGACTTTTCCGACCTTATGTCTGTCTGAGGAGATTTGGCAAAATTCTATAAATCCCACAACAATGACAGTGACATTTTCTGAAAGCCAGCAAAAATACCTACGTTTTGATGTATAATTTGTGGAAGTTGAGTGAAAATTGAGCGAGTAGCAAGAAGTTGTTCGGACATGAAGAGAAGACTGCGAAACCTACAGTGGCACACTGAAAGCCAAGTGCATAGCAACCATAACAACGCATGTATTTTGTGAAAAATCACAATTTTGCAACTCAAAACTTTAAGAGGCATAAAAGTAAAACGGTAAAAGATTTGAAAAAGCTGATTTATACCTGAATAGCCCAATAATTTGAGAACATTTTAAAGTTTGAATGGTTGTTCTACGCGAAAATATGAGGAAGTAGTTAAGTTTCAAAAACAAGCAAAATTTAGCAGAATTGCTGAAGTTTCCCATTCATTTCAATGGGACAAATTAAAGGAAAAAAACGTAATATTTTAAAAAGTATAATAGTGAAAAATACCAAAAGATATAGCGCGCATTAGCAGAAATAGCAGAATCGTTTAAAATTTGAATGGTGAAAATCGGCTGAAAATTGTGGAAGTAGTTAAGTGCCAAAAAGTGTACGGAACGCAACTAGAATAATAAAGAATAAAGAGAAACAGGAAAACAATAGTGTGGATGCTTAAAGCATCCACACAATAATAATAATAATAAAGAATAAAGAGAAACAGGATCTCAATAGTGTGGATGCCTCCAGCATCCACACAATAATAAAGAATAAAGAGAAACAGGAACTCAATAGTGTGGAAGCCCTTTTAGGGCATCCACACAATTAAAGAGAAACAGGAACTCAATAGTGTGGAAGCCCTTATAGGGCATCCACACAATAATAATAATAATAATAATAATATTAAATCCGACGAATAGTAATATGTGTGCCTCTTGGCATAGGCACACATAATAATAATAATAAATCCGACGAACAGTAATAAGTGTGCCTCTTGGCATAGGCACACTTAATAATAAATCCAACGAATAGTAATAAGTGTGCCTCTTGGCATAGGCACACTTAATAATAATAATAAGAATAATAAATCCGACGAATAGTAATAAGTGTGCCTCTTGGCATAGGCACACTTAATAAATAATTATCATTATACAGTCACCTATTAATGACTTTTTAAAGTCATCTCTGAACCTCTTCAGTGCTGGTCCAGTTTCACCATTTTGGACATCTAAATCTATCCAGGTCAGTCCAAACTGGGGGTCGAGCATGGTGGCAAGGAAGTAGATCCGATGGCTAAACGGCTCTTCTGGATCCTTTTCGTCCATGCAAATCTGCCTGAAAATTCCAGAGAACCGTTTCTCTAAGGATCTTTTCAGTGCCCTGACTATAGTTACGACCTGGGGCATTTGTACTTCCATCTTTATAAGATGATTCTTCAAGTCCAGAACAGTGGGGACCACCATGCTAATAGTCACCTGATGATCACCTTCTGTAAGGTCTGTTGCCTCAGAAAAAGGCTCAAGCAAAGCACAAAGGTCTTTCAGCTGAGCCCACTCTTGGGCTGAAAACACTAAATTCTCTGTATCGCTGCACATTTCAGTGATGGCCCTGTGGTCAAGTGTGATCAGAGCCTTTAACTGTCTGTAGGTGCTATTCCAGCGGGTGTTGTTTGCTGCTGGGATGGACTTATTGGAGCCAAAGTGTGCCTCAAACAAGTCTTTGTGGTTACTACTGCTGTGCAGCAGGGTTGTAAACTTGCTGGCTTTGGCAATGGCTCTAGCTATTGCCTTTACCTCTTTCATCCCATCACTGATTACGAGTTGCAGCGAGTGGGCGAAGCAAGAAAGACGTTCACCCATTGACCATGGATCAGAATCTTCTGCATCCTCCCACATTGTTTCATCATCGAGGTCATCACTGCTGTCACCTTCAGGGTGCTCTACTTCTGGCATCCTGACTTTAAAGGCCTGCTTCATGTTGGATGCATTATCCGTCAGAATGTAGCTTATTTTATGGCCAATGCCATACTCCTCAACTATGCTGTCAAATGCTGAGGCAATTTGTTCGCCGCAGTGCTTCCCTGTGAAACGCCTACAGTCAAGCAAAAATGATTGTAAACTGTAAGAGTCCTTGTTCTTGCAGGCAACATGAGCGGTAACTCCCAGGAAAGTACGAAGCCTCCGGTCAGACCAGAGGTCTGTTGTTATTGCTACATTTGGCTGGACTTCCAGGGCTTTGATTATGTCTAAGCCTTAAGCTTCTCTGTCAAGGTGGTCCTAAACACAGGAATGTATTTTCTATCCAAGACATTCAGGAAGTGTCTAAAATGAGGATTCTCAACGATAGACAGGGGGAGAGAGCATCCAACTATAAGGTCCTGGAGGATGGACTGGGTGATGGCCTGTTGCCTGGGTGAATTTGGGGAAAATAAGTGGATGCTTGGAGCAAACAATGATAATTGAGGCTGTGTGGGATTGACCGCTATCACTGATGTTGCAGATCCTGCTTTGTACTCCAAGTACCTACAAAACAGGGAAATAGGAATCTGTAAAACATCTTTTTCTATTCAACCACAAAAACTACTGTATCTTACAAGCATAGTAATTTTAAACCTATCAATGAGGGCGGACCTTTGCATACAAAATAACCTAATCCAATCCAGTGTGACACATTTATAGATCATTAGACACAACTAGTAATGATGAAAATACTGGAGTGTTCAGGGTTGCAAGACCTTAAATAACAAGAACAGAAAAACAGTTGAATGGAATCTACAAAAGACAAAATGTCTGTGCATTAACTTTGCATATTGCATTAAGCCTCCTCATGCCAGTCAGCTATCAGACACAGCTGTATTGACAAGAAATGAACTACTCAATAAAGTCTGAAGTTACACCAATACAAAATAACTGTGTCTAATAATGACATGCTGAGCAATTTTATAGGGACACTCTTGGAACGCCCGTCGGCAACCACATAAATATGCCCATTAAAGTTGACAACAAACCACACCATACCAGCCCTTAAAGTGCTCACTGAAATGGTTTCGATATATTTCTGCTCAATGAATTCACCAAAATACCTAAAGTTAGTGAAAACTGTTTAAGTAGCTGATAGCCACTGCTAGCACTAGCTACCTGTACATAGCATGTAACGTAACGTTAGTTACAATCTTCACAAGTTAAGTCCGCAGGGACGGTTGCAAAAAATCTGTCCCTAAATAATTTATACTGCTTGAAGAACACATTATAAATAACAATATTACATAAACATGACTTGGTCATCTGAGGTTGGAAAGGTAGGTAGAAGAGTTTGAAGATGGATAGATGGCTACTGGCTAGCTTACCTTTGAGGGTGTTTGTGCTCCAGGTGCCTGGTGAAGGTTGAGGTAGTCCCGTCTGTCTCGGTCAAGGAGACTTTGCAAAATCTGCACTTTGCCGAATGTTTCTTTTTTGCATTTACCGAAAACTCTTTGTGTTCTATGAACTCAAACTTATGACAGACGAAGTCGCTGACATTTCTGTAACTTACTGACCGGGCATACTGCTCAATCTAAGGGGTTGCATTTAGTTGTGTTTGAAGGGCGCGAAAGGCGAAATAATAATATGCCACAATGTGGAGGGATTTGAGCATAGCTGAGCCACTGTGTGTCGCTGTGTGAGAGCTGAGCAGCGAAAGGAAATTAAGTGAGGAGCCCGGCTCTCGCTCAATGGGAGTTGACTATTCTGATTCACTACAAAGCACTATCTAAGCACGGCTCTTAGAGCTAAAGCTTTTGCGCATGATACATTATCGAACGTTACGTTGTGTGTCATGGAAAGTCCGTCGAGACCAAGACAAGACCAAGACAAAAGTCCATCAAGACCAAGACGAGACCAAGACCACGTAAAAGTGGTCTCGAGACCGGTCTCGAGACATCCAACTCTACCATTGAGGTACATCTCTTCACAGGAAAGATGAAGTTATTCTTCGATTGTCTCTCTTGTAGGTTGCAGGATTTGTCTCGGAGAGAGTGTGGCCAGAATGGAGCTTTTCCTCTTCTTCACCCCCTCCTTCAGCATTTCCATTTCACTCCTGCACCTGGAGTTTCAGAGGATGATTTAGATCTGATGCCAAGTGTGGGCATTACTCTTAGCCTTTCTCCTCACAAATTATCCACTGTTTCTCGTATGTGAGAAGTCATTAAAACCGGGTGTTGCACTGTGTAAAGAATTCAGCTGAGTATTATTCCAAAAATTTCTCTATATTTTTGTGTTGTGTGTTCTGTTATTTCAAGACAACTGACATGATCTACAAAATGACCTAAATTGCTGCTTAATTGCTTCTCTACTTTCAAGGTTATTTTTACAGCCCAGTTGAATGCATTCAATAAGGTTTAATCTTACTTTGAAACTAGTCTGAAATGTTGTCTGTGAAGTTTTGGTGAAAAAATAAGGCAGAATATTTTATCATTACATTCACAAAAAAGTACTGCACCAATGATGTAACATTTTTAAAACTTTTCTCCACAATAAAGAAATTGATGCTGCTTCATTTTTTTCCCCATAAGTATCCCAAATTCTACACAGAGCAAATTATCGATCTTGTGTTCCTTCTTGCTGATGTTGCTTTCATTATAGCTACATCTATCACTGTGACCATCTCCCTCCGCTTGTCCACTACTACTATGCCCAGTTAGTTAGCCAATACCTGTTTGTCCAGTGTTGGGAAGGTTACTCTTAAAATGTATTCCACTACAGATTACAGAATACATGCCCCAAAATGTATTTTGTAACGTATTCCGTTACGTTACTCAATGAGAGTAACGTATTCTGAATACTTTGGATTACTTAATATATTATCATGCTTTTTTAGAACTACATGAATGTCCTATTGTTGTGTAATTTATTACTATTACTGAAGGATACTCGCCATACCAATACCAACTAGATTTTTAAATCTTAATATAAAATGAGTAACAGTAGGGTGGACATTAGGTAAGGCTGCACTTTTTGCCGCGATCTCGTATAAACAACTATTCGGCGTGTATATAAAACAGGTCCACGGCTCCGAACCGTAGTAAAGGGACCTCTGGCTAATACGTCGGGTTCGTGTCGGTCTCATAGCCGAAAACTTTACTTTGTTGTCTGGGTCAACTTTACTTGCGAGAGATTGAGAGAGGCGTTGTAAGGCTGCTCCAACGGAACTTATTGTTTCAGAGGAAAACACGAACACAGTGTACAGTCGAGTCTTAATAGCTTACTTACAACTGGGCTCGTCAGGCACTCTTCTTGGCTGCAGTGGTTATTATTATATTTACATGCTTCGAGCTCTCGTTTCTGCTCGATGACAACTAGTACTTTTTTCTGTTTTCTTTCTCCGTCACTCGCAGACACATAACGGGTATGGCAGTCCATTTTCCCTGCTACACTGCCCATGAGGCTACACTCTTTAGGGCTATGCCTGTAGCATTCTGCTTATTGCCTTCACATAAAATCATTTCAAAAAAATATTTCTTTGCGTCAATATGAGACGCGAGATTAAGACACAGGCATTTTTGCCTCTTAATGCGTGTTTTGTTTGGGTTTCCACCGGCGTTGAATTGCCAACAATAGAGAGGCCATAGCCTAACATATGAAACAGGAAAAGACTGCCGTGCAATCCCTTTATTTCAACAAAGTAACTGTATTCTGAATACCACCTTTTTAAACGGTAACTGTAGTGGAATACAGTTACTCATATTTTGTATTTTAAATACATAACGGCGGTACATGTATTCCTTTACTCCCCAACACTGTGTTTGTCTTTCTGTATCTGAAAGTCCCACTGGATCTTAGCTTGCTCATTCTCAACCACTCTAGGGGCATGTCTAATTTTGACCTCAGGACTTTCAGTTCAGTTCAATTTTATTTATGCAGCGCGACATCACAACAACAGTCTCCTCAAGGCACTTTATAGAGATTGAAAATGTGACGTCATTCAGGGGTAAAACCGCAAAGGATTCTGGGAACTCGTGGCAAGAGGTACTAGCGCATGCAGGCTTTCAATTGAAATCAGTTACACAGCGATAAAAAGAAACACAAAAAATGGCAAGAAGCTGTTGTATTATTAACTGCAATAAAAACCCAGCAATCATGATGCCCTATGAGCAAGCACTTTGGCAACAGTGGGAAGGAAAAACTCTTTTAACAGGATCCAGCCCTAACTCTATGCTTTAGCAAAAAGGAAAGTTTTAAGCCTAATCTTAAAAGTAGAGATAGTGTCTGTCTCCTGAATCCAAACTGGAAGCTGGTTCCATAGAAGAGGGGCCTGAAAACTGAAGGCTGTGCCTCCCATTTTACTTTTAAATACTCTAGGAACAACAAGTAAACCTACAGTGCAAGAGTGAAGTGCTCTGATGAGTGATGTGATACTATAAGGTCATAAAGATAAGCTGGGGCCTGATTATTTAAGACCTTGTAGCAGGATTTTGAATTCAATTGTGGATTTAACAGGGAGCCAATGGAGGGAAGCCAATTAAGAAGAAATCTGCTCTCTCTTTCTAGTCCCTGTCAGTACTCTTGCTGCATTTTGGATGAACTGAAGGCTTTTCAGGGAGTTTTTAGGGCAACTTGTAATAATAGCGAATTACAATAGTCCAGCCTAGAAGTAATGAATGCATGAACTAGTTTTTCAGGGTAACTCTGATACAGGATATTACAGGCTACCAAGTCTGACAATGGAATGTCACCTCTCTGGTGGGGAAGGAGCCTGAGTTAGTGCGCGAGGTTGGGTGGTACTGGCTAGATATAGTCAGTCTCACCTCAATGCACGGCTTGGCTTCTGGAACCAGTCTCCTGGAGAGGGGCTTGACTCTGTCTCAGTATGGAGTTGCCCTTGGTGAAAGGCAGCAGGCTCTCTTCAGAACTGAAGCTTCTTCAGTTCTTCAGTTCTTCTTCAGAACTGAAGATTCTCGGATGAGAGGTGAAACGTCTTCAAGCAAATTAAAGAAGTCCAGACGCTTTACTTTCCAAGCTCCTTAGACTACGATGACCTGGATGACTGAGAACCTTCACAGACATATTTGAATGGAGTTCTCGACCGACACAAAGTATAGGTTTTCATTTTGTGAATAATTTGAAAATCTTAGTTCAAACAGCCCCAAAACCTATTTCCCCAGCACGAAGATGCTGAATTGTTTAAGGCAAAGCCTTAAATATCTGTGTCTGAGTCTTCTATCAAAAGTTAGAGCTATCTTTATGAAGTTGTAGAAACATACTTTTTTTCACCAAGTTAATGCGTTTCTCGCTATTACATGCATTTGAATGGAGTTCTCGCCGAAAAACAAAGTATAGCTTTTCATTTTGTGAATAATTTGAAAATCTGAGCTCAAACAGCTTCAAAACCTATTTCCCCAGCATGCAGATGCTGAATTCTATAAGCCAAAGCCATAAATAGGTGTGTCTGAGTCTTCTATCAAAAGTTAGAGCTATCTTTATGAAGTTGTAGAAAAACGCTTTATTTCACCAAATTAATGCGTTTCTCGCTATTACATGCATTTGAATGGAGTTCCCCACCCGACACAAAGTATAGGTTTTCATTTTGTGAATAACTTGAAAATCTGAGCTCAAACAGCTGCAAAACCTATTTTCCCAGCACGGGCGTGTTGAATTCTATAAGATAAAGCCATAAATACGTGTGTCTGAGTCTTCTATCAAAATTTACAGCTGTCTGTATGAAGTTATAGAAACACGCTTTATTTCGCCAAGACAGTGCGTTTCTCGCTATTACGTGCATTTGAATGGAGTTCTCGCCTGAAACAAAGTATAGGTTTTCATTTTGTGAATAACATGAAAACCTTAACTGAAACGGCTGCAAAACCTATTTTCCCAGCACGGGCGTGTTGAATTCTATAAGATAAAGCCATAAATACGTGTGTCTGAGTCTTCTACAAAAAGTTACAGCTGTCTGTATGAAGTTGTAGAAAAACGCTTTATTTCACCACGTTAGTGCGTTTCTCGCTATTACATGCATTTGAATAGAGTTCTCGCGCAAAACAAAGTATAGGTTTTCATTTTGTGAATAACATGAAAACCTTAACTGAAACGGCTGCAAAACCTATTTTCCCAGCACGGGCGTGTTGAATTCTATAAGATAAAGCCATAAATACGTGTGTCTGAGTCTTCTACAAAAAGTTACAGCTGTCTGTATGAAGTTGTAGAAAAACGCTTTATTTCACCACGTTAGTGCGTTTCTCGCTATTACATGCATTTGAATAGAGTTCTCGCGCAAAACAAGGTATAGGTTTTCATTTTGTGAATAACTTGAAAATCTGAGCTCAAACAGCTGCAAAACCTATTTTCCCAGCACGGGCGTGTTGAATTCTATAAGATAAAGCCATAAATACGTTTGTCTGAGTCTTCTACAAAAAGTTACAGCTGTCTGTATGAAGTTATAGAGACACGCTTTACTTCGCAAAAGACAGTGCGTTTCTCGCTATTACATGCATTTGAATGGAGTTCTCGCCCGACACAAAGTATAGGTTTTCATTTTGTGAATAACATGAAAATCTTAACTGAAACCGCTGCAAAACCTATTTTCCCAGCACGGGCGTGTTGAATTCTATAAGATAAAGCCATAAATACGTGTGTCTGAGTCTTCTACAAAAAGTTACAGCTGTCTGTATGAAGTTGTAGAAAAACGCTTTATTTCACCACGTTAGTGCGTTTCTCGCTATTACATGCATTTGAATGGAGTTCTCGCCCGACACAAAGTATAGGTTTTCAATTTGTGAATAACATGAAAATCTTAACTGAAACCGCTGCAAAACCTATTTTCCCAGCACGGGCGTGTTGAATTCTATAAGATAAAGCCATAAATACGTGTGTCTGAGTCTTCTATCAAAATTTACAGCTGTCTGTATGAAGTTATAGAAACACGCTTTATTTCGCCAAGACAGTGCGTTTCTCGCTATTACATGCATTTGAATGGAGTTCTCGCCCGACACAAAGTATAGGTTTTCATTTTGTGAATAACATGAAAATCTTAACTGAAACCGCTGCAAAACCTATTTTCCCAGCACGGGCGTGTTGAATTCTATAAGATAAAGCCATGAATACGTGTGTCTGAGTCTTCTATAAAAAGTTACAGCTGCCTGTATGAAGTTGTAGAAAAACGCTTTATTTCGCCAAGACAGTGCGTTTCTCGCTATTACATGCATTTGAATGGACTTCTCGCCCGACACAAAGTATAGGTTTTCATTTTGTGAATAACATGAAAATCTTAACTGAAACCGCTGCAAAACCTATTTTCCCAGCACGGGCGTGTTGAATTCTATAAGATAAAGCCATAAATACGTGTGTCTGAGTCTTCTACAAAAAGTTACAGCTGTCTGTATGAAGTTGTAGAAAAACGCTTTATTTCACCACGTTAGTGCGTTTCTCGCTATTACATGCATTTGAATAGAGTTCTCGCGCAAAACAAAGTATAGGTTTTCATTTTGTGAATAACTTGAAAATCTGAGCTCAAACAGCTGCAAAACCTATTTTCCCAGCACGGGCGTGTTGAATTCTATAAGATAAAGCCATAAATACGTGTGTCTGAGTCTTCTATCAAAATTTACAGCTGTCTGTATGAAGTTATAGAAACACGCTTTATTTCGCCAAGACAGTGCGTTTCTCGCTATTACATGCATTTGAATAGAGTTCTCGCGCAAAACAAAGTATAGGTTTTCATTTTGTGAATAACTTGAAAATCTGAGCTCAAACAGCTGCAAAACCTTTTTTCCCAGCACGGGCGTGTTGAATTCTATAAGATAAAGCCATAAATACGTGTGTCTGAGTCTTCTATCAAAATTTACAGCTGTCTGTATGAAGTTATAGAAACACGCTTTATTTCGCCAAGACAGTGCGTTTCTCGCTATTACATGCATTTGAATGGAGTTCTCGCCTGAAACAAAGTATAGGTTTTCATTTTGTGAATAACATGAAAACCTTAACTGAAACGGCTGCAAAACCTATTTTCCCAGCACGGGCGTGTTGAATTCTATAAGATAAAGCCATAAATACGTGTGTCTGAGTCTTCTACAAAAAGTTACAGCTGTCTGTATGAAGTTGTAGAAAAACGCTTTATTTCACCACGTTAGTGCGTTTCTCGCTATTACATGCATTTGAATAGAGTTCTCGCGCAAAACAAAGTATAGGTTTTCATTTTGTGAATAACTTGAAAATCTGAGCTCAAACAGCTGCAAAACCTATTTTCCCAGCACGGGCGTTTTGAATTCTATAAGATAAAGCCATAAATACGTGTGTCTGAGTCTTCTATCAAAATTTACAGCTGTCTGTATGAAGTTATAGAAACACGCTTTATTTCGCCAAGACAGTGCGTTTCTCGCTATTACATGCATTTGAATGGAGTTCTCGCCCGACACAAAGTATAGGTTTTCATTTTGTGAATAACTTGAAAATCTGAGCTCAAACAGCTGCAAAACCTATTTTCCCAGCACGGGCGTGTTGAATTCTATAAGATAAAGCCATAAATACGTGTGTCTGAGTCTTCTATAAAAAGTTACAGCTGTCTGTATGAAGTTATAGAAACACGCTTTATTCCGCCATGACAGTGCGTTTCTCGCTATTACATGCATTTGAATGGAGTTCTCGCCCGACACAAAGTATAGGTTTTCATTTTGTGAATAACTTGAAAATCTGAGCTCAAACAGCTGCAGAACCTATTTTCCCAGCACGGGCGTGTTGAATTCTATAAGACAAAGCCATAAATACGTGTGTCTGAGTCTTCTATAAAAAGTTACAGCTATCTTTATGAAGTTGTAGTAAAACGCTTTATTTCACCAAATTAATGCGTTTCTCGCTATTACATGCATTTGAAGGGAGTTCTCGCCCGACACAAAGTATAGGTTTTCATTTTGTGAATAACTTGAAAATCTGAGCTCAAACAGCTGCAAAACCTATTTTCCCAGCACGGGCGTGTTGAATTCTATAAGATAAAGCCATAAATACGTTTGTCTGAGTCTTCTATAAAAAGTTACAGCTGTCTGTATGAAGTTAATGAAAATCGCTTTATTTCGCCAAGACAGTGCGTTTCTCGCTATTACATGCATTTGAATGGAGTTCTCGCCCGACACAAAGTATAGGTTTTCATTTTGTGAATAACTTGAAAATCTGAGCTCAAACAGCTGCAAAACCTATTTTCCCAGCACGGGCGTGTTGAATTCTATAAGATAAAGCCATAAATACGTTTGTCTGAGTCTTCTATAAAAAGTTACAGCTGTCTGTATGAAGTTAATGAAAATCGCTTTATTTCGCCAAGACAGTGCGTTTCTCGCTATTACATGCATTTGAATGGAGTTCTCGCCCGACACAAAGTATAGGTTTTCATTTTGTGAATAACTTGAAAATCTGAGCTCAAACAGCTGCAAAACCTATTTTCCCAGCACGGGCGTTTTGAATTCTATAAGATAAAGCCATAAATACGTGTGTCTGAGTCGTCTATAGAAAGTTACAGCTGTCTGTATGAAGTTATAGAAACACGCTTTATTTCGCCAAGACAGTGCGTTTCTCGCTATTACATGCATTTGAATGGAGTTCTCGCCCGACACAAAGTATAGGTTTTCATTTTGTGAATAACTTGAAAATCTGAGCTCAAACAGCTGCAAAACCTATTTTCCCAGCACGGGCGTTTTGAATTCTATAAGATAAAGCCATAAATACGTGTGTCTGAGTCTTCTATAGAAAGTTACAGCTGTCTGTATGAAGCTGTAGAAAAACGCTTTGTTTCACCACGTTAGTGCGTTTCTCGCTATTACATGCATTTGAATGGAGTTCTCGCCCGACACAAAGTATAGGTTTTCATTTTGTGAATAACTTGAAAATCTGAGCTCAAACAGCTGCAAAACCTATTTCCCCAGCACGGGCGTGTTGAATTCTATAAGACAAAGCCATAAATACGTGTGTCTGAGTCTTCTATCAAAAATTAGAGCTGTCTGTATGAAGTTGTAGTAAAACGCTTTATTTCACCAAATTAATGCGTTTCTCGCTATTACATGCATTTGAAGGGAGTTCTCGCCCGACACCAAGTATAGGTTTTCATTTTGTGAATAACTTGAAAATCTGAGCTCAAACAGCTGCAAAACCTATTTTCCCAGCACGGGCGTGTTGAATTCTATAAGATAAAGCCATAAATACGTTTGTCTGAGTCTTCTATAAAAAGTTACAGCTGTCTGTATGAAGTTATAGAAACACGCTTTATTTCGCCAAGACAGTGCGTTTCTCGCTATTACATGCATTTGAATGGAGTTCTCGCCTGACACAAAGTATAGGTTTTCATTTTGTGAATAACTTGAAAATCTGAGCTCAAACAGCTGCAAAACCTATTTTCCCAGCACGGGCGTTTTGAATTCTATAAGATAAAGCCATGAATACGTGTGTCTGAGTCGTCTATAGAAAGTTACAGCTGTCTGTATGAAGTTATAGAAACACGCTTTATTTCGCCAAGACAGTGCGTTTCTCGCTATTACATGCATTTGAATGGAGTTCTCGCCCGACACAAAGTATAGGTTTTCATTTTGTGAATAACTTGAAAATCTGAGCTCAAACAGCTGCAAAACCTATTTTCCCAGCACGGGCGTGTTGAATTCTATAAGATAAAGCCATAAATACGTGTGTCTGAGTCTTCTATAAAAAGTTACAGCTGTCTGTATGAAGTTATAGAAACACGCTTTATTTCGCCATGACAGTGCGTTTCTCGCTATTACATGCATTTGAATGGAGTTCTCGCCCGACACAAAGTATAGGTTTTCATTTTGTGAATAACTTGAAAATCTGAGCTCAAACAGCTGCAGAACCTATTTTCCCAGCACGGGCGTGTTGAATTCTATAAGACAAAGCCATAAATACGTGTGTCTGAGTCTTCTATAAAAAGTTACAGCTATCTTTATGAAGTTGTAGTAAAACGCTTTATTTCACCAAATTAATGCGTTTCTCGCTATTACATGCATTTGAAGGGAGTTCTCGCCCGACACAAAGTATAGGTTTTCATTTTGTGAATAACTTGAAAATCTGAGCTCAAACAGCTGCAAAACCTATTTTCCCAGCACGGGCGTGTTGAATTCTATAAGATAAAGCCATAAATACGTTTGTCTGAGTCTTCTATAAAAAGTTACAGCTGTCTTCATGAAGTTATAGAAACACGCTTTATTTCGCCAAGACAGTGCGTTTCTCGCTATTACATGCATTTGAATGGAGTTCTCGCCCGACACAAAGTATAGGTTTTCATTTTGTGAATAACTTGAAAATCTTAGCTCAAACAGCTGCAAAACCTATTTCCCCAGCACAGAAATGCTGACTTCTATAAGGCAAAGCCTTAAATATCTGTGTCCGAGTCTTCTATCAAAAGTTACAGCTGTCTTCATCTAGTAAATGAAAATCGCTTTATTTCGCCAAGACAGTGCGTTCCTCGCTATTACATGCATTTGAATGGAGTTCTGCCTGAAACAAAGTATAGGTTTTCATTTTGTGAATAACTTGAAAATTTTAGCTCAAGCACCTGCAAAACCTATTTCCCCAGCACTGAATTCTATAAGGCAAAGCCTTAAATATCTGTGTCCGAGTCTTCTATCAAAAGTTACAGCTGTCTTCATCTAGTAAATGAAAATCGCTTTATTTCGCCAAGACAGTGCGTTCCTCGCTATTACATGCATTTGAATGGAGTTCTCGCCTGAAACAAAGTATAGGTTTTCATTTTGTGAATAACTTGAAAGTCTTAGCTCAAACAGCTGCAAAACCTATTTCCCCAGCACAGAAATGCTGAATTCTATAAGGCAAAGCCTTAAATATCTGTGTCCGAGTCTTCTATCAAAAGTTACAGCTGTCTTCATCTAGTAAATGAAAATCGCTTTATTTCGCCAAGACAGTGCGTTTGTCGCTATTACATGCATTTGAATGGAGTTCTGCCTGAAACAAAGTATAGGTTTTCATTTTGTGAATAATTTGAAAATTTTAGCTCAAGCACCTGCAAAACCAATTTCCCCAGCACTGAATTCTATAAGGCA
Organism: Pelmatolapia mariae; assembly: GCF_036321145.2. Taxonomy (NCBI): domain Eukaryota; kingdom Metazoa; phylum Chordata; class Actinopteri; order Cichliformes; family Cichlidae; genus Pelmatolapia; species Pelmatolapia mariae. The sequence continues at coordinate 36,004,659 of NC_086231.1, forward strand.
AAGCCTTAAATATCTGTGTCCGAGTCTTCTATCAAAAGTTACAGCTGTCTTCATCTAGTAAATGAAAATCGCTTTATTTCGCCAAGACAGTGCGTTTCTCGCTATTACATGCATTTGAATGGAGTTCTGCCTGAAACAAAGTATAGGTTTTCACTTTGTGAATAACTTGAAAATGTAACCCATATCAACTACACCCTGTCACATGACCCACGTCAGCTGATTTGAGGTCCCTCTCCTGATTGGCTCCTTCCACGTCGCGGCAACTCTGAAAACCGGCTGTGGAGGGATACTTCCGGGTTCGACTCCTGCTTATTGCACATAGAACGGCGTTGGAAAACAAAGCGTTTCTCCCCTAAATTCGTCTGTAAAATTGTATCACCTCAGCGGTAAGTGTTCTTAACATCTACCAATAACAACCTTTTAGTTGTTAGTAACCAGTCGATCGTTTTCGCAATTAAAAATGACTTTGTTCGGCGGCGTTCCCACCGCGAGCAGAACTCCGGTTCAAAAACCGCTGTTTTTGAACACTTTTATTTACTTAAGCACTTTAATGGGCTTACTTTGAAACAAAGTGCAATTGAATGATTGTTGTTATGTGTTGCCTTGAATTCGGCTATGCTGTCTGTTAGACAGTTGTTTTTCTTTATTGTTGTTTTTGTATTTGTTTGTAGCGAACGCTGCTGGAATGTATAGATTAAGCTACGTAGCCAAGATGATTAATAATTTAACTGTTGTACATTTGTGATTGATGATGATGATGATGATGATGATTTGCATTGTTACATAGACTTGCAGAAAAATGTACTTGTTTACCGGTAAACTGAATTGATTTTGATTTACTAATTGCCATTTTTCTGGCCTACAGGTCAGGTTTTTTTCCCCCCCCTTTTGAATTGATCTTCTTCATATTGAAGTGGCGAGCCGGTAGGACCATTCTTTGTTTTTTTCCCCTCTTTTCCCCCACTTTGCCGTCTTTGGATTACAGACATATTTCCCCACTATGAAGCTGGACCCTAAGGAGGAATTCCTTAAAAAGTGAACTTTAAAAAGAAAAGGACCAGAAGGACTCTTAACAAAAAGGACTCTTGCACAGAAAAATCACATTGCTTTATTATTTATTTGTGGGTAATTATTTATGTTGTGTGTTGTATTAATTATTTTGTTCCATTTCCCCTTTCATTCAATATATTTTTTGGTACAAGATATTACAGTCTTTGGTCTCGTCATTCACACCATCTAGGCTCCATAAAGAACCATTTCTTCTGCGCGTCGGTCAGTAAACTCATCCATTGCAATAAAACTAGCTCTTAAATAACTTTGCGTTACACGTGGCGAGCCAGCCAGGAGCCTGATGTGTGAATGACTGTTTTTTGTGTTATTTGATTTAATTGAATATTTGGTATTTTCTGTGGGTTTGATAAGGTCCGCGACAAGGGAAAAATGAAGTTTATTCAGGAAAGTGGGGTCAATGTTGCACATTCTGTCATTGTTTCTGGTGCCACAAACGCTGAGAAAGATGAGGAAATTCTTGATTATTTGAAACAATACGGTCGTATCAAAAAGGTTATTTTCGTGGATGACTTAAATAGCGTGTTTTACAAAAACCTGATCGTTGAATACGTTGATAGTTCTGCGTTAACTGCTCTTAATCCATTTTTCCCATACACTCATCAGTCAAAGAATTACTCTGCTTTGACTTTTTGTGTAAAATCGCTTGCCGCAGAATACACAGCCACAGCGGGAGTCCAGACCCCTGCAGACTACCTCGGCGAGCTCAAGCAACTTGCACGCCGCAGCGGCAGGGATTTTCCAGATATTCTGAGGGAAATGATGGGACAAATCAGTGAGCATCTGGAAGGAATGGAACAAGATGGTGACTTAGAAGAGGGAGCCTCAGTCCAAATTGTGGAGCCTGCACCATCTCTGCCTGGCCAGCAGGGGTCGTTGTCTGGACACTCCGCCATCCCTGAGACAGCTACCAGCAATCCCTCACCTGACCAACAGGGGTCACTGCCACATCCACAAAGATTTTCACTGGCACAGACTGAAATGAACCCCCCGGAAATACAAAAAGTAGTGGTGGAGCACGTTGTAAAAACAGACACCGTACCTGCATTCAGACTTCGTCCTTTCTCTGGGAAGATTCCCAAGCCAGCCAACGAAACCGATTATGAGACCTGGAGATCTCACATTGAACTGCTGTTAGCAGATCCAAATTTAGCACCTCTACAGATCACTCGTCGCATCCTTGAAAGTTTGCTATCTCCGGCAGTAGATGTTGTGAAAGGGCTGGGCTCAACCACAATTCCATCCGTCCATTTAAAAGTGTTGGATTCTGCTTTCGCCACAGTACAAGATGGAGAGGAGTTGTTTGCTCAATTCCTGAATACATTACAGGATCCAGGTGAGAAACCCTCTGCTTATTTGCAACGTTTACAACTCACATTAAACACTGTGATGAAAAGAGGTGGTATCTTGTCTTCAGACTTCAACAAACATTTACTCAAGCAGTTTTGTCGAGGATGCTGGGATAGCGATATCATAAACAAACTACAGTTGGAGAACTTGAGGAGTGATCCCCCATGTTTTGCAGAGTTCCTCCTACTGCTTCGAACTGAGGAGGGTAGACAGCTGGCCAAGGAGAATCTCATGAAGAAGCACCTGACGGCATCCAAGCCTCGTGCCGCTGTTCACTCTCAGAGCACATGTGCTTGTAGCCATTCAGACACAAAGGCTATTAATGAGCTGAAGCAACAGATGCAGAAATTGCAGAGTCAAATGGCTGCTCTTCTCTCACAGAAATCTCAATTCTCCAAGCCAGCACCACCTCAACTCAGATCAGCACAACCAAGACCCAGCAGCAGTGCAACCAGTTCCCGGCCTAGAGCAGGCTACTGCTTTAAATGTGGAGAGGATGGGCACATGTCAGCAGGATGCGCCAACCCTCCAAACCCGACACTGGTTCTGAAAAAGAAGAAACAACTTGAAAAAAGACAGCAGGCTTGGGACAGCAATAACAAATCATCAAACTAGAGGCAGTCTCTGTGGAGGGACAGACGGAGGCTGCAGTTAACCCATGTCCCAGTTACAAGCAAAATGGACATTCCATCACATTGCCTAGAGGACTCATCGGAACCAGAAGTACAGCACAGGTCACGATTGGAGGAACTGTATTCAACTGCCTGTTAGACACTGGGTCTCAGGTAACCACCATCTCTCACTCCTTTCACCATGATTATCTCTCTGACCAAGAGATACAACCTCTGAAAAATCTCCTGGAGATAGAAGGAGCGAATGGCCAAGCTGTTCCATACCTTGGCTATGTGGAGATGAATGTCACATTCCCTTCCGACTTCTTGGGCTCCACCACAGCTGTTGATACACTTGCTCTGGTAGTTCCCGATGTCCAATCAGCTCAACAACCATCAATACTGATTGGTACAAACACTCTGGACTTGGCATATGAGAAAGCATTCTCACACCAACAACCCTCTTTTCCAGCCCCACATGGATACAGAACGGTGCTGAAAATTCTTGAGCAACGATACAGACTGGCCAACAGTAGTCATCATGGAATCATCAAGCTGCAGACTGACGGACCACAGACCATCCCAGCTGGAAAAACTGTTGCCTTGGAGGGGTTAATTTTCGGACGCTGCCTCCAGGCCGAGAAGGCTGTGTTGGTGGAACATCCGACTTCGTCACCTCTGCCAGGTGGCTTAATGGTCTCATCTTGTGTTATGGATTTCCCTTTTCACCAGCCATACCACTTACCTGTGGTCATCTGCAACCAGTCTGATCATGATGTAACCCTCCCAGCCAAAGCCATCATTGCAGAGATCAGTGCCATTCAGTCCATTCAGTGTCAAGAAAGGAGTCATGACAGTATGCCTCCTAACCCTGTAACTTCTGGATTCAACTTCAACTTTGGTAACTCCCCCTTAACACCGGAATGGAAGAGTCGTATTACTGAGAAGTTAAACGCCCTCCATGATGTCTTTGCCCAACACGACCTTGACTTTGGGAAAACTGACAAAGTGAAACATCAGATCAAGCTCTCTGACCCTACTCCCTTCAAACAGCGCCCAAGACCAATCCATCCTCAAGATCTGGATGCCGTGCGCCAACACCTGACTCTGCTGGTTGACTCTGGGGTCATCAGAGAGTCTGACTCACCCTTTGCGTCACCCATTGTCGTGGTGCGAAAGAAGAATGGGAGTGTGCGGCTCTGCATTGATTACCGGAAACTAAATCTGCAGACCATCAAAGATGCATATGCACTGCCAAAGTTGGAGGATACCTTTACAGCTCTCTCTGGATCAGAATGGTTTTCAGTCCTTGACCTTAAATCTGGTTATTATCAGATTGAAATGGAGGAGGAAGACAAGAGCAAAACGGCATTTGTATGTCCACTTGGATTCTATGAGTTCAACAGAATGCCCCAGGGAGTCACAAACGCACCCAGTACCTTCCAACGACTAATGGAAAAGTGCATGGGAGAAATGAACTTGAAAGAAGTCTTGGTCTTCATTGACGACTTGATCATTTTTGCACCAACACTTGAAGAGCATGAGAGGAGACTAGTGAAAGTCCTTCGCCGTCTGAAGGAATTTGGACTCAAGCTCTCAGTTGAAAAGTGCATGTTCTTCCAGAAATCCGTAAAATACCTGGGGCATGTTGTGTCAAAGGATGGTGTGCAGACAGATCCAGATAAAATCGAGACACTTAAGTCCTGGCCGGTTCCAAAGACTCTCAAAGAACTCCGCTCTTTCCTCGGTTTCGCAGGATATTACCGCAGGTTCATCCAAGGCTACTCTAACATCGTCAAGCCATTGCATGACCTTACTGCTGGATATCCTCCATCACAGCGGAAACTCAGAGCCACCATCAAGCGAGACCAATATTTGGATCCTAAGGAACCCCTTGCCAGTCGCTGGACTTCTGCATGTCAACAAGCCTTTGACACCATTATCAAATACCTCACCACAGCACCAGTACTTGCTTTCGCCAATCCCCAGAAGCCTTACCTTCTCCATACAGATGCTAGTTCTGCCGGGCTAGGAGCTATTCTGTACCAGGAGCAACAAGGACAAAACCGGGTGATTGCCTATGCAAGTCGCGGTCTGTCGAGGTGTGAGTCAAAATATCCAGCTCACAAACTGGAATTTCTGGCTCTCAAGTGGGCTGTTACGGAGAAGTTTCATGACTATCTCTACGGCACCAACTTCACTGTCATTACTGACAGCAACCCACTCACCTATCTACTCACCTCTGCTAAATTAGATGCCACCAGTTACCGTTGGCTCTCTGCTCTTTCCACATTCTCATTCAAAATCATGTACAGATCTGGTAAGCAGAATCTAGACGCTGATGCTCTCTCTCGCAGGCCACATGGAGAACTCGCCAATGACCAAATGTCCCAAAAGGAGAGGGAGAGAATTCTCCGATTTGCCCAACATCATCTGGATCAGTCTTCCTCAATTTCCATCGATCAGCACACGGTCAAAGCCATTTGTGACCGTCAGCTCGTTTATAGCATGGCTGAAAAGACGTCCACCACCGCACTCATTCAGTCACTGAGTGCCCATGCCGACAGTTTGCCTGACAGCTTCGTCAATGACACTCAGTTCGCATCTCCTGTTGTTTCTCAGCTGACAAACGCTGAAATCGCTGAGAGACAGAGGGAAGACCAGACCCTGAGGCATGTCATATTGCTGCTAGAGACTGGGGAAAGTCCACCTCCCATCTTGCGGGATGAACTCCCAGAACTGCCCCTTCTACTCCGAGACCAACATCGCCTGGAGCTCCAAAACGCCATTCTCGTGAGAAGGAGGCAAGTTGGGGACCAGCTCTATTACCAGCTAGTGTTACCTCAGAAATTGCGGGCTGAAGTACTGTCGGACCTGCATGACAAGATGGGTCATTTGGGCATCGAGCGTACACTCGACCTCGTACGTCGAAGATTCTACTGGCCGAAAATGGCCAATGATGTGTGGAATAAAGTGAAGACATGTGAGAGATGCACCAAACGGAAAGCCTTACCTGAAAGAGCAGCACCCCTGGTGAACATTCAAACTTATCGACCTCTGGAACTGGTTTGCATGGACTTTTTATCACTGGAACCTGACAGGAGCAGAACCAAAGACATTCTTGTAATAACAGATCACTTTACCAAGTACGCTGTCGCTGTCCCCACTCCAAACCAAAAAGCAAAGACTGTCGCCAAATGTCTCTGGGACAATTTCCTGGTTCATTATGGTATCCCAGAAAAGCTCCATAGTGATCAAGGACCAGACTTTGAGTCACGCACAATAAAAGAACTTTGCAAAATGGCTGGGATTCACAAAATCAGAACTACCCCATACCATCCACGAGGTAATCCAGTCGAGCGTTTTAACAGAACACTCCTGAATATGCTCGGAACACTCACCACTGAAGAGAAAACTCACTGGAAAGATTTTGTTAAGCCCCTGGTCCACGCATACAACTGCACCCGGAGTGATGTTACTAGCTACTCACCCTATGAGCTCATGTTTGGTCGACAACCTCGCCTCCCGATTGACCTGGTCTTTGGGCTGCCTGTGGACAACAATCAGCCCACTCATTCACAGTATGTCCAGAACCTGAAGTCAAATCTAGAAAAGAGCTACAAAATTGCCATTGGAAATGCGGAGAAGCTCATGGGAAGAAACAAGAGCCGTTACGACCAACATATCACCCCCTCTGAACTGGACGTTGGTGACAGAGTGCTGGTACGTAATGTGAAACTCCGAGGCAAACACAAACTTGCAGACAAATGGGAACCAGACATCTATGTGGTGGTAAAAAGAGCAGACAATCTTCCGGTGTACACTGTCCGGCCAGAGAACAAATCCAAACCAATTCGTACTCTACACAGAGATCTTCTCTTACCATGTGGATTCTTGCCGGATTCCACTGGAACCAACCGAACAACTGTAAAACCAACCAGGAAGCAGTCACTCAACCTTTCTGATGAGGACCGTGCACAACCTCAGTCAGAAGATGAGGATGATATGATACCGCATCCTCATCCTGTCTCAGAGCCTTTGCAATTCACCACTGTCCACAATCTGCCAAAACCGTCATCCACCGTTCCCGCCACTGAAACTTTACCATCTGATACGCCATTCTGTGAACCTGCTACGCTCCCTTTGCCTCCTTTTGAGCCAGCAGAGAGCGAAACCCCTGACTCAGAAACTCCTGTCAAGGAGGAAGCTCCTGATACTGTGGAATCAGAGGACAGTCTGTCCTCTGCTGAACCTACCAATGTCGGATTGCCGACTGAGCCCAGCGTGTCCTCTGCTGCTGATCTACCATCTAACTCTGACACCTCCAGCTCTGAACTAGAACCTGTGAGAACATCAACTCGGACCAGGAAACCACCAGACCGGTTACAATACTCTAAACTTGGTCAGCCCATCTTGAAGAGTATTCAGGCACTAGTCCATGGCTTAACCACTGCCTTTACTCATGCACTGGAGGATGAAGAGGACCATCTACTTACTGCCACTGAGCAACCTGTCATCCGGAACCAGCCACCATGTACAGGGACGTACATGAGATCGAGGGGGGAACCTGTAACCCATATCAACTACACCCTGTCACATGACCCACGTCAGCTGATTTGAGGTCCCTCTCCTGATTGGCTCCTTCCACGTCGCGGCAACTCTGAAAACCGGCTGTGGAGGGATACTTCCGGGTTCGACTCCTGCTGTGGCTGTAAGCTTATTGCATATAGAACGGCGTTGGAAAACAAAGCGTTTCTCCCCTAAATTCGTCTGTAAAATTGTATCACCTCAGCGGTAAGTGTTCTTAACATCTACCAATAACAACCTTTTAGTTGTTAGTAACCAGTCGATCGTTTTCGCAATTAAAAATGACTTTGTTTGGCGGCGTTCCCACCGCGAGCAGAACTCCGGTTCAAAAACCGCTGTTTTTGAACACTTTTATTTACTTAAGCACTTTAATGGGCTTACTTTGAAACAAAGTGCAATTGAATGATTGTTGTTATGTGTTGCCTTGAATTCGGCTATGCTGTCTGTTAGACAGTTGTTTTTCTTTATTGTTGTTTTTGTATTTGTTTGTAGCGAACGCTGCTGGAATGTATAGATTAAGCTACGTAGCCAAGATGATTAATAATTTAACTGTTGTACATTTGTGATTGATGATGATGATGATGATGATGATGATGATGATTTGCATTGTTACATAGACTTGCAGAAAAATGTACTTGTTTACCGGTAAACTGAATTGATTTTGATTTACTAATGGACATTTTTCTGGCCTACAGGTCAGGTTTTTTTTTCCCCCCCTTTTGAATTGATCTTCTTCATATTGAAGTGGCGAGCCGGTAGGACCATTCTTTGTTTTTTTTCCCCTCTTTTCCCCCACTTTGCCGTCTTTGGATTACAGACATATTTCCCCACTATGAAGCTGGACCCTAAGGAGGAATTCCTTAAAAAGTGAACTTTAAAAAGAAAAGGACCAGAAGGACTCTTAACAAAAAGGACTCTTGCACAGAAAAATCACATTGCTTTATTATTTATTTGTGGGTAATTATTTATGTTGTGTGTTGTATTAATTATTTTGTTCCATTTCCCCTTTCATTCAATATATTTTTTGGTACAAGATATTACAGTCTTTGGTCTCGTCATTCACACCATCTAGGCTCCATAAAGAACCATTTCTTCTGCGCGTCGGTCAGTAAACTCATCCATTGCAATAAAACTAGCTCTTAAATAACTTAGCGTTACAAAAATCTTAGCTCAAACAGCAGCAAAACCTATTTTCCCAGCACAGAAATGCTGAATTCTATAAGGCAAAGCCTTAAATATCTGTGTCCGAGTCTTCTATCAAAAGTTACAGCTGTCTTCATCTAGTAAATGAAAAGAGCTTTATTTCGCCACGTTAGTGCGTTTCTCGCTATTACATGCATTTGAATGGAGTTCTGCCTGAAACAAATTATAGGTTTTCATTTTGTGAATAACTTGAAAATCTTAGCTCAAACAGCTGCAAAACCTATTTCCCCAGCACTGAATTCTATAAGGCAAAGCCTTAAATATCTGTGTCCGAGTCTTCTATCAAAAGTTACAGCTGTCTTCATCTAGTAAATGAAAAGAGCTTTATTTCGCCAAGACAGTGCGTTTCTCGCTATTACATGCATTTGAATGGAGTTCTGCCTGAAACAAAGTATAGGTTTTCATTTTGTGAATAACTTGAAAATTTTAGCTCAAGCACCTGCAAAACCAATTTCCCCAGCACTGAATTCTATAAGGCAAAGCCTTAAATATCTGTGTCCGACTCTTCTATCAACAGTTACAGCTGTCTTCGTCTAGTAAATGAATATCGCTTTATTTCGCCAAGACAGTGCTTTTCTCGCTATTACATGCATTTGAATGGAGTTCTGCCTGAAACAAAGTATAGGTTTTCATTTTGTGAATAACTTGAAAATTTTAGCTCAAGCACCTGCAAAACCAATTTCCCCAGTACTGAATTCTATAAGGCAAAGCATTAATTATCTGTGTCCGAGTCTTCTATCAAAAGTTACAGCTGTCTTCATCTAGTAAATGAAAAGAGCTTTATTTCGCCACTTTAGTGCGTTTCTCGCTATTACATGCATTTGAATAGAGTTCTCGCCCGACACAAAGTATAGGTTTTCATTTTGTGAATAACTTGAAAATCTGAGCTCAAACAGCTGCAAAACCTATTTTCCCAGCACGGGTGTGGTGAATTCTATAAGACAAAGCCATAAATACGTGTGTCTGAGTCTTCTATAAAAAGTTACAGCTGTCTGTATGAAGTTATAGAAACACGCTTTATTTCACCACGTTAGTGCGTTTCTCGCTATTACATGCATTTGAATGGACTTCTCGCCCGACACAAAGTATAGGTTTTCATTGTGTGAATAACTTGAAAATCTGAGCTCAAACAGCTGCAAAACCTATTTTCTCAGCACGGGCGTGTTGAATTCTATAAGATAAAGCCATAAATACGTGTGTCTGAGTCTTCTATAAAAAGTTACAGCTGTCTGTATGAAGTTATAGAAACAGGCTTTATTTCGCCAAGACAGTGCGTTTCTCGCTATTACATGCATTTGAATGGAGTTCTCGCCCGACACAAAGTATAGGTTTTCATTTTGTGAATAACTTGAAAATCTTAGCTCAAACAGCTGCAAAACCTATTTCCCCAGCACAGAAATACTGAATTCTATAAGGCAAAGCCTTAAATATCTGTGTCCGAGTCTTCTATCAAAAGCTACAGCTGTCTTTATGAAGTTAATGAAAATCGCTTTATTTCGCCACTTTAGTGCGTTTCTCGCTATTACATGCATTTGAATAGAGTTCTCGCCCGACACAAAGTATAGGTTTTCATTTTGTGAATAACTTGAAAATCTGAGCTCAAACAGCTGCAAAACCTATTTTCCCAGCACGGGCGTGTTGAATTCTATAAGACAAAGCCATAAATACGTGTGTCTGAGTGTTCTGTCAAAAGTTAGAGCTGTCTGTATGAAGTTGTAGTAAAACGCTTTATTTCGCCAAGACAGTGCGTTTCTCGCTATTACATGCATTTGAATGGAGTTCTCGCCCGACACAAAGTATAGGTTTTCATTTTGTGAATAACTTGAAAATCTGAGCTCAAACAGCTGCAAAACCTATTTTCCCAGCACGGGCTTGTTGAATTCAATAAGACAAAGCCATAAATACGTGTGTCTGAGTGTTCTATCAACAGTTAGAGCTATCTTTATGAAGTTGTAGTAAAACGATTTATTTCACCAAATTAATGCGTTTCTCGCTATTACATGCATTTGAATGGAGTTCTCGCCCGACACAAAGTATAGGTTTTCATTTTGTGAATAACTTGAAAATCTTAGCTCAAACAGCTGCAAAACCAATTTCCCCAGCACAGAAATGCTGAATTCTATAAGGCAAAGCCTTAAATATCTGTGTCCGAGTCTTCTATCAAAAGTTACAGCTGTCTTTATGAAGTTAATGAAAAGAGCTTTATTTCGCCAAGACAGTGCTTTTCTCGCTATTACATGCATTTGAATGGAGTTCTGCCTGAAACAAAGTATAGGTTTTCATTTTGTGAATAACTTGAAAATTTTAGCTCAAGCACCTGCAAAACCAATTTCCCCAGTACTGAATTCTATAAGGCAAAGCCTTAATTATCTGTGTCCGAGTCTTCTATCAAAAGTTACAGCTGTCTTTATGAAGTTAATGAAAAGAGCTTTATTTCGCCAAGACAGTGCGTTTGTCGCTATTACATACATTTGAATGGAGTTCTCGCCTGAAACAAAGTATAGGTTTTCATTTTGTGAATAACTTGAAAATCGTAGCTCAAACAGCTGCAAAACCTATTTTCCCAGCACGGGTGTGGTGAATTCTATAAGGCAAAGCCTTAAATACGTGTGTCTGAGTCTTCTATAAAAAGTTACAGCTGTCTGTATGAAGTTATAGAAACACGCTTTATTTCACCACGTTAGTGCGTTTCTCGCTATTACATGCATTTGAATGGACTTCTCGCCCGACACAAAGTATAGGTTTTCATTGTGTGAATAACTTGAAAATCTGAGCTCAAACAGCTGCAAAACCTATTTTCCCAGCACGGGCGTTTTGAATTCTATAAGATAAAGCCATAAATACGTGTGTCTGAGTCTTCTATAAAAAGTTACAGCTGTCTTTATGAAGTTATAGAAACACGCTTTATTTCGCCAAGACAGTGCGTTTCTCGCTATTACATGCATTTGAATGGACTTCTCGCCCGACACAAAGTATAGGTTTTCATTTTGTGAATAACTTGAAAATCTGAGCTCAAACAGCTGCAAAACCTATTTTCCCAGCACGGGCATGTTGAATTCTATAAGATAAAGCCATAAATACGTGTGTCTGAGTCTTCTATAAAAAGTTACAGCTGTCTGTATGAAGTTATAGAAACAGGCTTTATTTCGCCAAGACAGTGCGTTTCTCGCTATTACATGCATTTGAATGGAGTTCTCGCCCGACACAAAGTATAGGTTTTCATTTTGTGAATAACTTGAAAATCTTAGCTCAAACAGCTGCAAAACCTATTTCTCCAGCACAGAAATACTGAATTCTATAAGGCAAAGCCTTAAATATCTGTGTCCGAGTCTTCTATCAAAAGCTACAGCTGTCTTTATGAAGTTAATGAAAATCGCTTTATTTCGCCACTTTAGTGCGTTTCTCGCTATTACATGCATTTGAATAGAGTTCTCGCCCGACACAAAGTATAGGTTTTCATTTTGTGAATAACTTGAAAATCTGAGCTCAAACAGCTGCAAAACCTATTTTCCCAGCACGGGCGTGTTGAATTCTATAAGACAAAGCCATGAATACGTGTGTCTGAGTGTTCTGTCAAAAGTTAGAGCTGTCTGTATGAAGTTGTAGTAAAACGCTTTATTTCGCCAAGACAGTGCGTTTCTCGCTATTACATGCATTTGAATGGAGTTCTCGCCCGACACAAAGTATAGGTTTTCATTTTGTGAATAACTTGAAAATCTGAGCTCAAACAGCTGCAAAACCTATTTTCCCAGCACGGGCGTGTTGAATTCAATAAGACAAAGCCATAAATACGTGTGTCTGAGTGTTCTATCAACAGTTAGAGCTATCTTTATGAAGTTGTAGTAAAACGATTTATTTCACCAAATTAATGCGTTTCTCGCTATTACATGCATTTGAATGGAGTTCTCGCCCGACACAAAGTATAGGTTTTCATTTTGTGAATAACTTGAAAATCTTAGCTCAAACAGCTGCAAAACCAATTTCCCCAGCACAGAAATGCTGAATTCTATAAGGCAAAGCCTTAAATATCTGTGTCCGAGTCTTCTATCAAAAGTTACAGCTGTCTTTATGAAGTTAATGAAAATCGCTTTATTTCGCCAAGACAGTGCGTTTCTCGCTATTACATGCATTTGAATGGTTCTCGCCTGAAACAAAGTATAGGCTTTCATTTTGTGAATAACTTGAAAATCTGAGCTCAAACAGCTGCAAAACCTATTTCCCCAGCACAGAAATATTGAATTCTATAAGGCAAAGCCTTAAATATCTGTGTCCGAGTCTTCTATCAAAAGTTACAGCTGTCTTCATCTAGTAAATGAAAATCGCTTTATTTCGCCAAGACAGTGCGTTTGTCGCTATTACATGCATTTGAATAGAGTTCTCGCCTGAAACAAATTATAGGTTTTCATTTTGTGAATAACTTGAAAATCATAGCTCAAACAGCTGCAAAACCTATTTCCCCAGCACAGAAATGCTGAATTCTATAAGGCAAAGCCTTAAATATCTGTGTCCGAGTCTTCTATCAAAAGCTACAGCTGTCTTTATGAAGTTAATGAAAATCGCTTTATTTCGCCACGTTAGTGCGTTTCTCGCTATTACATGCATTTGAATGGAGTTCTCGCCTGAAACAAATTATAGGTTTTCATTTTGTGAATAACTTGAAAATCTTAACTCAAACAGCTGCAAAACCTATTTCCCCAGCACAGAAATGCTGAATTCTATAAGGCAAAGCCTTAAATATCTGTGTCCGAGTCTTCTATCAAAAGTTACAGCTGTCTTTATGAAGTTAATGAAAAGAGCTTTATTTCGCCAAGACAGTGCGTTTGTCGCTATTACATGCATTTGAATAGAGTTCTCGCCTGAAACAAATTATAGGTTTTCATTTTGTGAATAACTTGAAAATCATAGCTCAAACAGCTGCAAAACCTATTTCCCCAGCACAGAAATTCTGAATTCTATAAGGCAAAGCCTTAAATATCTGTGTCCGAGTCTTCTATCAAAAGTTACAGCTGTCTTCATCTAGTAAATGAAAATCGCTTTATTTCGCCAAGACAGTGCGTTTGTAGCTATTACATGCATTTGAATGGAGTTCTCGCCTGAAACAAAGTATAGGTTTTCATTTTGTGAATAACTTGAAAATCTGAGCACAAACAGCTGCAAAACCTATTTTCCCAGCACGGGCGTTTTGAATTCTATAAGATAAAGCCATGAATACGTGTGTCTGAGTCTTCTATAAAAAGTTACAGCTGTCTGTATGAAGTTATAGAAACACGCTTTATTTCGCCAAGACAGTGCGTTTCTCGCTATTACATGCATTTGAATGGAGTTCTGCCTGAAACAAAGTATAGGTTTTCATTTTGTGAATAACTTGAAAATTTTAGCTCAAGCACCTGCAAAACCAATTTCCCCAGCACTGAATTTTATAAGGCAAAGCCTTAAATATCTGTGTCCGAGTCTACTTTCAAAAGTTACAGCTGTCTTCATCTACTAAATGAAAATCGCTTTATTTCGCCAAGACAGTGAGTTCCTCGCTATTACATGCATTTGAATGGAGTTCTCGCCTGAAACAAAGTATAGGTTTTCATTTTGTGAATAACTTGAAAATCTTAGCTCAAACAGCTGCAAAACCTATTTTCCCAGCACGGGCGTGTTGAATTCTATAAGATAAAGCCATAAATACGTTTCTCTGAGTCTTCTATAAAAAGTTACAGCTGTCTGTATGAAGTTGTAGAAAAACGCTTTATTTCACCACGTTAGTGCGTTTCTCGCTATTACATGCATTTGAATGGAGTTCTCGCCCGACACAAAGTATAGGTTTTCATTTTGTGAATAACTTGAAAATCTGAGCTCAAACAGCTGCAAAACCTATTACCCCAGCACAGAAATGCTGAATTCTATAAGGCAAAGCCTTAAATATCTGTGTCCGAGTCTTCTATCAAAAGTTACAGCTGTCTTTATGAAGTAAATGAAAATCGCTTTATTTCGCCAAGACAGTGCGTTCCTCGCTATTACATGCATTTGAATGGAGTTCTCGCCTGAAACAAAGTATAGGTTTTCATTTTGTGAATAACTTGAAAATCTGAGCTCAAACAGCTGCAAAATCTATTTTCCCAGCACGGGCGTGTTGAATTCTATAAGATAACGCCATAAATACTTGTGTCTGAGTCTTCTATAAAAAGTTACAGCTGTCTGTATGAAGTTATAGAAACACGCTTTATTTCGCCAAGACAGTGCGTTTCTCGCTATTACATGCATTTGAATGGAGTTCTCGCCTGAAACAAATTATAGGTTTTCATTTTGTGAATAACTTGAAAATCTGAGCTCAAACAGCTGCAAAAACTATTTTCCCAGCACGGGCGTTTTGAATTCTATAAGGCAAAGCCTTAAATATCTGTGTCCGAGTCTTCTATCAAAAGTTACAGCTGTCTTCATCTAGAAAATGAAAAGAGCTTTATTTCGCCAAGACAGTGCATTCCTCGCTATTACATGCATTTGAATGGAGTTCTCGTCTGAAACAAAGTATAGGTTTTCATTTTGTGAATAACTTGAAAATCTTAGCTCAAACAGCTGCAAAACCTATTTCCCCAGCACAGAAATGCTGAATTCTATAAGGCAAAGCCTTAAATATCTGTGTCCGACTCTTCTATCAAAAGTTACAGCTGTCTTCATCTAGTAAATGAAAATCGCTTTATTTCGCCAAGACAGTGCGTTCCTCGCTATTACATGCATTTGAATGGAGTTCTCGCCTGAAACAAAGTATAGGTTTTCATTTTGTGAATAACTTGAAAATCTGAGCTCAAACAGCTGCAAAACCTATTTCCCCAGCACAGAAATGCTGAATTCTATAAGGCAAAGCCTTAAATATCTGTGTCCGAGTCTTCTATCAAAAGTTACAGCTGTCTTTATGAAGTTAATGAAAAGACCTTTATTTTGTCAAGACAGTGCATTTCTCGCTATTACATGCATTTGAATGGAGTTCTCGCGCAAAACAAATTATAGGTTTTCATTTTGTGAATAACTTGAAAATCTTAGCTCAAACAGCTGCAAAACCTATTTCCCCAGCACAGAAATGCTGAATTCTATAAGGCAAAGCCTTAAATATCTGTGTCCGAGTCTTCTATCAAAAGTTACAGCTGTCTTCATCTAGTAAATGAAAAGAGCTTTATTTCGCCAAGACAGTGCGTTCCTCGCTATTACATGCATTTGAATGGAGTTCTGCCAGAAACAAAGTATAGGTTTTCATTTTGTGAATAACTTGAAAATCTCAGCTCAAACAGCTAAAAAACCTATTTCCCCAGCACAGAAATGCTGAATTCTATAAGGCAAAGCCTTAAATATCTGTGTCCGAGTCTTCTATCAAAAGTTACAGCTGTCTGTATGAAGTTAATGAAAATCGCTTTATTTCGCCAAGACAGTGCGTTCCTCGCTATTACATGCATTTGAATAGAGTTCTCCCCGACACAAAGTATAGGTTTTCATTTTGTGAATAACTTGAAAATCTGAGCTCAAACAGCTGCAAAACCTATTTTCCCAGCACGGGCGTTTTGAATTCTATAAGATAAAGCCATGAATACGTGTGTCTGAGTCTTCTATAAAAAGTTACAGCTGTCTGTATGAAGTTATAGAAACACGCTTTATTTCGCCAAGACAGTGCGTTCCTCGCTATTACATGCATTTGAATGGAGTTCTCGCCTGAAACAAAGTATAGTTTTTCATTTTGTGAATAACTTGAAAATCTTAGCTCAAACAGCTGCAAAACCTATTTCCCCAGCAAAGAACTGCTGAATTCTATAAGGCAAAGCCTTAAATATCTGTGTCCGAGTCTTCTATCAAAAGTTACAGCTGTCTTTATGAAGTTAATGAAAAGACCTTTATTTTGCCAAGACAGTGCGTTTCTCGCTATTACATGCATTTGAATGGAGTTCTCGCCTGAAACAAATTATAGGTTTTCATTTTGTGAATAACTTGAAAATCTCAGCTCAAACAGCTAAAAAACCTATTTCCCCAGCACAGAAATGCTGAATTCTATAAGGCAAAGCCTTAAATATCTGTGTCCGAGTCTTCTATCAAAAATTACAGCTGTCTTTATGAAGTTAATGAAAAGACCTTTATTTTGCCAAGACAGTGCGTTTCTCGCTATTACATGCATTTGAATGGAGTTCTCGTCTGAAACAAAGTATAGGTTTTCATTTTGTGAATAACTTGAAAATCTTAGCTCAAACAGCTGCAAAACCTATTTCCCCAGCACAGAAATGCTGAATTCTATAAGGCAAAGCCTTAAATATCTGTGTCCGAGTCTTCTATCAAAAGTTACAGCTGTCTGTATGAAGTTAATGAAAAGAGGTTTATTTCGCCAAGACAGTGCGTTCCTCGCTATTACATGCATTTGAATAGAGTTCTCCCCGACACAAAGTATAGGTTTTCATTTTGTGAATAACTTGAAAATCTGAGCTCAAACAGCTGCAAAACCTATTTTCCCAGCACGGGCGTTTTGAATTCTATAAGATAAAGCCATGAATACGTGTGTCTGAGTCTTCTATAAAAAGTTACAGCTGTCTGTATGAAGTTATAGAAACACGCTTTATTTTGCCAAGACAGTGCGTTTCTCGCTATTACATGCATTTGAATGGAGTTCTCGACAGTGCGTTTCTCGCTATTACATGCATTTGAATGGAGTTCTCGCCTGAAACAAATTATAGGTTTTCATTTTGTGAATAACTTGAAAATCTCAGCTCAAACAGCTAAAAAACCTATTTCCCCAGCACAGAAATGCTGAATTCTATAAGGCAAAGCCTTAAATATCTGTGTCCGAGTCTTCTATCAAAAGTTACAGCTGTCTTTATGAAGTTAATGAAAAGACCTTTATTTTGCCAAGACAGTGCGTTTCTCGCTATTACATGCATTTGAATGGAGTTCTCGACTGAAACAAATTATAGGTTTTCATTTTGTGAATAACTTGAAAATCTCAGCTCAAACAGCTGCAAAACCTATTTCCCCAGCACAGAAATGCTGAATTCTAAGGCAAAGCCTTAAATATCTGTGTCCGAGTCTTCTATCAAAAGTTACAGCTGTCTTTATGAAGTTAATGAAAATCGCTTTATTTCGCCACGTTAGTGCGTTTCTCGCTATTACATGCATTTGAATGGAGTTCTCCCCGACACAAAGTATAGGTTTTCATTTTGTGAATAACTTGAAAATCTGAGCTCAAACAGCTGCAAAACCTATTTCCCCAGCACTGAATTCTATAAGGCAAAGCCTTAAATATCTGTGTCCGAGTCTACTTTCAAAAGTTACAGCTGTCTTCATCTAGTAAATGAATATCGCTTTATTTCGCCAAGACAGTGCGTTTGTCGCTATTACATGCATTTGAATGGAGTTCTGCCTGAAACAAAGTATATAGGTTTTCATTTTGTGAATAACTTGAAAATTTTAGCTCAAGCACCTGCAAAACCAATTTCCCCAGCACTGAATTCTATAAGGCAAAGCCTTAAATATCTGTGTCCGAGTCTACTTTCAAAAGTTACAGCTGTCTTCATCTACTAAATGAAAATCGCTTTATTTCGCCAAGACAGTGAGTTCCTCGCTATTACATGCATTTGAATGGAGTTCTCGCCTGAAACAAAGTATAGGTTTTCATTTTGTGAATAACTTGAAAATCTTAGCTCAAACAGCTGCAAAACCTATTTCCCCAGCACAGAAATGCTGAATTCTATAAGGCAAAGCCTTAAATATCTGTGTCCGAGTCTTCTATCAAAAGTTACAGCTGTCTTCATCTAGTAAATGAAAAGAGCTTTATTTCGCCAAGACAGTGCGTTTCTCGCTATTACATGCATTTGAATGGAGTTCTCGCCCGACACAAAGTATAGGTTTTCATTTTGTGAATAACTTGAAAATCTGAGCTCAAACAGCTGCAAAACCTATTTCCCCAGCACAGAAATGCTGAATTCTATAAGGCAAAGCCTTAAATATCTGTGTCCGAGGCTTCTATCAAAAGTTACAGCTGTCTTTATGAAGTTAATAAAAAATGGCTTTATTTCGCCACGTTAGTGCGTTTCTCGCTATTACATGCATTTGAATGGAGTTCTCGCCCGACACAAAGTATAGGTTTTCATTTTGTGAATAACTTGAAAATCTGAGCTCAAACAGCTGCAAAACCTATTTTCCCAGCACGGGCGTTTTGAATTCTATAAGATAAAGCCATAAATACGTGTGTCTGAGTCTTCTATAAAAAGTTACAGCTATCTGTATGAAGTTATAGAAACACGCTTTATTTCGCCAAGACAGTGCGTTTCTCGCTATTACATGCATTTGAATGGAGTTCTCGCCCGACACAAAGTATAGGTTTTCATTTTGTGAATAACTTGAAAATCTGAGCTCAAACAGCTGCAAAACCTATTTTCCCAGCACGGGCGATTTGAATTCTATAAGATAAAGCCATAAATACGTGTGTCTGAGTCTTCTATAAAAAGTTACAGCTGTCTGTATGAAGTTATAGAAACACGCTTTATTTCGCCAAGACAGTGCGTTCCTCGCTATTACATGCATTTGAATGGAGTTCTCGCCCGACACAAAGTATAGGTTTTCATTTTGTGAATAACTTGAAAATCTGAGCTCAAACAGCTGCAAAATCTGTTTTCCCAGCACGGGCGTTTTGAATTCTATAAGACAAAGCCATGAATACGTGTGTCTGAGTCTTCTATCAAAAGTTACAGCTGTCTGTATGAAGTTATAGAAACACGTTTTATTTCGCCAACACAGTGCGTTTCTCGCTATTACATGCATTTGAATGGAGTTCTCGCCCGACACAAAGTATAGGTTTTCATTTTGTGAATAACTTGAAAATCTGAGCTCAAACAGCTGCAAAACCTATTTTCCCAGCACGGGCGTTTTGAATTCTATAAGATAAAGCCATAAATACTTGTGTCTGAGTCTTCTATAAAAAGTTACAGCTGTCTGTATGAAGTTATAGAAACACGCTTTATTTCGCCAAGACAGTGTGTTTCTCGCTATTACATGCATTTGAATGGAGTTCTCGCGCAAAACAAAGTATAGGTTTTCATTTTGTGAATAACTTGAAAATCTTAGCTCAAACAGCTGCAAAACCTATTTCCCCAGCACAGAAATGCTGAATTCTATAAGGCAAAGCCTTAAATATCTGTGTCCGAGTCTTCTATCAAAAGTTACAGCTGTATTCGTCTAGTAAATGAAAAGAGCTTTATTTCGCCAATACAGTGCGTTCCTCGCTATTACATGCATTTGAATGGAGTTCTCGCCTGACACAAAGTATAGGTTTTCATTTTGTGAATAAATTGAAAATCTTAGCTCAAACAGCTGCAAAACCTATTTCCCCAGCACAGAAATGCTGAATTCTATAAGGCAAAGCCTTAAATATCTGTGTCCGAGTCTTCTATCAAAAGTTACAGCTGTCTTCATCTAGTAAATGAAAATCGCTTTATTTCGCC
Organism: Pelmatolapia mariae; assembly: GCF_036321145.2. Classification (NCBI taxonomy): domain Eukaryota; kingdom Metazoa; phylum Chordata; class Actinopteri; order Cichliformes; family Cichlidae; genus Pelmatolapia; species Pelmatolapia mariae. Next base: position 36,024,937 of record NC_086231.1, read on the forward strand.
AAGACAGTGCGTTCCTCGCTATTACATGCATTTGAATGGAGTTCTCGCCTGAAACAAAGTATAGGTTTTCATTTTGTGAATAACTTGAAAATCTGAGCTCAAACAGCTGCAAAAACCTATTTCCCCAGCACGGTCGTTTTGAATTCTATAAGATAAAGCCATAAATACTTGTGTCTGAGTCTTCTATAAAAAGTTACAGCTGTCTGTATGAAGTTATAGAAACACGCTTTATTTCGCCAAGACAGTGCGTTTCTCGCTATTACATGCATTTGAATCGAGTTCCTCCGCAAAACAAAGCATAGGTTTTCATTTTGTGAATAACTTGAAAATCTTAGCTCAAACAGCTGCAAAACCTATTTCTCCAGCACAGAAATGCTGAATTCTATAAGGCAAAGCCTTAAATATCTGTGTCCGAGTCTTCTATCAAAAGTTACAGCTGTCTTCATCTAGTAAATGAAAATCGCTTTATTTCGCCAAGACAGTGCGTTCCTCGCTATTACATGCATTTGAATGGAGTTCTCGCCTGAAACAAAGTATAGGTTTTCATTTTGTGAATAACTTGAAAATCTCAGCTCAAACAGCTGCAAAACCTATTTCCCCAGCACAGAAATGCTGAATTCTATAAGGCAAAGCCTTAAATATCTGTGTCCGAGTCTACTATCAAAAGTTACAGCTGTCTTCATCTAGTAAATGAAAATCGCTTTATTTCGCCAAGACAGTGCGTTCCTCGCTATTACATGCATTTGAATGGAGTTCTGCCTGAAACAAAGCATAGGTTTTCATTTTGTGAATAACTTGAAAATCTTAGCTCAAACAGCTGCAAAACCTATTTCCCCAGCACAGAAATGCTGAATTCTATAAGGCAAAGCCTTAAATATCTGTGTCCGAGTCTTCTATCAAAAGTTACAGCTGTCTTCATCTAGAAAATGAGAAGAGCTTTATTTCGCCAATACAGTGCGTTCCTCGCTATTACATGCATTTGAATGGAGTTCTCGCCTGAAACAAAGTATAGGTTTTCATTTTGTGAATAACTTGAAAATCTTAGCTCAAACAGCTGCAAAACCTATTTCCCCAGCACAGAAATGCTGAATTCTATAAGGCAAAGCCTTAAATATCTGTGTCCGAGTCTTCTATCAAAAGTTACTGTCACGGTTTGCGGGTGCAAGCCGTGTGGAAATAAATTAGGACCAGGCAGCGGCAGCTCAAGTGCAGGTGAGAATTTATTAACAGTGGGACGAATAAACAGAAATGGCGGGTGACACTAACAGGAAAACCTAAACTGGGTAACACTAACAAAACAAACCAGAAATGAAGATGCAGGGAGGTCCGGGGAAATACACATGGGGAGACCGAGGGGAAACAACACAGACGAACCAGCAACGAGGACGAGTGAACACACACTATAAATACACCAGTAATCAGGGAATGGGAAACAGGAGGGGAACACACCTGGAAGACATCACAACTGACGAGGCAGGGGAAACGTAGCAGAACACACTGACATAAGACACAGACCTTCACAATAAAACAGGAACTACACATACAAGGACACACGCGGGCTGAACAGAGTAAACACTAAACAGAGGAAAAGCAGAACCAACAATCACATTAAAAGAGAAACACAAAACGCTGGGTCAAACGGACCCAGGATCATGACAGTACCCCCCCCTCAAGGGCTGGCCCCAGACAGCCCAACAAGAAAACAAAACCGCCAGAAAAACAGAAAACAACCGGACCAGGGCGGGTGGCGGGGGTCCAGGACGGAGGGCTCGAGGCAAAACAAAACAGGAGCACTAGAAAGTCCAAAACAAAACGCGAGTCCAGCACCAAAAGAACAACAACAAAAGAAACACACCGGAGCACAAGAAAACAGAGTCCAAAACAGAAGAGTTCAGGGGGCCGGCCAGGGGGCCGACAACACCGGAGCCCAAACAGTTCGGGGGGCCGGCCGTGCGGAAGGCAGCGGTGGCGACGTGGAAGCAGTTCAGGGGGCCGGCCGTGCGGAAGGCAACGGCGGCGACCCAGGTGACGGCGGTCCGGGGGCCGCCCACGACGGCGACCTAGGCGAAGAGGATCCGGGGGCCGGCCGTGCGGAAGGCAACGGCGGCGACCCAGGCGAAGAGGATCCGGGGGCCGGCCGTGCGGAAGGCCACGGCGGCGACGTGGACACAGTTCAGGGGGCCGACCGTGCGGGAGGCAACGGCGGCGACCCAGGTGACGGCGGTCCGGGGGCCGCCCACGACGGCGATGGCGCCTGGCCAGGGGCCTGGAAAGTGGCCAGTCAGCTGCAGACCCCGACAGGGTAGGACCAGGCGACGCTGAAGACTCGGAGGCTGGACCAGGCGACGCTGAAGACTCGGAGGCTGGACCAGGCGACGCTGAAGACTCGGAGGCTGGACCAGGCGACGCTGAAGACTCGGAGGCTGGACCAGGCGACGCTGAAGACTCGGAGGCTGGACCAGGCGACGCTGAAGACTCGGAGGGTGCTGCTGGCGTGGCTGATGAGGCCGCAGGTGACGGCGAGGAAGCCGGAGACGAAGAGGCCGCAGGTGACGGCGAGGAAGCCGGAGACGAAGAGGCCGCAGGTGACGGCGAGGAAGCCGGAGACGAAGAGGCCGCAGGTGACGGCGAGGAAGCCGGAGACGAAGAGGCCGCAGGTGACGGCGAGGAAGCCGGAGACGAAGAGGCCGCAGGTGACGGCGAGGAAGCCGGAGACGAAGGCACTGCAGCTGGCGGCGTAGATGGTGAGGCTGCCGCTGGCGTGGATGGTGAAGCTGCAGCTGGCGGCGGCGTGGAAGCCGGAGACGGAGGCGCTGCAGCTGGCGTGAATGAAGAGGCGGCAGCTGGCGTGGACGCCAGAGATGGAAGCGCTGCAGGCGGCGGCGTGGAAGCGGGAGGCGGCGGCGCTGCAGGCGGCGGCGTGGAAGCCGGAGGCGGCGGCGCTGCAGGCGGCGGCGTAGATGGTGAGGCTGCCGCTGGCATGGATGATGAAGCTGCAGCTGGCGGCGGCGTGGAAGCCGGAGACGGAGGCGCTGCAGCTGGCGGCGGCGTGGAAGCCGGAGACGGAGGCGCTGCAGCTGGCGGCGGCGTGGAAGCCGGAGGCGCTGCAGCAGGCGGCGGCGTGGAAGCCGGAGGCGCTGCAGCTGGCGGCGGCGTGGAAGCCGGAGGCGCTGCAGCTGGCGGCGGCGTGGAAGCCGGAGGCGCTGCAGCAGGCGGCGTGGAAGCCGGAGGCGCTGCAGGCTGGACGGGTCCCTCGGATCCTCCAGCGGAGACTAGAGACGAAGGCCGGAGCGGTCCCTCGGACCCTCCAGCGGAGACTAGAGACGAAGGCCGGAGCGGTCCCTCGGACCCTCCAGCGGAGACTAGAGACGAAGGCCGGAGCGGTCCCTCGGACCCTCCAGCGGAGACACGAGACGAAGGCCGGAGCGGTCCCTCGGACCCTCCAGCGGAGACTAGAGACGAAGGCCGGAGCGGTCCCTCGGACCCTCCAGCGGAGACTAGAGACGAAGGCCGGAGCGGTCCCTCGGACCCTCCAGCGGAGACACGAGACGAAGGCCGGAGCGGTCCCTCGGACCCTCCAGCGGAGACACGAGACGAAGGCCGGAGCGGTCCCTCGGACCCTCCAGCGGAGACACGAGACGAAGGCCGGAGCGGTCCTTCGGACCCTCCAGCGGAGACACGAGGCAAAGAGTCCACTAGCCGACATAAAGGCAGCTGGCACTGCACGGAGCACTGGCTTTGCCCAGGCAACACTAACATGGAGGAGTTCTCTGAGGGCTGCTTAATCTTCAGGGGTCCAGTCATAGCTGGGGGGTGAAACCTAGCTTCTGGGGAAGCCCTGGAGTGCATAACTTCGCCTGAAGCAGCTAAAGAGCAAGAATCTCCCTGGGTGGAACTAAGACCTTCTCCCTGCATGGAGTGAGTGAGTGAAACTGGTAATACTGGAACCTGTACTGCAAGTAACGGTGACACTGGAAGCACAGGGGCCTGAACTACAGGGGCCTGACCTACAGGGGGCACTGGAGACCGAACCGAAAGTGACACTGGAGACACTGGAGGCACAGGGGCCTGGACTACAGGCGGCACAGGGGCCTGGACTACTGGCGGCACAGGGGCCTGGACTACAGGCGGCACTGGGGCCTGGACTACAGGCGGCACTGGGGCCTGGACTACAGGCGGCACTGGGGCCTGGACTACAGGCGGCACTGGGGCCTGGACTACAGGCGGCACTGGAGGCTGCACTGACGGTGAAGCTGGGAGCACTGGAGGCTGCACTGACGGTGAAGCTGGGAGCACTGGAGGCTGCACTGACGGTGAAGCTGGGAGCACTGGAGGCTGCACTGACGGTGAAGCTGGGAGCACTGGAGGCTGCACTGACGGTGAAGCTGGGAGCACTGGAGGCTGCACTGAGGGTGAAGCTGGGAGCACTGGAGGCTGCACTGACGGTGAAGCTGGGAGCACAGGAGGCTGCACTGAGGGTGAAGCTGGGAGCACTGGAGGCTGCACTGAGGGTGAAGCTGGGAGCACTGGAGGCTGCACTGAGGGTGAAGCTGGGAGCACTGGAGGCTGCACTGAGGGTGAAGCTGGGAGCACTGGAGGCTGCACTGAGGGTGAAGCTGGGAGCACTGGAGGCTGCACTGAGGGTGAAGCTGGGAGCACTGGAGGCTGAACTACAGGTGACGCTGGGAGCACTGGAGGCTGAACTACAGGTGACGCTGGGAGCACTGGAGGCTGAACTACAGGTGACGCTGGGAGCACTGGAGGCTGAACTACAGGTGACGCTGGGAGCACTGGAGGCTGAACTACAGGTGACGCTGGGGGCACTGGAGGCTGAACTACAGGTGACACTGGAGGCACTGGAGGCTGAACTACAGGTGGCACTGGAGGCTGAACTACAGGTGACACTGGAGGCACTGGAGGCTGAACTACAGGTGACACTGGAGGCACTGGAGGCTGAACTACAGGTGACACTGGAGGCACTGGAGACTGAGCAGAGTGTGGCACCGGAGGCACTGGAGACTGAGCAGAGTGTGGCACCGGAGACTGAGCTGACGGTGAGTGAGCGACTGACACTGGAGACTGAGTGGAGAGTGGCTGCGTGGCAGCTAACTGAGCTAAGAATGGCTGAGCAGGCGATAAGCTGTTTACATTGTTATCCGTCGCACAACACACTGCCCTGGAACAAACAGTTCCACAATCCACAATGGAAAAAGAGTCCTCACTCACCACAGCCGGCGATTTAGAAGTCCGAACGTCCGGCTGTGGGGTGGCGCGCCGGCGGCGCGATCGACATTTCTTCCCCGCAGCCGGCTCCGACAGGCCGGGTAAACTCGCATCCTGCAGGTGAGGCTGACGCGGCTGCTCCGGGGTGGCTGGCTGTTGCTGCTGGACAAAGTCCGATATTTCCCGAGCTCGCGCCGCCTCCCGGGCTTCATACAAGTTGGCCAATAAGTCCGAACATCCTCTGACCTGGCGGAGATAGGGATTTCCTTTGAGGATTTCCTCAATGCCATTTATCCCCACGATCCTAGCTCTCATGTTCGAGGTGTGGGTTATCCACTCGACCAGGCGTTGGACTCGCATCAGATCGCTCTCCCCGGGTAAGTCCGCTGGATCCATGTCGTGGCTGGTTCGTACTGTCACGGTTTGCGGGTGCAAGCCGTGTGGAAATAAATTAGGACCAGGCAGCGGCAGCTCAAGTGCAGGTGAGAATTTATTAACAGTGGGACGAATAAACAGAAATGGCGGGTGACACTAACAGGAAAACCTAAACTGGGTAACACTAACAAAACAAACCAGAAATGAAGATGCAGGGAGGTCCGGGGAAATACACATGGGGAGACCGAGGGGAAACAACACAGACGAACCAGCAACGAGGACGAGTGAACACACACTATAAATACACCAGTAATCAGAGAATGGGAAACAGGAGGGGAACACACCTGGAAGACATCACAACTGACGAGGCAGGGGAAACGTAGCAGAACACACTGACATAAGACACAGACCTTCACAATAAAACAGGAACTACACATACAAGGACACACGCGGGCTGAACAGAGTAAACACTAAACAGAGGAAAAGCAGAACCAACAATCACATTAAAAGAGAAACACAAAACGCTGGGTCAAACGGACCCAGGATCATGACAGTTACAGCTGTCTTCATCTAGTAAATGAAAATCGCTTTATTTCGCCAAGACAGTGCGTTCCTCGCTATTACATGCATTTGAATGGAGTTCTCGCCTGAAACAAAGTATAGGTTTTCATTTTGTGAATAACTTGAAAATCTGAGCTCAAACAGCTGCAAAATCTATTTTCCCAGCACGGGCGTGTTGAATTCTATAAGACAAAGCCATAAATACGTGTGTCTGAGTCTTCTATCAAAAGTTACAGCTGTCTGTATGAAGTTATAGAAACACGTTTTATTTCGCCAAGACAGTGCGTTTGTCGCTATTACATGCATTTGAATAGAGTTCTCGCCTGAAACAAATTATAGGTTTTCATTTTGTGAATAACTTGAAAATCTTAGCTCAAACAGCTGCAAAACCTATTTCCCCAGCACAGAAATGCTGAATTCTATAAGGCAAAGCCTTAAATATCTGTGTCCGAGTCTTCTATCAAAAGTTACAGCTGTCTTAATGAAGTTAATGAAAATCGCTTTATTTCGCTACGTTAGTGCGTTTGTCACTATTACATGCATTTGAATGGAGTTCTCGCCTGAAACAAATTATAGGTTTTCATTTTGTGAATAACTTGAAAATCTGAGCTCAAACACCTGCAAAACCTATTTCCCCAGCACAGAAATGCTGAATTCTATAAGGCAAAGCCTTAAATATCTGTGTCCGAGTCTTCTATCAAAAGTTACAGCTGTCTTTATGAAGTTAATGAAAAGACCTTTATTTTGCCAAGACAGTGCGTTTCTCGCTATTACATGCATTTGAATGGAGTTCTGCCAGAAACAAAGTATAGGTTTTCATTTTGTGAATAACTTGAAAATCTTAGCTCAAACAGCTGCAAAACCTATTTCCCCAGCACAGAAATGCTGAATTCTATAAGGCAAAGCCTTAAATATCTGTGTCCGAGTCTTCTATCAAAAGTTACAGCTGTCTTCATCTAGAAAATGAGAAGAGCTTTATTTCGCCAATACAGTGTGTTCCTCGCTATTACATGCATTTGAATGGAGTTCTCGCCTGAAACAAAGTATAGGTTTTCATTTTGTGAATAACTTGAAAATCTGAGCTCAAACAGCTGCAAAACCTATTTCCCCAGCACAGAAATGCTGAATTCTATAAGGCAAAGCCTTAAATATCTGTGTCCGAGTCTTCTATCAAAAGTTACAGCTGTCTTCATCTAGTAAATGAAAATCGCTTTATTTCGCCAAGACAGTGCGTTCCTCGCTATTACATGCATTTGATTGGAGTTCTCGCCTGAAACAAAGTATAGGTTTTCATTTTGTGAATAACTTGAAAATCTGAGCTCAAACAGCTGCAAAATCTATTTTCCCAGCACGGGCGTGTTGAATTCTATAAGACAAAGCCATAAATACGTGTGTCTGAGTCTTCTATCAAAAGTTACAGCTGTCTGTATGAAGTTATAGAAACACGTTTTATTTCGCCAAGACAGTGCGTTTCTCGCTATTACATGCATTTGAATGGAGTTCTCGCCCGACACAAAGTATAGGTTTTCATTTTGTGAATAACTTGAAAATCTGAGCTCAAACAGCTGCAAAACCTATTTTCCCAGCACGGGCGTTTTGAATTCTATAAGATAAAGCCATAAATACTTGTGTCTGAGTCTTCTATCAAAAGTTACAGCTGTCTTTATGAAGTTAATGAAAATCGCTTTATTTCGCCACGTTAGTGCGTTTCTCGCTATTACATGCATTTGAATGGAGTTCTCGCCCGACACAAAGTATAGGTTTTCATTTTGTGAATAACTTGAAAATCTGAGCTCAAACAGCTGCAAAAACTATTTTCCCAGCACGGGCGTTTTGAATTCTATAAGGCAAAGCCTTAAATATCTGTGTCCGAGTCTTCTATCAAAAGTTACAGCTGTCTGTATGAAGTTATAGAAACACGCTTTATTTCGCCAAGACAGTGCGTTTCTCGCTATTACATGCATTTGAATGGAGTTCTCGCGCAAAACAAAGTATAGGTTTTCATTTTGTGAATAACTTGTAAATCTTAGCTCAAACAGCTGCAAAACCTATTTCTCCAGCACAGAAATACTGAATTCTATAAGGCAAAGCCTTAAATATCTGTGTCCGAGTCTTCTATCAAAAGTTACAGCTGTCTTCATCTAGTAAATGAAAAGACCTTTATTTTGCCAAGACAGTGCGTTTCTCGCTATTACATGCATTTGAATGGAGTTCTCGCCTGAAACAAATTATAGGTTTTCATTTTGTGAATAACTTGAAAATCTGAGCTCAGACAGCTAAAAAAAACTATTTCCCCAGCACAGAACTGCTGAATTCTATAAGGCAAAGCCTTAAATATCTGTGTCCGAGTCTTCTATCAAAAGTTACAGCTGTCTTCATCTAGTAAATGAAAATCGCTTTATTTCGCCAAGACAGTGCGTTTCTCGCTATTACATGCATTTGAATGGAGTTCTCGCCTGAAACAAAGTATAGGTTTTCATTTTGTGAATAACTTGATAATCTCAGCTCAAACAGCTAAAAAACCTATTTCCCCAGCACAGAAATGCTGAATTCTATAAGGCAAAGCCTTAAATATCTGTGTCCGAGTCTTCTATCAAAAGTTACAGCTGTCTTTATGAAGTTAATGAAAATCGCTTTATTTCGCCAAGACAGTGCGTTCCTCGCTATTACATGCATTTGAATGGAGCTCTCGCCTGAAACAAAGTATAGTTTTTCATTTTGTGAATAACTTGAAAATCTTAGCTCAAACAGCTGCAAAACCTATTTCCCCAGCACAGAAAGGCTGAATTCTATAAGGCAAAGCCTTAAATATCTGTGTCCGAGTCTTCTATCAAAAGTTACAGCTGTCTTTATGAAGTTAATGAAAAGACCTTTATTTTGCCAAGACAGTGCGTTTCTCGCTTTTACATGCATTTGAATGGAGTTCTGCCAGAAACAAAGTATAGGTTTCATTTTGTGAATAACTTGAAAATCTTAGCTCAAACAGCTGCAAAACCTATTTCCCCAGCACAGAAATGCTGAATTCTATAAGGCAAAGCCTTAAATATCTGTGTCCGAGTCTTCTATCAAAAGCTACAGCTGTCTGTATGAAGTTAATGAAAAGAGCTTTATTTCGCCAAGACAGTGCGTTCCTCGCTATTACATGCATTTGAATGGAGTTCTCGCCTGAAACAAAGTATAGTTTTTCATTTTGTGAATAACTTGAAAATCTGAGCTCAAACAGCTGCAAAACCTATTTCCCCAGCACAGAAATGCTGAATTCTATAAGGCAAAGCCTTAAATATCTGTGTCCGAGTCTTCTATCAAAAGTTACAGCTGTCTTTATGAAGTTAATGAAAAGACCTTTATTTTGCCAAGACAGTGCGTTTCTCGCTTTTACATGCATTTGAATGGAGTTCTGCCAGAAACAAAGTATAGGTTTTCATTTTGTGAATAACTTGAAAATCTCAGCTCAAACAGCTAAAAAAACTATTTCCCCAGCACATAAATGCTGAATTGTATAAGGCAAAGCCTTAAATATCTGTGTCCGAGTCTTCTATCAAAAGTTACAGCTCTCTTCATCTAGTAAATGAAAATCGCTTTATTTCGCCAAGACAGTGCGTTCCTCGCTATTACATGCATTTGAATGGAGTTCTCGCATGAAACAAAGTATAGGTTTTCATTTTGTGAATAACTTGAAAATCTCAGCTCAAACAGCTAAAAAACCTATTTCCCCAGCACAGAAATGCTGAATTCTATAAGGCAAAGCCTTAAATATCTGTGTCCGAGTCTTCTATCAAAAGTTACAGCTGTCTTCATCTAGTAAATGAAAATCGCTTTATTTCGCCAAGACACTGCGTTCCTCGCTATTACATGCATTTGAATGGAGTTCTCGCCTGAAACAAAGTATAGGTTTTCATTTTGTGAATAACTTGAAAATCTCAGCTCAAACAGCTAAAAAACCTATTTCCTCAGCACAGAAATGCTGAATTCTATAAGGCAAAGCCTTAAATATCTGTGTCCGAGTCTTCTATCAAAAGTTACAGCTGTCTGTATGAAGTTAATGAAAAGACCTTTATTTTGCCAAGACAGTGCGTTTCTCGCTATTACATGCATTTGAATGGAGTTCTGCCTGAAACAAAGTATAGGTTTTCATTTTGTGAATAACTTGAAAATCTCAGCTCAAACCGCTGCAAAACCTATTTTCCCAGCACGGGCGTGTTGAATTCTATAAGATAAAGCCATAAATACGTTTGTCTGAGTCTTCTATAAAAAGTTACAGCTGTCTGTATGAAGTTGTAGAAAAACGCTTTATTTCACCACGTTAGTGCGTTTCTCGCTATTACATGCATTTGAATAGAGTTCTCGCGCAAAACAAAGTATAGGTTTTCATTTTGTGAATAACTTGAAAATCTGAGCTCAAACAGCTGCAAAACCTATTTTCCCAGCACGGGCGTGTTGAATTCTATAAGATAAAGCCATAAATACGTGTGTCTGAGTCTTCTATCAAAATTAACAGCTGTCTGTATGAAGTTATAGAAACACGCTTTATTTCGCCAGGACAGTGCGTTTCTCGCTATTACATGCATTTGACTGGAGTTCTCGCCCGACACAAAATATAGGTTTTCATTTTGTGAATAACATGAAAATCTTAACTGAAACCGCTGCAAAACCTTTTTTCCCAGCACGGGCGTGTTGAATTCTATAAGATAAAGCCATGAATACGTTTGTCTGAGTCTTCTATAAAAAGTTACAGCTGTCTGTATGAAGTTGTAGAAAAACGCTTTATTTCACCACGTTAGTGCGTTTCTCGCTATTACATGCATTTGAATGGAGTTCTCGCCTGAAACAAAGTATAGGTTTTCATTTTGTGAATAACTTGAAAATCTCAGCTCAAACCGCTGCAAAACCTATTTTCCCAGCACGGGCGTGTTGAATTCTATAAGATAAAGCCATAAATACGTTTGTCTGAGTCTTCTATAAAAAGTTACAGCTGTCTGTATGAAGTTGTAGAAAAACGCTTTATTTCACCACGTTAGTGCGTTTCTCGCTATTACATGCATTTGAATAGAGTTCTCGCGCAAAACAAAGTATAGGTTTTCATTTTGTGAATAACTTGAAAATCTGAGCTCAAACAGCTGCAAAACCTATTTCCCCAGAACAGAAATCCTGAATTCTATAAGGCAAAGCCTTAAATATCTGTGTCCGAGTCTTCTATCAAAAGTTACAGCTGTCTTTATGAAGTTAATGAAAAGAGCTTTATTTCGCCAAGACAGTGCGTTTCTCGCTATTACATGCATTTGAATGGAGTTCTCGTCTGAAACAAAGTATAGGTTTTCATTTTGTGAATAACTTGAAAATCTTAGCTCAAACAGCTGCAAAACCTATTTCCCCAGCACAGAAATGCTGAATTCTATAAGGCAAAGCCTTAAATATCTGTTTCCCAGTCTTCTATAAAAAGTTACAGCTGTCTTCATCTAGTAAATGAATATCGCTTTATTTCGCCAAGACAGTGCGTTTGTCGCTATTACATGCATTTGAATGGAGTTCTGCCTGAAACAAAGTATAGGTTTTCATTTTGTGAATAACTTGAAAATTTTAGCTCAAGCACCTGCAAAACCAATTTCCCCAGCACAGAAATGCTGAATTCTATAAGGCAAAGCCTTAAATATCTGTGTCCGAGTCTTCTATCAAAAGCTACAACTGTCTTTATGAAGTTAATGAGAAGAGCGTTATTTCGCCAATACAGTGCGTTCCTCGCTATTACATGCATTTGAATGTTCTCCCCGACACAAAGTATAGGTTTTCATTTTGTGAATAACTTGAAAATCTTAGCTCAAACAGCTGCAAAACCTATTTCCCCAGCACAGAAATGCTGAATTCTATAAGGCAAAGCCTTAAATATCTGTGTCCGAGTCTTCTATCAAAAGTTACAGCTGTCTTCATCTAGTAAATGAAAATCGCTTTATTTCGCCAATACAGTGCGTTCCTCGCTATTACATTCATTTGAATGGAGTTCTGCCAGAAACAAAGTATAGGTTTTCATTTTGTGAATAACTTGAAAATCTCAGCTCAAACAGCTAAAAACCTATTTCCCCAGCACAGAAATGCTGAATTCTATAAGGCAAAGCCTTAAATATCTGTGTCCGAGTCTTCTATCAAAAGTTACAGCTGTCTTCATCTAGTAAATGAAAATCGCTTTATTTCGCCAAGACAGTGCGTTCCTCGCTATTACATGCATTTGAATGGAGTTCTGCCAGAAACAAAGTATAGGTTTTCATTTTGTGAATAACTTGAAAATCTTAGCTCAAACAGCTGCAAAACCTATTTCCCCAGCACAGAAATGCTGAATTCTATAAGGCAAAGCCTTAAATATCTGTGTCCGAGTCTTCTATCAAAAGTTACAGCTGTCTTTATGAAGTTAATGAAAATCGCTTTATTTCGCCAAGACAGTGCGTTTCTCGCTATTACATGCATTTGAATGGAGTTCTCGCCTGAAACAAAGTATAGGTTTTCATTTTGTGAATAACTTGAAAATCTCAGCTCAAACAGCTGCAAAACCTATTTCCCCAGCACAGAAATGCTGAATTCTATAAGGCAAAGCCTTAAATATCTGTGTCCGAGTCTTCTATCAAAAGTTACAGCTGTCTTCATCTAGTAAATGAAAATCGCTTTATTTCGCCAAGACAGTGCGTTTGTCGCTATTACATGCATTTGAATGGAGTTCTCGCCTGAAACAAAGTATAGGTTTTCATTTTGTGAATAACTTGAAAATCTCAGCTCAAACAGCTGCAAAACCTATTTCCCCAGCACAGAAATGCTGAATTCTATAAGGCAAAGCCTTAAATATCTGTGTCCGAGTCTTCTATCAAAAGTTACAGCTGTCTTCATCTAGTAAATGAAAATCGCTTTATTTTGCCAAGACAGTGCGTTTCTCGCTATTACATGCATTTGAATGGAGTTCTCGCCTGAAACAAAGTATAGGTTTTCATTTTGTGAATAACTTGATAATCTCAGCTCAAACAGCTAAAAAACCTATTTCCCCAGCACAGAAATGCTGAATTCTATAAGGCAAAACCTTAAATATCTGTGTCCGAGTCTTCTATCAAAAGTTACAGCTGTCTTTATGAAGTTAATGAAAATCGCTTTATTTCGCCAAGACAGTGCGTTTCTCGCTATTACATGCATTTGAATGGAGTTCTCGCCTGAAACAAAGTATAGGTTTTCATTTTGTGAATAACTTGATAATCTCAGCTCAAACAGCTAAAAAACCTATTTCCCCAGCACAGAAATGCTGAATTCTATAAGGCAAAGCCTTAAATATCTGTGTCCGAGTCTTCTATCAAAAGCTACAGCTGTCTTTATGAAGTTAATGAGAAGAGCTTTATTTCGCCAATACAGTGCGTTCCTCGCTATTACATGCATTTGAATGTTCTCCCCGACACAAAGTATAGGTTTTCATTTTGTGAATAACTTGAAAATCTTAGCTCAAACAGCTGCAAAACCTATTTCCCCAGCACAGAAATGCTGAATTCTATAAGGCAAAGCCTTAAATATCTGTGTCCGAGTCTTCTATCAAAAGTTACAGCTGTCTTCATCTAGTAAATGAAAATCGCTTTATTTCGCCAATACAGTGCGTTCCTCGCTATTACATGCATTTGAATGGAGTTCTGCCAGAAACAAAGTATAGGTTTTCATTTTGTGAATAACTTGAAAATCTCAGCTCAAACAGCTAAAAAACCTATTTCCCCAGCACAGAAATGCTGAATTCTATAAGGCAAAGCCTTAAATATCTGTGTCTGAGTCTTCTATCAAAAGTTACAGCTGTCTTCATCTAGTAAATGAAAATCGCTTTATTTCGCCAAGACAGTGCGTTCCTCGCTATTACATGCATTTGAATGGAGTTCTGCCAGAAACAAAGTATAGGTTTTCATTTTGTGAATAACTTGAAAATCTTAGCTCAAACAGCTGCAAAACCTATTTCCCCAGCACAGAAATGCTGAATTCTATAAGGCAAAGCCTTAAATATCTGTGTCCGAGTCTTCTATCAAAAGTTACAGCTGTCTTTATGAAGTTAATGAAAAGAGCTTTATTTCGCCAAGACAGTGCGTTTCTCGCTATTACATGCATTTGAATGGAGTTCTCGCCTGAAACAAAGTATAGGTTTTCATTTTGTGAATAACTTGAAAATCTTAGCTCAAACAGCTGCAAAACCTATTTCCCCAGCACAGAAATGCTGAATTCTATAAGGCAAAGCCTTAAATATCTGTGTCCGAGTCTTCTATCAAAAGTTACAGCTGTCTTCATCTAGTAAATGAAAATCGCTTTATTTCGCCAAGACAGTGCGTTTGTCGCTATTACATGCATTTGAATGGAGTTCTCGCCTGAAACAAATTATAGGTTTTCATTTTGTGAATAACTTGAAAATCTTAGCTCAAACAGCTGCAAAACCTATTTCCCCAGCACAGAAATGCTGAATTCTATAAGGCAAAACCTTAAATATCTGTGTCCGAGTCTTCTATCAAAAGTTACAGCTGTCTTTATGAAGTTAATGAAAATCGCTTTATTTCGCCAAGACAGTGCGTTTCTCGCTATTACATGCATTTGAATGGAGTTCTCGCCTGAAACAAATTATAGGTTTTCATTTTGTGAATAACTTGATAATCTCAGCTCAAACAGCTAAAAAACCTATTTCCCCAGCACAGAAATGCTGAATTCTATAAGGCAAAGCCTTAAATATCTGTGTCCGAGTCTTCTATCAAAAGTTACAGCTGTCTTTATGAAGTTAATGAAAAGACCTTTATTTTGCCAAGACAGTGCGTTTCTCGCTATTACATGCATTTGAATGGAGTTCTCGCCTGAAACAAAGTATAGGTTTTCATTTTGTGAATAACTTGAAAATCTTAGCTCAAACAGCTGCAAAACCTATTTCCCCAGCACAGAAATGCTGAATTCTATAAGGCAAAGCCTTAAATATCTGTGTCCGAGTCTTCTATCAAAAGTTACAGCTGTCTTTATGAAGTTAATGAAAATCGCTTTATTTCGCCAAGACAGTGCGTTTCTCGCTATTACATGCATTTGAATGGAGTTCTCGCCTGAAACAAAGTATAGGTTTTCATTTTGTGAATAACTTGAAAATCTTAGCTCAAACAGCTGCAAAACCTATTTCCCCAGCACAGAAATGCTGAATTCTATAAGGCAAAGCCTTAAATATCTGTGTCCGAGTCTTCTATCAAAAGTTACAGCTGTCTTTATGAAGTTAATGAAAAGACCTTTATTTCGCCAAGACAGTGCGTTTGTCGCTATTACGTGCATTTTAATGGAGTTCTCGCCTGAAACAAAGTATAGGTTTTCATTTTGTGAATAAGATAAGATAAGATAAGATAACCTTTATTAGTCCCACATGTGGGAAATTTGTTTTGTCACAGCAGGAAGTGGACAGTGCAAAAGTTATGAAGCAAAAATTAGAATAAAATAAAATAAGAATAAATACAGTATACAACTGTACAGAATAGAATAAAATAAAATACTATATACAGTAGAATAAAATAGAATAAAATATGCAATAAGATAAAAATAGAATACAAGTGCTATATACAACTCAGTAAAAATACAACGATACCAGAAAAGATTATTGCACATGTGTGAATGTGTGTGTTGATCAGTTGGAGTCTTTGTTGTGCAGTCTGACAGCAGTGGGGAGGAAAGACCTGCGAAATCTCTCCGTCCCACACCGTGGGTGCCGCAGTCTCCCACTGAAGGAGCTGCTCAGTGCTGTCACAGTCTCATGCATGGGGTGGGAGATGTTGTCCAACAGGGATGACAGCTTAGCCACCATTCTCCTGTCACTCACAACCTCCACTGGGTCCAGAGGGCATACTAGAACAGAGCTGGCCCTGCAGATCAGCCTGTTCAGTCTCTTCCTGTCCCCAGAAGAGATGCTGCCGCCCCAGCAGACCACACCATAAAAGATGGCTGAGGCCACCACAGAATCATAGAAGGTCTTCAGGAGTCGGCCCTCCACTCCAAAAGACCTGAGTCTCCGCAGCAGGTACAGTCTGCTCTGCCCTTTCCTGTAGAGGGCGTCTGAGTTATGAGTCCAGTCCAGTCTGTTGTTCAGATGAACACCAAGGTACCTGTAGCTGTCCACAGCCTCAATGTCCATACCTTGGATGTTCAGTGGTTGCAGTGGAGGATGTTTGTGCCTGCGGAAGTCTACCACCAGCTCCTTTGTTTTACTGGCATTGATCTGGAGGTAGTTCAGCTGGCACCAGTCCACAAAGTCCTGAGTCAGTCCTCTGTACTCCTTGTCGTCCCCATCAGTGATGAGGCCGACTATAGCAGAGTCATCAGAGAACTTCTGCAGGAAGCACTGGGTGGAGTTGTGGGAGAAGTCTGCAGTGTAGATGGTGAAGAGGAACGGAGCCAGAACCGTTCCCTGTGGGGCCCCCGTACTGCAGACGACCCTGTCCGACACACAGCCCTGAGTCCTCACATACTGTGGTCGGTCGGTGAGGTAGTCCAGAATCCAGGTAGTGAGGTGATGGTCCACTCCAGAGTTCTCCAGCTTGTCCTTCAGAACCGAGGGAAGAATAGTGTTGAAGGCACTGGAGAAATCAAAGAACATGATTCTCACAGTGCTCCCAGCGGTCTCCAGGTGAGCGAGGGAGCGATGTAGGAGGTGAATGACGGCATCATCCGCTCCAATGCCAGGCTGGTAGGCAAACTGAAGTGGATCCAGTGATGAGCTCACAAGGCGCCGAAGCTGAGCCAGGACCAGCCGCTCCAGGGTCTTCATCAGGTGGGATGTCAGAGCCACCGGCCTGTAGCTGTTGAGGTCCTTGGGGCGTGAAGTCTTTGGCACTGGTACAACACAGGAGGTTTTCCAGAGCTGTGGGACTCTTCCCAGCCTCAGGCTCAGGTTGAAGAGGTGCTCCATCACACCACACAGTTGGTCTGCGCAGGACCTGACGACCCTCGAGCTGATGCCATCTGGACCCGCTGCCTTCTTGGCTTTAATCCTCCTCAGTTCCCTCCTAACCTGGGTGGTTGAGAGAGACAGTCTGGAGCCTTGTGTTGATTGTGTATTGGATGCTGTTGTTGGGGGTGGGGAGGAGTGAGCAGGGTGAATAACTTGAAAATCTTAGCTCAAACAGCTGCAAAACCTATTTCCCCAGCACAGAAATGCTGAATTCTATAAGGCAAAGCCTTAAATATCTGTGTCCGAGTCTTCTATCAAAAGCTACAGCTGTCTTCATCTAGTAAATGAAAATCGCTTTATTTCGCCAAGACAGTGCGTTCCTCGCTATTACATGCATTTGAATGGAGTTCTCGCCTGAAACAAATTATAGGTTTTCATTTTGTGAATAACTTGAAAATCTTAGCTCAAACAGCTGCAAAACCTATTTCTCCAGCACAGAAATACTGAATTCTATAAGGCAAAGCCTTAAATATCTGTGTCCGAGTCTTCTATCAAAAGTTACAGCTGTCTTTATGAAGTTAATGAAAAGACCTTTATTTCGCCAAGACAGTGCGTTCCTCGCTATTACATGCATTTGAATGGAGTTCTCGCCTGAAACAAAGTATAGGTTTTCATTTTGTGAATAACTTGAAAATCTGAGCTCAAACAGCTGCAAAACCTATTTCCCCAGCAGAGAACTGCTGAATTCTATAAGGCAAAGCCTTAAATATCTGTGTCCGAGTCTTCTATCAAAAGTTACAGCTGTCTTTATGAAGTTAATGAAAAGACCTTTATTTTGCCAAGACAGTGCGTTCCTCGCTATTACATGCATTTGAATGGAGTTCTCGCCTGAAACAAAGTATAGGTTTTCATTTTGTGAATAACTTGAAAATCTTAGCTCAAACAGCTGCAAAACCTATTTCCCCAGCACAGAAATGCTGAATTCTACAAGGCAAAGCCTTAAATATCTGTGTACGACTCTTCGATCAAAAGTTACAGCTGTCTTTATGAAGTTAATGAAAAGACCTTTATTTTGCCAAGACAGTGCATTTCTCGCTATTACATGCATTTGAATGGAGTTCTCGCCTGAAACAAATTATAGGTTTTCATTTTGTGAATAACTTGGAAATCTGAGCTCAAACAGCTGCAAAACCTATTTCCCCAGCACAGAAATGCTGAATTCGATAAGGCAAAGCCTTAAATATCTATGTCCGAGTCTTCTATCAAAAGCTACAGCTGTCTTTATGAAGTTAATGAAAATCGCTTTATTTCGCCAATACAGTGCGTTCCTCGCTATTACATGCATTTGAATGGAGTTCTCGCCTGAAACAAAGTATAGGTTTTCATTTTGTGAATAACTTGAAAATCTCAGCTCAAACAGCTGCAAAACCTATTTCCCCAGCACAGAAATGCTGAATTCTATAAGGCAAAGCCTTAAATATCTGTGTCCGAGTCTTCTATCAAAAGTTACAGCTGTCTTCATCTAGTAAATGAAAATCGCTTTATTTCGCCAAGACAGTGCGTTCCTCGCTATTACATGCATTTGAATGGAGTTCTGCCAGAAACAAAGTATAGGTTTTCATTTTGTGAATAACTTGAAAATCTTAGCTCAAACAGCTGCAAAACCTATTTCCCCAGCACAGAAATGCTGAATTCTATAAGGCAAAGCCTTAAATATCTGTGTCCGAGTCTTCTATCAAAAGCTACAGCTGTCTGTATGAAGTTAATGAAAAGAGCTTTATTTCGCCAAGACAGTGCGTTCCTCGCTATTACATGCATTTGAATGGAGTTCTCGCCTGAAACAAATTATAGGTTTTCATTTTGTGAATAACTTGAAAATCTCAGCTCAAACAGCTAAAAAACCTATTTCCCCAGCACAGAAATGCTGAATTCTATAAGGCAAAGCCTTAAATATCTGTGTCCGAGTCTTCTATCAAAAGTTACAGCTGTCTTCATCTAGTAAATGAAAATCGCTTTATTTCGCCAAGACAGTGCGTTTGTCGCTATTACATGCATTTGAATGGAGTTCTCGCCTGAAACAAAGTATAGGTTTTCATTTTGTGAATAACTTGAAAATCTTAACTCAAACAGCTGCAAAACCTATTTCCCCAGCACAGAAATGCTGAATTCTATAAGGTAAAGCCTTAAATATCTGTGTCCGAGTCTTCTATCAAAAGTTACAGCTGTCTTCATCTAGTAAATGAAAATCGCTTTATTTCGCCAAGACAGTGCGTTTGTCGCTATTACATGCATTTGAATGGAGTTCTCGCCTGAAACAAAGTATAGGTTTTCATTTTGTGAATAACTTGAAAATCTTAACTCAAACAGCTGCAAAACCTATTTCCCCAGCACAGAAATGCTGAATTCTATAAGGCAAAGCCTTAAATATCTGTGTCCGAGTCTTCTATCAAAAGTTACAGCTGTCTTCATCTAGTAAATGAAAATCGCTTTATTTCGCCAAGACAGTGCGTTCCTCGCTATTACATGCATTTGAATGGAGTTCTGCCAGAAACAAAGTATAGGTTTTCATTTTGTGAATAACTTGAAAATCTTAGCTCAAACAGCTGCAAAACCTATTTCCCCAGCACAGAAATGCTGAATTCTTAAAGGCAAAGCCTTAAATATCTGTGTCCGAGTCTTCTATCAAAAGCTACAGCTGTCTGTATGAAGTTAATGAAAAGAGCTTTATTTCGCCAAGACAGTGCGTTCCTCGCTATTACATGCATTTGAATGGAGTTCTCGCCTGAAACAAAGTATAGGTTTTCATTTTGTGAATAACTTGAAAATCTTAGCTCAAACAGCTGCAAAACCTATTTCCCCAGCACAGAAATGCTGAATTCTATAAGGCAAAGCCTTAAATATCTGTGTCCGAGTCTTCTATCAAAAGTTACAGCTGTCTTCATCTAGTAAATGAAAATCGCTTTATTTCGCCAAGACAGTGCGTTCCTCGCTATTACATGCATTTGAATGGAGTTCTCGCCTGAAACAAAGTATAGGTTTTCATTTTGTGAATAACTTGAAAATCTTAGCTCAAACAGCTGCAAAACCTATTTCCCCAGCACAGAAATGCTGAATTCTATAAGGCAAAGCCTTAAATATCTGTGTCCGAGTCTTCTATCAAAAGTTACAGCTGTCTTCATCTAGTAAATGAAAATCGCTTTATTTTGCCAAGACAGTGCGTTTCTCGCTATTACATGCATTTGAATGGAGTTCTCGCCCGACACAAAGTATAGGTTTTCATTTTGTGAATAACTTGAAAATCTTAGCTCAAACAGCTGCAAAACCCATTTCCCCAGCACAGAAATGCTGAATTCTATAAGGCAAAGCCTTAAATATCTGTGTCCGAGTCTTCTATCAAAAGCTAAAGCTGTCTTTATGAAGTTAATGAAAATCGCTTTATTTCGCCACGTTAGTGCGTTTCTCGCTATTACATGCATTTGAATGGAGTTCTCGCCTGAAACAAATTATAGGTTTTCATTTTGTGAATAACTTGAAAATCTGAGCTCAATCAGCTGCAAAACCTATTTCTCCAGCACAGAAATACTGAATTCTATAAGGCAAAGCCTTAAATATCTGTGTCCGAGTCTTCTATCAAAAGCTACAGCTGTCTTTATGAAGTTAATGAAAATCGCTTTATTTCGCCACGTTAGTGCGTTTCTCGCTATTACATGCATTTGAATGGAGTTCTCCCCGACACAAAGTATAGGTTTTCATTTTGTGAATAACTTGAAAATCTTAGCTCAAACAGCTGCAAAACCTATTTCCCCAGCACAGAAATGCTGAATTCTATAAGGCAAAGCCTTAAATATCTGTGTCCGAGTCTTCTATCAAAAGTTACAGCTGTCTTTATGAAGTTAATGAAAATCGCTTTATTTCGCCAAGACAGTGCGTTTCTCGCTATTACATGCATTTGAATGGAGATCTGCCTGAAACAAAGTATAGGTTTTCATTTTGTGAATAACTTGAAAATCTCAGCTCAAACAGCTGCAAAACCTATTTCCCCAGCACAGAAATGCTGAATTCTATAAGGCAAAGCCTTAAATATCTGTGTCCGAGTCTTCTATCAAAAGTTACAGCTGTCTGTATGAAGTTAATGAAAATCGCTTTATTTCGCCAAGACAGTGCGTTTCTCGCTATTACATGCATTTGAATGGAGTTCTCGCCTGAAACAAATTATAGGTTTTCATTTTGTGAATAACTTGAAAATCTTAACTCAAACAGCTGCAAAACCTATTTCCCCAGCACAGAAATGCTGAATTCTATAAGGCAAAGCCTTAAATATCTGTGTCCGAGTCTTCTATCAAAAGCTAAAGCTGTCTTTATGAAGTTAATGAAAATCGCTTTATTTCGCCAAGACAGTGCGTTTCTCGCTATTACATGCATTTGAATGGAGATCTGCCTGAAACAAAGTATAGGTTTTCATTTTGTGAATAACTTGAAAATCTCTGCTCAAACAGCTGCAAAACCTATTTCCCCAGCACAGAAATGCTGAATTCTATAAGGCAAAGCCTTAAATATCTGTGTCCGAGTCTTCTATCAAAAGTTACAGCTGTCTTCATCTA
The DNA here is from genome assembly GCF_036321145.2 of Pelmatolapia mariae. Lineage (NCBI taxonomy): Eukaryota > Metazoa > Chordata > Actinopteri > Cichliformes > Cichlidae > Pelmatolapia > Pelmatolapia mariae. The sequence continues at coordinate 36,046,597 of NC_086231.1, forward strand.
GTAAATGAAAATCGCTTTATTTCGCCAAGACAGTGCGTTCCTCGCTATTACATGCATTTGAATGGAGTTCTGCCAGAAACAAAGTATAGGTTTTCATTTTGTGAATAACTTGAAAATCTTAGCTCAAACAGCTGCAAAACCTATTTCCCCAGCACAGAAATGCTGAATTCTATAAGGCAAAGCCTTAAATATCTGTGTCCGAGTCTTCTATCAAAAGCTACAGCTGTCTGTATGAAGTTAATGAAAAGAGCTTTATTTCGCCAAGACAGTGCGTTCCTCGCTATTACATGCATTTGAATGGAGTTCTCGCCTGAAACAAATTATAGGTTTTCATTTTGTGAATAACTTGACAATCTCAGCTCAAACAGCTAAAAAACCTATTTCCCCAGCACAGAAATGCTGAATTCTATAAGGCAAAGCCTTAAATATCTATGTCCGAGTCTTCTATCAAAAGTTACAGCTGTCTTCATCTAGTAAATGAAAATCGCTTTATTTCGCCAAGACAGTGCGTTTGTCGCTATTACATGCATTTGAATGGAGTTCTCGCCTGAAACAAAGTATAGGTTTTCATTTTGTGAATAACTTGAAAATCTTAACTCAAACAGCTGCAAAACCTATTTCCCCAGCACAGAAATGCTGAATTCTATAAGGCAAAGCCTTAAATATCTGTGTCCGAGTCTTCTATCAAAAGTTACAGCTGTCTTCATCTAGTAAATGAAAATCGCTTTATTTCGCCAAGACAGTGCGTTCCTCGCTATTACATGCATTTGAATGGAGTTCTGCCAGAAACAAAGTATAGGTTTTCATTTTGTGAATAACTTGAAAATCTTAGCTCAAACAGCTGCAAAACCTATTTCCCCAGCACAGAAATGCTGAATTCTATAAGGCAAAGCCTTAAATATCTGTGTCCGAGTCTTCTATCAAAAGCTACAGCTGTCTTTATGAAGTTAATGAAAATCGCTTTATTTCGCCAAGACAGTGCGTTCCTCGCTATTACATGCATTTGAATGGAGTTCTCGCCTGAAACAAAGTATAGGTTTTCATTTTGTGAATAACTTGAAAATCTTAGCTCAAACAGCTGCAAAACCTATTTCCCCAGCACAGAAATGCTGAATTCTATAAGGCAAAGCCTTAAATATCTGTGTCCGAGTCTTCTATCAAAAGCTACAGCTGTCTTTATGAAGTTAATGAAAATCGCTTTATTTCGCCACGTTAGTGCGTTTCTCGCTATTACATGCATTTGAATGGAGTTCTCGCCCGACACAAAGTATAGGTTTTCATTTTGTGAATAACTTGAAAATCTTAGCTCAAACAGCTGCAAAACCTATTTCCCCAGCACAGAAATGCTGAATTCTATAAGGCAACGCCTTAAATATCTGTGTCCGAGTCTTCTATCAAAAGTTACAGCGGTCTTCATCTAGTAAATGAAAATCGCTTTATTTCGCCAAGACAGTGCGTTCCTCGCTATTACATGCATTTGAATGGAGTTCTCGCCTGAAACAAAGTATAGGTTTTCATTTTGTGAATAACTTGAAAATCTTAGCTCAAACAGCTGCAAAACCTATTTCCCCAGCACAGAAATGCTGAATTCTATAAGGCAAAGCCTTAAATATCTGTGTCCGAGTCTTCTATCAAAAGCTACAGCTGTCTTTTTGAAGTTAATGAAAATCGCTTTATTTCGGCAAGACAGTGCGTTTCTCGCTATTAAATGCATTTGAATGGAGTTCTGGCCCGACACAAAGTATAGGTTTTCATTTTGTGAATAACTTGAAAATCTTAGCTCAAACAGCTGCAAAACCTATTTCCCCAGCACAGAAATGCTGAATTCTATAAGGCAAAGCCTTAAATATCTGTGTCCGAGTCTTCTATCAAAAGCTACAGCTGTCTTTATGAAGTTAATGAGAAGAGCTTTATTTCGCCAATACAGTGCGTTCCTCGCTATTACATGCATTTGAATGGAGTTCTCGCCTGAAACAAAGTATAGGTTTTCATTTTGTGAATAACTTGAAAATCTTAGCTCAAACAGCTGCAAAACCTATTTCCCCAGCACAGAAATGCTGAATTCTATAAGGCAAAGCCTTAAATATCTGTGTCCGAGTCTTCTATCAAAAGCTACAGCTGTCTTTATGAAGTTAATGAAAATCGCTTTATTTCGCCACGTTAGTGCGTTTCTCGCTATTACATGCATTTGAATGGAGTTCTCGCCTGAAACAAATTATAGGTTTTCATTTTGTGAATAACTTGAAAATCTTAACTCAAACAGCTGCAAAACCTATTTCCCCAGCACAGAAATGCTGAATTCTATAAGGCAAAGCCTTAAATATCTGTGTCCGAGTCTTCTATCAAAAGCTACAGCTGTCTTTTTGAAGTTAATGAAAATCGCTTTATTTCGGCAAGACAGTGCGTTTCTCGCTATTAAATGCATTTGAATGGAGTTCTGGCCCGACACAAAGTATAGGTTTTCATTTTGTGAATAACTTGAAAATCTTAGCTCAAACAGCTGCAAAACCTATTTCCCCAGCACAGAAATGCTGAATTCTATAAGGCAAAGCCTTAAATATCTGTGTCCGAGTCTTCTATCAAAAGCTACAGCTGTCTTTATGAAGTTAATGAAAATCGCTTTATTTCGCCAAGACAGTGCGTTTCTCGCTATTACATGCATTTGAATGGAGTTCTGGCCCGACACAAAGTATAGGTTTTCATTTTGTGAATAACTTGAAAATCTTAGCTCAAACAGCTGCAAAACCTATTTCCCCAGCACAGAAATGCTGAATTCTATAAGGTAAAGCCTTAAATATCTGTGTCCGAGTCTTCTATCAAAAGTTACAGCTGTCTTTATGAAGTTAATGAAAATCGCTTTATTTCGCCAAGACAGTGCGTTTCTCGCTATTACATGCATTTGAATGGAGATCTGCCTGAAACAAAGTATAGGTTTTCATTTTGTGAATAACTTGAAAATCTCAGCTCAAACAGCTGCAAAACCTATTTCCCCAGCACAGAAATGCTGAATTCTATAAGGCAAAGCCTTAAATATCTGTGTCCGAGTCTTCTATCAAAAGTTACAGCTGTCTTCATCTAGTAAATGAAAATCGCTTTATTTCGCCAAGACAGTGCGTTTGTCGCTATTACATGCATTTGAATGGAGTTCTGCCAGAAACAAAGTATAGGTTTTCATTTTGTGAATAACTTGAAAATCTTAGCTCAAACAGCTGCAAAACCTATTTCCCCAGCACAGAAATGCTGAATTCTATAAGGCAAAGCCTTAAATATCTGTGTCCGAGTCTTCTATCAAAAGTTACAGCTGTCTTTATGAAGTAAATGAAAATCGCTTTATTTCGCCAAGACAGTGCGTTCCTCGCTATTACATGCATTTGAATGGAGTTCTCGCCTGAAACAAATTATAGGTTTTCATTTTGTGAATAACTTGACAATCTCAGCTCAAACAGCTGCAAAACCTATTTCCCCACCACAGAAATGCTGAATTCTATAAGGCAAAGCCTTAAATATCTGTGTCCGAGTCTTCTATCAAAAGTTACAGCTGTCTTCATCTAGTAAATGAAAATCGCTTTATTTCGCCAAGACAGTGCGTTTGTCGCTATTACATGCATTTGAATGGAGTTCTCGCCTGAAACAAAGTATAGGTTTTCATTTTGTGAATAACTTGAAAATCTTAACTCAAACAGCTGCAAAACCTATTTCCCCAGCACAGAAATGCTGAATTCTATAAGGCAAAGCCTTAAATATCTGTGTCCGAGTCTTCTATCAAAAGTTACAGCTGTCTTCATCTAGTAAATGAAAATCGCTTTATTTCGCCAAGACAGTGCGTTCCTCGCTATTACATGCATTTGAATGGAGTTCTGCCAGAAACAAAGTATAGGTTTTCATTTTGTGAATAACTTGAAAATCTTAGCTCAAACAGCTGCAAAACCTATTTCCCCAGCACAGAAATGCTGAATTCTATAAGGCAAAGCCTTAAATATCTGTGTCCGAGTCTTCTATCAAAAGTTACAGCTGTCTTTATGAAGTAAATGAAAATCGCTTTATTTCGCCAAGACAGTGCGTTCCTCGCTATTACATGCATTTGAATGGAGTTCTCGCCTGAAACAAAGTATAGGTTTTCATTTTGTGAATAACTTGAAAATCTCAGCTCAAACAGCTGCAAAACCTATTTCCCCACCACAGAAATGCTGAATTCTATAAGGCAAAGCCTTAAATATCTGTGTCCGAGTCTTCTATCAAAAGTTACAGCTGTCTTCATCTAGTAAATGAAAATCGCTTTATTTCGCCAAGACAGTGCGTTTGTCGCTATTACATGCATTTGAATGGAGTTCTCGCCTGAAACAAAGTATAGGTTTTCATTTTGTGAATAACTTGAAAATCTTAACTCAAACAGCTGCAAAACCTATTTCCCCAGCACAGAAATGCTGAATTCTATAAGGCAAAGCCTTAAATATCTGTGTCCGAGTCTTCTATCAAAAGCTACAGCTGTCTTTTTGAAGTTAATGAAAATCGCTTTATTTCGGCAAGACAGTGCGTTTCTCGCTATTAAATGCATTTGAATGGAGTTCTGGCCCGACACAAAGTATAGGTTTTCATTTTGTGAATAACTTGAAAATCTTAGCTCAAACAGCTGCAAAACCTATTTCCCCAGCACAGAAATGCTGAATTCTATAAGGCAAAGCCTTAAATATCTGTGTCCGAGTCTTCTATCAAAAGCTACAGCTGTCTTTATGAAGTTAATGAGAAGAGCTTTATTTCGCCAAGACAGTGCGTTCCTCGCTATTACATGCATTTGAATGGAGTTCTCGCCTGAAACAAAGTATAGGTTTTCATTTTGTGAATAACTTGAAAATCTTAGCTCAAACAGCTGCAAAACCTATTTCCCCAGCACAGAAATGCTGAATTCTATAAGGCAAAGCCTTAAATATCTGTGTCCGAGTCTTCTATCAAAAGCTACAGCTGTCTTTATGAAGTTAATGAAAATCGCTTTATTTCGCCACGTTAGTGCGTTTCTCGCTATTACATGCATTTGAATGGAGTTCTCGCCTGAAACAAATTATAGGTTTTCATTTTGTGAATAACTTGAAAATCTTAACTCAAACAGCTGCAAAACCTATTTCCCCAGCACAGAAATGCTGAATTCTATAAGGCAAAGCCTTAAATATCTGTGTCCGAGTCTTCTATCAAAAGCTACAGCTGTCTTTTTGAAGTTAATGAAAATCGCTTTATTTCGGCAAGACAGTGCGTTTCTCGCTATTAAATGCATTTGAATGGAGTTCTGGCCCGACACAAAGTATAGGTTTTCATTTTGTGAATAACTTGAAAATCTTAGCTCAAACAGCTGCAAAACCTATTTCCCCAGCACAGAAATGCTGAATTCTATAAGGCAAAGCCTTAAATATCTGTGTCCGAGTCTTCTATCAAAAGCTACAGCTGTCTTTATGAAGTTAATGAAAATCGCTTTATTTCGCCAAGACAGTGCGTTTCTCGCTATTACATGCATTTGAATGGAGTTCTGGCCCGACACAAAGTATAGGTTTTCATTTTGTGAATAACTTGAAAATCTTAGCTCAAACAGCTGCAAAACCTATTTCCCCAGCACAGAAATGCTGAATTCTATAAGGTAAAGCCTTAAATATCTGTGTCCGAGTCTTCTATCAAAAGTTACAGCTGTCTTTATGAAGTTAATGAAAATCGCTTTATTTCGCCAAGACAGTGCGTTTCTCGCTATTACATGCATTTGAATGGAGATCTGCCTGAAACAAAGTATAGGTTTTCATTTTGTGAATAACTTGAAAATCTCAGCTCAAACAGCTGCAAAACCTATTTCCCCAGCACAGAAATGCTGAATTCTATAAGGCAAAGCCTTAAATATCTGTGTCCGAGTCTTCTATCAAAAGTTACAGCTGTCTTCATCTAGTAAATGAAAATCGCTTTATTTCGCCAAGACAGTGCGTTTGTCGCTATTACATGCATTTGAATGGAGTTCTGCCAGAAACAAAGTATAGGTTTTCATTTTGTGAATAACTTGAAAATCTTAGCTCAAACAGCTGCAAAACCTATTTCCCCAGCACAGAAATGCTGAATTCTATAAGGCAAAGCCTTAAATATCTGTGTCCGAGTCTTCTATCAAAAGTTACAGCTGTCTTTATGAAGTAAATGAAAATCGCTTTATTTCGCCAAGACAGTGCGTTCCTCGCTATTACATGCATTTGAATGGAGTTCTCGCCTGAAACAAATTATAGGTTTTCATTTTGTGAATAACTTGACAATCTCAGCTCAAACAGCTGCAAAACCTATTTCCCCACCACAGAAATGCTGAATTCTATAAGGCAAAGCCTTAAATATCTGTGTCCGAGTCTTCTATCAAAAGTTACAGCTGTCTTCATCTAGTAAATGAAAATCGCTTTATTTCGCCAAGACAGTGCGTTTGTCGCTATTACATGCATTTGAATGGAGTTCTCGCCTGAAACAAAGTATAGGTTTTCATTTTGTGAATAACTTGAAAATCTTAACTCAAACAGCTGCAAAACCTATTTCCCCAGCACAGAAATGCTGAATTCTATAAGGCAAAGCCTTAAATATCTGTGTCCGAGTCTTCTATCAAAAGTTACAGCTGTCTTCATCTAGTAAATGAAAATCGCTTTATTTCGCCAAGACAGTGCGTTCCTCGCTATTACATGCATTTGAATGGAGTTCTGCCAGAAACAAAGTATAGGTTTTCATTTTGTGAATAACTTGAAAATCTTAGCTCAAACAGCTGCAAAACCTATTTCCCCAGCACAGAAATGCTGAATTCTATAAGGCAAAGCCTTAAATATCTGTGTCCGAGTCTTCTATCAAAAGTTACAGCTGTCTTTATGAAGTAAATGAAAATCGCTTTATTTCGCCAAGACAGTGCGTTCCTCGCTATTACATGCATTTGAATGGAGTTCTCGCCTGAAACAAAGTATAGGTTTTCATTTTGTGAATAACTTGAAAATCTTAGCTCAAACAGCTGCAAAACCTATTTCCCCAGCACAGAAATGCTGAACTCTATAAGGCAAAGCCTTAAATATCTGTGTCCGAGTCTTCTATCAAAAGTTACAGCTGTCTTCATCTAGTAAATGAAAATCGCTTTATTTTGCCAAGACAGTGCGTTTCTCGCTATTACATGCATTTGAATGGAGTTCTCGCCCGACACAAAGTATAGGTTTTCATTTTGTGAATAACTTGAAAATCTGAGCTCAAACAGCTGCAAAACCTATTTCCCCAGCACAGAAATGCTGAATTCTATAAGGCAAAGCCTTAAATATCTGTGTCCGAGTCTTCTATCAAAAGTTACAGCTGTCTTTATGAAGTAAATGAAAATCGCTTTATTTCGCCAAGACAGTGCGTTCGTCGCTATTACATGCATTTGAATGGAGTTCTCGCCTGAAACAAAGTATAGGTTTTCATTTTGTGAATAACTTGAAAATCTTAGCTCAAACAGCTGCAAAACCTATTTCCCCAGCACAGAAATGCTGAATTCTATAAGGCAAAGCCTTAAATATCTGTGTCCGAGTCTTCTATCAAAAGTTACAGCTGTCTTCATCTAGTAAATGAAAATCGCTTTATTTCGCCAAGACAGTGCGTTCCTCGCTATTACATGCATTTGAATGGAGTTCTCGCCTGAAACAAAGTATAGGTTTTCATTTTGTGAATAACTTGAAAATCTTAGCTCAAACAGCTGCAAAACCTATTTCCCCAGCACAGAAATGCTGAATTCTATAAGGCAAAGCCTTAAATATCTGTGTCCGAGTCTTCTATCAAAGGTTACAGCTGTCTTCATCTAGTAAATGAAAATCGCTTTATTTCGCCAAGACAGTGCGTTCCTCGCTATTACATGCATTTGAATGGAGTTCTCGCCTGAAACAAATTATAGGTTTTCATTTTGTGAATAACTTGAAAATCTTAACTCAAACACCTGCAAAACCTATTTCCCCAGCACAGAAATGCTGGATTCTAGAAGGCAAAGCCTTAAATATCTGTGTCCGAGTCTTCTATCAAAAGTTACAGCTGTCTTCATGAAGTTAATGAAAAGAGCTTTATTTCGCCAAGACAGTGCGTTTGTCGCTATTACATGCATTTGAATAGAGTTCTCGCCTGAAACAAATTATAGGTTTTCATTTTGTGAATAACTTGAAAATCTGAGCTCAAACAGCTGCAAAACCTATTTCCCCAGCACAGAAATGCTGAATTCTATAAGGCAAAGCCTTAAATATCTGTGTCCGAGTCTTCTATCAAAAGTTACAGCTGTCTTCATCTAGTAAATGAAAATCTCTTTATTTCGCCAAGACAGTGCGTTTCTCGCTATTACATGCATTTGAATGGAGATCTGCCTGAAACAAAGTATAGGTTTTCATTTTGTGAATAACTTGAAAATCTTAGCTCAAGCACCTGCAAAACCTATTTCCCCAGCACAGAAATGTTGAATTCTATAAGGCAAAGCCTTAAATATCTGTGTCCGGGTCTTCTATCAAAAGTTACAGCTGTCTTCATCTAGTAAATGAAAATCGCTTTATTTCGCCAAGACAGTGCGTTTCTCGCTATTACATGCATTTGAATAGAGTTCTCGCCTGAAACAAAGTATAGGTTTTCATTTTGTGAATAACTTGAAAATCTGAGCTCAAACAGCTGCAAAACCTATTTCCCCAGCACAGAAATGCTGAATTCTATAAGGCAAAGCCTTAAATATCTGTGTCCGAGTCTTCTATCAAAAGTTACAGCTGTCTTTATGAAGTTAATGAAAAGAGCTTTATTTCGCCAAGACAGTGCGTTTCTCGCTATTACATGCATTTGAATGGAGTTCTCGCCTGAAACAAATTATAGGTTTTCATTTTGTGAATAACTTGAAAATCTTAGCTCAAACAGCTGCAAAAAATATTTCCCCAGCACAGAAATTCTGAATTCTATAAGGCAAAGCCTTAAATATCTGTGTCCGAGTCTTCTATCAAAAGTTACAGCTGTCTTCATCTAGTAAATGAAAATCGCTTTATTTCGCCAAGACAGTGCGTTTCTCGCTATTACATGCATTTGAATGGAGTTCTCGCCTGAAACAAAGTATAGGTTTTCATTTTGTGAATAACTTGAAAATCTTAACTCAAACAGCTGCAAAACCTATTTTCCCAGCACAGAAATGCTGAATTGTATAAGGCAAAGCCTTAAATATCTGTGTCCGAGTCTTCTATCAAAAGTTACAGCTGTCTTCATGAAGTTAATGAAAAGAGCTTTATTTCGCCAAGACAGTGCGTTTGTCGCTATTACATGCATTTGAATAGAGTTCTCGCCTGAAACAAATTATAGGTTTTCATTTTGTGAATAACTTGAAAATCTGAGCTCAAACAGCTGCAAAACCTATTTCCCCAGCACAGAAATGCTGAATTCTATAAGGCAAAGCCTTAAATATCTGTGTCCGAGTCTTCCATCAAAAGCTACAGCTGTCTTTATGAAGTTAATTAAAATCGCTTTATTTCGCCAAGACAGTGCGTTTCTCGCTATTACATGCATTTGAATGGAGTTCTCGCCTGAAACAAAGTATAGGTTTTCATTTAGTGAATAACTTGAAAATCTTAGCTCAAACAGCTGCAAAACCTATTTTCCCAGCACAGAAATGCTGGATTCTATAAGGCAAAGCCTTAAATATCTGTGTCCGAGTCTTCTATCAAAAGTTACAGCTGTCTTCATCTAGTAAATGAAAATCTCTTTATTTCGCCAAGACAGTGCGTTTCTCGCTATTAAATGCATTTGAATGGAGTTCTGGCCCGACACAAAGTATAGGTTTTCATTTTGTGAATAACTTGAAAATCTTAGCTCAAACAGCTGCAAAACCTATTTCCCCAGCACAGAAATGCTGAATTCTATAAGGCAAAGCCTTAAATATCTGTGTCCGAGTCTTCTATCAAAAGTTACAGCTGTCTTCATCTAGTAAATGAAAATCGCTTTATTTCGCCAATACAGTGCGTTTCTCGCTATTACATGCATTTGAATGGAGTTCTCGCCTGAAACAAAGTATAGGTTTTCATTTTGTGAATAACTGGAAAATCTGAGCTCAAACAGCTGCAAAACCTATTTCCCCAGCACAGAAATGCTGAATTCTATAAGGCAAAGCCTTAAATATCTGTGTCCGAGTCTTCTATCAAAAGTTACAGCTGTCTTCATCTAGTAAATGAAAATCGCTTTATTTCGCCAAGACAGTGCGTTCCTCGCTATTACATGCATTTGAATGGAGTTCTCGCCTGAAACAAAGTATAGGTTTTCATTTAGTGAATAACTTGAAAATCTTAGCTCAAACAGCTGCAAAACCTATTTTCCCAGCACAGAAATGCTGGATTCTATAAGGGAAAGCCTTAAATATCTGTGTCCGAGTCTTCTATCAAAAGTTACAGCTGTCTTCATCTAGTAAATGAAAATCGCTTTATTTCGCCAAGACAGTGCGTTTGTCGCTATTACATGCATTTGAATGGAGTTCTGCCTGAAACAAAGTATAGGTTTTCATTTTGTGAATAACTTGAAAATCTTAGCTCAAACAGCTGCAAAACCTATTTCCCCAGCACAGAAATGCTGAATTCTATAAGGCAAAGCCTTAAATATCTGTGTCCGAGTCTTCTATCAAAAGTTACAGCTGTCTTCATCTAGTAAATGAAAATCGCTTTATTTCGCCAAGACAGTGCGTTCCTCGCTATTACATGCATTTGAATGGAGTTCTCGCCTGAAACAAAGTATAGGTTTTCATTTAGTGAATAACTTGAAAATCTTAGCTCAAACAGCTGCAAAACCTATTTTCCCAGCACAGAAATGCTGGATTCTATAAGGGAAAGCCTTAAATATCTGTGTCCGAGTCTTCTATCAAAAGTTACAGCTGTCTTAATCTAGTAAATGAAAATCTCTTTATTTCGCCACGTTAGTGCGTTTGACGCTATTACATGCATTTGAATGGAGTTCTCGCCTGAAACAAATTATAGGTTTTCATTTTGTGAATAACTTGAAAATCTCAGCTCAAACACCTGCAAAACCTATTTCCCCAGCACAGAAATGCTGGATTCTAGAAGGCAAAGCCTTAAATATCTGTGTCCGAGTCTTCTATCAAAAGTTACAGCTGTCTTCATGAAGTTAATGAAAAGAGCTTTATTTCGCCAAGACAGTGCGTTTGTCGCTATTACATGCATTTGAATGGAGTTCTCGCCTGAAACAAATTATAGGTTTTCATTTTGTGAATAACTTCAAAATCTGAGCTCAAACAGCTGCAAAACCTATTTCCCCAGCACAGAAATGCTGAATTCTATAAGGCAAAGCCTTAAATATCTGTGTCCGAGTCTTCTATCAAAAGTTACAGCTGTCTTCATCTAGTAAATGAAAATCGCTTTATTTCGCCAATACAGTGCGTTTCTCGCTATTACATGCATTTGAATGGAGTTCTCGCCTGAAACAAAGTATAGGTTTTCATTTTGTGAATAACTTGAAAATCTTAGCTCAAACAGCTGCAAAACCTATTTCCCCAGCACAGAAATGCTGAATTCTATAAGGCAAAGCCTTAAATATCTGTGTCCGAGTCTTCTATCAAAAGTTACAGCTGTCTTTATGAAGTTAATGAAAAGAGCTTTATTTCGCCAAGACAGTGCGTTTCTCGCTATTACATGCATTTGAATGGAGTTCTCGCCTGAAACAAATTATAGGTTTTCATTTTGTGAATAACTTGAAAATCTTAGCTCAAACAGCTGCAAAACCTATTTCCCCAGCACAGAAATTCTGAATTCTATAAGGCAAAGCCTTAAATATCTGTGTCCGAGTCTTCTATCAAAAGTTACAGCTGTCTTCATCTAGTAAATGAAAATCGCTTTATTTCGCCAAGACAGTGCGTTTCTCGCTATTACATGCATTTGAATGGAGTTCTCGCCTGAAACAAAGTATAGGTTTTCATTTTGTGAATAACTTGAAAATCTTAACTCAAACAGCTGCAAAACCTATTTTCCCAGCACAGAAATGCTGAATTCTATAAGGCAAAGCCTTAAATATCTGTGTCCGAGTCTTCTATCAAAAGTTACAGCTGTCTTCATCTAGTAAATTAAAATAGCTTTATTTCGCCAAGACAGTGCGTTTCTCGCTATTACATGCATTTGAATGGAGTTCTCGCCTGAAACAAAGTATAGGTTTTCATTTAGTGAATAACTTGAAAATTTTAGCTCAAGCACCTGCAAAACCTATTTCCCCAGCACAGAAATGTTGAATTCTATAAGGCAAAGCCTTAAATATCTGTGTCCGGGTCTTCTATCAAAAGTTACAGCTGTCTTCATCTAGTAAATGAAAATCGCTTTATTTCGCCAAGACAGTGCGTTTGTCGCTATTACATGCATTTGACTAGAGTTCTCGCCTGAAACAAATTATAGGTTTTCATTTTGTGAATAACTTGAAAATCTCAGCTCAAACACCTGCAAAACCTATTTCCCCAGCACAGAAATGCTGAATTCTATAAGGCAAAGCCTTAAATATCTGTGTCCGAGTCTTCTATCAAAAGTTACAGCTGTCTTCATCTAGTAAATGAAAAGAGCTTTATTTCGCCACGTTATTGCGTTTCTCGCTATTACATGCATTTGAATGGAGTTCTCGCCCGACACAATGTATAGGTTTTCATTTTGTGAATAACTTGAAAATCTTAGCTCAAACACCTGCAAAACCTATTTCCCCAGCAGTGAATTCTATAAGGCAAAGCCTTAAATATCTGTGTCCGAGTCTTCTATCAAAAGTTACAGCTGTCTTCATCTAGTAAATGAAAAGAGCTTTATTTCGCCAAGACAGTGCGTTCCTCGCTATTACATGCATTTGAATGGAGTTCTCGCCTGAAACAAAGTATAGGTTTTCATTTTGTGAATAACTTGAAAATCTCAGCTCAAACAGCTGCAAAACCTATTTCCCCAGCACAGAAATGCTGAATTCTATAAGGCAAAGCCTTAAATATCTGTGTCCGAGTCTTCTATCAAAAGTTACAGCTGTCTTTATGAAGTTAATGAAAATACTTTTATTTCGCCAAGACAGTGCGTTCCTCGCTATTACATGCATTTGAATGGAGTTCTCGCCTGAAACAAAGTATAGTTTTTCATTTTGTGAATAACTTGAAAATCTTAGCTCAAACAGCTGCAAAACCTATTTCCCCAGCACAGAAATGCTGAATTCTATAAGGCAAAGCCTTAAATATCTGTGTCCGAGTCTTCTATCAAAAGTTACAGCTGTCTTCATCTAGTAAATGAAAATCGCTTTATTTCGCCAAGACAGTGCGTTTGTCGCTATTACATGCATTTGAATGGAGTTCTCGCCTGAAACAAAGTATAGGTTTTCACTTTGTGAATAACTTGAAAATCTCAGCTCAAACAGCTGCAAAACCTATTTTCCCAACACAGAAATTCTGAATTCTATAAGGCAAAGCCTTAAATATCTGTGTCCGAGTCTTCTATCAAAAGTTACAGCTGTCTTTATGAAGTTAATGAAAAGAGTTTTATTTCGCCAAGACAGTGCGTTCCTCGCTATTACATGCATTTGAATAGAGTTCTCGCCTGAAACAAAGTATAGGTTTTCACTTTGTGAATAATTTGAAAATTTTAGCTCAAGCACCTGCAAAACCTATTTCCCCAGCACTGAATTCTATAAGGCAAAGCCTTAAATATCTGTGTCCGAGTCTTCTATCAAAAGTTACAGCTGTCTTCGTCTAGTAAATGAAAATCGCTTTATTTCGCCAAGACAGTGCGTTTCTCGCTATTACATGCATTTGAATGGAGTTCTGCCTGAAACAAAGTATAGGTTTTCATTTTGTGAATAACTTGAAAATCTTAGCTCAAACAGTTGCAAAACCTATTACCCCAGCACAGAAATGCTGAATTCTATAAGGCAAAGCCTTAAATATCTGTGTCCGAGTCTTCTATCAAAAGTTACAGCTGTCTTCATCTAGTAAATGAAAATCGCTTTATTTCGCCAAGACAGTGCGTTTGTCGCTATTACATGCATTTGAATGGAGTTCTGCCTGAAACAAAGTATAGGTTTTCATTTTGTGAATACTTTGAAAATCTTAGCTCAAGCACCCGCAAAACCAATTTCCCCAGCACTGAATTCTATAAGGCAAAGCCTTAAATATCTGTGTCCGAGTCTTCTATCAAAAGTTACAGCTGTCTTCATCTAGTAAATGAAAAGAGCTTTATTTCGCCAAGACAGTGCGTTTCTCGCTATTACATGCATTTGAATGGAGTTCTCGCCTGAAACAAAGTATAGGTTTTCATTTTGTGAATAACTTGAAAATCTTAGCTCAAACAGCTGCAAAACCTATTTCCCCAGCACAGAAATGCTGAATTCTATAAGGCAAAGCCTTAAATATCTGTGTCCGAGTCTTCTATCAAAAGTTACAGCTGTCTTTATGAAGTTAATGAAAAGAGCTTTATTTCGCCAAGACAGTGCGTTTCTCGCTATTACATGCATTTGAATGGAGTTCTCGCCTGAAACAAAGTATAGGTTTTCATTTTGTGAATAACTTGAAAATCTTAGCTCAAACAGCTGCAAAACCTATTTCCCCAGCACAGAAATGCTGAATTCTATAAGGCAAAGCCTTAAATATCTGTGTCCGAGTCTTCTATCAAAAGTTACAGCTGTCTTCATCTAGTAAATGAAAATCGCTTTATTTCGCCAAGACAGTGCGTTCCTCGCTATTACATGCATTTGAATAGAGTTCTCGCCTGAAACAAAGTATAGGTTTTCATTTTGTGAATAACTTGAAAATCTTAGCTCAAACAGCTGCAAAACCTATTTCCCCAGCACAGAAATGCTGAATTCTATAAGGCAAAGCCTTAAATATCTGTGTCCGAGTCTTCTATCAAAAGTTACAGCTGTCTTCATCTAGTAAATGAAAATCGCTTTATTTCGCCAAGACAGTGCGTTTCTCGCTATTACATGCATTTGAATGGAGTTCTCGCCTGAAACAAAGTATAGGTTTTCATTTTGTGAATAACTTGAAAATCTTAGCTCAAACAGCTGCAAAACCTATTTCCCCAGCACAGAAATGCTGAATTCTATAAGGCAAAGCCTTAAATATCTGTGTCCGAGTCTTCTATCAAAAGTTACAGCTGTCTTTATGAAGTTAATGAAAATCGCTTTATTTCGCCAAGACAGTGCGTTCCTCGCTATTACATGCATTTGAATGGAGTTCTCGCCTGAAACAAAGTATAGGTTTTCATTTTGTGAATAACTTGAAAATCTCAGCTCAAACAGCTGCAAAACCTATTTCCCCAGCACAGAAATGCTGAATTCTATAAGGCAAAGCCTTAAATATCTGTGTCCGAGTCTTCTATCAAAAGTTACAGCTGTCTTTATGAAGTTAATGAAAAGACTTTTATTTCGCCAAGACAGTGCGTTCCTCGCTATTACATGCATTTGAATGGAGTTCTCGCCTGAAACAAAGTATAGTTTTTCATTTTGTGAATAACTTGAAAATCTTAGCTCAAACAGCTGCAAAACCTATTTCCCCAGCACAGAAATTCTGAGTTCTATAAGGCAAAGCCTTAAATATCTGTGTCCGAGTCTTCTATCAAAAGTTACAGCTGTCTTCATCTAGAAAATGAAAAGAGCTTTATTTCGCCAATACAGTGCGTTCCTCGCTATTACATGCATTTGAATGGAGTTCTCGCCTGAAACAAAGTATAGGTTTTCATTTTGTGAATAACTTGAAAATCTCAGCTCAAACAGCTGCAAAACCTATTTCCCCAGCACAGAAATGCTGAATTCTATAAGGCAAAGCCTTAAATATCTGTGTCCGAGTCTTCTATCAAAAGTTACAGCTGTCTTTATGAAGTTAATGAAAAGAGCTTTATTTCGCCAAGACAGTGCGTTCCTCGCTATTACATGCATTTGAATGGAGTTCTCGCCTGAAACAAAGTATAGGTTTTCATTTTGTGAATAACTTGAAAATCTTAGCTCAAACACCTGCAAAACCTATTTCCCCAGCACAGAAATGCTGAATTCTATAAGGCAAAGCCTTAAATATCTGTGTCCGAGTCTTCTATCAAAAGTTACAGCTGTCTTTATGAAGTTAATGAAAATCGCTTTATTTCGCCAAGACAGTGCGTTCCTCGCTATTACATGCATTTGAATGGAGTTCTGCCCGAAACAAAGTATAGGTTTTCATTTTGTGAATAACTTGAAAATCTTAGCTCAAACAGCTGCAAAACCTATTTCCCCAGCACAGAAATGCTGAATTCTATAAGGCAAAGCCTTAAATATCTGTGTCCGAGTCTTCTATCAAAAGTTACAGCTATCTTCATCTAGTAAATGAAAAGAGCTTTATTTCGCCAACACAGTGCGTTCCTCGCTATTACATGCATTTGAATGGAGTTCTGCCTGAAACAAAGTATAGGTTTTCATTTTGTGAATAACTTGAAAATTTTAGCTCAAGCACCTGCAAAACCAATTTCCCCAGCACTGAATTCTATAAGGCAAAGCCTTAAATATCTGTGTCCGAGTCTTCTATCAAAAGTTACAGCTGTCTTCATCTAGTAAATGAAAAGAGCTTTATTTCGCCAAGACAGTGCGTTTGTCGCTATTACATGCATTTGAATGGAGTTCTGCCTGAAACAAAGTATAGGTTTTCATTTTGTGAATAACTTGAAAATTTTAGCTCAAGCACCTGCAAAACCTATTTCCCCAGCACTGAATTCTATAAGGCAAAGCCTTAAATATCTGTGTCCGAGTCTTCTATCAAAAGTTACAGCTGTCTTCATCTAGTAAATGAAAAGAGCTTTATTTCGCCACGTTAGTGCGTTTCTCGCTATTACATGCATTTGAATGGAGTTCTCGCCCGACACAATGTATAGGTTTTCATTTTGTGAATAACTTGAAAATCTTAGCTCAAACACCTGCAAAACCAATTTCCCCAGCAGTGAATTCTATAAGGCAAAGCCTTAAATATCTGTGTCCGAGTCTTCTATCAAAAGTTACAGCTGTCTTCATCTAGTAAATGAAAATCGCTTTATTTCGCCAAGACAGTGCGTTCCTCGCTATTACATGCATTTGAATAGAGTTCTCGCCTGAAACAAAGTATAGGTTTTCATTTTGTGAATAACTTGAAAATCTTAGCTCAAACAGCTGCAAAACCTATTTCCCCAGCACAGAAATGCTGAATTCTATAAGGCAAAGCCTTAAATATCTGTGTCCGAGTCTACTTTCAAAAGTTACAGCTGTCTTCATCTACTAAATGAAAATCGCTTTATTTCGCCAAGACAGTGAGTTCCTCGCTATTACATGCATTTGAATGGAGTTCTCGCCTGAAACAAATTATAGGTTTTCATTTTGTGAATAACTTGAAAATCTTAGCTCAAACAGCTGCAAAACCTATTACCCCAGCACAGAAATGCTGAATTCTATAAGGCAAAGCCTTAAATATCTGTGTCCGAGTCTTCTATCAAAAGTTACAGCTGTCTTCATCTAGTAAATGAAAAGAGCTTTATTTCGCTAAGACAGTGCGTTTCTCGCTATTACATGCATTTGAATGGAGTTCTCGCCTGAAACAAAGTATAGGTTTTCATTTTGTGAATAACTTGAAAATCTCAGCTCAAACAGCTAAAAAACCTATTTCCCCAGAACAGAAATGCTGAATTCTATAAGGCAAAGCCTTAAATATCTGTGTCCGAGTCTTCTATCAAAAGTTACAGCTGTCTTTATGAAGTTAATGAAAAGAGCTTTATTTCGCCAAGACAGTGCGTTCCTCGCTATTACATGCATTTGAATGGAGTTCTCGCCTGAAACAAAGTATAGGTTTTCATTTTGTGAATAACTTGAAAATCTTAGCTCAAACAGCTGCAAAACCTATTTCCCCAGCACTGAATTCTATAAGGCAAAGCCTTAAATATCTGTGTCCGAGTCTTCTATCAAAAGTTACAGCTGTCTTCATCTAGTAAATGAAAACAGCTTTATTTCGCCACGTTAGTGCGTTCCTCGCTATTACATGCATTTGAATGGAGTTCTCGCCCGACACAATGTATAGGTTTTCATTTTGTGAATAACTTGAAAATCTTAGCTCAAACACCTGCAAAACCAATTTCCCCAGCAGTGAATTCTATAAGGCAAAGCCTTAAATATCTGTGTCCGAGTCTTCTATCAAAAGTTACAGCTGTCTTCATCTAGTAAATGAAAATCGCTTTATTTCGCCAAGACAGTGCGTTCCTCGCTATTACATGCATTTGAATAGAGTTCTCGCCTGAAACAAAGTATAGGTTTTCATTTTGTGAATAACTTGAAAATCTTAGCTCAAACAGCTGCAAAACCTATTTCCCCAGCACAGAAATGCTGAATTCTATAAGGCAAAGCCTTAAATATCTGTGTCCGAGTCTACTTTCAAAAGTTACAGCTGTCTTCATCTAGTAAATGAAAATCGCTTTATTTCGCCAAGACAGTGCGTTTGTCGCTATTACATGCATTTGAATGGAGTTCTCGCCTGAAACAAATTATAGGTTTTCATTTTGTGAATAACTTGAAAATCTTAGCTCAAACAGCTGCAAAACCTATTTCCCCAGCACAGAAATGCTGAATTCTATAAGGCAAAGCCTTAAATATCTGTGTCCGAGTCTTCTATCAAAAGTTACAGCTGTCTTTATGAAGTTAATGAAAAGAGCTTTATTTCGCCAAGACAGTGCGTTCCTCGCTATTACATGCATTTGAATGGAGTTCTCGCCTGAAACAAAGTATAGGTTTTCATTTTGTGAATAACTTGAAAATCTCAGCTCAAACAGCTGCAAAACCTATTTCCCCAGCACAGAAATGCTGAATTCTATAAGGCAAAGCCTTAAATATCTGTGTCCGAGTCTTCTATCAAAAGTTACAGCTGTCTTCATCTAGTAAATGAAAATCGCTTTATTTCGCCAAGACAGTGCGTTTGTCGCTATTACATGCATTTGAATGGAGTTCTGCCTGAAACAAAGTATAGGTTTTCATTTTGTGAATAACTTGAAAATTTTAGCTCAAGCACCTGCAAAACCTATTTCCCCAGCACTGAATTCTATAAGGCAAAGCCTTAAATATCTGTGTCCGAGTCTTCTATCAAAAGCTACAGCTGTCTGTATGAAGTTAATGAAAAGAGCTTGATTTTGCCAAGACAGTGCGTTCCTCGCTATTACATGCATTTGAATGGAGTTCTCGCCTGAAACAAAGTATAGGTTTTTCATTTTGTGAATAACTTGAAAATCTTAGCTCAAACACCTGCAAAACCTATTTTCCCCAGCACAGAAATGCTGAATTCTATAAGACGAAGCCTTAAATATCTGTGTCCGAGTCTTCTATCAAAAGCTACAGCTGTCTGTATGAAGTTAATGAAAAGAGCTTTATTTCGCCAAGACAGTGCGTTCCTCGCTATTACATGCATTTGAATGGAGTTCTCGCCTGAAACAAAGTATAGTTTTTCATTTTGTGAATAACTTGAAAATCTTAGCTCAAACAGCTGCA
This sequence comes from Pelmatolapia mariae, assembly GCF_036321145.2. NCBI lineage: Eukaryota > Metazoa > Chordata > Actinopteri > Cichliformes > Cichlidae > Pelmatolapia > Pelmatolapia mariae. Next base: position 36,066,082 of record NC_086231.1, read on the forward strand.
AAACCTATTTCCCCAGCACAGAAATGCTGAATTCTATAAGGCAAAGCCTTAAATATCTGTGTCCGAGTCTTCTATCAAAAGTTACAACTGTCTTTATGAAGTTAATGAAAAGACCTTTATTTTGCCAAGACAGTGCGTTTCTCGCTATTACATGCATTTGAATGGAGTTCTCGCCTGAAACAAATTATAGGTTTTCATTTTGTGAATAACTTGATAATCTCAGCTCAAACAGCTGCAAAACCTATTTCCCCAGCACAGAAATGCTGAATTCTATAAGGCAAAGCCTTAAATATCTGTGTCCGAGTCTTCTATCAAAAGTTACAGCTGTCTTCATCTAGAAAATGAAAAGAGCTTTATTTCGCCAATACAGTGCGTTCCTCGCTATTACATGCATTTGAATGGAGTTCTCGCCTGAAACAAAGTATAGGTTTTCATTTTGTGAATAACTTGAAAATCTCAGCTCAAACAGCTGCAAAACCTATTTCCCCAGCACAGAAATGCTGAATTCTATAAGGCAAAGCCTTAAATATCTGTGTCCGAGTCTTCTATCAAAAGTTACAGCTGTCTTCATCTAGTAAATGAAAATCGCTTTATTTCGCCAAGACAGTGCGTTCCTCGCTATTACATGCATTTGAATGGAGTTCTCGCCTGAAACAAATTATAGGTTTTCATTTTGTGAATAACTTGAAAATCTTAGCTCAAACAGCTGCAAAACCTATTTCCCCAGCACAGAAATGCTGAATTCTATAAGGCAAAGCCTTAAATATCTGTGTCCGAGTCTTCTATCAAAAGTTACAGCTGTCTTTATGAAGTTAATGAAAAGACCTTTATTTTGCCAAGACAGTGCGTTCCTCGCTATTACATGCATTTGAATGGAGTTCTCGCCTGAAACAAAGTATAGGTTTTCATTTTGTGAATAACTTGAAAATCTGAGCTCAAACAGCTAAAAAACCTATTTCCCCAGCACAGAAATGCTGAATTCTATAAGGCAAAGCCTTAAATATCTGTGTCCGAGTCTTCTATCAAAAGTTACAGCTGTCTTCATCTACTAAATGAAAATCGCATTATTTCACCAAGACAGTGCGTTTCTCGCTATTACATGCATTTGAATGGAGTTCTTGCCTGAAACAAATTATAGGTTTTCATTTTGTGAATAACTTGAAAATGTTAGCTCAAACAGCTGCAAAACCTATTTCCCCAGCACAGAAATGCTGAATTCTATAAGGCAAAGCCTTAAATATCTGTGTCCGAGTCTTCTATCAAAAGTTACAGCTGTCTTCATCTAGTAAATGAAAATCGCTTTATTTCGCCAAGACAGTGCGTTCCTCGCTATTACATGCATTTGAATGGAGTTCTCGCCTGAAACAAAGTATAGTTTTTCATTTTGTGAATAACTTGAAAATCTTAGCTCAAACAGCTGCAAAACCTATTTCCCCAGCACAGAAATGCTGAATTCTATAAGGCAAAGCCTTAAATATCTGTGTCCGAGTCTTCTATCAAAAGTTACAGCTGTCTTTATGAAGTTAATGAAAAGACCTTTATTTTGCCAAGACGGTGCGTTTCTCGCAATTACATGCATTTGAATGGAGTTCTCGCCTGAAACAAAGTATAGGTTTTCATTTTGTGAATAACTTGAAAATCTTAGCTCAAACAGCTGCAAAACCTATTTCCCCAGCACAGAAATGCTGAATTCTATAAGGCAAAGCCTTAAATATCTGTGTCCGAGTCTTCTATCAAAAGCTACAGCTGTCTGTATGAAGTTAATGAAAAGAGCTTTATTTCGCCAAGACAGTGCGTTCCTCGCTATTACATGCATTTGAATGGAGTTCTCGCCTGAAACAAAGTATAGGTTTTCATTTTGTGAATAACTTGAAAATCTTAGCTCAAACAGCTGCAAAACCTATTTCCCCAGCACAGAAATGCTGAATTCTATAAGGCAAAGCCTTAAATATCTTTGTCCGAGTCTTCTATCAAAAGTTACAGCTGTCTTTATGAAGTTAATGAAAAGACCTTTATTTTGCCAAGACAGTGCGTTTCTCGCTATTACATGCATTTGAATGGAGTTCTCGCCTGAAACAAAGTATAGGTTTTCATTTTGTGAATAACTTGAAAATCTCAGCTCAAACAGCTAAAAAACCTATTTCCCCAGCACAGAAATGCTGAATTCTATAAGACAAAGCCTTAAATATCTGTGTCCGAGTCTTCTATCAAAAGTTACAGCTGTCTTCATCTAGTAAATGAAAATCGCTTTATTTCGCCAAGACAGTGCGTTTCTCGCTATTACATGCATTTGAATGGAGTTCTCGCCTGAAACAAAGTATAGGTTTTCATTTTGTGAATAACTTGAAAATCTTAGCTCAAACAGCTGCAAAACCTATTTCCCCAGCACAGAAATGCTGAATTCTATAAGGCAAAGCCTTAAATATCTGTGTCCGAGTCTTCTATCAAAAGTTACAGCTTTCTTCATCTAGTAAATGAAAATCGCTTTATTTCGCCAAGACAGTGCGTTCCTCGCTATTACATGCATTTGAATGGAGTTCTCGCCTGAAACAAAGTATAGGTTTTCATTTTGTGAATAACTTGATAATCTCAGCTCAAACAGCTAAAAAACCTATTTCCCCAGCACAGAAATGCTGAATTCTATAAGGCAAAGCCTTAAATATCTGTGTCCGAGTCTTCTATCAAAAGTTACAGCTGTCTTCATCTAGTAAATGAAAATCGCTTTATTTCGCCAAGACAGTGCGTTTCTCGCTATTACATGCATTTGAATGGAGTTCTCGCCTGAAACAAAGTATAGGTTTTCATTTTGTGAATAACTTGATAATCTCAGCTCAAACAGCTAAAAAACCTATTTCCCCAGCACAGAAATGCTGAATTCTATAAGGCAAAGCCTTAAATATCTGTGTCCGAGTCTTCTATCAAAAGTTACAGCTGTCTTTATGAAGTTAATGAAAAGAGCTTTATTTCGCCAAGACAGTGCGTTCCTCGCTATTACATGCATTTGAATGGAGTTCTCGCCTGAAACAAAGTATAGTTTTTCATTTTGTGAATAACTTGAAAATCTTAGCTCAAACAGCTGCAAAACCTATTTCCCCAGCACAGAAATGCTGAATTCTATAAGGCAAAGCCTTAAATATCTGTGTCCGAGTCTTCTATCAAAAGTTACAGCTGTCTTTATGAAGTTAATGAAAAGACCTTTATTTTGCCAAGACGGTGCGTTTCTCGCAATTACATGCATTTGAATGGAGTTCTCGCCTGAAACAAAGTATAGGTTTTCATTTTGTGAATAACTTGAAAATCTTAGCTCAAACAGCTGCAAAACCTATTTCCCCAGCACAGAAATGCTGAATTCTATAAGGCAAAGCCTTAAATATCTGTGTCCGAGTCTTCTATCAAAAGCTACAGCTGTCTGTATGAAGTTAATGAAAAGAGCTTTATTTCGCCAAGACAGTGCGTTCCTCGCTATTACATGCATTTGAATGGAGTTCTCGCCTGAAACAAAGTATAGGTTTTCATTTTGTGAATAACTTGAAAATCTTAGCTCAAACAGCTGCAAAACCTATTTCCCCAGCACAGAAATGCTGAATTCTATAAGGCAAAGCCTTAAATATCTTTGTCCGAGTCTTCTATCAAAAGTTACAGCTGTCTTTATGAAGTTAATGAAAAGACCTTTATTTTGCCAAGACAGTGCGTTTCTCGCTATTACATGCATTTGAATGGAGTTCTCGCCTGAAACAAAGTATAGGTTTTCATTTTGTGAATAACTTGAAAATCTCAGCTCAAACAGCTGCAAAACCTATTTCCCCAGCACAGAAATGCTGAATTCTATAAGACAAAGCCTTAAATATCTGTGTCCGAGTCTTCTATCAAAAGTTACAGCTGTCTTCATCTAGTAAATGAAAATCGCTTTATTTCGCCAAGACAGTGCGTTTCTCGCTATTACATGCATTTGAATGGAGTTCTCGCCTGAAACAAAGTATAGGTTTTCATTTTGTGAATAACTTGAAAATCTTAGCTCAAACAGCTGCAAAACCTATTTCCCCAGCACAGAAATGCTGAATTCTATAAGGCAAAGCCTTAAATATCTGTGTCCGAGTCTTCTATCAAAAGTTACAGCTTTCTTCATCTAGTAAATGAAAATCGCTTTATTTCGCCAAGACAGTGCGTTCCTCGCTATTACATGCATTTGAATGGAGTTCTCGCCTGAAACAAAGTATAGGTTTTCATTTTGTGAATAACTTGATAATCTCAGCTCAAACAGCTAAAAAACCTATTTCCCCAGAACAGAAATCCTGAATTCTATAAGGCAAAGCCTTAAATATCTGTGTCCGAGTCTTCTATCAAAAGTTACAGCTGTCTTCATCTAGTAAATGAAAATCGCTTTATTTCGCCAAGACAGTGCGTTTCTCGCTATTACATGCATTTGAATGGAGTTCTCGCCTGAAACAAAGTATAGGTTTTCATTTTGTGAATAACTTGATAATCTCAGCTCAAACAGCTAAAAAACCTATTTCCCCAGCACAGAAATGCTGAATTCTATAAGGCAAAGCCTTAAATATCTGTGTCCGAGTCTTCTATCAAAAGTTACAGCTGTCTTTATGAAGTTAATGAAAAGAGCTTTATTTCGCCAAGACAGTGCGTTCCTCGCTATTACATGCATTTGAATGGAGTTCTCGCCTGAAACAAAGTATAGTTTTTCATTTTGTGAATAACTTGAAAATCTTAGCTCAAACAGCTGCAAAACCTATTTCCCCAGCACAGAAATGCTGAATTCTATAAGGCAAAGCCTTAAATATCATTGTCCGAGTCTTCTATCAAAAGTTACAGCTGTCTTTATGAAGTTAATGAAAAGACCTTTATTTTGCCAAGACAGTGCGTTTCTCGCTATTACATGCATTTGAATGGAGTTCTGCCAGAAACAAAGTATAGGTTTTCATTTTGTGAATAACTTGAAAATCTGAGCTCAAACAGCTAAAAAACCTATTTCCCCAGCACAGAAATGCTGAATTCTATAAGGCAAAGCCTTAAATATCTGTGTCCGAGTCTTCTATCAAAAGTTACAGCTGTCTTCATCTAGTAAATGAAAATCGCTTTATTTCGCCAAGACACTGCGTTCCTCGCTATTACATGCATTTGAATGGAGTTCTCGCCTGAAACAAAGTATAGGTTTTCATTTTGTGAATAACTTGAAAATCTCAGCTCAAACAGCTAAAAAACCTATTTCCCCAGCACAGAAATGCTGAATTCTATAAGGCAAAGCCTTAAATATCTGTGTCCGAGTCTTCTATCAAAAGTTACAGCTGTCTGTATGAAGTTAATGAAAAGACCTTTATTTTGCCAAGACAGTGCGTTTCTCGCTATTACATGCATTTGAATGGAGTTCTCGCCTGAAACAAATTATAGGTTTTCATTTTGTGAATAACTTGAAAATCTGAGCTCAAACAGCTGCAAAACCTATTTCCCCAGCACAGAACTGCTGAATTCTATAAGGCAAAGCCTTAAATATCTGTGTCCGAGTCTTCTATCAAAAGTTACAGCTGTCTTTATGAAGTTAATGAAAAGACCTTTATTTTGCCAAGACAGTGCGTTTCTCGCTATTACATGCATTTGAATGGAGTTCTCGCCAGAAACAAAGTATAGGTTTTCATTTTGTGAATAACTTGAAAATCTCAGATCAAACAGCTAAAAAAACTATTTCCCCAGCACAGAAATGCTGAATTCTATAAGGCAAAGCCTTAAATATCATTGTCCGAGTCTTCTATCAAAAGTTACAGCTGTCTTTATGAAGTTAATGAAAAGACCTTTATTTTGCCAAGACAGTGCGTTTCTCGCTATTACATGCATTTGAATGGAGTTCTCGCCTGAAACAAAGTATAGTTTTTCATTTTGTGAATAACTTGAAAATCTTAGCTCAAACAGCTGCAAAACCTATTTCCCCAGCACAGAAATGCTGAATTCTATAAGGCAAAGCCTTAAATATCTGTGTCCGAGTCTTCTATCAAAAGTTACAGCTGTCTTTATGAAGTTAATGAAAAGACCTTTATTTTGCCAAGACAGTGCGTTTCTCGCTATTACATGCATTTGAATGGAGTTCTGCCAGAAACAAAGTATAGGTTTTCATTTTGTGAATAACTTGAAAATCTTAGCTCAAACAGCTGCAAAACCTATTTCCCCAGCACAGAAATGCTGAATTCTATAAGGCAAAGCCTTAAATATCTGTGTCCGAGTCTTCTATCAAAAGTTACAGCTGTCTTCATCTAGTAAATGAAAATCGCTTTATTTCGCCAAGACACTGCGTTCCTCGCTATTACATGCATTTGAATGGAGTTCTGCCTGAAACAAAGTATAGGTTTTCATTTTGTGAATAACTTGAAAATCTTAGCTCAAACAGCTGCAAAACCTATTTTCCCAGCACGGGCGTGTTGAATTCTATAAGATAAAGCCATAAATACGTTTGTCTGAGTCTTCTATAAAAAGTTACAGCTGTCTGTATGAAGTTATAGAAACACGCTTTATTTCGCCAAGACAGTGCGTTTCTCGCTATTACATGCATTTGAATGGAGTTCTCGCCCGACACAAAGTATAGTTTTCATTTTGTGAATAACATGAAAATCTTAACTCAAACGGCTGCAAAACCTATTTTCCCAGCACGGGCGTGTTGAATTCTATAAGATAAAGCCATGAATACGTTTGTCTGAGTCTTCTATAAAAAGTTACAGCTGTCTGTATGAAGTTGTAGAAAAACGCTTTATTTCACCACGTTAGTGCGTTTCTCGCTATTACATGCATTTGAATGGAGTTCTCGCCCGACACAAAGTATAGGTTTTCATTTTGTGAATAACTTGAAAATCTGAGCTCAAACAGCTGCAAAACCTATTTTCCCAGCACGGGCGTTTTGAATTCTATAAGATAAAGCCATAAATACGTTTGTCTGAGTCTTCTATAAAAAGTTACAGCTGTCTGTATGAAGTTGTAGAAAAACGCTTTATTTCACCACGTTAGTGCGTTTCTCGCTATTACATGCATTTGAATGGAGTTCTCGCCTGAAACAAAGTATAGGTTTTCATTTTGTGAATAACTTAAAAATCTGAGCTCAAACACCTGCAAAACCTAATTCCCCAGCACAGAAATGCTGAATTCTATAAGGCAAAGCCTTAAATATCTGTGTCCGAGTCTTCTATCAAAAGTTACAGCTGTCTTCATCTAGTAAATGAAAATCGCTTTATTTCGCCACGTTAGTGCGTTTCTCGCTATTACATGCATTTGAATGGAGTTCTCGCCTGAAACAAAGTATAGGTTTTCATTTTGTGAATAACTTGAAAATCTTAGCTCAAACAGCTGCAAAACCTATTTCCCCAGCACAGAAATGCTGAATTCTATAAGGCAAAGCCTTAAATATCTGTGTCCGAGTCTTCTATCAAAAGTTACAGCTGTCTTTATGAAGTTAATGAAAAGAGCTTTATTTCGCCACGTTAGTGCGTTTCTCGCTATTACATGCATTTGAATGGAGTTCTCGCCCGACACAAAGAAAAGGTTTTCATTTTGTGAATAACTTGAAAATCTGAGCTCAAACAGCTGCAAAACCTATTTCCCCAGCACAGAAATGCTGAATTCTATAAGGCAAAGCCTTAAATATCTGTGTCCGAGTCTTCTATCAAAAGTTACAGCTGTCTTCATCTAGTAAATGAAAATCGCTTTATTTCGCCAAGACAGTGCGTTCCTCGCTATTACATGCATTTGAATGGAGTTCTCGCCTGAAACAAAGTATAGGTTTTCATTTTGTGAATAACTTGAAAATCTCAGCTCAAACAGCTGCAAAACCTATTTCCCCAGTACAGAAATGCTGAATTCTATAAGGCAAAGCCTTAAATATCTGTGTCCGAGTCTTCTATCAAAAGTTACAGCTGTCTTCATCTAGTAAATGAAAATCGCTTTATTTCGCCAAGACAGTGCGTTCCTCGCTATTACATGCATTTGAATGGAGTTCTCGCCTGAAACAAAGTATAGGGTTTTATTTTGTGAATAACTTGAAAATCTGAGCTCAAACAGCTGCAAAACCTATTTCCCCAGCACAGAAATGCTGAATTCTATAAGGCAAAGCCTTAAATATCTGTGTCCGAGTCTTCTATCAAAAGTTACAGCTGTCTTCATCTAGTAAATGAAAATCGCTTTATTTCGCCACGTTAGTGCGTTTCTCGCTATTACATGCATTTGAATGGAGTTCTCGCCTGACACAAAGAATAGGTTTTCATTTTGTGAATAACTTGAAAATCTTAACTCAAACAGCTGCAAAACCTATTTCCCCAGCACAGAAATGCTGAATTCTATAAGGCAAAGCTTTAAATATCTGTGTCCGAGTCTTCTATCAAAAGTTACAGCTGTCTTCATCTAGTAAATGAAAATCGCTTTATTTCGCCAAGACAGTGCGTTCCTCGCTATTACATGCATTTGAATGGAGTTCTCGCCTGAAACAAAGTATAGGGTTTCATTTTGTGAATAACTTGAAAATCTCAGCTCAAACACCTGCAAAACCTATTTCCCCAGCACAGAAATGCTGAATTCTATAAGGCAAAGCCTTAAATATCTGTGTCCGAGTCTTCTATCAAAAGTTACAGCTGTCTTTATGAAGTTAATGAAAATCGCTTTATTTCGCCACGTTAGTGCGTTTCTCGCTATTACATGCATTTGAATGGAGTTCTCGCCCGACACAAAGAATAGGTTTTCATTTTGTGAATAACTTGAAAATCTTAACTCAAACAGCTGCAAAACCTATTTCCCCAGCACAGAAATGCTGAATTCTATAAGGCAAAGCCTTAAATATCTGTGTCCGAGTCTTCTATCAAAAGTTACAGCTGTCTTTATGAAGTTAATGAAAAGAGCTTTATTTCGCCAAGACAGAGCGTTTGTCGCTATTACATGCAATTTGAATAGAGTTCTCGCCTGAAACAAATTATAGGTTTTCATTTTGTGAATAACTTGAAAATCTTAGCTCAAACAGCTGCAAAACCTATTTCCCCAGCACAGAAATGCTGAATTCTATAAGGCAAAGCCTTAAATGTCTGAGTCCGAGTCTTCTATCAAAAGTTACAGCTGTCTTTATGAAGTTAATGAAAATCGCTTTATTTCGCCAAGACAGTGCGTTTCTCGCTATTACATGCATTTGAATGGAGTTCTCGCCTGAAACAAATTATAGGTTTTCATTTTGTGAATAACTTGAAAATCTAAACTCAAACACCTGCAAAACCTATTTCCCCAGCACAGAAATGCTGAATTCTACAAGGCAAAGCCTTAAATATCTGTGTCTGACTCTTCTATCAAAAGTTACAGCTGTCTTCATCTAGTAAATGAAAAGAGCTTTATTTCGCCAAGACAGTGCTTTTCTCGCTATTACATGCATTTGAATGGAGTTCTCGCCTGAAACAAAGTATAGGTTTTCATTTTGTGAATAACTTGAAAATCTTAGCTCAAACAGCTGCAAAACCTATTTCCCCAGCACAGAAATGCTGAATTCTATAAGGCAAAGCCTTAAATACCTGTGTCCGAGTCTTCTATCAAAAGTTACAGCTGTCTTCATCTAGTAAATGAAAATCGCTTTATTTCGCCAAGACAGTGCGTTCCTCGCTATTACATGCATTTGAATGGAGTTCTCGCATGAAACAAAGTATAGGTTTTCACTTTGTGAATAACTTGAAAATCTTAGCTCAAACAGCTGCAAAACCTATTTCCCCAGCACAGAAATGCTGAATTCTATAAGGCAAAGCCTTAAATATCTGTGTCCGAGTCTTCTATCAAAAGTTACAGCTGTCTTCATCTAGTAAATGAAAATCGCTTTATTTCGCCAAGACAGTGCGTTTCTCGCTATTACATGCATTTGAATAGAGTTCTCGCCTGAAACAAATTATAGGTTTTCATTTTGTGAATAACTTGAAAATCTTAGCTCAAACACCTGCAAAACCTATTTCCCCAGCACAGAAATTCTGAATTCTATAAGGCAACGCCTTAAATATCTGTGTCCGAGTCTTCTATCAAAAGTTACAGCTGTCTTTATGAAGTTAATGAAAATCGCTTTATTTCGCCAAGACAGTGCGTTTCTCGCTATTACATGCATTTGAATGGAGTTCTGCCTGAAACAAAGTATAGGTTTTCACTTTGTGAATAACTTGAAAACCTTAGCTCAAACAGCTGCAAAACCTATTTCCCCAGCACAGAAATGCTGAATTCTATAAGGCAAAGCCTTAAATATCTGTGTCCGAGTCTTCTATCAAAAGTTACAGCTGTCTTCGTCTAGTAAATGAAAAGAGCTTTATTTCGCCAAGACAGTGCGTTCCTCGCTATTACATGCATTTGAATAGAGTTCTCGCCTGAAACAAATTATAGGTTTTCATTTTGTGAATAACTTGAAAATCTGAGCTCAAACAGCTGCAAAACCTATTTCCCCAGCACAGAAATGCTGAATTCTATAAGGCAAAGCCTTAAATATCTGTGTCCGAGTCTTCTATCAAAAGTTACAGCTGTCTTCATCCAGTAAATGAAAAGAGCTTTATTTTGCCAAGACAGTGCGTTTCTCGCTATTACATGCATTTGAATGGAGTTCTGCCTGAAACAAAGTATAGGTTTTCATTTTGTGAATAACTTGAAAATCTTAGCTCAAACAGCTGCAAAACCTATTTCCCCAGCACAGAAATGCTGAATTCTATAAGGCAAAGCCTTAAATATCTGTGTCCGAGTCTTCTATCAAAAGTTATAGCTGTCTTTATGAAGTTAATGAAAATCGCATTATTTCGCCAAGACAGTGCGTTCCTCGCTATTACATGCATTTGAATGGAGTTCTGCCTGAAACAAAGTATAGGTTTTCATTTTGTGAATAACTTTATTTCGCCAAGACAGTGCGTTTCTCGCTATTACATGCATTTGAATGGAGTTCTCGCCTGAAACAAAGTATAGGTTTTCATTTTGTGAATAACTTGAAAATCTTAGCTCAAACAGCTGCAAAACCTATTTCCCCAGCACAGAAATGCTGAATTCTATAAGGCAAAGCCTTAAATATCTGTGTCCGAGTCTTCTATCAAAAGTTACAGCTGTCTTCATCTAGTAAATGAAAATCGCTTTATTTCGCCAAGACAGTGCGTTTCTCGCTATTACATGCATTTGAATAGAGTTCTCGCCTGAAACAAAGTATAGGTTTTCATTTTGTGAATAACTTGAAAATCTTAGCTCAAACACCTGCAAAACCAATTTCCCCAGCACAGAAATTCTGAATTTTATAAGGCAAAGCCTTAAATATCTGTGTCCGAGTCTTCTATCAAAAGTTACAGCTGTCTTCATCCAGTAAATGAAAAGAGCTTTATTTCGCCAAGACAGTGCGTTCCTCGCTATTACATGCATTTGAATGGAGTTCTCGCCTGAAACAAAGTATAGGTTTTCATTTTGTGAATAACTTGAAAATCTTAGCTCAAACAGCTGCAAAACCTATTTCCCCAGCACAGAAATGCTGAATTCTATAAGGCAAAGCCTTAAATATCTGTGTCCGAGTCTTCTATCAAAAGTTACAGCTGTCTTTATGAAGTTAATGAAAATCGCTTTATTTCGCCAAGACAGTGCGTTTCTCACTATTACATGCATTTGAATGGAGTTCTCGCCTGAAACAAAGTATAGGTTTTCATTTTGTGAATAACTTGAAAATCTTAGCTCAAACAGCTGCAAAACCTATTTCCCCAGCACTGAATTCTATAAGATAAAGCCATAAATACGTTTGTCTGAGTCTTCTATAAAAAGTTACAGCTGTCTTTATGAAGTTAATGAAAAGAGCTTTATTTCGCCAAGACAGTGCGTTTCTCGCTATTACATGCATTTGAATGGAGTTCTGCCTGAAACAAAGTATAGGTTTTCATTTTGTGAATAACTTGAAGATTTTAGCTCAAGCACCTGCAAAACCAATTTCCCCAGCACTGAATTGTATAAGGCAAAGCCTTAAATATCTGTGTCCGAGTCTTCTATAAAAAGTTACAGCTGTCTTCATCTAGTAAATGAAAAGAGCTTTATTTCGCCAAGACAGTGCGTTTCTCGCTATTACATGCATTTGAATGGAGTTCTGCCTGAAACAAAGTATAGGTTTTCATTTTGTGAATAACTTGAAAATTTTAGCTCAAGCAGCTGCAAAACCTATTTCCCCAGCACTGAATTCTATAAGGCAACGCCTTAAATATCTGTGTCCGAGTCTTCTATAAAAAGTTACAGCTGTCTTCATCTAGTAAATGAAAAGAGCTTTATTTCGCCAAGACAGTGCGTTCCTCGCTATTACATGCATTTGAATGGAGTTCTGCCTGAAACAAAGTATAGGTTTTCACTTTGTGAATAACTTGAAAACCTTAGCTCAAACAGCTGCAAAACCTATTTCCCCAGCACAGAAATGCTGAATTCTATAAGGCAAAGCCTTAAATATCTGTGTCCGAGTCTTCTATCAAAAGTTACAGCTGTCTTCATCTAGTAAATGAAAAGAGCTTTATTTCGCCAAGACAGTGCTTTTCTCGCTATTACATGCATTTGAATGGAGTTCTCGCCCGACAAAACAAAGTATAGGTTTTCATTTTGTGAATAACTTGAAAATCTTAGCTCAAACAGCTGCAAAACCTATTTCCCCAGCACAGAAATGCTGAATTCTATAAGGCAAAGCCTTAAATATCTGTGTCCGAGTCTTCTATCAAAAGTTACAGCTGTCTTCATCTAGTAAATGAAAATCGCTTTATTTCGCCAAGACAGTGCGTTTCTCGCTATTACATGCATTTGAATGGAGTTCTCGCCTGAAACAAAGTATAGGTTTTCATTTTGTGAATAACTTGAAAATCTTAGCTCAAACAGCTGCAAAACCTATTTCCCCAGCACAGAAATGCTGAATTCTATAAGGCAAAGCCTTAAATATCTGTGTCCGAGTCTTCTATCAAAAGTTACAGCTGTCTTCGTCTAGTAAATGAAAAGAGCTTTATTTCGCCAAGACAGTGCGTTCCTCGCTATTACATGCATTTGAATAGAGTTCTCGCCTGAAACAAATTATAGGTTTTCATTTTGTGAATAACTTGAAAATCTGAGCTCAAACAGCTGCAAAACCTATTTCCCCAGCACAGAAATGCTGAATTCTATAAGGCAAAGCCTTAAATATCTGTGTCCGAGTCTTCTATCAAAAGTTACAGCTGTCTTCATCCAGTAAATGAAAAGAGCTTTATTTTGCCAAGACAGTGCGTTTCTCGCTATTACATGCATTTGAATGGAGTTCTGCCTGAAACAAAGTATAGGTTTTCATTTTGTGAATAACTTGAAAATCTTAGCTCAAACAGCTGCAAAACCTATTTCCCCAGCACAGAAATGCTGAATTCTATAAGGCAAAGCCTTAAATATCTGTGTCCGAGTCTTCTATCAAAAGTTACAGCTGTCTTTATGAAGTTAATGAAAATCGCATTATTTCGCCAAGACAGTGCGTTCCTCGCTATTACATGCATTTGAATGGAGTTCTGCCTGAAACAAAGTATAGGTTTTCACTTTGTGAATAACTTGAAAACCTTAGCTCAAACAGCTGCAAAACCTATTTCCCCAGCACAGAAATGCTGAATTCTATAAGGCAAAGCCTTAAATATCTGTGTCCGAGTCTTCTATCAAAAGTTACAGCTGTCTTCATCTAGTAAATGAAAAGAGCTTTATTTCGCCAAGACAGTGCTTTTCTCGCTATTACATGCATTTGAATGGAGTTCTCGCCCGACAAAACAAAGTATAGGTTTTCATTTTGTGAATAACTTGAAAATCTTAGCTCAAACAGCTGCAAAACCTATTTCCCCAGCACAGAAATGCTGAATTCTATAAGGCAAAGCCTTAAATATCTGTGTCCGAGTCTTCTATCAAAAGTTACAGCTGTCTTCATCTAGTAAATGAAAATCGCTTTATTTCGCCAAGACAGTGCGTTTCTCGCTATTACATGCATTTGAATGGAGTTCTCGCCTGAAACAAAGTATAGGTTTTCATTTTGTGAATAACTTGAAAATCTTAGCTCAAACAGCTGCAAAACCTATTTCCCCAGCACAGAAATGCTGAATTCTATAAGGCAAAGCCTTAAATATCTGTGTCCGAGTCTTCTATCAAAAGTTACAGCTGTCTTCGTCTAGTAAATGAAAAGAGCTTTATTTCGCCAAGACAGTGCGTTCCTCGCTATTACATGCATTTGAATAGAGTTCTCGCCTGAAACAAATTATAGGTTTTCATTTTGTGAATAACTTGAAAATCTGAGCTCAAACAGCTGCAAAACCTATTTCCCCAGCACAGAAATGCTGAATTCTATAAGGCAAAGCCTTAAATATCTGTGTCCGAGTCTTCTATCAAAAGTTACAGCTGTCTTCATCCAGTAAATGAAAAGAGCTTTATTTTGCCAAGACAGTGCGTTTCTCGCTATTACATGCATTTGAATGGAGTTCTGCCTGAAACAAAGTATAGGTTTTCATTTTGTGAATAACTTGAAAATCTTAGCTCAAACAGCTGCAAAACCTATTTCCCCAGCACAGAAATGCTGAATTCTATAAGGCAAAGCCTTAAATATCTGTGTCCGAGTCTTCTATCAAAAGTTACAGCTGTCTTTATGAAGTTAATGAAAATCGCATTATTTCGCCAAGACAGTGCGTTCCTCGCTATTACATGCATTTGAATGGAGTTCTGCCTGAAACAAAGTATAGGTTTTCATTTTGTGAATAACTTTATTTCGCCAAGACAGTGCGTTTCTCGCTATTACATGCATTTGAATGGAGTTCTCGCCTGAAACAAAGTATAGGTTTTCATTTTGTGAATAACTTGAAAATCTTAGCTCAAACAGCTGCAAAACCTGTTTCCCCAGCACAGAAATGCTGAATTCTATAAGGCAAAGCCTTAAATATCTGTGTCCGAGTCTTCTATCAAAAGTTACAGCTGTCTTCATCTAGTAAATGAAAATCGCTTTATTTCGCCAAGACAGTGCGTTTCTCGCTATTACATGCATTTGAATAGAGTTCTCGCCTGAAACAAAGTATAGGTTTTCATTTTGTGAATAACTTGAAAATCTTAGCTCAAACACCTGCAAAACCAATTTCCCCAGCACAGAAATTCTGAATTTTATAAGGCAAAGCCTTAAATATCTGTGTCCGAGTCTTCTATCAAAAGTTACAGCTGTCTTCATCCAGTAAATGAAAAGAGCTTTATTTCGCCAAGACAGTGCGTTTCTCGCTATTACATGCATTTGAATGGAGTTCTCGCCTGAAACAAAGTATAGGTTTTCATTTTGTGAATAACTTGAAAATCTTAGCTCAAACAGCTGCAAAACCTATTTCCCCAGCACAGAAATGCTGAATTCTATAAGGCAAAGCCTTAAATATCTGTGTCCGAGTCTTCTATCAAAAGTTACAGCTGTCTTTATGAAGTTAATGAAAATCGCTTTATTTCGCCAAGTCAGTGCGTTTCTCGCTATTACATGCATTTGAATGGAGTTCTGCCTGAAACAAAGTATAGGTTTTCATTTTGTGAATAACTTGAAAATTTTAGCTCAAGCACCTGCAAAACCTATTTCCCCAGCACTGAATTCTATAAGGCAAAGCCTTAAATATCTGTGTCCGAGTCTTCTATAAAAAGTTACAGCTGTCTTCATCTAGTAAATGAAAAGAGCTTTATTTCGCCAAGACAGTGCGTTTCTCGCTATTACATGCATTTGAATGGAGTTCTCGCCTGAAACAAAGTATAGGTTTTCATTTTGTGAATAACTTGAAAATCTTAGCTCAAACAGCTGCAAAACCTATTTCCCCAGCACAGAAATGCTGAATTCTATAAGGCAAAGCCTTAAATATCTGTGTCCGAGTCTTCTATCAAAAGTTATAGCTGTCTTTATGAAGTTAATGAAAAGAGCTTTATTTCGCCAAGACAGTGCGTTCCTCGCTATTACATGCATTTGAATAGAGTTCTCGCCTGAAACAAATTATAGGTTTTCATTTTGTGAATAACTTGAAAATTTTAGCTCAAGCACCTGCAAAACCTATTTCCCCAGCACTGAATTCTATAAGGCAAAGCCTTAAATATCTGTGTCCGAGTCTTCTATAAAAAGTTACAGCTGTCTTCATCTAGTAAATGAAAAGAGCTTTATTTCGCCAAGACAGTGCGTTTCTCGCTATTACATGCATTTGAATGGAGTTCTCGCCTGAAACAAAGTATAGGTTTTCATTTTGTGAATAACTTGAAAATCTTAGCTCAAACAGCTGCAAAACCTATTTCCCCAGCACAGAAATGCTGAATTCTATAAGGCAAAGCCTTAAATATCTGTGTCCGAGTCTTCTATCAAAAGTTATAGCTGTCTTTATGAAGTTAATGAAAAGAGCTTTATTTCGCCAAGACAGTGCGTTCCTCGCTATTACATGCATTTGAATAGAGTTCTCGCCTGAAACAAATTATAGGTTTTCATTTTGTGAATAACTTGAAAATTTTAGCTCAAGCACCTGCAAAACCTATTTCCCCAGCACTGAATTCTATAAGGCAAAGCCTTAAATATCTGTGTCCGAGTCTTCTATCAAAAGTTACAGCTGTCTTCATCTAGTAAATGAAAAAAGCTTTATTTCGCCAAGACAGTGCGTTTCTCACTATTACATGCATTTGATGGAGTTCTTGCCTGAAACAAAGTATAGGTTTTCATTTTGTGAATAACTTGAAAATCTGAGCTCAAACAGCTGCAAAACCTATTTCCCCAGCACAGAAATGCTGAATTCTATAAGGCAAAGCCTTAAATATCTGTGTCCGAGTCTTCTATCAAAAGTTATAGCTGTCTTTATGAAGTTAATGAAAAGAGCTTTATTTCGCCAAGACAGTGCGTTCCTCGCTATTACATGCATTTGAATAGAGTTCTCGCCTGAAACAAATTATAGGTTTTCATTTTGTGAATAACTTGAAAATTTTAGCTCAAGCACCTGCAAAACCTATTTCCCCAGCACTGAATTCTATAAGGCAAAGCCTTAAATATCTGTGTCCGAGTCTTCTATAAAAAGTTACAGCTGTCTTCATCTAGTAAATGAAAAGAGCTTTATTTCGCCAAGACAGTGCGTTTCTCGCTATTACATGCATTTGAATGGAGTTCTCGCCTGAAACAAAGTATAGGTTTTCATTTTGTGAATAACTTGAAAATCTTAGCTCAAACAGCTGCAAAACCTATTTCCCCAGCACAGAAATGCTGAATTCTATAAGGCAAAGCCTTAAATATCTGTGTCCGAGTCTTCTATCAAAAGTTATAGCTGTCTTTATGAAGTTAATGAAAAGAGCTTTATTTCGCCAAGACAGTGCGTTCCTCGCTATTACATGCATTTGAATAGAGTTCTCGCCTGAAACAAATTATAGGTTTTCATTTTGTGAATAACTTGAAAATTTTAGCTCAAGCACCTGCAAAACCTATTTCCCCAGCACTGAATTCTATAAGGCAAAGCCTTAAATATCTGTGTCCGAGTCTTCTATCAAAAGTTACAGCTGTCTTCATCTAGTAAATGAAAAAAGCTTTATTTCGCCAAGACAGTGCGTTTCTCACTATTACATGCATTTGATGGAGTTCTTGCCTGAAACAAAGTATAGGTTTTCATTTTGTGAATAACTTGAAAATCTGAGCTCAAACAGCTGCAAAACCTATTTCCCCAGCACAGAAATGCTGAATTCTATAAGGCAAAGCCTTAAATATCTGTGTCCGAGTCTTCTATCAAAAGTTACAGCTGTCTTCATCTAGTAAATGAAAAGAGCTTTATTTCGCCAAGACAGTGCGTTCCTCGCTATTACATGCATTTGAATGGAGTTCTCGCCCGACACACAGTATAGGTTTTCATTTTGTGAATAACTTGAAAATCTTAGCTCAAACAGCTGCAAAACCTATTTCCCCAGCACAGAAATGCTGAATTCTATAAGGCAAAGCCTTAAATATCTGTGTCCGAGTCTTCTATCAAAAGTTACAGCTGTCTTTATGAAGTTAATGAAAAGAGCTTTATTTCGCCAAGACAGTGCGTTTGTCGATATTACATGCATTTGAATAGAGTTCTCGCCTGAAACAAATTATAGGCTTTCATTTTGTGAATAACTTGAAAATCTGAGCTCAAACAGCTGCAAAACCTATTTCCCCAGCACAGAAATTCTGAATTCTATAAGGCAAAGCCTTAAATATCTGTGTCCGAGTCTTCTATCAAAAGTTATAGCTGTCTTTATGAAGTTAATGAAAAGAGCTTTATTTCGCCAAGACAGTGCGTTCCTCGCTATTACATGCATTTGAATAGAGTTCTCGCCTGAAACAAATTATAGGTTTTCATTTTGTGAATAACTTGAAAATCTTAGCTCAAACAGCTGCAAAACCTATTTCCCCAGCACAGAAATGCTGAATTCTATAAGGCAAAGCCTTAAATATCTGTGTCCGAGTCTTCTATCAAAAGTTACAGCTGTCTTCATCTAGTAAATGAAAATCGCTTTATTTCGCCAAGACAGTGCGTTCCTCGCTATTACATGCATTTGAATGGAGTTCTCGCCTGAAACAAAGTATAGGTTTTCATTTTGTGAATAACTTGAAAATCTTAGCTCAAACAGCTGCAAAACCTATTTCCCCAGCACAGAAATGCTGAATTCTATAAGGCAAAGCCTTAAATATCTGTGTCCGAGTCTTCTATAAAAAGTTAGAGCTGTCTTCATCTAGTAAATGAAAATCGCTTTATTTCGCCAAGACAGTGCGTTTGTCGCTATTACATGCATTTGAATGGAGTTCTGCCTGAAACAAAGTATAGGTTTTCATTTTGTGAATAACTTGAAAATTTTAGCTCAAGCACCTGCAAAACCTATTTCCCCAGCACTGAATTCTATAAGGCAAAGCCTTAAATATCTGTGTCCGAGTCTTCTATCAAAAGTTACAGCTGTCTTCATCTAGTAAATGAAAAGAGCTTTATTTCGCCAAGACAGTGCGTTTCTCGCTATTACATGCATTTGAATGGAGTTCTCGCCTGAAACAAAGTATAGGTTTTCATTTTGTGAATAACTTGAAAATTTTAGCTCAAGCACCTGCAAAACCAATTTCCCCAGCACTGAATTCTATAAGGCAAAGCCTTAAATATCTGTGTCCGAGTCTTCTATCAAAAGTTACAGCTGTCTTCATTTAGTAAATGAAAAGAGCTTTATTTCGCCAAGACAGTGCGTTTTTTGCTATTACATGCATTTGAATGGAGTTCTCGCCTGAAACAAAGTATAGGTTTTCATTTTGTGAATAACTTGAAAATCTGAGCTCAAACAGCTGCAAAACCTATTTCCCCAGCACAGAAATGCTGAATTCTATAAGGCAAAGCCTTAAATATCTGTGTCCGAGTCTTCTATCAAAAGTTACAGCTGTCTTCATCTAGTAAATGAAAATCGCTTTATTTCGCCAAGACAGTGCGTTTCTCGCTATTACATGCATTTGAATGGAGTTCTCGCCTGAAACAAAGTATAGGTTTTCATTTTGTGAATAACTTGAAAATCTTAGCTCAAACAGCTGCAAAACCTATTTCCCCAGCACAGAAATGCTGAATTCTATAAGGCAAAGCCTTAAATATCTGTTTCCCAGTCTTCTCTAAAAAGTTACAGCTGTCTTCATCTAGTAAATGAATATCGCTTTATTTCGCCAAGACAGTGCGTTTGTCGCTATTACATGCATTTGAATGGAGTTCTGCCTGAAACAAAGTATAGGTTTTCATTTTGTGAATAACTTGAAAATTTTAGCTCAAGCAGCTGCAAAACCTATTTCCCCAGCACTGAATTCTATAAGGCAAAGCCTTAAATATCTGTGTCCGAGTCTTCTATCAAAAGTTACAGCTGTCTTCATCTAGTAAATGAAAATCGCTTTATTTCGCCAAGACAGTGCGCTCCTCGCTATTACATGCATTTGAATGGAGTTCTGCCTGAAACAAAGTATAGGTTTTCATTTTGTGAATAACTTGAAAATCTTATCTCAAACAGCTGCAAAACCTATTTCCCCAGCACAGAAATTCTGAATTCTATAAGGCAAAGCCTTAAATATCTGTGTCCGAGTCTTCTATCAAAAGTTACAGCTGTCTTTATGAAGTTAATGAAAATCGCTTTATTTCGCCAAGACAGTGCGTTTCTCGCTATTACATGCATTTGAATGGAGTTCTCGCCTGAAACAAAGTATAGGTTTTCGTTTTGTGAATAACTTGAAAATCTTAGCTCAAACAGCTGCAAAACCTATTTCCCCAGCACAGAAATGCTGAATTCTATAAGGCAAAGCCTTAAATATCTGTGTCCGAGTCTTCTATCAAAAGTTACAGCTGTCTTCATCTAGTAAATGAAAATCGCTTTATTTCGCCAAGACAGTGCGTTTGTCGCTATTACATGCATTTGAATGGAGTTCTGCCTGAAACAAAGTATAGGTTTTCATTTTGTGAATAACTTGAAAATTTTAGCTCAAGCACCTGCAAAACCTATTTCCCCAGCACTGAATTCTATAAGGCAAAGCCTTAAATATCTGTGTCCGAGTCTTCTATCAAAAGTTACAGCTGTCTTCATCTAGTAAATGAAAATCGCTTTATTTCGCCAAGACAGTGCGTTCCTCGCTATTACATGCATTTGAATGGAGTTCTCGCCTGAAACAAAGTATAGGTTTTCATTTTGTGAATAACTTGAAAATCTTACCTCAAACAGCTGCAAAACCTATTTCCCCAGCACAGAAATGCTGAATTCTATAAGGCAAAGCCTTAAATATCTGTGTCCGAGTCTTCTATCAAAAGTTACAGCTGTCTTCATCTAGTAAATGAAAATCGCTTTATTTCGCCAAGACAGTGCGTTTCTCGCTATTACATGCATTTGAATAGAGTTCTCGCCTGAAACAAAGTATAGGTTTTCATTTTGTGAATAACTTGAAAATCTTAGCTCAAACACCTGCAAAACCAATTTCCCCAGCACAGAAATTCTGAATTCTATAAGGCAAAGCCTTAAATATCTGTGTCTGAGTCTTCTATCAAAAGTTACAGCTGTCTTCATCTAGTAAATGAAAATCGCTTTATTTCGCCAAGACAGTGCGTTTGTCGCTATTACATGCATTTGAATGGAGTTCTGCCTGAAACAAAGTATAGGTTTTCATTTTGTGAATAACTTGAAAATTTTAGCTCAAGCACCTGCAAAACCTATTTCCCCAGCACTGAATTCTATAAGGCAAAGCCTTAAATATCTGTGTCCGAGTCTTCTATCAAAAGTTACAGCTGTCTTCATCTAGTAAATGAAAATCGCTTTATTTCGCCAAGACAGTGCGTTCCTCGCTATTACATGCATTTGAATGGAGTTCTCGCCTGAAACAAAGTATAGGTTTTCATTTTGTGAATAACTTGAAAATCTTACCTCAAACAGCTGCAAAACCTATTTCCCCAGCACAGAAATGCTGAATTCTATAAGGCAAAGCCTTAAATATCTGTGTCCGAGTCTTCTATCAAAAGTTACAGCTGTCTTCATCTAGTAAATGAAAATCGCTTTATTTCGCCAAGACAGTGCGTTTCTCGCTATTACATGCATTTGAATAGAGTTCTCGCCTGAAACAAAGTATAGGTTTTCATTTTGTGAATAACTTGAAAATCTTAGCTCAAACACCTGCAAAACCAATTTCCCCAGCACAGAAATTCTGAATTTTATAAGGCAAAGCCTTAAATATCTGTGTCCGAGTCTTCTATCAAAAGTTACAGCTGTCTTCATCCAGTAAATGAAAAGAGCTTTATTTCGCCAAGACAGTGCGTTTCTCGCTATTACATGCATTTGAATGGAGTTCTCGCCTGAAACAAAGTATAGGTTTTCATTTTGTGAATAACTTGAAAATCTTAGCTCAAACAGCTGCAAAACCTATTTCCCCAGCACTGAATTCTATAAGATAAAGCCATAAATACGTTTGTCTGAGTCTTCTATAAAAAGTTACAGCTGTCTTTATGAAGTTAATGAAAAGAGCTTTATTTCGCCAAGACAGTGCGTTTCTCGCTCTTACATGCATTTGAATGGAGTTCTGCCTGAAACAAAGTATAGGTTTTCATTTTGTGAATAACTTGAAAATCTTAGCTCAAACAGCTGCAAAACCTATTTCCCCAGCACTGAATTCTATAAGATAAAGCCATAAATACGTTTGTCTGAGTCTTCTATAAAAAGTTACAGCTGTCTTTATGAAGTTAATGAAAAGAGCTTTATTTCGCCAAGACAGTGCGTTTCTCGCTCTTACATGCATTTGAATGGAGTTCTGCCTGAAACAAAGTATAGGTTTTCATTTTGTGAATAACTTGAAAATCTTAGCTCAAACAGCTGCAAAACCTATTTCCCCAGCACAGAAATGCTGAATTCTATAAGGCAAAGCCATAAATATCTGTTTCCCAGTCTTCTCTAAAAAGTTACAGCTGTCTTCATCTAGTAAATGAATATCGCTTTATTTCGCCAAGACAGTGCGTTTGTCGCTATTACATGCATTTGAATGGAGTTCTGCCTGAAACAAAGTATAGGTTTTCATTTTGTGAATAACTTGAAAATTTTAGCTCAAGCAGCTGCAAAACCTATTTCCCCAGCACTGAATTCTATAAGGCAAAGCCTTAAATATCTGTGTCCGAGTCTTCTATCAAAAGTTACAGCTGTCTTCATCTAGTAAATGAAAATCGCTTTATTTCGCCAAGACAGTGCGTTCCTCGCTATTACATGCATTTGAATGGAGTTCTGCCTGAAACAAAGTATAGGTTTTCATTTTGTGAATAACTTGAAAATCTTATCTCAAACAGCTGCAAAACCTATTTCCCCAGCACAGAAATTCTGAATTCTATAAGGCAAAGCCTTAAATATCTGTGTCCGAGTCTTCTATCAAAAGTTACAGCTGTCTTTATGAAGTTAATGAAAATCGCTTTATTTCGCCAAGACAGTGCGTTTCTCGCTATTACATGCATTTGAATGGAGTTCTCGCCTGAAACAAAGTATAGGTTTTCGTTTTGTGAATAACTTGAAAATCTTAGCTCAAACAGCTGCAAAACCTATTTCCCCAGCACAGAAATGCTGAATTCTATAAGGCAAAGCCTTAAATATCTGTGTCTGAGTCTTCTATCAAAAGTTACAGCTGTCTTCATCTAGTAAATGAAAATCGCTTTATTTCGCCAAGACAGTGCGTTTGTCGCTATTACATGCATTTGAATGGAGTTCTGCCTGAAACAAAGTATAGGTTTTCATTTTGTGAATAACTTGAAAATTTTAGCTCAAGCACCTGCAAAACCTATTTCCCCAGCACTGAATTCTATAAGGCAAAGCCTTAAATATCTGTGTCCGAGTCTTCTATCAAAAGTTACAGCTGTCTTCATCTAGTAAATGAAAATCGCTTTATTTCGCCAAGACAGTGCGTTCCTCGCTATTACATGCATTTGAATGGAGTTCTCGCCTGAAACAAAGTATAGGTTTTCATTTTGTGAATAACTTGAAAATCTTAGCTCAAACAGCTGCAAAACCTATTAATCCAGCACAGAAATGCTGAATTCTATAAGGCAAAGCCTTAAATATCTGTGTCCGAGTCGTCTATCAAAAGTTATAGCTGTCTTCATCTAGTAAATGAAAAGAGCTTTATTTCGCCAAGACAGTGCGTTTCTCGCTATTACATGCATTTGAATGGAGTTCTCGCCTGAAACAAATTATAGGTTTTCATTTTGTGAATAGCTTGAAAATCTGAGCTCAAACAGCTGCAAAACCTATTTCCCCAGCACAGAAATTCTGAATTCTATAAGGCAAAGCCTTAAATATCTGTGTCCGAGTCTTCTATCAAAAGTTACAGCTGTCTTTATGAAGTTAATGAAAATCGCTTTATTTCGCCAAGTCAGTGCGTTTCTCGCTATTACATGCATTTGAATGGAGTTCTGCCTGAAACAAAGTATAGGTTTTCATTTTGTGAATAACTTGAAAATCTTAGCTCAAACAGCTGCAAAACCTATTTCCCCAGCACAGAAATGCTGAATTCTATAAGGCAAAGCCTTAAATATCTGTGTCCGAGTCTTCTATAAAAAGTTAGAGCTGTCTTCATCTAGTAAATGAAAATCGCTTTATTTCGCCAAGACAGTGCGTTTGTCGCTATTACATGCATTTGAATGGAGTTCTGCCTGAAACAAAGTATAGGTTTTCATTTTGTGAATAACTTGAAAATTTTAGCTCAAGCACCTGCAAAACCTATTTCCCCAGCACTGAATTCTATAAGGCAAAGCCTTAAATATCTGTGTCCGAGTCTTCTATCAAAAGTTACAGCTGTCTTCATCTAGTAAATGAAAAGAGCTTTATTTCGCCAAGACAGTGCGTTTGTCGCTATTACATGCATTTGAATGGAGTTCTCGCCTGAAACAAAGTATAGGTTTTCATTTTGTGAATAACTTGAAAATTTTAGCTCAAGCACCTGCAAAACCAATTTCCCCAGCACTGAATTCTATAAGGCAAAGCCTTAAATATCTGTGTCCGAGTCTTCTATCAAAAGTTACAGCTGTCTTCATTTAGTAAATGAAAAGAGCTTTATTTCGCCAAGACAGTGCGTTTTTTGCTATTACATGCATTTGAATGGAGTTCTCGCCTGAAACAAAGTATAGGTTTTCATTTTGTGAATAACTTGAAAATCTGAGCTCAAACAGCTGCAAAACCTATTTCCCCAGCACAGAAATGCTGAATTCTATAAGGCAAAGCCTTAAATATCTGTGTCCGAGTCTTCTATCAAAAGTTACAGCTGTCTTCATCTAGTAAATGAAAATCGCTTTATTTCGCCAAGACAGTGCGTTTCTCGCTATTACATGCATTTGAATGGAGTTCTCGCCTGAAACAAAGTATAGGTTTTCATTTTGTGAATAACTTGAAAATCTTAGCTCAAACAGCTGCAAAACCTATTTCCCCAGCACAGAAATGCTGAATTCTATAAGGCAAAGCCTTAAATATCTGTTTCCCAGTCTTCTCTAAAAAGTTACAGCTGTCTTCATCTAGTAAATGAATATCGCTTTATTTCGCCAAGACAGTGCGTTTGTCGCTATTACATGCATTTGAATGGAGTTCTGCCTGAAACAAAGTATAGGTTTTCATTTTGTGAATAACTTGAAAATTTTAGCTCAAGCAGCTGCAAAACCTATTTCCCCAGCACTGAATTCTATAAGGCAAAGCCTTAAATATCTGTGTCCGAGTCTTCTATCAAAAGTTACAGCTGTCTTCATCTAGTAAATGAAAATCGCTTTATTTCGCCAAGACAGTGCGCTCCTCGCTATTACATGCATTTGAATGGAGTTCTGCCTGAAACAAAGTATAGGTTTTCATTTTGTGAATAACTTGAAAATCTTATCTCAAACAGCTGCAAAACCTATTTCCCCAGCACAGAAATTCTGAATTCTATAAGGCAAAGCCTTAAATATCTGTGTCCGAGTCTTCTATCAAAAGTTACAGCTGTCTTTATGAAGTTAATGAAAATCGCTTTATTTCGCCAAGACAGTGCGTTTCTCGCTATTACATGCATTTGAATGGAGTTCTCGCCTGAAACAAAGTATAGGTTTTCGTTTTGTGAATAACTTGAAAATCTTAGCTCAAACAGCTGCAAAACCTATTTCCCCAGCACAGAAATGCTGAATTCTATAAGGCAAAGCCTTAAATATCTGTGTCTGAGTCTTCTATCAAAAGTTACAGCTGTCTTCATCTAGTAAATGAAAATCGCTTTATTTCGCCAAGACAGTGCGTTTGTCGCTATTACATGCATTTGAATGGAGTTCTGCCTGAAACAAAGTATAGGTTTTCATTTTGTGAATAACTTGAAAATTTTAGCTCAAGCACCTGCAAAACCTATTTCCCCAGCACTGAATTCTATAAGGCAAAGCCTTAAATATCTGTGTCCGAGTCTTCTATCAAAAGTTACAGCTGTCTTTATGAAGTTAATGAAAATCGCTTTATTTCGCCAAGACAGTGCGTTTCTCGCTATTACATGCATTTGAATGGAGTTCTCGCCTGAAACAAAGTATAGGTTTTCGTTTTGTGAATAACTTGAAAATCTTAGCTCAAACAGCTGCAAAACCTATTTCCCCAGCACAGAAATGCTGAATTCTATAAGGCAAAGCCTTAAATATCTGTGTCCGAGTCTTCTATCAAAAGTTACAGCTGTCTTCATCTAGTAAATGAAAATCGCTTTATTTCGCCAAGACAGTGCGTTTGTCGCTATTACATGCATTTGAATGGAGTTCTGCCTGAAACAAAGTATAGGTTTTCATTTTGTGAATAACTTGAAAATTTTAGCTCAAGCACCTGCAAAACCTATTTCCCCAGCACTGAATTCTATAAGGCAAAGCCTTAAATATCTGTGTCCGAGTCTTCTATCAAAAGTTACAGCTGTCTTCATCTAGTAAATGAAAATCGCTTTATTTCGCCAAGACAGTGCGTTCCTCGCTATTACATGCATTTGAATGGAGTTCTCGCCTGAAACAAAGTATAGGTTTTCATTTTGTGAATAACTTGAAAATCTTACCTCAAACAGCTGCAAAACCTATTTCCCCAGCACAGAAATGCTGAATTCTATAAGGCAAAGCCTTAAATATCTGTGTCCGAGTCTTCTATCAAAAGTTACAGCTGTCTTCATCTAGTAAATGAAAATCGCTTTATTTCGCCAAGACAGTGCGTTTCTCGCTATTACATGCATTTGAATAGAGTTCTCGCCTGAAACAAAGTATAGGTTTTCATTTTGTGAATAACTTGAAAATCTTAGCTCAAACACCTGCAAAACCAATTTCCCCAGCACAGAAATTCTGAATTCTATAAGGCAAAGCCTTAAATATCTGTGTCTGAGTCTTCTATCAAAAGTTACAGCTGTCTTCATCTAGTAAATGAAAATCGCTTTATTTCGCCAAGACAGTGCGTTTGTCGCTATTACATGCATTTGAATGGAGTTCTGCCTGAAACAAAGTATAGGTTTTCATTTTGTGAATAACTTGAAAATTTTAGCTCAAGCACCTGCAAAACCTATTTCCCCAGCACTGAATTCTATAAGGCAAAGCCTTAAATATCTGTGTCCGAGTCTTCTATCAAAAGTTACAGCTGTCTTCATCTAGTAAATGAAAATCGCTTTATTTCGCCAAGACAGTGCGTTCCTCGCTATTACATGCATTTGAATGGAGTTCTCGCCTGAAACAAAGTATAGGTTTTCATTTTGTGAATAACTTGAAAATCTTACCTCAAACAGCTGCAAAACCTATTTCCCCAGCACAGAAATGCTGAATTCTATAAGGCAAAGCCTTAAATATCTGTGTCCGAGTCTTCTATCAAAAGTTACAGCTGTCTTCATCTAGTAAATGAAAATCGCTTTATTTCGCCAAGACAGTGCGTTTCTCGCTATTACATGCATTTGAATAGAGTTCTCGCCTGAAACAAAGTATAGGTTTTCATTTTGTGAATAACTTGAAAATCTTAGCTCAAACACCTGCAAAACCAATTTCCCCAGCACAGAAATTCTGAATTTTATAAGGCAAAGCCTTAAATATCTGTGTCCGAGTCTTCTATCAAAAGTTACAGCTGTCTTCATCCAGTAAATGAAAAGAGCTTTATTTCGCCAAGACAGTGCGTTTCTCGCTATTACATGCATTTGAATGGAGTTCTCGCCTGAAACAAAGTATAGGTTTTCATTTTGTGAATAACTTGAAAATCTTAGCTCAAACAGCTGCAAAACCTATTTCCCCAGCACTGAATTCTATAAGATAAAGCCATAAATACGTTTGTCTGAGTCTTCTATAAAAAGTTACAGCTGTCTTTATGAAGTTAATGAAAAGAGCTTTATTTCGCCAAGACAGTGCGTTTCTCGCTCTTACATGCATTTGAATGGAGTTCTGCCTGAAACAAAGTATAGGTTTTCATTTTGTGAATAACTTGAAAATCTTAGCTCAAACAGCTGCAAAACCTATTTCCCCAGCACTGAATTCTATAAGATAAAGCCATAAATACGTTTGTCTGAGTCTTCTATAAAAAGTTACAGCTGTCTTTATGAAGTTAATGAAAAGAGCTTTATTTCGCCAAGACAGTGCGTTTCTCGCTCTTACATGCATTTGAATGGAGTTCTGCCTGAAACAAAGTATAGGTTTTCATTTTGTGAATAACTTGAAAATCTTAGCTCAAACAGCTGCAAAACCTATTTCCCCAGCACAGAAATGCTGAATTCTATAAGGCAAAGCCATAAATATCTGTTTCCCAGTCTTCTCTAAAAAGTTACAGCTGTCTTCATCTAGTAAATGAATATCGCTTTATTTCGCCAAGACAGTGCGTTTGTCGCTATTACATGCATTTGAATGGAGTTCTGCCTGAAACAAAGTATAGGTTTTCATTTTGTGAATAACTTGAAAATTTTAGCTCAAGCAGCTGCAAAACCTATTTCCCCAGCACTGAATTCTATAAGGCAAAGCCTTAAATATCTGTGTCCGAGTCTTCTATCAAAAGTTACAGCTGTCTTCATCTAGTAAATGAAAATCGCTTTATTTCGCCAAGACAGTGCGTTCCTCGCTATTACATGCATTTGAATGGAGTTCTGCCTGAAACAAAGTATAGGTTTTCATTTTGTGAATAACTTGAAAATCTTATCTCAAACAGCTGCAAAACCTATTTCCCCAGCACAGAAATTCTGAATTCTATAAGGCAAAGCCTTAAATATCTGTGTCCGAGTCTTCTATCAAAAGTTACAGCTGTCTTTATGAAGTTAATGAAAATCGCTTTATTTCGCCAAGACAGTGCGTTTCTCGCTATTACATGCATTTGAATGGAGTTCTCGCCTGAAACAAAGTATAGGTTTTCGTTTTGTGAATAACTTGAAAATCTTAGCTCAAACAGCTGCAAAACCTATTTCCCCAGCACAGAAATGCTGAATTCTATAAGGCAAAGCCTTAAATATCTGTGTCTGAGTCTTCTATCAAAAGTTACAGCTGTCTTCATCTAGTAAATGAAAATCGCTTTATTTCGCCAAGACAGTGCGTTTGTCGCTATTACATGCATTTGAATGGAGTTCTGCCTGAAACAAAGTATAGGTTTTCATTTTGTGAATAACTTGAAAATTTTAGCTCAAGCACCTGCAAAACCTATTTCCCCAGCACTGAATTCTATAAGGCAAAGCCTTAAATATCTGTGTCCGAGTCTTCTATCAAAAGTTACAGCTGTCTTCATCTAGTAAATGAAAATCGCTTTATTTCGCCAAGACAGTGCGTTCCTCGCTATTACATGCATTTGAATGGAGTTCTCGCCTGAAACAAAGTATAGGTTTTCATTTTGTGAATAACTTGAAAATCTTAGCTCAAACAGCTGCAAAACCTATTAATCCAGCACAGAAATGCTGAATTCTATAAGGCAAAGCCTTAAATATCTGTGTCCGAGTCGTCTATCAAAAGTTATAGCTGTCTTCATCTAGTAAATGAAAAGAGCTTTATTTCGCCAAGACAGTGCGTTTCTCGCTATTACATGCATTTGAATGGAGTTCTCGCCTGAAACAAATTATAGGTTTTCATTTTGTGAATAGCTTGAAAATCTGAGCTCAAACAGCTGCAAAACCTATTTCCCCAGCACAGAAATTCTGAATTCTATAAGGCAAAGCCTTAAATATCTGTGTCCGAGTCTTCTATCAAAAGTTACAGCTGTCTTTATGAAGTTAATGAAAATCGCTTTATTTCGCCAAGTCAGTGCGTTTCTCGCTATTACATGCATTTGAATGGAGTTCTGCCTGAAACAAAGTATAGGTTTTCATTTTGTGAATAACTTGAAAATCTTAGCTCAAACAGCTGCAAAACCTATTTCCCCAGCACAGAAATGCTGAATTCTATAAGGCAAAGCCTTAAATATCTGTGTCCGAGTCTTCTATAAAAAGTTAGAGCTGTCTTCATCTAGTAAATGAAAATCGCTTTATTTCGCCAAGACAGTGCGTTTGTCGCTATTACATGCATTTGAATGGAGTTCTGCCTGAAACAAAGTATAGGTTTTCATTTTGTGAATAACTTGAAAATTTTAGCTCAAGCACCTGCAAAACCTATTTCCCCAGCACTGAATTCTATAAGGCAAAGCCTTAAATATCTGTGTCCGAGTCTTCTATCAAAAGTTACAGCTGTCTTCATCTAGTAAATGAAAAGAGCTTTATTTCGCCAAGACAGTGCGTTTGTCGCTATTACATGCATTTGAATGGAGTTCTCGCCTGAAACAAAGTATAGGTTTTCATTTTGTGAATAACTTGAAAATTTTAGCTCAAGCACCTGCAAAACCAATTTCCCCAGCACTGAATTCTATAAGGCAAAGCCTTAAATATCTGTGTCCGAGTCTTCTATCAAAAGTTACAGCTGTCTTCATTTAGTAAATGAAAAGAGCTTTATTTCGCCAAGACAGTGCGTTTTTTGCTATTACATGCATTTGAATGGAGTTCTCGCCTGAAACAAAGTATAGGTTTTCATTTTGTGAATAACTTGAAAATCTGAGCTCAAACAGCTGCAAAACCTATTTCCCCAGCACAGAAATGCTGAATTCTATAAGGCAAAGCCTTAAATATCTGTGTCCGAGTCTTCTATCAAAAGTTACAGCTGTCTTCATCTAGTAAATGAAAATCGCTTTATTTCGCCAAGACAGTGCGTTTCTCGCTATTACATGCATTTGAATGGAGTTCTCGCCTGAAACAAAGTATAGGTTTTCATTTTGTGAATAACTTGAAAATCTTAGCTCAAACAGCTGCAAAACCTATTTCCCCAGCACAGAAATGCTGAATTCTATAAGGCAAAGCCTTAAATATCTGTTTCCCAGTCTTCTCTAAAAAGTTACAGCTGTCTTCATCTAGTAAATGAATATCGCTTTATTTCGCCAAGACAGTGCGTTTGTCGCTATTACATGCATTTGAATGGAGTTCTGCCTGAAACAAAGTATAGGTTTTCATTTTGTGAATAACTTGAAAATTTTAGCTCAAGCAGCTGCAAAACCTATTTCCCCAGCACTGAATTCTATAAG
Organism: Pelmatolapia mariae; assembly: GCF_036321145.2. Taxonomy (NCBI): domain Eukaryota; kingdom Metazoa; phylum Chordata; class Actinopteri; order Cichliformes; family Cichlidae; genus Pelmatolapia; species Pelmatolapia mariae. Next base: position 36,097,084 of record NC_086231.1, read on the forward strand.
GCAAAGCCTTAAATATCTGTGTCCGAGTCTTCTATCAAAAGTTACAGCTGTCTTCATCTAGTAAATGAAAATCGCTTTATTTCGCCAAGACAGTGCGCTCCTCGCTATTACATGCATTTGAATGGAGTTCTGCCTGAAACAAAGTATAGGTTTTCATTTTGTGAATAACTTGAAAATCTTATCTCAAACAGCTGCAAAACCTATTTCCCCAGCACAGAAATTCTGAATTCTATAAGGCAAAGCCTTAAATATCTGTGTCCGAGTCTTCTATCAAAAGTTACAGCTGTCTTTATGAAGTTAATGAAAATCGCTTTATTTCGCCAAGACAGTGCGTTTCTCGCTATTACATGCATTTGAATGGAGTTCTCGCCTGAAACAAAGTATAGGTTTTCGTTTTGTGAATAACTTGAAAATCTTAGCTCAAACAGCTGCAAAACCTATTTCCCCAGCACAGAAATGCTGAATTCTATAAGGCAAAGCCTTAAATATCTGTGTCTGAGTCTTCTATCAAAAGTTACAGCTGTCTTCATCTAGTAAATGAAAATCGCTTTATTTCGCCAAGACAGTGCGTTTGTCGCTATTACATGCATTTGAATGGAGTTCTGCCTGAAACAAAGTATAGGTTTTCATTTTGTGAATAACTTGAAAATTTTAGCTCAAGCACCTGCAAAACCTATTTCCCCAGCACTGAATTCTATAAGGCAAAGCCTTAAATATCTGTGTCCGAGTCTTCTATCAAAAGTTACAGCTGTCTTCATCTAGTAAATGAAAATCGCTTTATTTCGCCAAGACAGTGCGTTCCTCGCTATTACATGCATTTGAATGGAGTTCTCGCCTGAAACAAAGTATAGGTTTTCATTTTGTGAATAACTTGAAAATCTTACCTCAAACAGCTGCAAAACCTATTTCCCCAGCACAGAAATGCTGAATTCTATAAGGCAAAGCCTTAAATATCTGTGTCCGAGTCTTCTATCAAAAGTTACAGCTGTCTTCATCTAGTAAATGAAAATCGCTTTATTTCGCCAAGACAGTGCGTTTCTCGCTATTACATGCATTTGAATAGAGTTCTCGCCTGAAACAAAGTATAGGTTTTCATTTTGTGAATAACTTGAAAATCTTAGCTCAAACACCTGCAAAACCAATTTCCCCAGCACAGAAATTCTGAATTCTATAAGGCAAAGCCTTAAATATCTGTGTCTGAGTCTTCTATCAAAAGTTACAGCTGTCTTCATCTAGTAAATGAAAATCGCTTTATTTCGCCAAGACAGTGCGTTTGTCGCTATTACATGCATTTGAATGGAGTTCTGCCTGAAACAAAGTATAGGTTTTCATTTTGTGAATAACTTGAAAATTTTAGCTCAAGCACCTGCAAAACCTATTTCCCCAGCACTGAATTCTATAAGGCAAAGCCTTAAATATCTGTGTCCGAGTCTTCTATCAAAAGTTACAGCTGTCTTCATCTAGTAAATGAAAATCGCTTTATTTCGCCAAGACAGTGCGTTCCTCGCTATTACATGCATTTGAATGGAGTTCTCGCCTGAAACAAAGTATAGGTTTTCATTTTGTGAATAACTTGAAAATCTTACCTCAAACAGCTGCAAAACCTATTTCCCCAGCACAGAAATGCTGAATTCTATAAGGCAAAGCCTTAAATATCTGTGTCCGAGTCTTCTATCAAAAGTTACAGCTGTCTTCATCTAGTAAATGAAAATCGCTTTATTTCGCCAAGACAGTGCGTTTCTCGCTATTACATGCATTTGAATAGAGTTCTCGCCTGAAACAAAGTATAGGTTTTCATTTTGTGAATAACTTGAAAATCTTAGCTCAAACACCTGCAAAACCAATTTCCCCAGCACAGAAATTCTGAATTTTATAAGGCAAAGCCTTAAATATCTGTGTCCGAGTCTTCTATCAAAAGTTACAGCTGTCTTCATCCAGTAAATGAAAAGAGCTTTATTTCGCCAAGACAGTGCGTTTCTCGCTATTACATGCATTTGAATGGAGTTCTCGCCTGAAACAAAGTATAGGTTTTCATTTTGTGAATAACTTGAAAATCTTAGCTCAAACAGCTGCAAAACCTATTTCCCCAGCACAGAAATGCTGAATTCTATAAGGCAAAGCCTTAAATATCTGTGTCCGAGTCTTCTATCAAAAGTTACAGCTGTCTTTATGAAGTTAATGAAAATCGCTTTATTTCGCCAAGACAGTGCGTTTCTCACTATTACATGCATTTGAATGGAGTTCTCGCCTGAAACAAAGTATAGGTTTTCATTTTGTGAATAACTTGAAAATCTTAGCTCAAACAGCTGCAAAACCTATTTCCCCAGCACTGAATTCTATAAGATAAAGCCATAAATACGTTTGTCTGAGTCTTCTATAAAAAGTTACAGCTGTCTTTATGAAGTTAATGAAAAGAGCTTTATTTCGCCAAGACAGTGCGTTTCTCGCTCTTACATGCATTTGAATGGAGTTCTGCCTGAAACAAAGTATAGGTTTTCATTTTGTGAATAACTTGAAAATCTTAGCTCAAACAGCTGCAAAACCTATTTCCCCAGCACAGAAATGCTGAATTCTATAAGGCAAAGCCATAAATATCTGTTTCCCAGTCTTCTCTAAAAAGTTACAGCTGTCTTCATCTAGTAAATGAATATCGCTTTATTTCGCCAAGACAGTGCGTTTGTCGCTATTACATGCATTTGAATGGAGTTCTGCCTGAAACAAAGTATAGGTTTTCATTTTGTGAATAACTTGAAAATTTTAGCTCAAGCAGCTGCAAAACCTATTTCCCCAGCACTGAATTCTATAAGGCAAAGCCTTAAATATCTGTGTCCGAGTCTTCTATCAAAAGTTACAGCTGTCTTCATCTAGTAAATGAAAATCGCTTTATTTCGCCAAGACAGTGCGTTCCTCGCTATTACATGCATTTGAATGGAGTTCTGCCTGAAACAAAGTATAGGTTTTCATTTTGTGAATAACTTGAAAATCTTATCTCAAACAGCTGCAAAACCTATTTCCCCAGCACAGAAATTCTGAATTCTATAAGGCAAAGCCTTAAATATCTGTGTCCGAGTCTTCTATCAAAAGTTACAGCTGTCTTTATGAAGTTAATGAAAATCGCTTTATTTCGCCAAGACAGTGCGTTTCTCGCTATTACATGCATTTGAATGGAGTTCTCGCCTGAAACAAAGTATAGGTTTTCGTTTTGTGAATAACTTGAAAATCTTAGCTCAAACAGCTGCAAAACCTATTTCCCCAGCACAGAAATGCTGAATTCTATAAGGCAAAGCCTTAAATATCTGTGTCTGAGTCTTCTATCAAAAGTTACAGCTGTCTTCATCTAGTAAATGAAAATCGCTTTATTTCGCCAAGACAGTGCGTTTGTCGCTATTACATGCATTTGAATGGAGTTCTGCCTGAAACAAAGTATAGGTTTTCATTTTGTGAATAACTTGAAAATTTTAGCTCAAGCACCTGCAAAACCTATTTCCCCAGCACTGAATTCTATAAGGCAAAGCCTTAAATATCTGTGTCCGAGTCTTCTATCAAAAGTTACAGCTGTCTTCATCTAGTAAATGAAAATCGCTTTATTTCGCCAAGACAGTGCGTTCCTCGCTATTACATGCATTTGAATGGAGTTCTCGCCTGAAACAAAGTATAGGTTTTCATTTTGTGAATAACTTGAAAATCTTAGCTCAAACAGCTGCAAAACCTATTAATCCAGCACAGAAATGCTGAATTCTATAAGGCAAAGCCTTAAATATCTGTGTCCGAGTCGTCTATCAAAAGTTATAGCTGTCTTCATCTAGTAAATGAAAAGAGCTTTATTTCGCCAAGACAGTGCGTTTCTCGCTATTACATGCATTTGAATGGAGTTCTCGCCTGAAACAAATTATAGGTTTTCATTTTGTGAATAGCTTGAAAATCTGAGCTCAAACAGCTGCAAAACCTATTTCCCCAGCACAGAAATTCTGAATTCTATAAGGCAAAGCCTTAAATATCTGTGTCCGAGTCTTCTATCAAAAGTTACAGCTGTCTTTATGAAGTTAATGAAAATCGCTTTATTTCGCCAAGTCAGTGCGTTTCTCGCTATTACATGCATTTGAATGGAGTTCTGCCTGAAACAAAGTATAGGTTTTCATTTTGTGAATAACTTGAAAATCTTAGCTCAAACAGCTGCAAAACCTATTTCCCCAGCACAGAAATGCTGAATTCTATAAGGCAAAGCCTTAAATATCTGTGTCCGAGTCTTCTATCAAAAGTTACAGCTGTCTTCATCTAGTAAATGAAAAGAGCTTTATTTCGCCAAGACAGTGCGTTCCTCGCTATTACATGCATTTGAATGGAGTTCTCGCCTGAAACAAAGTATAGGTTTTCATTTTGTGAATAACTTGAAAATCTTAGCTCAAACAGCTGCAAAACCTATTTCCCCAGCACAGAAATGCTGAATTCTATAAGGCAAAGCCTTAAATATCTGTGTCCGAGTCTTCTATCAAAAGTTACAGCTGTCTTTATGAAGTTAATGAAAATCGCTTTATTTCGCCAAGACAGTGCGTTTCTCACTATTACATGCATTTGAATGGAGTTCTCGCCTGAAACAAAGTATAGGTTTTCATTTTGTGAATAACTTGAAAATCTTAGCTCAAACAGCTGCAAAACCTATTTCCCCAGCACTGAATTCTATAAGATAAAGCCATAAATACGTTTGTCTGAGTCTTCTATAAAAAGTTACAGCTGTCTTTATGAAGTTAATGAAAAGAGCTTTATTTCGCCAAGACAGTGCGTTTCTCGCTATTACATGCATTTGAATGGAGTTCTGCCTGAAACAAAGTATAGGTTTTCATTTTGTGAATAACTTGAAGATTTTAGCTCAAGCACCTGCAAAACCAATTTCCCCAGCACTGAATTGTATAAGGCAAAGCCTTAAATATCTGTGTCCGAGTCTTCTATCAAAAGTTACAGCTGTCTTTATGAAGTTAATGAAAATCGCTTTATTTCGCCAAGTCAGTGCGTTTCTCGCTATTACATGCATTTGAATGGAGTTCTGCCTGAAACAAAGTATAGGTTTTCATTTTGTGAATAACTTGAAAATTTTAGCTCAAGCAGCTGCAAAACCTATTTCCCCAGCACTGAATTCTATAAGGCAAAGCCTTAAATATCTGTGTCCGAGTCTTCTATAAAAAGTTACAGCTGTCTTCATCTAGTAAATGAAAAGAGCTTTATTTCGCCAAGACAGTGCGTTCCTCGCTATTACATGCATTTGAATGGAGTTCTCGCACAAAACAAAGTATAGGTTTTCATTTTGTGAATAACTTGAAAACCTTAGCTCAAACAGCTGCAAAACCTATTTCCCCAGCACAGAAATGCTGAATTCTATAAGGCAAAGCCTTAAATATCTGTGTCCGAGTCTTCTATCAAAAGTTACAGCTGTCTTCATCTAGTAAATGAAAATCGCTTTATTTCGCCAAGACAGTGCGTTTCTCGCTATTACATGCATTTGAATGGAGTTCTCGCCTGAAACAAAGTATAGGTTTTCGTTTTGTGAATAACTTGAAAATCTTAGCTCAAGCAGCTGCAAAACCTATTTCCCCAGCACTGAATTCTATAAGGCAAAGCCTTAAATATCTGTGTCTGAGTCTTCTATAAAAAGTTACAGCTGTCTTCATCTAGTAAATGAAAAGAGCTTTATTTCGCCAAGACAGTGCTTTTCTCGCTATTACATGCATTTGAATGGAGTTCTCGCACAAAACAAAGTATAGGTTTTCATTTTGTGAATAACTTGAAAATCTTAGCTCAAACAGCTGCAAAACCTATTTCCCCAGCACAGAAATGCTGAATTCTATAAGGCAAAGCCTTAAATATCTGTGTCCGAGTCTTCTATCAAAAGTTACAGCTGTCTTCATCTAGTAAATGAAAATCGCTTTATTTCGCCAAGACAGTGCGTTTCTCGCTATTACATGCATTTGAATGGAGTTCTCGCCTGAAACAAAGTATAGGTTTTCGTTTTGTGAATAACTTGAAAATCTTAGCTCAAACAGCTGCAAAACCTATTTCCCCAGCACAGAAATGCTGAATTCTATAAGGCAAAGCCTTAAATATCTGTGTCCGAGTCTTCTATCAAAAGTTACAGCTGTCTTCATCTAGTAAATGAAAATCGCTTTATTTCGCCAAGACAGTGCGTTCCTCGCTATTACATGCATTTGAATAGAGTTCTCGCCTGAAACAAATTATAGGTTTTCATTTTGTGAATAACTTGAAAATCTGAGCTCAAACAGCTGCAAAACCTATTTCCCCAGCACAGAAATGCTGAATTCTATAAGGCAAAGCCTTAAATATCTGTGTCCGAGTCTTCTATCAAAAGTTACAGCTGTCTTCATCCAGTAAATGAAAAGAGCTTTATTTTGCCAAGACAGTGCGTTTCTCGCTATTACATGCATTTGAATGGAGTTCTGCCTGAAACAAAGTATAGGTTTTCATTTTGTGAATAACTTTATTTCGCCAAGACAGTGCGTTTCTCGCTATTACATGCATTTGAATGGAGTTCTCGCCTGAAACAAAGTATAGGTTTTCATTTTGTGAATAACTTGAAAATCTTAGCTCAAACAGCTGCAAAACCTATTTCCCCAGCACAGAAATGCTGAATTCTATAAGGCAAAGCCTTAAATATCTGTGTCCGAGTCTTCTATCAAAAGTTACAGCTGTCTTCATCTAGTAAATGAAAATCGCTTTATTTCGCCAAGACAGTGCGTTTCTCGCTATTACATGCATTTGAATAGAGTTCTCGCCTGAAACAAAGTATAGGTTTTCATTTTGTGAATAACTTGAAAATCTTAGCTCAAACACCTGCAAAACCAATTTCCCCAGCACAGAAATTCTGAATTTTATAAGGCAAAGCCTTAAATATCTGTGTCCGAGTCTTCTATCAAAAGTTACAGCTGTCTTCATCCAGTAAATGAAAAGAGCTTTATTTCGCCAAGACAGTGCGTTTCTCGCTATTACATGCATTTGAATGGAGTTCTCGCCTGAAACAAAGTATAGGTTTTCATTTTGTGAATAACTTGAAAATCTTAGCTCAAACAGCTGCAAAACCTATTTCCCCAGCACAGAAATGCTGAATTCTATAAGGCAAAGCCTTAAATATCTGTGTCCGAGTCTTCTATCAAAAGTTACAGCTGTCTTTATGAAGTTAATGAAAATCGCTTTATTTCGCCAAGACAGTGCGTTTCTCACTATTACATGCATTTGAATGGAGTTCTCGCCTGAAACAAAGTATAGGTTTTCATTTTGTGAATAACTTGAAAATCTTAGCTCAAACAGCTGCAAAACCTATTTCCCCAGCACTGAATTCTATAAGATAAAGCCATAAATACGTTTGTCTGAGTCTTCTATAAAAAGTTACAGCTGTCTTTATGAAGTTAATGAAAAGAGCTTTATTTCGCCAAGACAGTGCGTTTCTCGCTCTTACATGCATTTGAATGGAGTTCTGCCTGAAACAAAGTATAGGTTTTCATTTTGTGAATAACTTGAAAATCTTAGCTCAAACAGCTGCAAAACCTATTTCCCCAGCACAGAAATGCTGAATTCTATAAGGCAAAGCCTTAAATATCTGTGTCCGAGTCTTCTATAAAAAGTTACAGCTGTCTTCATCTAGTAAATGAAAAGAGCTTTATTTCGCCAAGGCAGTGCGTTTGTCGCTATTACATGCATTTGAATGGAGTTCTGCCTGAAACAAAGTATAGGTTTTCATTTTGTGAATAACTTGAAAATCTGAGCTCAAGCACCTGCAAAACCTATTTCCCCAGCACTGAATTCTATAAGGCAAAGCCTTAAATATCTGTGTCCGAGTCTTCTATCAAAAGTTACAACTGTCTTCATCTAGTAAATGAAAAGAGCTTTATTTCGCCAAGACAGTGCGTTCCTCGCTATTACATGCATTTGAATGGAGTTCTCGCCTGAAACAAAGTATAGGTTTTCATTTTGTGAATAACTTGAAAATTTTAGCTCAAGCACCTGCAAAACCTATTTCCCCAGCACTGAATTCTATAAGGCAAAGCCTTAAATATCTGTGTCCGAGTCTTCTATCAAAAGTTACAGCTGTCTTTATGAAGTTAATGAAAAGAGCTTTATTTCGCCAAGACAGTGCGTTTCTCGCTATTACATGCATTTGAATAGAGTTCTCGCCTGAAACAAAGTATAGGTTTTCATTTTGTGAATAACTTGAAAATTTTAGCTCAAGCACCTGCAAAACCAATTTCCCCAGCACTGAATTCTATAAGGCAAAGCCTTAAATATCTGTGTCCGAGTCTTCTATCAAAAGTTACAGCTGTCTTTATGAAGTTAATGAAAAGAGCTTTATTTCGCCAAGACAGTGCGTTTGTCGCTATTACATGCATTTGAGTAGAGTTCTCGCCTGAAACAAAGTATAGGTTTTCATTTTGTGAATAACTTGAAAATCTGAGCTCAAACAGCTGCAAAACCTATTTCCCCAGCACAGAAATTCTGAATTCTATAAGGCAAAGCCTTAAATATCTGTGTCCGAGTCTTCTATCAAAAGTTATAGCTGTCTTTATGAAGTTAATGAAAAGAGCTTTATTTCGCCAAGACAGTGCGTTCCTCGCTATTACATGCATTTGAATAGAGTTCTCGCCTGAAACAAATTATAGGTTTTCATTTTGTGAATAACTTGAAAATCTTAGCTCAAACAGCTGCAAAACCTATTTCCCCAGCACTGAATTCTATAAGGCAAAGCCTTAAATATCTGTGTCCGAGTCTTCTATCAAAAGTTACAACTGTCTTCATCTAGTAAATGAAAAGAGCTTTATTTCGCCAAGACAGTGCGTTCCTCGCTATTACATGCATTTGAATGGAGTTCTCGCCTGAAACAAAGTATAGGTTTTCATTTTGTGAATAACTTGAAAATTTTAGCTCAAGCACCTGCAAAACCTATTTCCCCAGCACTGAATTCTATAAGGCAAAGCCTTAAATATCTGTGTCCGAGTCTTCTATCAAAAGTTACAGCTGTCTTTATGAAGTTAATGAAAAGAGCTTTATTTCGCCAAGACAGTGCGTTTGTCGCTATTACATGCATTTGAATAGAGTTCTCGCCTGAAACAAAGTATAGGTTTTCATTTTGTGAATAACTTGAAAATTTTAGCTCAAGCACCTGCAAAACCAATTTCCCCAGCACTGAATTCTATAAGGCAAAGCCTTAAATATCTGTGTCCGAGTCTTCTATCAAAAGTTACAGCTGTCTTTATGAAGTTAATGAAAAGAGCTTTATTTCGCCAAGACAGTGCGTTTGTCGCTATTACATGCATTTGAGTAGAGTTCTCGCCTGAAACAAAGTATAGGTTTTCATTTTGTGAATAACTTGAAAATCTGAGCTCAAACAGCTGCAAAACCTATTTCCCCAGCACAGAAATTCTGAATTCTATAAGGCAAAGCCTTAAATATCTGTGTCCGAGTCTTCTATCAAAAGTTATAGCTGTCTTTATGAAGTTAATGAAAAGAGCTTTATTTCGCCAAGACAGTGCGTTTGTCGATATTACATGCATTTGAATAGAGTTCTCGCCTGAAACAAATTATAGGCTTTCATTTTGTGAATAACTTGAAAATCTGAGCTCAAACAGCTGCAAAACCTATTTCCCCAGCACAGAAATTCTGAATTCTATAAGGCAAAGCCTTAAATATCTGTGTCCGAGTCTTCTATCAAAAGTTATAGCTGTCTTTATGAAGTTAATGAAAAGAGCTTTATTTCGCCAAGACAGTGCGTTCCTCGCTATTACATGCATTTGAATAGAGTTCTCGCCTGAAACAAATTATAGGTTTTCATTTTGTGAATAACTTGAAAATCTTAGCTCAAACAGCTGCAAAACCTATTTCCCCAGCACAGAAATGCTGAATTCTATAAGGCAAAGCCTTAAATATCTGTGTCCGAGTCTTCTATCAAAAGTTACAGCTGTCTTCATCTAGTAAATGAAAATCGCTTTATTTCGCCAAGACAGTGCGTTCCTCGCTATTACATGCATTTGAATGGAGTTCTCGCCTGAAACAAAGTATAGGTTTTCATTTTGTGAATAACTTGAAAATCTTAGCTCAAACAGCTGCAAAACCTATTTCCCCAGCACAGAAATGCTGAATTCTATAAGGCAAAGCCTTAAATATCTGTGTCCGAGTCTTCTATCAAAAGTTACAGCTGTCTTCATCTAGTAAATGAAAATCGCTTTATTTCGCCAAGACAGTGCGTTTGTCGCTATTACATGCATTTGAATGGAGTTCTGCCTGAAACAAAGTATAGGTTTTCATTTTGTGAATAACTTGAAAATTTTAGCTCAAGCACCTGCAAAACCTATTTCCCCAGCACTGAATTCTATAAGGCAAAGCCTTAAATATCTGTGTCCGAGTCTTCTATCAAAAGTTACAGCTGTCTTCATCTAGTAAATGAAAAGAGCTTTATTTCGCCAAGACAGTGCGTTTCTCGCTATTACATGCATTTGAATGGAGTTCTCGCCTGAAACAAAGTATAGGTTTTCATTTTGTGAATAACTTGAAAATTTTAGCTCAAGCACCTGCAAAACCAATTTCCCCAGCACTGAATTCTATAAGGCAAAGCCTTAAATATCTGTGTCCGAGTCTTCTATCAAAAGTTACAGCTGTCTTCATTTAGTAAATGAAAAGAGCTTTATTTCGCCAAGACAGTGCGTTTTTTGCTATTACATGCATTTGAATGGAGTTCTCGCCTGAAACAAAGTATAGGTTTTCATTTTGTGAATAACTTGAAAATCTTAGCTCAAACAGCTGCAAAACCTATTTCCCCAGCACAGAAATGCTGAATTCTATAAGGCAAAGCCTTAAATATCTGTGTCCGAGTCTTCTATCAAAAGTTACAGCTGTCTTCATCTAGTAAATGAAAATCGCTTTATTTCGCCAAGACAGTGCGTTTGTCGCTATTACATGCATTTGAATGGAGTTCTGCCTGAAACAAAGTATAGGTTTTCATTTTGTGAATAACTTGAAAATTTTAGCTCAAGCAGCTGCAAAACCTATTTCCCCAGCACTGAATTCTATAAGGCAAAGCCTTAAATATCTGTGTCCGAGTCTTCTATCAAAAGTTACAGCTGTCTTCATCTAGTAAATGAAAATCGCTTTATTTCGCCAAGACAGTGCGCTCCTCGCTATTACATGCATTTGAATGGAGTTCTGCCTGAAACAAAGTATAGGTTTTCATTTTGTGAATAACTTGAAAATCTTATCTCAAACAGCTGCAAAACCTATTTCCCCAGCACAGAAATTCTGAATTCTATAAGGCAAAGCCTTAAATATCTGTGTCCGAGTCTTCTATCAAAAGTTACAGCTGTCTTTATGAAGTTAATGAAAATCGCTTTATTTCGCCAAGACAGTGCGTTTCTCGCTATTACATGCATTTGAATGGAGTTCTCGCCTGAAACAAAGTATAGGTTTTCGTTTTGTGAATAACTTGAAAATCTTAGCTCAAACAGCTGCAAAACCTATTTCCCCAGCACAGAAATGCTGAATTCTATAAGGCAAAGCCTTAAATATCTGTGTCTGAGTCTTCTATCAAAAGTTACAGCTGTCTTCATCTAGTAAATGAAAATCGCTTTATTTCGCCAAGACAGTGCGTTTGTCGCTATTACATGCATTTGAATGGAGTTCTGCCTGAAACAAAGTATAGGTTTTCATTTTGTGAATAACTTGAAAATTTTAGCTCAAGCAGCTGCAAAACCTATTTCCCCAGCACTGAATTCTATAAGGCAAAGCCTTAAATATCTGTGTCCGAGTCTTCTATCAAAAGTTACAGCTGTCTTCATCTAGTAAATGAAAATCGCTTTATTTCGCCAAGACAGTGCGCTCCTCGCTATTACATGCATTTGAATGGAGTTCTGCCTGAAACAAAGTATAGGTTTTCATTTTGTGAATAACTTGAAAATCTTATCTCAAACAGCTGCAAAACCTATTTCCCCAGCACAGAAATTCTGAATTCTATAAGGCAAAGCCTTAAATATCTGTGTCCGAGTCTTCTATCAAAAGTTACAGCTGTCTTTATGAAGTTAATGAAAATCGCTTTATTTCGCCAAGACAGTGCGTTTCTCGCTATTACATGCATTTGAATGGAGTTCTCGCCTGAAACAAAGTATAGGTTTTCGTTTTGTGAATAACTTGAAAATCTTAGCTCAAACAGCTGCAAAACCTATTTCCCCAGCACAGAAATGCTGAATTCTATAAGGCAAAGCCTTAAATATCTGTGTCTGAGTCTTCTATCAAAAGTTACAGCTGTCTTCATCTAGTAAATGAAAATCGCTTTATTTCGCCAAGACAGTGCGTTTGTCGCTATTACATGCATTTGAATGGAGTTCTGCCTGAAACAAAGTATAGGTTTTCATTTTGTGAATAACTTGAAAATTTTAGCTCAAGCACCTGCAAAACCTATTTCCCCAGCACTGAATTCTATAAGGCAAAGCCTTAAATATCTGTGTCCGAGTCTTCTATCAAAAGTTACAGCTGTCTTCATCTAGTAAATGAAAATCGCTTTATTTCGCCAAGACAGTGCGTTTCTCGCTCTTACATGCATTTGAATGGAGTTCTGCCTGAAACAAAGTATAGGTTTTCATTTTGTGAATAACTTGAAAATCTTAGCTCAAACAGCTGCAAAACCTATTTCCCCAGCACAGAAATGCTGAATTCTATAAGGCAAAGCCTTAAATATCTGTGTCCGAGTCTTCTATAAAAAGTTACAGCTGTCTTCATCTAGTAAATGAAAAGAGCTTTATTTCGCCAAGGCAGTGCGTTTGTCGCTATTACATGCATTTGAATGGAGTTCTGCCTGAAACAAAGTATAGGTTTTCATTTTGTGAATAACTTGAAAATCTGAGCTCAAGCACCTGCAAAACCTATTTCCCCAGCACTGAATTCTATAAGGCAAAGCCTTAAATATCTGTGTCCGAGTCTTCTATCAAAAGTTACAACTGTCTTCATCTAGTAAATGAAAAGAGCTTTATTTCGCCAAGACAGTGCGTTCCTCGCTATTACATGCATTTGAATGGAGTTCTCGCCTGAAACAAAGTATAGGTTTTCATTTTGTGAATAACTTGAAAATTTTAGCTCAAGCACCTGCAAAACCTATTTCCCCAGCACTGAATTCTATAAGGCAAAGCCTTAAATATCTGTGTCCGAGTCTTCTATCAAAAGTTACAGCTGTCTTTATGAAGTTAATGAAAAGAGCTTTATTTCGCCAAGACAGTGCGTTTCTCGCTATTACATGCATTTGAATAGAGTTCTCGCCTGAAACAAAGTATAGGTTTTCATTTTGTGAATAACTTGAAAATTTTAGCTCAAGCACCTGCAAAACCAATTTCCCCAGCACTGAATTCTATAAGGCAAAGCCTTAAATATCTGTGTCCGAGTCTTCTATCAAAAGTTACAGCTGTCTTTATGAAGTTAATGAAAAGAGCTTTATTTCGCCAAGACAGTGCGTTTGTCGCTATTACATGCATTTGAGTAGAGTTCTCGCCTGAAACAAAGTATAGGTTTTCATTTTGTGAATAACTTGAAAATCTGAGCTCAAACAGCTGCAAAACCTATTTCCCCAGCACAGAAATTCTGAATTCTATAAGGCAAAGCCTTAAATATCTGTGTCCGAGTCTTCTATCAAAAGTTATAGCTGTCTTTATGAAGTTAATGAAAAGAGCTTTATTTCGCCAAGACAGTGCGTTCCTCGCTATTACATGCATTTGAATAGAGTTCTCGCCTGAAACAAATTATAGGTTTTCATTTTGTGAATAACTTGAAAATCTTAGCTCAAACAGCTGCAAAACCTATTTCCCCAGCACTGAATTCTATAAGGCAAAGCCTTAAATATCTGTGTCCGAGTCTTCTATCAAAAGTTACAACTGTCTTCATCTAGTAAATGAAAAGAGCTTTATTTCGCCAAGACAGTGCGTTCCTCGCTATTACATGCATTTGAATGGAGTTCTCGCCTGAAACAAATTATAGGTTTTCATTTTGTGAATAACTTGAAAATCTTAGCTCAAACAGCTGCAAAACCTATTTCCCCAGCACTGAATTCTATAAGGCAAAGCCTTAAATATCTGTGTCCGAGTCTTCTATCAAAAGTTACAGCTGTCTTTATGAAGTTAATGAAAAGAGCTTTATTTCGCCAAGACAGTGCGTTTGTCGCTATTACATGCATTTGAATAGAGTTCTCGCCTGAAACAAAGTATAGGTTTTCATTTTGTGAATAACTTGAAAATTTTAGCTCAAGCACCTGCAAAACCAATTTCCCCAGCACTGAATTCTATAAGGCAAAGCCTTAAATATCTGTGTCCGAGTCTTCTATCAAAAGTTACAGCTGTCTTTATGAAGTTAATGAAAAGAGCTTTATTTCGCCAAGACAGTGCGTTTGTCGCTATTACATGCATTTGAGTAGAGTTCTCGCCTGAAACAAAGTATAGGTTTTCATTTTGTGAATAACTTGAAAATCTGAGCTCAAACAGCTGCAAAACCTATTTCCCCAGCACAGAAATTCTGAATTCTATAAGGCAAAGCCTTAAATATCTGTGTCCGAGTCTTCTATCAAAAGTTATAGCTGTCTTTATGAAGTTAATGAAAAGAGCTTTATTTCGCCAAGACAGTGCGTTTGTCGATATTACATGCATTTGAATAGAGTTCTCGCCTGAAACAAATTATAGGCTTTCATTTTGTGAATAACTTGAAAATCTGAGCTCAAACAGCTGCAAAACCTATTTCCCCAGCACAGAAATTCTGAATTCTATAAGGCAAAGCCTTAAATATCTGTGTCCGAGTCTTCTATCAAAAGTTATAGCTGTCTTTATGAAGTTAATGAAAAGAGCTTTATTTCGCCAAGACAGTGCGTTCCTCGCTATTACATGCATTTGAATAGAGTTCTCGCCTGAAACAAATTATAGGTTTTCATTTTGTGAATAACTTGAAAATCTTAGCTCAAACAGCTGCAAAACCTATTTCCCCAGCACAGAAATGCTGAATTCTATAAGGCAAAGCCTTAAATATCTGTGTCCGAGTCTTCTATCAAAAGTTACAGCTGTCTTCATCTAGTAAATGAAAATCGCTTTATTTCGCCAAGACAGTGCGTTCCTCGCTATTACATGCATTTGAATGGAGTTCTCGCCTGAAACAAAGTATAGGTTTTCATTTTGTGAATAACTTGAAAATCTTAGCTCAAACAGCTGCAAAACCTATTTCCCCAGCACAGAAATGCTGAATTCTATAAGGCAAAGCCTTAAATATCTGTGTCCGAGTCTTCTATCAAAAGTTACAGCTGTCTTCATCTAGTAAATGAAAAGAGCTTTATTTCGCCAAGACAGTGCGTTTCTCGCTATTACATGCATTTGAATGGAGTTCTCGCCTGAAACAAAGTATAGGTTTTCATTTTGTGAATAACTTGAAAATTTTAGCTCAAGCACCTGCAAAACCAATTTCCCCAGCACTGAATTCTATAAGGCAAAGCCTTAAATATCTGTGTCCGAGTCTTCTATCAAAAGTTACAGCTGTCTTCATCTAGTAAATGAAAAGAGCTTTATTTCGCCAAGACAGTGCGTTTCTCGCTATTACATGCATTTGAATGGAGTTCTCGCCTGAAACAAAGTATAGGTTTTCATTTTGTGAATAACTTGAAAATTTTAGCTCAAGCACCTGCAAAACCAATTTCCCCAGCACTGAATTCTATAAGGCAAAGCCTTAAATATCTGTGTCCGAGTCTTCTATCAAAAGTTATAGCTGTCTTCATTTAGTAAATGAAAAGAGCTTTATTTCGCCAAGACAGTGCGTTTTTTGCTATTACATGCATTTGAATGGAGTTCTCGCCTGAAACAAAGTATAGGTTTTCATTTTGTGAATAACTTGAAAATCTTAGCTCAAACAGCTGCAAAACCTATTTCCCCAGCACAGAAATGCTGAATTCTATAAGGCAAAGCCTTAAATATCTGTGTCCGAGTCTTCTATCAAAAGTTACAGCTGTCTTCATCTAGTAAATGAAAATCGCTTTATTTCGCCAAGACAGTGCGTTTGTCGCTATTACATGCATTTGAATGGAGTTCTGCCTGAAACAAAGTATAGGTTTTCATTTTGTGAATAACTTGAAAATTTTAGCTCAAGCAGCTGCAAAACCTATTTCCCCAGCACTGAATTCTATAAGGCAAAGCCTTAAATATCTGTGTCCGAGTCTTCTATCAAAAGTTACAGCTGTCTTCATCTAGTAAATGAAAATCGCTTTATTTCGCCAAGACAGTGCGCTCCTCGCTATTACATGCATTTGAATGGAGTTCTGCCTGAAACAAAGTATAGGTTTTCATTTTGTGAATAACTTGAAAATCTTATCTCAAACAGCTGCAAAACCTATTTCCCCAGCACAGAAATTCTGAATTCTATAAGGCAAAGCCTTAAATATCTGTGTCCGAGTCTTCTATCAAAAGTTACAGCTGTCTTTATGAAGTTAATGAAAATCGCTTTATTTCGCCAAGACAGTGCGTTTCTCGCTATTACATGCATTTGAATGGAGTTCTCGCCTGAAACAAAGTATAGGTTTTCGTTTTGTGAATAACTTGAAAATCTTAGCTCAAACAGCTGCAAAACCTATTTCCCCAGCACAGAAATGCTGAATTCTATAAGGCAAAGCCTTAAATATCTGTGTCTGAGTCTTCTATCAAAAGTTACAGCTGTCTTCATCTAGTAAATGAAAATCGCTTTATTTCGCCAAGACAGTGCGTTTGTCGCTATTACATGCATTTGAATGGAGTTCTGCCTGAAACAAAGTATAGGTTTTCATTTTGTGAATAACTTGAAAATTTTAGCTCAAGCACCTGCAAAACCTATTTCCCCAGCACTGAATTCTATAAGGCAAAGCCTTAAATATCTGTGTCCGAGTCTTCTATCAAAAGTTACAGCTGTCTTCATCTAGTAAATGAAAATCGCTTTATTTCGCCAAGACAGTGCGTTCCTCGCTATTACATGCATTTGAATGGAGTTCTCGCCTGAAACAAAGTATAGGTTTTCATTTTGTGAATAACTTGAAAATCTTAGCTCAAACAGCTGCAAAACCTATTTCCCCAGCACAGAAATGCTGAATTCTATAAGGCAAAGCCTTAAATATCTGTGTCCGAGTCTTCTATAAAAAGTTACAGCTGTCTTCATCTAGTAAATGAAAAGAGCTTTATTTCGCCAAGGCAGTGCGTTTGTCGCTATTACATGCATTTGAATGGAGTTCTGCCTGAAACAAAGTATAGGTTTTCATTTTGTGAATAACTTGAAAATCTGAGCTCAAGCACCTGCAAAACCTATTTCCCCAGCACTGAATTCTATAAGGCAAAGCCTTAAATATCTGTGTCCGAGTCTTCTATCAAAAGTTACAACTGTCTTCATCTAGTAAATGAAAAGAGCTTTATTTCGCCAAGACAGTGCGTTTCTCGCTATTACATGCATTTGAATGGAGTTCTCGCCTGAAACAAAGTATAGGTTTTCATTTTGTGAATAACTTGAAAATTTTAGCTCAAGCACCTGCAAAACCAATTTCCCCAGCACTGAATTCTATAAGGCAAAGCCTTAAATATCTGTGTCCGAGTCTTCTATCAAAAGTTACAGCTGTCTTTATGAAGTTAATGAAAAGAGCTTTATTTCGCCAAGACAGTGCGTTTGTCGCTATTACATGCATTTGAATAGAGTTCTCGCCTGAAACAAAGTATAGGTTTTCATTTTGTGAATAACTTGAAAATTTTAGCTCAAGCACCTGCAAAACCAATTTCCCCAGCACTGAATTCTATAAGGCAAAGCCTTAAATATCTGTGTCCGAGTCTTCTATCAAAAGTTACAGCTGTCTTTATGAAGTTAATGAAAATCGCTTTATTTCGCCAAGACAGTGCGTTTGTCGCTATTACATGCATTTGAATGGAGTTCTGCCTGAAACAAAGTATAGGTTTTCATTTTGTGAATAACTTGAAAATTTTAGCTCAAGCAGCTGCAAAACCTATTTCCCCAGCACTGAATTCTATAAGGCAAAGCCTTAAATATCTGTGTCCGAGTCTTCTATCAAAAGTTACAGCTGTCTTCATCTAGTAAATGAAAAAAGCTTTATTTCGCCAAGACAGTGCGTTTCTCACTATTACATGCATTTGATGGAGTTCTTGCCTGAAACAAAGTATAGGTTTTCATTTTGTGAATAACTTGAAAATCTGAGCTCAAACAGCTGCAAAACCTATTTCCCCAGCACAGAAATGCTGAATTCTATAAGGCAAAGCCTTAAATATCTGTGTCCGAGTCTTCTATCAAAAGTTACAGCTGTCTTTATGAAGTTAATGAAAAGAGCTTTATTTCGCCAAGACAGTGCGTTTGTCGATATTACATGCATTTGAATAGAGTTCTCGCCTGAAACAAATTATAGGCTTTCATTTTGTGAATAACTTGAAAATCTGAGCTCAAACAGCTGCAAAACCTATTTCCCCAGCACAGAAATGCTGAATTCTATAAGGCAAAGCCTTAAATATCTGTGTCCGAGTCTTCTATCAAAAGTTATAGCTGTCTTTATGAAGTTAATGAAAAGAGCTTTATTTCGCCAAGACAGTGCGTTCCTCGCTATTACATGCATTTGAATAGAGTTCTAGCCTGAAACAAATTATAGGTTTTCATTTTGTGAATAACTTGAAAATCTTAGCTCAAACACCTGCAAAACCTATTTCCCCAGCACAGAAATGCTGAATTCTATAAGGCAAAGCCTTAAATATCTGTGTCCGAGTCTTCTATCAAAAGTTACAGCTGTCTTTATGAAGTTAATGAAAATCGCTTTATTTCGCCAAGACAGTGCGTTCCTCGCTATTACATGCATTTGAATGGAGTTCTGCCTGAAACAAAGTATAGGTTTTCATTTTGTGAATAACTTGAAAATCTTAGCTCAAACAGCTGCAAAACCTATTAATCCAGCACAGAAATGCTGAATTCTATAAGGCAAAGCCTTAAATATCTGTGTCCGAGTCGTCTATCAAAAGTTACAGCTGTCTTCATCTAGTAAATGAAAAGAGCTTTATTTCGCCAAGACAGTGCGTTTCTCGCTATTACATGCATTTGAATGGAGTTCTCGCCTGAAACAAAGTATAGGTTTTCATTTTGTGAATAACTTGAAAATCTTAGCTCAAACAGCTGCAAAACCTATTTCTCCAGCACAGAAATGCTGAATTCTATAAGGCAAAGCCTTAAATATCTGTGTCCGAGTCTTCTATCAAAAGTTACAGCTGTCTTTATGAAGTTAATGAAAAGAGCTTTATTTCGCCAAGACAGTGCGTTTGTCGCTATTACATGCATTTGAATAGAGTTCTAGCCTGAAACAAAGTATAGGTTTTCATTTTGTGAATAACTTGAAAATCTTAGCTCAAACAGCTGCAAAACCTATTTCCCCAGCACAGAAATTCTGAATTCTATAAGGCAAAGCCTTAAATATCTGTGTCCGAGTCTTCTATAAAAAGTTACAGCTGTCTTCATCTAGTAAATGAAAATCGCTTTATTTCGCCAAGGCAGTGCGTTTGTCGCTATTACATGCATTTGAATGGAGTTCTGCCTGAAACAAAGTATAGGTTTTCACTTTGTGAATAACTTGAAAATTTTAGCTCAAGCACCTGCAAAACCTATTTCCCCAGCACTGAATTCTATAAGGCAAAGCCTTAAATATCTGTGTCCGAGTCTTCTATCAAAAGTTACAGCTGTCTTCATCTAGTAAATGAAAAGAGCTTTATTTCGCCAAGACAGTGCGTTTCTCGCTATTACATGCATTTGAATGGAGTTCTCGCCTGAAACAAAGTATAGGTTTTCATTTTGTGAATAACTTGAAAATTTTAGCTCAAGCACCTGCAAAACCAATTTCCCCAGCACTGAATTCTATAAGGCAAAGCCTTAAATATCTGTGTCCGAGTCTTCTATCAAAAGTTACAGCTGTCTTTATGAAGTTAATGAAAAGAGCTTTATTTCGCCAAGACAGTGCGTTTGTCGCTATTACATGCATTTGAATGGAGTTCTTGCCTGAAACAAAGTATAGGTTTTCATTTTGTGAATAACTTGAAAATCTTAGCTCAAACAGCTGCAAAACCTATTTCCCCAGCACAGAAATGCTGAATTCTATAAGGCAAAGCCTTAAATATCTGTGTCCGAGTCTTCTATCAAAAGTTACAGCTGTCTTCATCTAGTAAATGAAAATCGCTTTATTTCGCCAAGACAGTGCGTTCCTCGCTATTACATGCATTTGAATGGAGTTCTCGCCCGACACAAAGTATAGGTTTTCATTTTGTGAATAACTTGAAAATCTGAGCTCAAACAGCTGCAAAACCTATTTCCCCAGCACAGAAATGCTGAATTCTATAAGGCAAAGCCTTAAATATCTGTGTCCGAGTCTTCTATCAAAAGTTACAGCTGTCTTCATCTAGTAAATGAAAATCGCTTTATTTCGCCAAGACAGTGCGTTCCTCGCTATTACATGCATTTGAATGGAGTTCTGCCTGAAACAAAGTATAGGTTTTCATTTTGTGAATAACTTGAAAATCTTAGCTCAAACAGCTGCAAAACCTATTTCCCCAGCACAGAAATGCTGAATTCTATAAGGCAAAGCCTTAACCCTTGTAGAACCTCAAATTCCCATCCTTTCGTTGTCCTCGTGGCAAAAAACGGCCACGCCCCAAAAAGTGCTCTAAAACTTTTATATATCAATATTTTTTTCTACTTTAAATTAGTCAGTCTTTTAAAACTACTTCTGCTTAAAATATCCATATCAAGTTTTAATTATATTTTCATTGTTTTAACCCTTTAAATCCCAGTTTAAGTACATGAGCGCCCTGTTTTTTAACAGAAAAAAAAATAAAAACTTAAATATTTTCCATAAAATACATTTGAAGTAATATTTGATTGTTATTATAATTAGGCCTTTAGATGATCTAAACATTGGCACCAACATTCATTTTGATCCATTATTATTTTTTCTGCAAGAGCACATTTTAAAAAATCCATCCTTTCGTTGTCCTCGTGGCAAAAAACGGCCACGCCCCAAAAAGTGCTCTAAAACTTTTACATATCAATATTTTTTTCTACTTTAAATTAGTCAGTCTTTTAAAACTACTTCTGCTTAAAATATCCATATCAAGTTTTAATTATATTTTCATTGTTTTAACCCTTTAAATCCCAGTTTAAGGACATGAGCGCCCTGTTTTTTAACAGAAAAAAAAATAAAAACTTAAATATTTTCCATAAAATACATTTGAAGTAATATTTGATTGTTATTATAATTAGGCCTTTAGATGATCTAAACATTGGCACCAACATTCATTTTGATCCATTATTATTTTTTCTGCAAGAGCACATTTTAAAAAATCCATCCTTTCGTTGTCATCGTGGCAAAAAACGGCCACGCCCCAAAAAGTGCTCTAAAACTTTTATATATCAATATTTTTTTCTACTTTAAATTAGTCAGTCTTTTAAAACTACTTCTGCTTAAAATATCCATATCAAGTTTTAATTATATTTTCATTGTTTTAACCCTTTAAATCCCAGTTTAAGTACATGAGCGCCCTGTTTTTTAACAGAAAAAAAAATAAAAACTTAAATATTTTCCATAAAATACATTTGAAGTAATATTTGATTGTTATTATAATTAGGCCTTTAGATGATCTAAACATTGGCACCAACATTCATTTTGATCCATTATTATTTTTTCTGCAAGAGCACATTTTAAAAAAATCCATCCTTTCGTTGTCCTCGTGGCAAAAAACGGCCACGCCCCAAAAAGTGCTCTAAAACTTTTATATATCAATATTTTTTTCTACTTTAAATTAGTCAGTCTTTTAAAACTACTTCTGCTTAAAATATCCATATCAAGTTTTAATTATATTTTCATTGTTTTAACCCTTTAAATCCCAGTTTAAGTACATGAGCGCCCTGTTTTTTAACAGAAAAAAAATAAAAACTTAAATATTTTCCATAAAATATATTTGAAGTAATATTTGATTGTTATTATAATTAGGCCTTTAGATGATCTAAACATTGGCACCAACATTCATTTTGATCCATTATTATTTTTTCTGCAAGAGCACATTTTAAAAAAATCCATCCTTTCGTTGTCATCGTGGCAAAAAACGGCCACGCCCCAAAAAGTGCTCTAAAACTTTTATATATCAATATTTTTTTCTACTTTAAATTAGTCAGTCTTTTAAAACTACTTCTGCTTAAAATATCCATATCAAGTTTTAATTATATTTTCATTGTTTTAACCCTTTAAATCCTAGTTTAAGGACATGAGCGCCCTGTTTTTTAACAGAAAAAAAAAATAAAAACTTAAATATTTCCCACAAAATACATTTGAAGTAATATTTGATTGTTATTATAATTAGGCCTTTAGATGGTCTAAACATTGGCACCAACATTCATTTTGATCTATTATTATTTTTTGTGCAGGAGCACACTAAATTTCATATAGTGCCATATCAGGATTAACATTTTTTTGCCTACACCAAGTGCTTTTTACTTTTTTGTTCTAAAATAAAATAAAAATTGTCTAAATAACAATACAAGATCACTTTGAACCAGAAAAACATTTATTTTAAAACGATGAACATGAACATTTAGGTTACTGGGAATCGGAGAAAGTTGTGTGTCCGGGGGCCGTTGCGAACACCTCCAGAGGCCGGCACTAGCAGCAGGAGTCCCCCGCTTCAAGAACCACCATTCCCCGTTATCAGTAGCTCCGACGGTGGGATGGTGTTTGTGTCC
Organism: Pelmatolapia mariae; assembly: GCF_036321145.2. Classification (NCBI taxonomy): domain Eukaryota; kingdom Metazoa; phylum Chordata; class Actinopteri; order Cichliformes; family Cichlidae; genus Pelmatolapia; species Pelmatolapia mariae. Next base: position 36,119,866 of record NC_086231.1, read on the forward strand.
TGGTCTCAGTCTCCCCACCACGACACTTCCGATACCATGTGAAAACAAACATATAATTTTTTTGTCGTAGCCAAAGGAGTTTGCAAAACAAATCTTGCAAAACAAAGATACTTTGCGCATACTTGCAAACCAGTGCAGTCTAATTTGGCACGACATAGCACATGAGAATAGTAAGATTCAAGATTCTTTTTTTGGCACATGCATAGTTACACAAGTAAAACACGCAGTGAAATATATCAGAAAAATTCCTCACGCTTTCCCCCGCGGCGCTTCTCTGTTATGACCCCGTGTCGAGTAGCTGCCTGCCTGCCCGCCCTGCGCGCCGTGGGGGACAACAATGGTCGGGCAGCCGATCAGGCTGGATCGGGTGTCCAAAGGTTACATGCGCAATCTTATCACCAACGTTTCGAAGTGATCTGCTGTCGTAGACAAAACTAGACGATTTTGGGACGTAAAAAAGAGCAAAACATAAGTAAACAAATACAAACGCGCATAGTAAACAAATAAAAAATGCGCATTAGACCGGAAGGACGTCACGGCCATCATAACATTTAAAAATATAATTTTCTGTTGTAACCTTCAAACTAAAATGGTAATCTAACAATACTTACTTTGCATTTTTCACCAAAACATCAGTATTTTTCGTACATCCGACTGCGAGCGGGGACTTTATCCGAGACTTCACCATTTGGCACGGCACAGAATCCAACCTGTGCGCTGAGTACGGTGCCCAGCCCCGGCAATTGTCCGTCAGTTTTTCGAAATTCTACTGTGACTGTTCCTTTGGATCTCCTCTTCGCTCACAATTTGCAGATAGTTGTGTCGCTACCCGGTTGGTGAGCGTTGGAGATAAAACAACCGCGTCCATTTTCCATGCGTCCTCCATGCGGCTTTGTTTACATAGCACCAAATGGCTCTCCGTCAGCGACTGCTTCCGGTTCATAGGTGATTTGACCGTAGCACTTTTTAAAAATTGTATTTGAAAGGGAAAATAAACTAATTTGGTTTTGGTCCTTGCTTTTATTGAATTTGTTTATATTGCAGTGTGGCCGTCTGAGAGAGAAAATACTTTTGAAAGAAAAAGTGTGTTTTTGTGTCTTTTTTTTCTTTTTTAGACATAAAGGCCTTTATATTTTTTTTAAAAAGCACAGTTACTGTTATCCAACATCATTATTCAACACTGATAGTGGCACACAACACCAATTTTTTCACTTTTTGTTGCAAAACAACACGCTCAAAATCTGTAATTGTGACTGAAGTTTGCTGGTTGCTTGAAATATGAATAAAATGCGCCACATGGTGGACAAATGAAAAAATTACAAGTTTAAGGTCCCGACTTCAAAATGTCCCCCTCCCTCAGAAAATCACATTAACCGTCGTAAAAATAATGGTGGTATGAAAAATAGCGTTTATAATGGGTTTCAATGGGGCAGAAATCGGCCACGAGGTTCTTTAGAGGATGTATGTCTGTAGCTCAGCCATTTAAGCTCATTTCAGAAACTTAGACTGAAATTTTAAAATAAAATGAAAAAAAAATACATTTTTGAAAATTTGGCTATATTCCATTAAACACAGTGAAAATGGCGTGGAATTAAAAAACGCAATGGCCGAAAAACGGCCAGAGGTTCTACTACCGATCTGTGTCCGAGTGTTCTATCAAAAGTTACAGCTGTCTTTATGAAGTTAATGAAAATCGCTTTATTTCGCCAAGACAGTGCGTTTCTCGCTATTACATGCATTTGAATGGAGTTCTCGCCCGACACAAAGTATAGGTTTTCATTTTGTGAATAACTTGAAAATCTGAGCTCAAACAGCTGCAAAACCTATTTTCCCAGCACGGGCGTGTTGAATTCAAATATAATAACTAATGCAATATATACTTCTTTAAAGAGTATAAATAAAGCATAAATACAATCACTATATTGTTATATTTGATTTTAAAAACCTAATCTTTATTGCTGACTACATACAGATTTTAAAATGCATATTAATACATCCTCAAAAGAAAGTCTGTATAGTGCCATCTGGTGGTGGTTTTTGTATGGCGTAATATTGAAGTCCCACCGGAATAATAAAACATGACTGAAATTTTTTTTAAAAACTTCAGAATTGCCATTGAGCACGTAGATTTCTATGGAGGACCACAAGAGCCACGCGCATCGAAATAAAAATTTCTGTGCTTTAATAATGAATTGTAGAATAAATTCTGCAATTGTAAATTCATTTTTGAATTCCAATTTAATAAACTGCATTTCAAAATCCTTTTTCCAATTGCATTTCAAAATCCTTTTTCCAATTGCACTTTAATAAACTGCATTTTAAAATCCTTTTTTCAGTTGCACTTTAATAAACTGCAGTTCAAAATCCTTTTTCCACTTGCAATTTAATAAACTGCAGTTCAAAATCCTTTTTCCACCTGCAATTTAATAAACTGCAGTTCTAAATCCTTTTTCCACTTGCAATTTAATAAACTGCAGTTCAAAATCCTTTTTCCACCTGCAATTTAATAAACTGCAGTTCAAAATCCTTTTTCCACTTGCACTTTAATAAACTGCAGTTCAAAATCCTTTTTCCACTTGCAATTTAATAAACTGCAGTTCAAAATCCTTTTTCCACTTGCAATTTAATAAACTGCAGTTCAAAATCCTTTTTCCACCTGCAATTTAATAAACTGCAGTTCAAAATCCTTTTTCCACTTGCACTTTAATAAACTGCAGTTCAAAATCCTTTTTCCACTTGCAATTTAATAAACTGCAGTTCAAAATCCCTTTTCCACCTGCAATTTAATCAACTGCAGTTCAAAATCCATTTCCCTTTCCTGTTCGCTCCGGGATTAGCTGCTGGATTAGCTGCTGGATTAGCTGCTGGATTAGCTCTTCGATTAACAACTTGCTGGAGGCTATTCAAATTAGCCACACCGTGGGATGTAAGGAGCTCTCTGATTGGTTGGTCAGACACAGGCTGTCTGCCAGCCTGGATTTTTCTAGCTCATAGCTTCGCCCTGCTAAGAAGCGTGTGTGCTTGTACAAAGGCCGTTCAGCCTCGGGATTTACACTCGGCTCGACACGGATATGTGAAGAATGAAGGGACCCTGCAGCGAAACGGAGAGCGCAACCTCTGACTGAGTGCCTGTCTACACAGTCTGACCACCTGTTGAAGGTAAGGTGCTAACATGGCTAACGCTAGCATCACCGCACGTAGCCCCGTTATTTTAAGGACATCTTAGTTTATGAAAGTTTTACGTCGCAGCTGTACGAGCTAGCTACGTGTTTTGTAAGCTGCTGTGCTCTTCACAAATAAAGCTGGAAGCAGCTCAGACTGTTAGAACCAGCACTGAGCCCTGTTACATTTATACAGTGTTAGAGCAATGGCTGCAACCTACAGCCTTTAAACTAGCGATTAAAATGCTGACAGTAAACTCGTCAGTCCAGATGTTACCACATTACTTTGTGATACTTAAAACAACTGAGACAGGCTGATTAAAATAACAGCTGTCAGTTCTCTCATTCCTTATATCAAGACTGGAGATCACACTACTGATTTCAGTTCATTTAATATGTGAGTGCACAGATTCATTCTCAACTGGACATAAATGATGATCAAAGGTTGTATATATGATGAATTCATCAAATCCCAGCCTCTAACACAGTGCGCTGAATCTTAGCTTTGAATGTCCAGTATATTCTAATCAGTGCAATGTAAGCATTCACTGAACCTACAGTATCTACACCTGTGTGGCAAATGTGTGGTAAAGATACAGATAATGAAATTTAATTATTAATACAATATACATCATGAAAAATGAAAGCTGAAATTGATTCAGTTTAGTAGTTTTCTCTCTATGCTCTGTGATTATAAAGGCCTTAAATTCTGTGATATATACTGTAAATGATTTTCACAGAGGTCTTAAAGTACTTAAATCACTGCTGATAGTCTGGTTGTTTATATTTTCACATGTTTTTGTGTCTGTAGGGCTGTTTGATGACGATTTGGACTCCTCTGGGAGATGAGGACACACCCACATCTGTTCCATACTGCAGCTATGGATGGTGTTACAGCTCCGAGTCAGCTTTAGGCCATCAGACGCACACACTGGAAAAGCAGCACCTGGACTTCATGCAGGAGAGACGGCCTCAGTGATGATGGACTCTGCATCCTCTACCTCACCTCCTAATCTCTTTCTTCTTTAACACATAATTAAAATCACTCCAAAAGAGTGTAAACTTACTGAGGAAGTCTCTAACTTGTACACATTTGTACTTTTACTTGTTTTATGAGTTATTTTTAAGAAGAGTAAAGTTATTCACATAAAGTTTTTATTCTTCTGTATTTATTCTTTTGTATCATGTACCACAGTCATACTGAACTTTACAGACCTGGTGAATTGGAGAAAAAACACACACACACACACACACACACACATATATATATATTATATATATATATATATATATATATATATCAGCTTCAGCAGTATTTCGATTTATCTTATGAATTCCAGTCTAATGTCAATTCACTGAGTTCAGTTTTGGTCTTAAACTCCAGAGAATACCACCTGGTTCAACAATCTTTTTATCTGATTATTGGCAAAATGTTTTCTTCTGAGAGATGCTCCTGAGGCTGAAATTGAGCCCAGAGAAACAACAACAAAGTTTAGTTCCTCTGGATTTTCCATGGAAAATTGTTTTATCACTCATCCAGGTGACTTCTCCAGTGTCACGGATGAGTGATGAATGTATCTCCCACTGGAAACCATTGTGTCCAGTTAAAGTCATTCGGTTTTTTTAAGGAGAGTTGTTAGATGCTGTGCTCGTGAGGACAATGGGTTTTAACTTGCTGCACAACACAAAGCTGCTATACTGGATCAACGATCAAAACACTTAATTGAGCAGAATTAAGTCAAAATGTAATATCCTCATATGATGACACATCACACACGACCCAGCATTGTTCTAAGAATGCAAACTTTCTTATTGGAAGTTTCCACAGCTGCCAAAAAGGGACAGATTTCTGTCTGGTCTTAATGAGTGGTCGTTGCTCTCTCGTTTTCTCTGGAATTGCTGCACGGAGGATGTAACACCCATGATAAGCGCTGAGGTGTGTGTCCTTGTCAGAAATCAGCCATCCTCAGCTTCCAGGTTAGGAAAAGTGGAACCAGAAGATATTCAAATGCATCTCTTCACAGCTGCTGATGAATTCTACAAAAAACAAAGTTTGTTAAAAACATTTGCAGGTGAATCACCACTGATTTATCAGTGCCATCCATTTACTCAAAAATTACTGACAAGTGGATAACTAGAATATATAGTTTATAATTTCAAAAATGTCCTGTACAAAATCAGGGCTCGCAAAATTTCAAAATCCCTGGTAGCCCTTCGGGCAGGGACTCTTCAGTTTTTGGTAGCCCAAAATAAATTTAAGTAGCCCGAATAAATAAGGGAGCAATTTTTTTTATGTTTTGTTTCCTGTTTTGTTTCCGTAACGGAAAAAAAACATTAATCAAAAAATTGTTGAAACACAAATTACAATATTGTATAAAAATTACAATCATCAACTCAAATACTTGGTTGTAATTGAACAGAAATTTCTATGAACTTGTAAGAACTGTACAACAGGAATCAGTCTGTGTCAGATCCTGAATTTGAAATTTCCACTGGAGTCACGGGTAAGAGGCAAGTGGAACCAAGATCTAGGCCATTTGCTTTTTGAAGTTTGCAAAGACTGCTAAATTTTGCCAGTGGTAGTTCACTCTTTGCAACATAGTAGGCTGTTCTTAACAGATTTTTCAGGTTGATTTTTAGTATGTTATTTGCAGACTGAGCAATAATCAATTTCTTGCATTTCTCATGGGCTCTAATGGGGGCCTTTCTTAAAATTACTGGTCCCAGTAACAAAGGCACTTGTCGACTCAGAAATCGAGGGAAACCAACAACACACCCGGCAGAACATTATGTTATTTACACGGGTGCACATAAGTGGTCCGCATGTGCGCATTCGCTGTCAAAATAAAAGACGCGCACCAGATAAGAAGTTGCAACGCGCGTTTGCGTCCATATAAAAGGCAGTGTTTTTGTCTGCTAGAGTGGGATTTTCACGGCACATTCTGCACCAAATCTCTGTTCATCAGCTTAGAAGTGACTGCATACAAAACAACAATCAGACTCACTCACACAGACCACGTCTGGCCTGCACTCACTCACACACAAAATAGGCCTTTCGCTTGCGTCTACACGCACACTTAAGCGCGCTCTCAAACGCCCCATATGGCGGAGAATTCAACGATCGGACACTCTCCAACGCCCCAAATGGCGGAGATTCCAAACTCTCCTCACAGAGTCACCGAACCTAGGTTGTCTCTACGCCCCAAATGGCAGAGAAGCCTGCGTCGCTCTCACGCGGCTAGCGCGCTCCCGGACCCCCGTTTAACGCACAGTCACGTAGCCCCTCTCTATTGTTTTAGGTCTGCACGCACCCACGTGACCAGCACTCCCCCAGACTCGCGTCTGCACGCGCAGTCACAGTGACGCATAAGGCCTTTTCTACTTACTGTTTGCGTTGCTTTTCGTTCACGGGAAGAGTCTCTGGATCCCGTCAATCGCCATCCAACCCAAGGAGAGTTCAGACGCTAACTCACCGGCCTGGTGACAAAATTGAGCAGGGCTTTCATCAGGCGTCCCAGACATCCTTGGCTGCTAGCAGACTTCAGCGTTTCGTCTCCCCCTCCTCGGTGGACATGATGTGTTGGATTTCGGCGCAGAAGGACCAAATAAATGTTAGGTCTGCACTTCCACAGGCCCCGCTGGTTTAGAAACTTATTCCCGTTAACGACAAGCAAGGAAACAAGACGAACATCTTTAACGGGTTTTTACTTGCTATCAAGGGAGGCCCGCTCGGTGTCTCAGGAAAGCACTCTGAATCCAACCACAGACGACCTCGACTCTGGCCTCCTCTTGCCGCCTTTTATTGAAAACAGTTACAATACACACAAGCACCTCCCATTGTAAAACCCCCCTATGGTTCTAAAAGATAAGGCACTATGTGTGTATGTGTGTGCACGTGTAAGCACGTGTGTGTATGTGTGTGTATGCATGTGAGAGAATGTATGTGTGTGTGTGTAGGCATGTGTGTGCGAGTGTGTGTGTGTTTGTGTGTGTGTGTGTATGTGAGTGTGTATGTTTGTGTTTGGGGGTGCATTTGTGTGACCTCCTGCTCACCAAAAGGGTCATAAAAGCAGGAAGCTTACTACACAAGCTCCTTAGAACACAAGAAAACAGAACCTTCAGATAGGATGTCCCTACAATAAAACACTATAGCCTCCCCCACCAAAAAACTGGTTGGAGAGGTGGTCAGAGACAAAGGAATGTCTTTGATAATGCTGCTTGACCTAAGACTTGCAAATTTATGTAACACAATGACAACATTTAACACTAGAAGTCCCAGAGAAGAGCCATTTGGCTTTTCTACCTATAAAACCCACCGTCGAGCCAAATGGCTGGTAGGCTTTTAGCTAATATCCTTAATCACCTGTGAACAGCTGCTTTTGTTATGTAAATAAGGTGGGGCCATGCTGAACCACTTGGAGTGGTTAGTTTCCTGAGCCACAAGGAAACTTGTGTTTCAGTTTGCCTTAGGGAGAAATCAACACACATGGGTGTATTTCCATTGTTGCTGAGATTTATTGATAAAACAGTACAAAAAAACAAAAATAAAAAAACAACCATTTGTACACATATTTACAAATAACAATAAAAAGTGAGTAAGTACATTTCAAAATTTTCAGCAATCACTCACAATCCTGGCACTGCCATGGTATCTGTAGTCTGCATTTACCACATGTGTATCTGTAGCAGTGAACACATCGCACAGTGGCATGATTGTTCTTGCATTTGTGTTTGACCTGACACGTGGCTCTTTTTCCAGGGCTAGGTGTGGAGGGTTGTGTCCGAAGCAACTGTTCTTTTCTTGCCTTCTTCCCAGCCATATGAGAGTTAGCCAACTCTCTTGCAAACTCCACCAGGAAGTCCACCCGTCTTTCCTGCATCCCGTTGCATGCTTGATACAGCACATGTGCATTCAGTGCTGCCATGTCAATCATGTTATAGAACACGGCAACTGGCCAGCGCCGTGTTCCTCTGCGGACCGTGTACTCCCGCACCATCTGGTCCATCACATCCACGCCACACTTTGTGGTGTTGTAAAGGGTGACAGTGTTTGGCTTCCTTTTGGTGGTGTTATCAGTCTGAACCACGCTGTGCATGCTGCTAAGAATATAGACTGTCTTCTTCCGTTTGGCCGCATACGCCGTCAGCGTGGCAGCAGAGGTTGAAAACACCTAAGAAATAAGATAAATTGTTATTTCCATAGCACTTTTACACACAATGAAACACATAAACATAGAACCACAAAAGACCTGCAGCCTACCTGAGTGGTGAATTCATTGCGATTTGTGTATCTAGCGGATTGAGGAATTTCCCGGCGAATCTTGTTGACTGTGCCGAGGATGGTGGTTTTCCGTCTAAGAAGTTTTTGCGCAAGTGAAAGCGATGTGAAGAAATTGTCCGTGGTAACATTTCTGCCCTTGTCTAGGAATGGTTCCATCAGCCTCATCACTACATTTTCAGACAGTCTCTCCCCACTGGGACGATTGGGGTCCTTGCCAAGATATAGGAGGACATTGCAAATGTACTTGGATTTTAGGTCGCAGGCCACCCAAAACTTGATCCCAAACCTGTCAGGTTTACTTGCAATATACTGCAGGAAACAGCACCGAGTCTTTGATGGGAAGAGCTGTTCATCAACGGTGATATGTAGACCAGGGTTGTAGCACGTGATGCAGTTGGTGACAAATGATCCCCACACACTGGAAACTGCAGCGAACTTATCAGTCTTTGCTCGATCACTGCGGGTGGACCTGTCATCAAAGCGTAGGTGTTGCATGATGTCTTGGAAGCGGTTACGCGGCATAGTTCCAATGATCTGTGGGTTTCCCAGGTTTGCTGACCAGCAGTCACGTAGTGATGGAACCCTAGTAACCCCCCGCAAGATCAAGATCTTTGATCAAGATCAAGATCAAAGACTCGGTGCTGTTTCCTGCAGTATATTGCAAGTAAACCTGACAAGTTTGGGATCAAGTTTTGGGTGGCCTGCGACCTAAAATCCAAGTACATTTGCAATGTCCTCACATATCTTGGCAAGGACCCCAATCGTCCCAGTGGGGAGAGACTGTCTGAAAATGTAGTGATGAGGCTGATGGAACCATTCCTAGACAAGGGCAGAAATGTTACCACGGACAATTTCTTCACATCGCTTTCACTTGCGCAAAAACTTCTTAGACGGAAAACCACCATCCTCGGCACAGTCAACAAGATTCGCCGGGAAATTCCTCAATCCGCTAGATACACAAATCGCAATGAATTCACCACTCAGGTAGGCTGCAGGTCTTTTGTGGTTCTATGTTTATGTGTTTCATTGTGTGTAAAAGTGCTATGGAAATAACAATTTATCTTATTTCTTAGGTGTTTTCAACCTCTGCTGCCACGCTGACGGCGTATGCAGCCAAACGGAAGAAGACAGTCTATATTCTTAGCAGCATGCACAGCGTGGTTCAGACTGATAACACCACCAAAAGGAAGCCAAACACTGTCACCCTTTACAACACCACAAAGTGTGGCGTGGATGTGATGGACCAGATGGTGCGGGAGTACACGGTCCTATAACATGATTGACATGGCAGCACTGAATGCACATGTGCTGTATCAAGCATGCACCGGGACGCAGGAAAGACGGGTGGACTTCCTGGTGCAGCTTGCAAAAGAGTTGGCTAACTCTCATATGGCTGGGAAGAAGGCAATAAAAGAACAGTTGCTTCGGACACAACCCTCCACACCTAGCCCTGGAAAAAGAGCCACGTGTCAGGTCAAACACAAATGCAAGAACAATCATGCCACTGTGCGATGTGTTCACTGCTACAGATACACATGTGGTAAATGCAGACTACAGATACCATGGCAGTGCCAGGATTGTGAGTGATTGAAATGTACTCACTCACTTTTTATTATTATCTGTAAATATGAGTACAAATGGTTGTTTTTGTAGAAATATTTTTTGGTTTTTTTGTACTGTTTTTATCAATAAATCTTTTGGAGATTTATTTTCCTGGATGATTGAGAATGCATCAAGACGAACACAAAATGAAGTTCACAGCTTTTAGCAGTTCCCCCTCCCCACACACAAACAAAGAGGCAGTTTGCAGTTAGAAATCCGCAATCATTCACACACCCCCACTCCCCTCCACAATTCTCAGGTAACGACCCAATTTACATATGAATTGATGCTAACAGACTAGCCAAGTTAGCTTCCACTTGGCTGACAGAGGGTTAGAAAAGCCTGGGACTTCTAGTGTTAACAATTTGACTCCAACATCCCATGTCAAAGAAACAGGCTCTGTGTTTTGGGGGTGCCTTATATGCATCCACAGGTGTGCCAATTTACTCAGATGGACTCTACTAACCTATCAGAAGCTTCTTAAGCTCAGAATGGAATCGTCTGGAGATTTCTTATTAATTAATAAAACAAATTTCCCACACATGGGACTAATAAAGGTTATCTTATCTCTTATCTTACCTTAACCCTAGAACACTATCGCTATAAATAGTAACACAATCACTAACGCCGGGTGATTGCTCCACCAATGGTTGACGTCGAGACCAAGACAAGACCAAGACCACGTAAAAGTGGTCTTAAGACCGGTCTCGAGACATCCAACTCTACAGCGATGCGATGAAGACTGTGCCAATAGAGATGGACAGACCACGTGACTTGCGCATGTTGCTTTGTAGGTACGCTTGGCAGGAAAATCAGAACACTGCATCAAGCGCTAGCATTTTCAGCACCGGTAATCATTCATTCTGCAGTTTTAATCCCTACTTGCGTTTTATTTGCCAGAAAAACAGTTATGTACAAAATGAAGGAAAACACGGCAGGTCTGTATAAAGACAGACTTGATGAAAAGGCAAAAAAAAAGTTACGAGGAAAAAATCAAAAGAGTGAAAGGGTTAGACCCATACGAGCATACAGAGTGGACTAAAAATGTTAGCGTGCTGCGCAACTTTCAACATGCTCATATTTATAATTATATGGTCCTACGTGTGATTGCATACACTCATGAAGTGTTTATGTAACTGGTTTCTGCTTCACCCTGCTGCAACAGGTCAGCCCAAACAGACTCCTCAACTCTGCGTTGTGTTGTGTTGATTGATCGTTGCCACTTTATTTCCTGAATGGAAACAACGGTGTTGTATCATTGCAAAGGGCTCGCCACATGCCACTCCGCACAGCACACTCTCGTATGGCCTCGGCAGACTGGCAGCAATTAATGCAGCAATAATACAATTTTTAATGTACAACAAAATAACAATAACACATGATGTACCTGAATGGAAACAACACATGGAGAAGGGGTCCGCTGTATCCAGATTGCACTAACATTTGTGGCATGTGGAATAATACCACATAAACACTGTTTACATATCCCCCTGCTGAATTTCACTTGCTTTCTCACACTCAAATAAACAAACATCACAAACAAAATAACACCCTTTAAAAAAACACAAAGTTATCATAACATGAACAGAGGACAAAAACCCAAAAATCCTGAAAAAAAAACAAGATAAAGAAAAAAAATTCCAATAGCTAATCCACAGCTATCAACATGTGATAAATCCGTTCAGCAATACTTGGTAATACAGTTACCAATAAAATCCAGTCAGAGGACTATTCCAAGACGAAGAAGTTGGCTAGATCCCGTCATCACTCATATAGGGAGAAAAAGAAACCCCCCTCCAAAAAACAAAATATACCAGTTACATATTTTATCATATCATAACTGTATGCCACAGAAAAATCAAAACAAAATAATCTGTTTTGATTCTGAAGTTCCAAGACCCACTTCAACAACAATAGAATTAACTTGCAGTTATCCAACAGTATTCAAAGTTTTACAGTTCTCTGGTGCACCATTTTAATCAACCTGGAAACTGGCTTTAGTAACCGATCCCACTCTTGATCTAGCGCGGGTCCCCACCACCCTGCTAACATCAGTCAGGTCTACTTTGGGCAACACACCTGTGGTTGAGACATGACCCTCAATAGCAGCTGCATTGTCCAGATCACAGTCAGTAGTGGCTGCCAACTCCAAAACAGAGGAGGCTGGAACTGTAGCCACAGACATGAGCAGGTCAGATTGTTGACCACCAGAGGTGGCATTTACCTGCACCTCAGTGTCAACAGGGGGAACATTGGTACAGGCAAGCTGTTGATCCACAATGCTGCCTTCTGGTTGAGTAACCTCAGTCATCAGCAATTCACTGGACACTGCAGATGGCAAATCAGACACCCAAGCTCTCGTCCTGTTCAGTCGTATCCACTGATGAGTTGCAGACAGCTTCTCCATCGTATCCAACCATCAGCAAGCCAGACTCAGAAAGCTCATCGCCATCATCCTGAATTGAAGCACCACCGAGACGGAGGAAGTTCACTGGCATTATCAGGTTGTGATGCACAACCTTCACTTGCCCTGTGGAATTATCCATCAGCTTAACGGTGTGACTCTCATCATTTTTGTCAATAACTGTATAGACAACACTCTCCCAGCGATCAGCAAGTTTTCTTTTGCCACATCCCTTTTTGTTGGCTAAAAGGACACGATCACCAATCACTACTGGGGCTCCCCGCACCTTTCGGTTCGCAGCTCTTTAGTCTTTATACTCAGGCTCCACGTGGTTTGGAAAAAAAATTATAAGTATTTAACTGAACTGTATTTTATTTGTTAGTTAGTTCTTTTTAACTTGTAGTTCTAAATTGAAAGATTATTGTGATCTTGAAATCTAAAAAATAAAATTATATGTTATTATTTTTCATTGCTCAAAATAAGCGTCACACTCGCTTAAACCATACTCACCGAAATGCCATGCATTTATCGAGGCTTTCAACCCCAGGCAGGTATGGATCTTTGAAACCACATACGTATGTGAGGGGCTATTCTCTACCATGAACTATGGTAAAAAAAAACACTGCTCACGCCTCACAGAGGACAGCTTACAGTCCTGCGTAAAGATGAAAGTGACTTCGTACAGCCCCGATTTGCAGACGCTGTGCGCAGAGGAGCAGAAGTCCCATTGTAAACATACTGTTAGGTTCAGGGGCGATTCTAGGATCAGAGCTTTGGGGGTGCTGAGCACCCAGAGAGCTGCCCAGCCAGGCAAGATAAACTTTACACGTCACGATGAGACTTCTTCCCTGTCTCTGTGAGTCCATGCATCCTTAAATGTCTCCAGTTGTCCCGAGTTCCCTCTGACTGTCTCCTTGGTGCATTTAAACCCCTGTTCCTCCCTGTCCTAATCGTCTGTTGTCTTCATCTCCGCTATCAGTCATCATAATTTTACCATCTCTGTGCAAGTCTGCAAATTTCTTTATTAAATCATAAGATTCTTAAATTCATCAAGTCTCTCTCTGCCTGGGTCCTCGTCACAAAACATGACATCACTGTTTTGTACATTTTAACACAACCCCCACATTTGTGAAAGAAAAGCAAAACACTTTTTTGAGAAGTCTGTAACAAAACCATCAAATCTGATAAAGGTTATTTAAATGATGCTCATAGTGAGTAAGAAGTAAACTGAGTGCATGTTTTGGACAGAGATTCACTTTTAATGTGTATGTATAATATAATACAGATACATAAAAAACACTCCCAAAACAGAATAAATTATTACAAAATATTAATAAAAAACTATAAAAATGGAGGCAACTTTGCCTGTGGTAGAATGTATACAATGTATGAAAAAATCTTTACTGCAGATACTAATTTAACTAATTTAATAAAACTAATTTCGTGTTGTAAGATTTATGAGTTTCATGCTTTCATAGTGGTACTTGGGAGAGCTTGACATTTTTCTCAGGTGGTACACACTGTAAAAAGTTTGAGAAACACTGATAAGTGTTTCTCTGCCGCATAAGTCTGTATGCGGCAGTCATACAGACAACTGGACGGTCCAAAAGTTGGCCTACCTATTACTGGCTGAGGTTTTAGTAGAGTTGTGGCTGAACCACATAAAAATATATCATTAATTTTAATCTCCCCAATCAATGATAATGTTATGTTGGAATGTTGTTAAAGAGGGTCAAAAATGTTTCAACCCAGTTTGTTTTGCAGATTCTGTATAGCAGCTTTAATATAGGGAGGACAACTTCCAGACTGTATGAGTAAAATCAGGTTTTTTCTCTTCATCAGTTTAATAGTTTCTGTTTTGCCTGTCACTGTTCCCTGTCTGTTTTCTTACCTGGTTCTTCCTGACCTTGTACTTTCTCCTCACATTCTCCTCTTTCCTCTCTCCCTCTTTGGACTGACAATTGTTCCTTCAGTGGGCTGGTTTCAGTCATTATGCAAATGTACTGTTTATAAGATTGGGGAAACCTGCAGTCAGCTGAGACTGAAGAAGTCACTTGGATGAGTGACAAAACGTTTCTCCCACAAAACGCTACGTCCAGATGAACAGAATCAACTTTTGGAGAAGTGTATGTGTGCTTTTGGAAAACATTTAAAGCTGCAGTACAGAATCTTTGAAACAAGCTAGCTTAAAACAGTTTTAGAATATAAACAGAGCACTCTGCTTCTCTTTACAGCTCCTCACTCCACCAGGGCTCTGTTTGGCACTTTGGCACTTTGGCACTTTCTTACTTTTCTGATAGTGCGCAAATGTGATGTATGTACTGCGGCAGTCATACAGACAACTGGACAGTCCAAAAGTTGGCCTACCTATTACTGGCTGAGGTTTTAGTAGAGTCTATTTTGCCTGTCACTATTCCCTGTCTGTTTTCTTACCTGGTTCTTCCTGACCTTGTACTTTCTCCTCACGTTCCCCTCTTTCCTCTCTCCCTCTTTGGACTGACAATCATACACAAATAGATTGTATTCAATTAGATGAAAAAATTACATTAATATGAAAAAAAAATTATTACGATCACTAACGAAAAGTCCTCTCTCAGTGTACTTTCAACCAAAAGGCAAATAACCAAACCACATGAACATCTAATAAAAGATATAAAATATTGAAACACTGATCCAACATTATCCTTTATTGATGGATCATTTGTTCTTACACTTTTACCTGAATGTGGCTCCTGTTTTTGAAAAAACTTCCTTATATCCATTATGAACCTGGCTGTCTCTCTGTACACAAACACACACACACACACACACACAACAGGAGTTATAAGGTTAATGGGCATTCAGTCAGTTAGCTAGTTAGTATCCATTTCAAACAGGACAGTGGTAACTGTTTTGGGGGTGCTGAAGCACCCCCAAAAATGGGCTAAAATCGCCCCTGGTTAGGTTTAATGTATGTGTTGTAGGTTGCCATTTAAAAAGCTAGAATGCTTCTGTTTGCTCTCTATGTAACCCACGCATATGAGTACGTGCACGACCTTGATAAGGGGAACAAGCAGTCTTGAGAAGAACAGATTCTATTCAATGAAGGATGCCACCTGGCTGGGATGAGATACCGAAGACATCCTGGGAGAACTGCACTCCATCATATAACCACACATATTGTATAACCATGCATAACCAGCACAATCACACTTTGTAACCAGATATAGTAATTTCTCATAGGTAATACAGCAACAAGCTTTATGAATATTCATGTGTGTAACCAATAAAAACAACCTGCAGGGGGAAAGCAAGTTGAAGTGGGTTGGAGACAACTGCTTCCCTCTCGCGAGTGAAAACTTGAGCTCTGTGTGATCTCGTTCCTGAGTGAATTTCTGTTTATCCAGCAGTATCAGGGGTAGAACTCTGACACATACCACAGCAGACCCGACGATGTTTGCATAAACATGCTTTTCAGCATTTCTTTATTGATCACTTTTCACACATGGTTGCTGTACCCACAAAGCCGGGTGTAGCTTTTCAGCTCACAGCCCAACACATATCAACAGAACAGCAGAGAGAGCACTTTAAGCTGGCGAGGCGTAACTGCGGATGCCACTCAGGTGCGTCCGCCTCCCCTGCAGCGGCACTACAGACCACGCCCCGATACACACATTAACCATGTAAAATAAATATTTATCCACATATTTTGCAAATATTTAGTTTTCATTTTTTAGCAGCATAGTGCTTTTTTCCAATTACTTTTACAATTCAGGTCAAGGCTCCGCTACATGCTGTGAAATTCCAAAGGCGATATAAGGATGACAACTCAAAGAATAATTTAAGTTCAGCTTCAGCTTCATTTAAAGAGACTTTCAACTGGGTGTCTTTCCTTTTTTGATATATTTTTTAAGAGTTCAAAATGCGTTTTTTGTAGCACTTGATGGATTTCATGAGTAACACAATTTAGTTATTTATACAAGGCATAAAGGTAAAAAACAATAACAGTGTTATCCTCATTTTAGATATCAAAAAGTATTTGCGGCTCCCAGTGTTTTCTTTTCCATGGAAACTGGGTCCAAATGGCTCTTTGGGTGTTAAAGGGTTGCTGACCCCTGGTATGGAGTCATGTGGGACTTCTGGACACCTGCCACATTCAGTAGTTTGACAGTGAGCGCACTCTTGAAATTAGCTCCCTGATCAGAGTGTAAGCTTTACGGAAATGCGTACTTCTGCCGTAGTAGTTAGAAGTAGTTATGCCAGAGTTGGTGTGCTACTGCCTTAGCAGACTAATTGGGGCATAGAAAGGCCTGAGCCATTGTAAAGTGGTCTGTGACCACAAGCACATCTACTGATTTGTTCGCCGAATCCTCTGCAGACCAAAAATCTAGCAGACCAGTTTAAGGGGCTCTGATGTTCTGATGTTCTCTAAAGGTGCTCTCGCCTTTGGCTCAGGTGACTTGCTAACAACACACCTTCTGCAGCACCGTACATACTCTGACACATGTTTGGCCATACCAGGCCAGTAGAATCTCTGCCTGGCCATATAAAGTGTTCTTTGTTGTCCCTGATGTCCAGTCATCCTCACACAGCTTTGTACGCACCAGCCAGCGCTTTCTCCATGGACCACTAGGGCCTTTATCCCCAGATGTCAGCCGAAACAGAGGTTTTGTAATGGATGAGCAGTTTTCAATAAATTGTTGGTAGAACATCACAATCCCCAAAAATGAGTGGACCTTCTGCTGGGACGTAACACTTGAACCCTTTTCCATAAGGTCTGCCTATGTAAGCGATGTAATGGATGCTGTTTTGTCAGGATCTGACCGTATTCCATCAGCATTAACAATGTGTCCCAGGAATTTCACAGACTGTCTCAGAAAATGGCACTTCTTTGGAGCCAACTTAAGATTGTGAACCTGGAGTTTCTTGAACACCATATGCAAGCACTCCAGTGCCAATTCTTCTGTGGGGGCAAAAATCAGAATATCGTCAAGATAACACATTGAGGAAGTTCTGATCTCCGAAAATGCCTAGCATCATCCTCATGAAGGTCGCTGGACTGTTGCACAATCCTTGTGGCATAAGATTATATTCGTACAACCCAAATGGGTTACAGTCCTCCTCGTGCACCTCCACGTTATAATAACCTGAGGTCAGATCCATTGTAGAGAGCAATTCGTTCCCTCCCAAAGAGCCAGTGCGGCTAGATGCGGAAGTGGGTGAGCATCTTTGACAGTTCTAGCGTTAGGCCAGCGAAAGTCATTACAAATTCTCAACTCACTGGACTTCTTCCAAACTAAGACCAATGATGCAAACTCACTGCAAGACTTCCGAATTATTTCTGGTTCCTCCATATCATTCAGAGCCTGTCTTAGTTTTTCATAATGAGTTGGCAGCACACCTCAGCATGGCAACCGGAATGGCTTGTCATCCACAACTCAAATTCGATGTAGGCAGCCTTTAGCCTTGCCGCAATCCAGCTTGTCTCTCTAGAAGATAGACTCAAACTGGGCTATGAGTCCAGCTAGTTTCTCTTTGCCAGCCGGTGAAACTGCATGTGAATCAATGTTGATATCAGACAGCCCCAGATTTTGCAGCACTGTTTTGCTCATGTAAGGGGCTACAACAACTTATCACTCCCTGTGAAGGAGAATCATCAGGCAGGGTGGAAACAATGGTGACTAGATTCTGCTCATCATGGCACCCAGCTTAGCCAGTAGACCGTTGCATGTTCTGTTGCAAGTAGGAGCCAGTGAGGCTGAAGTTCTCCACCGCTGCACAAGGGGAGACATCAGCCAAATGAATGTTCAGTTTCAGCATTATTGGCTTTTCAAAGAGGTTCGACACTTTCGCAGGGAGCCACCCGTCACTGTTTAGATGTGCCACATCTAAACAGTTCTCCCAACCATAACTGATTTCGGCCCGGACCTTGACCCTGTGGGTTCTACAGCTACAGCACTGTCCACCTCCCCACTATTCCTTAGCTGCAGCCTACCCCAAACTAGGTGTTCTGTCAAGGGCTCTAATGTTACAGCATT
Organism: Pelmatolapia mariae; assembly: GCF_036321145.2. Classification (NCBI taxonomy): domain Eukaryota; kingdom Metazoa; phylum Chordata; class Actinopteri; order Cichliformes; family Cichlidae; genus Pelmatolapia; species Pelmatolapia mariae. The sequence continues at coordinate 36,138,331 of NC_086231.1, forward strand.
CTTTATGTAGCGGCGCAAGGAGGGGTTACGGAGGTGCGAAACACCACTGTTAAGTCTAATTGTTGAATGTTGCCATTGTGTTTCTTAAATTTGTACAGTCTTAGTTCAAGCAGTAGGATCAAAGCCATTCCTTTGATCCTGACCACCTCTAACCACTCTGTGCTGGAGGAGGTATTATTGTAGATACATCCTATCTGAAAGATCTGTTTCTTGTGTTGTAAGCTTCCTGCTTTTATGACCCTTTTGGTCAGCAGGAGGTCACACAAACGCATCCCCATGACACACACACACACACACACATACACACACACACACACACACATACATACAGTGCCTTGTCTTTGTAACCAAGGGGGGTTACGAGGGGAGGTGTTTGTAAACTATTGTTTGAATGTTCTCAATAAAAGGCAGCGAGAGGAGGCCATCGTCGGGGTCATTCGTAATGAGCTGAGATACCGACGAGGCCTCCCTTGCAAGTAAACGATCGATCGCTGTTGCCTTGTTTTTCTTTCACGGGAATAAGTCCTGGATACAGCGGGGTCTGAGTTTAGACCCAACAACCACCAACCCAAATGTTATTGTTTTCGACAACGCCACCTGGGGAAAGTTACACCCCAGGAAAAGATTAATAGATGTACCAGTTACCACAGGCACGCAGGTTCATTATCTGCAGCAGAGGTGGGGCAAAGAAACAAACAAAACTATTGAATCGAAATAGTTTATTTGACAATCACTAAAAGTACAAGGTTCATTAAGAGGACTGCCTTCGTACAGTAACAGCCCAACGAACAGGTGTACTAAATATAAAGGGACTGGAACTCAGGAAATAGTTCAAAAAACACAATTCAGGGGGTTAACCCGGAGGTCGACGGCACAAGAGTCCCTCACAAAGAAGTTCCGGAGTTCGTATGTGTGGATGATAGGGGAGGCGTGAAAACCGTTCAGGCGGCCAGCCATGCGGAAGGCAGTGGTGGCTATGGAGCAGTTCAGGAGGCCGACCGCGCCGGCGACAAAGTGGGTGGGTGGCTGTAGCTCAGGAGGTAGAGCAGGTCATCTACTGATCAGAAGGTTGGTGGTTCGATTCTTGTTTGTTAGTTACAATGCACTAACAAAGTGTGCTTGGGGTGAATGTTGTATAAAGCGCTTCGAGTGTTCAGAAGAGTAGAAAAGCGCTATATAAGAACCAGTCCATTTACCAAAGTCAAGTCAGTGACCTGGAAGGAGGACGCTGGCGCAGAACCAGATGAGGTCGAGCAGGCTGAGCTGGACATGGACGAGGTGGCGGTGTGGCAGCCGCGGGACCAGACGAAGACACAGGCGGAGAAGCTGGACTATAGCTTCTCCATCCACAGCTATATGGCAGCTTCAGATGGAGGCGCTGATGGCAGAAGCGGTTCCTCTAATCCTCCAGCAGGAATAGACGGCTGAATGGGCCCCTCGGACCCTCCAGCGGAGACAGGAGATGGCGGAACGGGCCCCTCGGACCCGCCAGCGGAGACAGGAGACAGCTGAACAGGCCCCTCGGACCTCCAGCTGAGATGAGGAAGTGCTGGCCGGTCTCTCCAGAACCTCCAGCGGAGACGAGGAAGTGCTGGCCGGGCTTTCCCAAGTTTCCAGCAGAAGTAAATGCAGAGCCAGAATGTATGGAGACCCCTGGCTGAATATGTAGCTGACCAGATGGTTGAGCAGATGACTGAGCTAATGACTGAACTAGAGGAGACTGAACCAGAGACTGTAGTGACGGTTATGGTTAAAGTGGAGCTGGTGGTTGAGTAAATGACTGAACTGCACACTGGGGAGAAGGCTGAACTGCAGACTAAGCTGATGCCTGAGCTAAGAACTGAGCCAATGACTGGGCAAAGGACTGTAATACATGTTGTAGTGGTTGTTGTAAAGAAGACTGTAATGGTGGTTGTGATGATGGCTGAGCTAATCCCCCTGAGCCTTCTGAACACGAGGGAAACTGCTGGATGGGTTCACCTGAGCATTTGTATAAGTTCCAAATACATAAAAATACATATTCCTAACATCGCTTTACAGTTCTGCTCTAGTGTGCATGAACTTTAATCACACTCTACATCTTGTTTTAACATATGGCATAGAAACTGAACATTTAACAGTGTTTCCTGAAAACCCTCTGCTGTCTGATCATTTCCTGATAACATTTACATTTACAATAACTGATTACACAGCAGTGGAGAGTAGACTTTATCACAGTAGATGTCTTTCTGAAAGCGCTGTAAGTTTAAGTTTAAGAACTTTAAGTCTAAGTTTAAGAATATAATCCACCCACTGTTATCATCTTCAATGGCCTGTACCAACATAGAGCAAAGCAGCTATCTGAACGCTACCCCAACAGAGGTCGATTATCTTGTAAATAATTTTACCTCCTCACTACGTATGACTCTGGATACTGTAGCTCCTGTGAAAACTAAGGTCTCAAATCAGAAGTACCTGACTCCGTGGTATAATTCTCAAACACGTAGCCTAAAGCAGATGACTCGTAAGCTGGAGAGGAAATGGCATGTCACAAATTTAGAGGATCATCATTTATCCTGGAGAAATAGTTTGCTGATTTATAAGAAAGCCCTCCGCAAAGCCAGAACATCTTACTATTCGTCACTGATTGAAGAAAATAAGAACAACCCCAGGTTTCTCTTCAGCACTGTAGCCAGGCTGACAAACAGTCAGAGCTCTGTTGAGCCAACCATCCGTTAACTAGTAATGACTTCATGAACTTCTTCACAAATAAAATTCTTATCATTAGAGAAAAAATTACCAATAATCATCCCACAGATGTAATATCGTCTACAGCTACTCTTAGTACCATTGATGTTAAGTTAGACTCTTTTTCTCCAATTGATCTTTCTGAGTTAACTTCAATAATTACTTCCTCCAAACCATCAACGTGTCTTTTAGACCCCATTCCTACAAAACTGCTCAAAGAAGTCCTGCCATTAATTAATGCTTCAATCTTAAATATGATCAACCTATCTCTAATAATCGGCTATGTACCACAGGCCTTCAAGGTGGCTGTAGTTAAACCTATACTTAAAAAGCATCTCTAGACCCAGCAGTCTTAGCTAATTATAGGCCAATCTCCAACCTTCCTTTCATATCAAAAATCTTTGAAAGAGTAGTTGTCAAACAGCTAACAGATCATCTGCAGAGGAATGGCTTGAAGAGTTTCAGTCAGGTTTCAGAGCTCATCACAGCACAGAAACAGCTTTAGTGAAGGTTACAAATGATCTTCTTATGGCCTCTGACAGTGGACTCATCTCTGTGCTTGTCCTGCTAGACCTCAGTGCAGCGTTCAATACTGTTGATCATAATATCCTATTAGAGTGATTAGAACATGCTGTAGGTATTACAGGTACTGCGCTGCAGTGGTTTGTATCATATCTATCTAATAGACTCCAATTTGTACATGTAAATGGAGAGTCCTCTTCACCCACTATGGTCAGTTATGGTGTTCCACAGGGTTCAGTGCTAGGACCAATTCTATTTACATTATACATGCTTCCCCTAGGCAGCATCATTAGAAGACATAGCATAAATTTTCACTGCTATGCAGATGACACGCAGCTCTATCTATCCATGAAGCCAGATAACACACACCAATTAGTTAAACTGCAGGAATGTCTTAAAGACATAAAGACCTGCATGACCGCTAACTTTCTGCTTCTTAATTCAGATCAAACTGAGGTTATTGTACTCGGCCCTGAAAATCTTAGAAATATGGTATCTAACCAGATTCTTACTCTGGATGCCATTACCTTGGCCTCCAGTAATGCTGTGAGGAACCTTGGAGTCATTTTTGACCAGGATATGTCCTTCAACGCATATATGAAACAAATATGTAAGACTGCTTTCTTCCATTTGCGCAACATCTCTAAAATTAGAAATATCCTGTCGCTTAGTGACGCTGAAAAATTAGTTCATGCATTTATTACTTCCAGGCTGGACTACTGTAATTCATTATTATCAGGATGTCCTAAAAACTCACTGAAAAGCCTTCAGCTAATCCAAAATGCTGCAGCAAGTGTCCTGACAGGGACTAGAAAGAGAGAGCAGATTTCTCCTGTTTTGGCTTCCCTTCATTGGCTTCCTGTTAAATCCAGAATTGAATTCAAAATCCTGCTCCTCACATACAAGGTCTTAAATAATCAGTCTCCATCTTATCTTAATGACCTTGTAGTACCATATCACCCTATTAGAGCACTTCACTCTCGCACTGCAGGCCTACTTGTAGTTCCTAGAGTATTTAAAAGTAGAATGGGAGGCAGAGCCTTCAGTTTTCAGGCCCCTCTTCTGTGGAACCAGCTTCCAGTTTGGATTCGGGAGACAGACACTATCTCTACTTTTAAGATTAGGCTTTAAACTTTCCTTTTTGCTAAAGCATATAGTTAGGGCTGGACCAGGTGACCCTGAATCCTCCCTTAGTTATGCTGCAATAGACGTAGGCTGCCGGGGATTCCCATGATGCACTGAGTTTTTCCTTTCCAGTCACCTTTCTCACTCAGTATGTGTTAATAGACCTCTCTGCATTGAATCATATCTGTTATTAACCTCTGTCTCTCTTCCACAGCATGTCTTTCATCCTCTTTTCCTTCTCTCACCCCAACCGGTCGCAGCAGATGGCCACCCCTCCCTGAGCCTGGTTCTGCTGGAGGTTTCTTCCTGTTAAAAGGGAGTTTTTCCTTCCCACTGTCGCCAAAGTGCTTGCTCATAGGGGGTCATATGATTGTTGGGTTTTTCTCTGTACCTATGAAGCGCCTTGAGGCGACTTTTGTTGTGATTTGGCGCTATATAAATAAAATTGAATTGAATTGAATTAAATTGAACAGTTCAAATGTAGCGCAATGCTGTGAGAGTCTACACCAGGGGTCCCCAATCCCAGTCCAGGAGGGCCGGTGTCCCTGCAGGTTTTAGATCTCACCCTGGGTCATCACACCTGGATCACATGATTAGTTCATTACCAGGCCTCTGGAGAACTTCAAGACATGTTGAGAAGGTAATTTCTCCATTTAAATCAGCTGTGATGGATCAAGGACACATCTAAAACCTGCAGGGACACCGGCCCTCGTGGACTGGGATTGGGGACCCCTGGTCTACACAATGTCCATCACCCAGACATTGCTTTCAAGAACTGCATTAAATTCAGAACGAAAATCTGGGAAGTTTTCATAGCTGTTAGCTAGCTGAAGAACATTCACACGTGTGTCCGACTGGTCTTCTTGTAAACTCTGTCATATCTTGAAATTCCACATAAATACTGTTTGTTACTATAAGATCAGATCTAGTGCAGAAACGCATACATTTCTGAAGTTTAACGTTATCCAGCTCTCTGATGAATCTTTTGAGATGATTTTTCACTTCCTCTTGTTGTGGAGTCAAATCCACAGCAAATTTCAGCAGCTGGCACACTTTTTTTGAAGTTGGTTGCAGTTAAGAAAATAACTTTGTCAGTGCGTCCGGACTAAGGGAGATATGGGGATAGATGATCTCCCTCCAGCAGTCCACAAATATTGGTTTTTGGACAAGCTCTTTGTGTGCTATTTCATCACGGATTGTAGGAAGAGTCTCAGCAGTGATTCTTTTTCTACAGCCATAGCTGTCAAGAACTTCGACAAGATCATACAAGTCAACTGCAGAGAAATTATTTACTGCTTCCATAAAAACATCACATTCTTAGCTGCTGACAAACTGTAGAAAGTGTGCTTTAAGATCACTGTAAACACCAAAAGCACTAGTTCCAGGAAAGGGATTGCAAGTTTATTTAGAAAATACTGACATTCTTGGTAACCTTTCAAGAGTATTCGGCCAACTGCCTTCCATTTTTCAGCAGGGAAACCATGGCAAATGGCACTTTAACTGTTGTACCAAGGGTGCATTGCTCATAAAATGCATGCCAGAAACATGTGAGTACAACTCTTAGTATTCCTCATCCAGTGTCTGGTTCTTCAGTGTTGTCTGGAAGTACACGCTTCACATTCAGTGTTTTCCTAAAATTATCTGGATCAGAGAAAGCAGTAATCATGTCATGTAAAGTGTTAGTATGATGTATAGTGATTGTTATTACCTAATTCTCTGAATTAGGTGGACTGAGGGGTACTAGAAAACCCTCATAGACTGATGTGTCTTCTGTATCTTCCTCAGCATCAAAAATTGGACCAAAAGTAATTTCTGGGTCATCTGAAATTTCTGAACCAGGAATGACTTCACAAAATTACCCCTGACTTCCCCCACTTGCAATGGATTAATATCACTGCCACTGCTTTCTGAGACAAACACCACATCAGATGTCTCACTGGCATCTTCTTCAGGATATTTTGGTTTTGTTGCAATGTAGAAGCGTAACATTGTCAGCCTCACTGCCTCATACATATTGCCAATAGACTGTCAAGTGTCATCAGTAAGGTGGTTCTGTTTAAAGTCCCAAACATCAAACTCAACCACACAGCGTTTCCTGGTGTATGATGCAGTGAGTGATATGCTTTTAACTCACCGGTACAGTTCTCCTGCTGCATCTTTACTCGTATCCTGCCGACTAGTCCACTTTTTTTCACCGCAAAACAACGGCGCTCCATCTGTTGTAAGTCGAAAAAGTTTGTCCCAGGGCAATTTCATGTCGGTTACACTTTGACATACGTTTTCAAAAATGTCTTTTCTTGTCGTTGTCCTGTGCATTGATTTAATGTCCAATATTTCCACTCTACGGATGAAGATGGTCAGCTGTGCAATGTCCATCATGTCTGTACTTTCATCCACAGAAAGAGAGTATGCAATAAAGTTTTTGCTTCTTTCACACAACTGTGTTCTTAAATCAGTGGCCATCTCACAAACCCAATCAGCAATCGTATTTCTCCTCAGGCTCACATTTGCCAAAATCTGCATTTTGTCTGGACACAAGACGTCGCACACCTTCATCATGCAGCTCTTCAGAGTGGTACCGGGCTGATTTGGCTATTTCCTCTGCTACAATAAAACTTGCTTTCACAACAGCTTCACTTTGTGATTTTGCTCTGGTGAAAAACATCTGCTGAAATGTCAGATTCTTCTTTAGCTCTTCTACCTTCTGTAGTTTCTGCTCTGCAGTTAGGTTTTTCAGCTTATCCTGATGTTTTGTCTCATAGTGCCCTCTTAAATTAAATTCCTTAATTACAGCCACATTAGCTACACAAATAAGACACACAGGTTTACCAGCAATGTCTGTAAACATATATTCAGTCTCCCACCAGTGGTGCTGAAAGGCTCTGTTTTCAGAATCAACTTTTCTCTGCACCATTGTGAGGGGCTGGCTTTGCAATAACAGAAGTTTGACTTGATTGACACGGGAATGTTCCCAGGTAGCCTAGCATTCGGCAAGGAGGCTGCAGCACTGCATTATGGGATCTGTTGTTTGTGTGTTACTAGCACCTCATATCGCCAGGCCATGCATAACAATAATAAGAAATCTATATAAAATGATCTCGCAGGCAGGATATAAATGTACGCTGGGCCGGATGTGGCCCGCGGGCCTTGAGTTTGACACATGTGCCTTAGGAGATATGCCATCAGAAAAAAAAGTTTATTTTTTTCCTGAAGAATATCTTTTAATCAGTGGCCATTTGAATTTTGCTATAGAACATATTGCAAAGCAATATTAAGGTTAAGCCTCTTAGGTCAGCGGTCCCCAACCCCCGGGCCTCGGACCGGTACCAGTCCGTGAGTCGTTTGGTACCGGGCCGCAAGAGTTGAGGCTCAGGTGTGAAATGTATGGTTTTCAGGGGTTTTATCGGTTTTCAGCGTTATTTTGTTATCGTTTTTATCATTAACTCGGTTTTCCTGGGTCTTTTCACGTGTGTTATGAATAAAATTATCCGCGACACCTTAAAGGCCGGTCCGTGAAAATATTGTCTGGCATAAACCGGTCCGTGGCGCAAAAAAGGTTGGGGACCGCTGTCTTAGGTCACCGCTAACGCCAGTAGGAGAGTACAGATTGTAGTTATCAGAAAAGCTTTATATTTTATGCAAGGGGAAACACAATAATGAAAGCAGCCAACTAAGGCATAGCGTTTCAGTAAATAGTAAATCCTTTTCTGTATTTAAAAAAAGGCAGGACTTGATTGGTTATAATGTAAGTAAGTAAGTCTTCTAAGGATGTTCTACGACACTGAGGTGGCGTCTGCTGTCTTTTATGCTGTGGTCTGCTGGAGTTGTGAAATGGCAGAGAGGGACAGAGGGAAACTTAACAAACTGGTCAAGAGGGCCAGCTCTGTCCTGGAACGGTCCGCTAAAGTCTACTGAGCAGACTGGGGAGGAGAGGATGTTGTCTGTCCATTTTCATTAAAATGCAACAAACCCACCTGGGATGATCTTGTGATCAACAACAGTTAAAACGTTAATTCACCTAGTATATTGTAACATCGTGAAACATGTTCATTCCTATATTACATTATAAGCTAACAAGCATGCTAACAGCTAACCATAACTGTTTTCCTGTAGAAATAGGAGACACTAAACTGTCTCTCTTTTTTTTCTCACCTTCTGCTCTTCCATTAATAAAACAGCATCTTCGGGAATCCCTCGGCCACACAAAAAATCACTTATATCCACCATATTTCGTGAGTTAATTCTCCACCTGCACAACTGGACACATCGCTGTCACTGAAGCTGGATGCCTGCAGGTACCCACCTCAGAATTCTGAGAAAAAAGTCAGAATTTTGAGATTAAAGTCAGAATTCGGAGATTAAAGTCTGACTTTAATCTCAGGATTCTGGAAAAAAAAAAAAAAGAGGTGTGCCCACTTTCTTTCTTTTTTCCAGTGGCCCTAATCCTCTTCTGTACATAGCTTTGCCCTGCTAAGAAGCACGTGTGCTTGTGCAAAGGCATAGCTCGACTGGCCCACGGGCATACCGGGCATTTGCCTAGTGGGACGATGGTGATTTTTCATTTTTATGGGTCAATGATTTTTTTTTTCTAAGGGTATAAACAATAAAAGGTGGTGGATTGGCCAGATGCTGGCAGATGTGTAAATACAGTCAAGCCCATAATTATTCATACCCCTGACAAATTTTGACTTAAAGTTATTTTTATTCAACCGGCATGTTATTTTTTACCAGAAATTGCTCAAATGTAAATAAAGGCTAAGAATTTTTTCCCCCCGCAATAATGCCTCCTCTTCATCATCTTATTATCTTTTGGGAGACACTTGTGTCATTTCCAGTCAAAAAATAACTTGCTGGTTGAATAAAAGTAACTTTAAGTCAAAATTTGCCAGGGGTATTGTTACAACCCGGCTCAAAAGCCGCAACATAAAAAAGGAGACGAATAGCAGAGTGTAGGTGAGAAGAGGTTTTAACTTAAAATTGAATACCAGGTTGGTTAAAATGGCTGCACTGTAAAAAAAAAACTGTCAAATTTACGGTAAAATACCGGCAGCTGTGGTTGCCAGGAATATACCGTGAAAAAAATGTTGAAACTGTAAAAGACAATACGGTATACTGGTTTTGTAACCCTAAATTTTAAGGTAGACAACGTATTATTTTACCAAAATCATGATAGAAAAAACCAAATATATTTGTCAATTATACAGCAATTTAATGTAAAAAATGTAACTTTCCATAGCTTTTTACGGATATTTGCAGTAAAAAAAAAGTTATAATATAATAATATTTACAGTAATTTGTTGTTAATTTAACAGTAATAGGATAGACCCTATTATTGTAAATAACTGTAAAAATAACAGAAATATGTTAAACCTTATTAAAACCTTTGACAGTAAAAAACACTGTGAAATTGTATAACAAATTACAGCATTTTATTTTGACCAGATACATTTTACGGTAAATTCCTGGCAACCACAGCTGCTGGTATTTTACCGCTAAAAATACAGTACAATATGAGGAACATAAATGGTTTACCGTACATTTTACATTTGCAACCGCTAAATATAGAAAAACCTAAAGATGCTCATATATAACCAAGGTAGTGAATATTACTGATAAACAATGAGAAAATATGACATACCATTTGAAAACAGACTAAACATATCATTTTCTCTATTCCTACAAAACAGCATAGATCTTGAGAATACAGCATGTGTCCATATATATGGCTGGTAATCCATGGAGGAATGAATAAACATGAAACAAAATATTACCTGCCCCTGACCTATCAACAGTAATGAGTCACTGGGTCCTGCCTTGGTGAAGGAAAGGACTCAGTGGAGTTTCTAATGCGCATGGTGTCGAAGATACAAGCTCTGCAGGAGTACTTCAATGTCCATCAGGAGTTCACTTTGGACTGGCAGGATCCCCTCTGCAGCAAAAGATGGACAAAGTTTGATCAGTGCTTGAGCAAAATGCACAGAAATGAACAAAACGTGCTGCCAAAAACAGGTCTAATGATAAATGATTTCTTAAGTGTAAAATATACAGTTCTTAAAGGATAGCTATTGTCAAAATGCAACCTGGGCTGTTTTTTTTTTTTTACTGTAAATGAGACAAACATATCTAAAAGCATAATTACGACAAACAAGCCGTTTTTGAGATTGACCGTGATTTTGTTTTGTGGTCAATAGCCAGTGAATGGGAATACTAGGGGGCCGGGGCATAAATTTGAGCGCATCAAAATCGATACAGTAAAAAAAAACAGCCCAGGTTGCGTTTTGGCAATAGTTATCCTTTAAATCTACTCAGGGCTCTAGACTAACTTTTTGACATGGGCGCACCGGTACACCTAACTTTAAAAATTTAGGCGTACCGGCACAAAAGTTAGGCGCACTCAAATTTTTGAACCGCATCGCTTATCACTGCAGTTTTACATGTGCACTTTCTTTGGGGGGAAGTCCATACAGACAATATTCATTTCTAAATTATTAACTAACAATCTTGTGCTTAAAGTGCCTTGTCAATATTGTAGAAAATGTTAAACTTAATCATCATCTTGGCCTCCTCTGACGACCTGTTTGCTGCTGCCTGCTGCTGAAAGGCAGTGGGGAGAGGGGACACTTGGGCAGTGCATTTATTGCAGCATATAATGTGTTTTCTGGATACACTGTGCTTTTTCAGCATTCAAAGATTGATGGCACCGTGTCAGAGCTGGCTATGAATTTCAGACGGATCAGGCCTTAACTTAACAAAAAAGTTATCAATAGTTCTTTTCATCTTTTCTTATTACCCACAGCTACATCCACTTCTGTCGGGCCTAGGCTGCTCACTAGGGCTGGGTATCATCACTGATTTCTATAATCCATTCGATTCCGGTTCTCAAAGTCCCGATTCGATTCAGTTTAGCCTCAGACAGTCAGAAATATTATAATTCTGATCATTTATCAGTACTGATACATGTGAGACTTCATCCGAATTGTGAACATCACAGCAGATGCCTTTGTGTCAAAGTAACAGAATAAAACACAGAAAAACATGAAGGAGATTTTCCTGGTCTGGTTTTTTATAGCAGATAACCTTAAAAATATTCTGCAATTTTGCATAATTTTAAGAAGTTTAAATTTCTTCAGTATTGAACAACAGAAATTAGGCTTTCTTGTCCGAGGTCATTTAAGTGAAAAAAGAAAAAGACCGCGCTGTAAACAACGGTAGACTGGTGGGTAGTAAGCGAATGAATAATGCAGAAAACAGATTTGAGACGGGAATCTGTTCTTGAAGTACAGAGAGAGAGAGAGAGAGGGAGCTGTGCATGAAGTGTGATTTTTATCGTGGTGGAAGCAAAACAGCAAAAGTCAGAGGGAATTCATGACGACATTGATCAAATGTGATGCGTAGTTTGCTGCTTCTTTTGCTGCTGGCTCGGCGAATTTTGGTTGGAGAGAGACAAAACCTGCAGCTCAGAATCAGCGCAAAAAGACGGAAACAGCGCGGACCCGACGCATCAGAATCGCTAAGCTCCGACAGCGTGTCCGTGTTCGGGCCGTGGGGTGAGAAAGCCGAGAAAGACAAAGCTGATTCTGATGCGTCGGGTCCGCTCTGTGTTTATGTCTTTGTGTGGAATCCGTTAATGAATTGATATCGCTTTATTCAAGCTACTCACCTCTCTCTTCCACCTGCACTTTCAACTGGACCACGGCCAATCAGAGAGGTCTCGCCCCTGACTATCTCTGATTGGTTTAGTCCGCGATAGGGCATATGTGTGTCTGTTGTTGACCACATGGAGAGTTGCATGGATTTCTTTTTTTTTTTGTTACCTGAAAATATTTTTTTTTAGTCGCACCACTGAAAAATTTGGTCGCACTCTAGAGCCCTGCTACTTATGTAAAAGTGATACATAGACAACGCAGCCCTAATCACAATCATAATTTGTTGGAAAACGTATTTAAGTTTCCTATTGATTTATCATAGAACTTGAAGTTAATGGCTGAATGCATGGTGATGAGACCTATCATTCAATCTACATTTTATAGCGTATGAAACTGCTCACCTGGACATGAACCTGAGCTCGGCCGATTAAGATTAGTGTCTCCTGTCCATCTTTCTTTAGCAAAACTTGAATAATACCACTGCTTACCTCTTATTGAATCTTTGGGTGCAGACTTAATTGAAGAGCCTCGTATAAACAGGCAGGGTGTGATGTTTAGGGAAACCAAAGAATACAGGTGCCATCATTTCTGCCAGAAGACTCATGGGGTGCAACGAAGCTTTCATTGTGGACTGGCTAGATACCTTCTGCATTCAGAAAGAAAACAAGAAGGGCATACACCATAAACAATAATAACTGACAAAAATAATGAGACAAGAAATTAAAGTAACAAAATAAGTGCAAATCAAGTTTCCCTGTGTTGCAGTGTAGCTGAATGTTTTTCAACAATTTGATTTACGGTAAAACACATACCAAATATTTCCAGCCAAGGTTTGTTTCAATCTTCAGCATGTTTTTCCTGCCATTGTCTTGAAACTGTTTCATCTGTCCCTCTCATTTGATGCTGTTTACAAAAACAAAACAGCAATATTGTAAAGGGAAAAAGGAAAATGAATTTAATGGAAAAAAAGAAAAAAAGATTATGACCTGAAATCTCACCATTTCCTGAGAGTCACAGGTCCTTTGAGTATCCTTATGGTTTCTGCTCAAATTCAGTGTCTGAAAAGGGCAGGAACAAAACAAACTTTTTTAATCATAATAAAGACAAAATAAGATTTAGAGACAGACAAAAAAATGTGTAAAATATTTACATTTATATTTAAATATTTACACCGAAAGAAACAACGTGGCTCATTCCAATGCAGTTTACAATGAAGCACGTAGCCCCTTAATGACTGAACTACCTTACCACAGAAATTACAGGTTAACATAACTCCATGTACTTTGGTAATTCCTCCCTAGCAAATTAAGCACGCCAAACACAGAAACTAATCCAGAGCAATGCTTCCCTCGCGACAGTAATGCTAACTCAACTCACAAATGCTAACTAAATTCACAACCTCACTCATAAAAAACGAACTGCTAAAATTATCTATAAACGCTGGGCTGGTGGATTTTTATAACAGAGATAACTTGAATTGCATGTACTCACCTCACCTCGAACTAATTGTAAGCTGCCAGGATGTCTACAAATTCCGAAGATGCTGTGGTCCAAGCAGCAATAAATGGCGCTAATATACGAGTTCAAAACTGTGTCCGTTAGCCAACTTGAGTCTCCTGCATGAAAAAAAGGCGGTTGGCACACAGCTCAGCAGCGTGCCGCGCTATTGGTCATTTTCAGGTGACGTCATCCGGCAATGTAATGTCGCTCTTTGTTTCTTTAGGAGGAGGTTCGAATTTGATCAGAAGTCACGTCTGCAGACCGCTGCAGCCACGTCTTGCCTTGCTTCCCCTTTTTTTGGTGAAATGGTTCGCTCATACTGCACAATGTTGCTACCAGAATTTTTTTTCTGTACACAGTTTACCAGCAGTTTAGCTACCAATCAACAGCGATCACACAAACTCAAAATTTAAGGCGGACCCACTTAAGGTGGTCTGATAATATGGCGTGAAACACAAAAACATCAAGTTGTTTTAAAATAATAATTAAAAAAGATTATTGAAATCAATTTTATTCACAACCATGAACTTTATTTTTAACATCTTCTTTTGCTGTTGATTTTTTTAATCAGAAGGTTAACAATGATATACTGCAGGCCTAACTTTTAATCTGTATATCAGTATCTGAATTTTAAAATAAAAAAAAATACTATCAATTTTATTGTCTTTCACTGCTGATATTTGCTTTTTTTTTCTTTTTTTTAAATGGTATTTACTGGTTGTATTATTACAGTGGACCCTATTTTTTTAACATCTTGCTTCTGTGAAAATGAATGTTTTTGTTTGCTTAAAAATCTACAGCTTTATACTGTGAATTCCAATGTGCACAACCCCAAAAGATGTAGTTTTACTCAAATAATACCGTAAAATTTTTCAAACATTTTCAACATTACAATATTTAATTGTAAAATGTATGCATGTTTATTTGTTTTCACAGACAATATTTATAATTTCAACATTTTATTACAGTAAAAAACAAAGTTTTATCCAGTCTCACAATTAACGGTTATTCAATCTATTTAATACAGTAAAAGGAAGTTTTTGGTTTTACGCTCCATTACCGTTGGAATTTGACGGTGTTTTGCCGTATATTTTACTGACTTTTTTTACAGTGTGGTGCCACCAAGGCAAAGACAAGTGAGCTCCCCGGAAGCTTGCCTCAGGTATGCTTTTATCCACACCTGACTAGGTGTGGCCAATTAGCACCAGCTGAACACATTGAGATGATTAGGGGCTGCAGAGGGACGTAACACCTCCTCCCTCAAAAGGGTTCCTCTAGGACCCCTAAATTTATTAAAAGCCCCTCTGAAGCCTTCAGGTCCTTGACCCACAAACCTGAAATAAAAGTAAAAGCTAACAGAAGCACAGTGTTCACATTATAGTTGGCATCTGTAAGCATGGATGGGCATGAGGATTTGAAGTTGCCACACTGAACACACACAAAAAGTAACATGTGACCAACACAAAGGAGCACAACAGTCAAACCCAAAATGATTACCTGACCTGCTACAACACAAAACCAAAAGTAGCAACAAATAATCACAAGTGATCTGTTGTGTCCACCACACAAACAGTCACATACAAGTGGCCCTATACCACAACAAGTTACTTTAATCCAAAAAGTTCAGTAAAGCAAGCACACTAGTGACCAACCACAAAATGGAGAGCTATGGTCACACAATGATCACATCAAGGGTGGCCCAGCACCCCTCAGTGTTATTGCCATCACCTGGCCAACAACACTCACAAGTGATCCAACAAAATAGCCATATTCCCCACAACACTAAAGGTCACAGCACAAAACACTCACCTCATGAGGATCTCATTAGTATCCATCAACACTGACATATGCACACACAGTACACATTATGCCAACTTAAAAACAGCCTACCTGCCTCAGCTACAGATCATAATAAATGACTGGTCTCAAACCTCCTGCCAAGTTTAGTGCCACTGGTTCACTTTGAGCAACTCCCATCCTAAAATGCTAAAAAAAACAAAAAACAATAAGACTTTACCTGTCTAGTCTTCAGTGGTGTACCGGGCTCGAGGCACCTTTAAACGCAAACTCAAGGGTAGGCAGCAGACCAGGGGTACAGTCTCCCACCAAACCCTGAAGCGTACCCCCACCCAGGATAACCACCAAACACAATAAACTAAAACAATAAAGCAAAACAACAAACAAGTGCTTCAATGGAAGGGCAGCACAGCCACCCAGCTGAAACACACTTACTAAAGGGATGTTACTCAATCACAGTGAACACCTTTGCTCACCCACTTAAAAGTCAAACAGATATTCAGACTCCACTAAAATGTCCAAATAATCCCGGACGAGCACCCACTTATGTTACGACCCGGCTCAAAAGCCGCAACATAAAAAAGGAGACGAATAGCAGAGTGTAGGTGAGAAGAGGTTTTAACTTAAAATTGAATACCAGGTTGGTTAAAATGGCTGGTGCCACCAAGGCAAAGACAAGTGAGCTCCCCGGAAGCTTGCCTCAGGTATGCTTTTATCCATACCTGACTAGGTGTGGCCAATTAGCACCAGCTGAACACATTGAGATGATTAGGGGCTGCAGAGGGACGTAACAGGTATGAATAATTATGGGCTTGACTGTAACTCAGTTGTTTGGTGGTGGCTATGGTGGAGCTTCCACAGATTCAGTAACATTAGCAAGTGGTCGAGGCCAGCAGGTGGATAAGGGAAAGGTGAGGCAGGAGGAGGACAGACCCGAAGCGGCCGCTGGTCCGAGTATCAGGGGAACTGAACTTCAGGTGAGAAGGTATGACCTGCAGTCTATCTGGGTGAGATATAAACCAAGTTTAGGTGTAGTTTATTTTCATTGTGCTACCTTTTTACAGTCAGTTACAATAACTCGTACTGCGTTTTAGCTAGCATGACGGAGTTTCTATAGGGCTTTGGAGCGATGTCACGGGAGGGGGCGTGACCGCCGAGGCGCCATTTTAGCAGGTCAAACAAAGGGCTAAAGGAGCGAAAGCACACGGATAGCATCAGCAATGGTTCGCACTTGCTGTGTTGTCCGTTGTAATGTTAGATCGCACGACCGGGAAGGGAATAAGCTGGAAAATGGGCTCTCTCTTTATCGTGTCCCCACCTGAAAGGAACATGAGGGAGCTCATGTATCAGATGTTACTAAAAGACGGCGTCTAGCCTGGATAGCAGCTGTGAGACAAGCTGATATCCAGTTCTCCATCCATCCACAGATATCTGTTGGTGTGCTCTAGACATTTTCATCCAGGTAAGTTCTAAATAAGTTCATATTACTCTTTATAGCCTATTAGTTTTATTTTCAATGCACTCTGAGGTCATAGCAAATCAGAACAAACATCCTAATGAGTGATTTTGTAGATATAGAGTTGCTAATTGTTTTTTTTTATTATTAAGATAAGATAAGATAAGATAACCTTTATTAGTCCCACACGTGGGAAATTTGTTTTGTCACAGCAGGAAGTGGACAGTGCAAAAGTTATGAAGGACACTTAGAATAAAATAAAATAAGAATAAACTGTACAGAATAGAATAAAAATAGAATACTATATACAGTAGAATAAAATAGAATAAAATATACAATAGGATAAAAATAGAATACAAATGCTATATACAACAGAGTGAAAAATACAGCGGTGCCAGAAAGATTATTGCACATTTGTGTTATTGCACATTTGTGGATGTGTGTGTATGATCAGTTAAAGTCTTTGTTGTGGAGTCTGACAGCAGTGGGGAGGAAAGACCTGCGAAATCTCTCCGTCCCACACCGTGGGTGCCGCAGTCTCCCACTGAAGGAGCTGCTCAGTGCTGTCACAGTCTCATGCATGGGGTGGGAGATGTTGTCCAGCAGGGATGACAGCTTAGCCACCATTCTCCTGTCACTCACAACCTCCACTGGGTCCAGAGGGCATCCTAGAACAGAGCTGGCCCTTCGGATCAGCCTGTTCAGTCTCTTCCTGTCCCCAGCAGAGATGCTGCCACCCCAGCAGACCACACCATAAAAGATGGCTGAGGCCACCACAGAGTCATAGAAGGTCTTCAGGAGTGGGCCCTCCACTCCAAACGACCTGAGTCTCCGCAGCAGGTACAGCCTGCTCTGCCCTTTCCTGTAGAGGGCGTCTGAGTTATGAGTCCAGTCCAGTTTGTTGTTCAGATGAACACCAAGGTACCTGTAGCTGTCCACAGTCTCAATGTCCATACCTTGGATGTTCAGTGGTTGCAGTGGAGGATGTTTGTGCCTGCGGAAGTCTACCACCAGCTCCTTGGTTTTACTGGCATTGATCTGGAGGTAGTTCAGCTGGCACCAGTCCACAAAGTCCTGAGTCAGTCCTCTGTACTCCTTGTCGTCCCCATCAGTGATGAGGCCGACTATAGCAGAGTCATCAGAGAACTTCTGCAGGAAGCACTGGGTGGAGTTGTGGGAGAAGTCTGCAGTGTAGATGGTGAAGAGGAACGGAGCCAGAACCGTTCCCTGTGGGGCCCCCGTACTGCAGACGACCCTGTCCGACACACAGCCCTGAGTCCTCACATACTGTGGTCGGTCGGTGAGGTAGTCCAAAATCCAGGTAGTGAGGTGATGGTCCACTCCAGAGTTCTCCAGCTTGTCCTTCAGAACCGAGGGAAGAATAGTGTTGAAGGCACTGGAGAAATCAAAGAACATGATTCTCACAGTGCTCCCAGCGGTCTCCAGGTGAGCGAGGGAGCGATGTAGGAGGTGAATGACGGCATCATCCGCTCCAATGCCAGGCTGGTAGGCAAACTGAAGTGGGTCCAGTGATGAGCTCACAAGGCGCCGAAGCTGAGCCAGGACCAGCCGCTCCAGGGTCTTCATCAGGTGGGATGTCAGAGCCACCGGCCTGTAGCTGTTGAGGTCCTTGGGGCGTGAAGTCTTTGGCACTGGTACAACACAGGAGGTTTTCCAGAGCTGTGGGACTCTTCCCAGCCTCAGGCTCAGGTTGAAGAGGTGCTCCATCACACCACACAGTTGGTCCGCGCAGGACCTGACGACCCTCGAGCTGATGCCATCTGGACCCGCTGCCTTCTTGCCATTAATCCTCCTCAGTTCCCTCCTAACCTGGGTGGTTGAGAGAGACAGGCTGGAGCCTTGTGTTGATTGTGTATTGGATGCTGTTGTTGGGGGTGGGGAGGAGTGAGCAGGGTGAATAGAGGAGGTGTGAAGTGTCTGAGGTGTCAGAGGTGGAACAGCAGCAGTGGGGGTGTTTGAGTCTGCAGTCGATGTTGGAGACTGCCTCATGGCTGAATCAAATCTGTTGAAGAAATGATTCAGTTCATTTGCCCACCTCACATCCCTCCCAGGCAGAGAGTTCTGATGTTTGTGGCCCGAGATGGTTCTGAGGCCTCTCCAGACTTCACCAACGTTATTTTGCTGAAGCTGGTTCTCCATCTTCTGCCTGTAGCTATCCTTCCCATTCCTTATCAGTCCCCTCAACTCTCTCTGCACCCTTTTCAACTCCTCTTTGTCTTTGGATTTGAAGGCCCTCCTCTTCTGCTTGAGGACAGCTTTAATTTCCGGGGTAATCCAAGGTTTGTTGTTGGAGAAACACCGTACAGTCCTGGTAGGTACGGTGTTATCCACACAGAAATTAATATAGTCCGTAATGCATGTAGTAAGGCTGTCGATGTCCTCTCCGTGGTCGTCACAGATCACCTCCCACACAGTCGACTCAAAACAATCCTTAAGAGCCTCCTCGCTCTCCTGCGACCATCTCTGTACTGTGCGGGTGGCTGGTGGCTCCCTGCGCACTAAGGGCTCATACACAGGGACAAGGTGCACCAGGTTGTGATCAGATCTGCCCAGGGGAGGGAGAGGTGATGAACTGTATGCCTCTTCAGCATTGGCATACAGTAAGTCCAGTGTTTTATTGTCTCTGGTTGGGCAGGTCACATACTGGGTGAAGGTGGGCAGTGTGGAGTCCAGTGAGGCATGATTAAAGTCCCCTGATATTATGAGGAGGGCTCTCGGAGATTGTGTTTGCAGTCTGCTGACCACTGAGTGGAGAGTGTCACAGGCTGCATCCGCGTTGGCCGAGGGGGGGACATACGCTGTTATCGCGATAACATGCGAGAATTCCCGGGGCAGGTAGTACGGACGCATGCTAACGGCTAACAGCTCAATGTCTCTGCTGCAGAGTTGTTCTTTTACAGTGATGTGCCCAGGGTTACACCATCTGTCATTCACAAACACTGCCAGTCCCCCTCCTTTCCTCTTACCGCTGTCTCTTGTCCTGTCCGCTCGAAGCAGCTGGAATCCCGGTAGTGTCACACTCGTGTCCGGAGTTAGCGGTGTTAGCCACGACTCCGTTAGCATCATGATGCTACATTGCCGGTACTCCCTCTGTGACCAGGTTAGCGACGTGAGCTCATCCAATTGCAGGCAAACCAGTCTATGAAATGAATGAAACAAATCCTGACTGGGTTCCAACGCTACACATGGGGCACTACGAAATCCCTGCTTCAAACTACATGCTACATACCACCATGCCAATCAGATTACTTCTTCCATGTGAGGGTGAAGAGGTGACCCTTCTGGATAAGATGGTGAAGGTTTGCTCCGTACATGTGCCCCAGTGTGGTGGTAAAACCAGGGAAATATGCTCTTGTTAAATGCTCTTAAAAATCTTGTGTTGTATATGTAGTGATAAGTTTTTCAGAGACAGTAAATTACAGAATGCTAGTAGTGGGTGATATTATTTAAATGCTGTCATGATTTTCTGTGAACATTTTGTGATTTGTAAACTATAAACAACGTGGATTCTACATTGTTACTGATGTGATATTCTACAAAGTGGTTTTAATTTAAAAAAAACTTTTCAACTTTTGAACAGTGGTACTTAGTAAGTACATATTCAGTAAATGCAAATTATTTACATGGCAATGCTCTTCAGCCACAAATGTAGACCCCCTAAATAAAACATTATGTTCTGTTATTCAGAACAGAACTATGCTTGGAAAAATATTTTCCCATCAGTTCAGACAACTCCTCCACAGTAGCAGGTGGAATTTTTCTTTTCTGAGGACGGCTTCTTTTATCTGTCACTACAGATGGTCTGTTTATGTTTTGATTGAGAGCCTTTTTTGGGGCAGCTAAAGAGGAGAAGTCCATCTTATGGCCAACCACTGACTGTATCTTGGTCATATTACCCAGCAAAACCCAGTATGCAGGTTCATCTGTAACAGTCTTTGTACCACAGATCCTTACTGTTGCTTCTACTTTAAACAGAAGAGCAGTGACATGGCTGCAGGTCACCGCGACTCCGGCCATACAGGTGCAGTGGGCGTCTTCAACCTTCCCTGTGATGCTCACAATGACCCATGGCTGCAATGCTGGTTCATTCAGTCTTTGAGAGTGCAGTACCTGAAACACACACAGACAAAGTTCATTTAAAGACAAAAACTTTAATGGGGCAAGGCCAACACAAATGTGTTTTATCTACTTTCAAATCCATTTATCATAAATGTAACAAATAAAGTGTTTAGAAAGTTAGCACATACATGTAATTTTTTTTCTTTTTATGTATCCATCTATAGAATGCTGCATGTTATATTCTAAATCTGCCTGGGTTTTTTTGTTTTTGTTTTTAAAATCTGCCACCAAAAAGTATTAATGCAAGGGTGTAATCGCTTCAAGATGGAGAAAGCATAAAGTTCGACTTTAAGTGACAATTATAAATCACTTAATATGATAAGTCATTAATCAATGTATAAAACCAAAATAGAATGTATTTTTAGTTACACAGGACACAAACAAGGAAGCAAGATGTATAATTAGGATTATTTATAATAAATATGAATTAATTAGTGCAATTTCTTTAACCATAGGGAATAATTAAATCCTTCAGGACAATGTCACATCAATGCACTGAACTCACCATGTTATCCATCTAACAGAGCCTCCACATGTTCTCACTGTAATTTCCCCTCATGAATGAATTTATGTTTGCAATAATCTGAATGTTCGGAGGGAAATCAAACACATTTTACTCGCAGTACTGAAGCTGACTTACCTTTGTTTAAATGACGGCATATTCACAACATGGAGGCTTAAAAATAGTCAAATCTTGTACCCAGTCCTTGGTGAATTGGATGTGCACCTCCAGAGATTTATAATTGTGAAATTAGTTCGCTGTGTGTGCGCTGACTCCACAGACAAGGTAGGAAAATTTATCAGGCTAAGTCAATAGCGGTTGGTCTTCAGGGTTTCTACTCCACTGCCGTTATTTCATACGGGTCCACATTTCCAATGCACGGTATTTTTTGCAAGTACCGTCTCTTTGCATCTGGACGCAATCTGTCTCTATAAGGTCCTTTTTCTTTTGAGCTGCTTTTAAGTGTGGTTCGTAGCAATCTTCCTTCAAACACAGTGTGTTTGTTTTGATTCGTGGCCTGCTAAAATGGTGGCGCGCTCCCACAATGCATTGCGGCGTGACGTTAACTACAAAGCCCTATACTGCTGAGTGGGTGCTATGATGTTACTGATAGTGAACTTTATTCATAAGGTTTGTTATTAGAGAACGGAATCATCTCGTATTCAGAGAAAATATTACGTGTGTCGTATTGAGGTGAAAAGTAAAGCAGTTTGTCCCGGATTTCAGCTAGAATGAAAAAAAGACACAAAGCTGGAGTTATTCTGTGTCTTTACGCTGCACAGCTGCTTCTTCTTCTTCTCTCATTCTCTCCCCCCTCCCTCTCCTGTTGCTACTTCAATCATGAAACTAATCAATGATCAGCTGATCGGCTTTTCTCTCTTGTTTGTTTATCGCCCACTTTGCGCCAGAAAGAGGAAACTAGCGGAGGTCGCGCTTAAAGAACAGCAGCACGTTTAAGCTTGATCAGCTGTTGTTAGAATGTATTTAACATTACTTTCTAGTATCAGCTGATGTTTGCTGGAGCCACAGCTGTAACAGCTGCTGGTCATGATATCGGTTTGGATATGTGGTGAGAGGGAAACATGAAGATGAAACCAGGAGATGTCCTTACTGAATCATCAGAGCTGAACAGGCAGGTGATGGAGAAACAGGTTTACCTTTTAGGTGACATGAATGAGTTTCTGAGAGATAAATAACACCAAGATCCTTTTTAATGTAGCAGACAGCTGATAACTGTGCAGTCTAGCAAAGTTTTTCCAGGTAGGGCAGGTAGGGGATTAACAGGGAAAGGGGAGCACAAAGAAATACTTTTCTTTCTTATTCTTATTTAAAATCTCTAGCTTTTAATAAATAATTATATGAATCTTAAAACCAACGTTTTCACCTGATGTAAAATGTATCGAAATCCATTATTGTACGTTGTAATTTTTTTCAGGGTCCCATTATAGTTTCTTCAGAAGTAAGTACTTTATATGATGCCAGTATTTCCCCACATTTTCTAGATTCTGTACCAGTACTGTGTAAAATGCCATCAAAAAGTCAATTAAGTTTTATTCTTTCTCACCAGTCTTTCTGTCTCCTTTCACTTTTTAATAGTTGCTAATTTACAAAAAATATTTTGTCCTGCCATGCTGTTTATAGATTTGGTAAATAAATAGTTTATGAAAATATCACGAAATCTGTCATTTATTATTTTTAATATTCAGTAATGATCACGTCTTACCTCTAGTCTTCTCTGTCTTAATTTCAGGTTTCCACCATGTGATGTAGATAGTTCAGGAGTCTTTTGGTTTCTCGACTCGACCAAGCAGTCTTTTGGTTTCCGCTAAGTACTGTTTAGAATACCAGAATAGGGTGGATGGTGTTGTTTATTAGGGCCGATTTTTTGTCCCAGTCCAGCCATGTACAAAGGCCATGCAGCCTCGAGATTTACACTCGGCTTGACACGGATATACGAAGAATGAAGAGACCCTGCAGCGAAATGAAGAGCTGAACATCTGACTGTGCGCCTCTTTACTCAGTCTGACCACCTGTTGACACCTGTTGTTAACATGGCTAACGCTAGCATCACTGCACGTATTCCCGTTATTTTAATTTCATTTTAGCTTATGAAAATTTTTAATTCGCAGCTGTACAAGCTAGCTACATGTTTTGTAAGCTGCTGTGCTCTTCACAAATAAAGCTTGAGCAGCTCAGACTATTAAAACCAGCACTGAGGCCTGTTACATTTATACAGTGTTAGAGCAACTGATTTCAGTTCATTTAATATGTGAGTGCACAGATTCATTCTCAACTGGACATAAATGATCATCAGAGGTTGTATATTAAATAATTCATCAAATCCCAGCCTCTAACACAGTGCGCTGAATTTTAGCATTAAATGTCCAGTATATTCTAATCTGTACAATTTAAGCATTCACTGCACCTACAGTATCTACACCTGTGTGGCAAAGATATAGATAATGAAAAGTAATTATTAATAAAATATACAAGATTTAGAATTTGATTGAGTTTAGTACTTTTCTCTGTATCCTCTGTGCTTATAAACCATTAAATTCTGTGATATAGGGCTATCACATGATCAAGACGATCAGTAGGTGGTTGTGGATTAAGGTTAGTAGGTGGTGCTGAGGTAGAGGTAGGGGATGGTGTAACACACTTACTGCTGCATGTCACCTGCTGCACATTAGGACTCAACTCCTGTCATTGAAAACCCAAGGCACTGACTGCACTAAACTGAGGGCACTTTGCCATGCTCCAGCAATTTCTTGTGGACATCAGCAACTGTCCACTGCTGCAGGGGCTTGCACTTGAAAATAAGAGACAGTTCTGAGTCTGGGCAGTGACTGATAAACATAGCAGTCAGCTCTTTGTCAGAAATGTAAAGGACTTATTTTGTCTCTTGAGACAGTCTTCTGTCACCTCCATGGCTCTGTTCAACCTGAGCCTGTAATCTAAGGCTGTTTCACCTAAGTTGGGTAGTGTTATAGCGGACGCCCTGGACCACTATCTCTGAAACATGATTCGGTACCGGTCAGAGACGGGGAATGATATCAGAGTGGAAGAACTTTATTTACCACGAGTCCACATCGAACGCACACTCTCGCTGGCAAGTAAGGATGTGGTTCTGTAAATAATACAAATAAGAAATAACATAAACATCTCTCTCACTTGTTTAGCATTTCTCACACTTCAGTATTACAAAGAACACCATACCACATTACAAATGGACAGAACCAGATACCAGAAAAAGAGCTTAGCATAATAACATAACAGTATGGCATAAACATAGAATCATAATCAATTTAGGCCAATTCCCTCATTTGTGAGTCAACACCACCCTCTAGTGGACACAATTGCTAACTCAAAGGCCGCCATGTGTACACAGGCTTTATAAACAAGAACAGATTTGTATGCTAGCTTAGTAACTCCATCAGGTAAAATCTTTGTGAACATTAACTCTCCACAATAATTAAAACAACTTAGAAATGAGGAATATCCTGTGGAGCCAGGCTACTACTTACTTTATTCCTACAGCATAGCTGCTAACACACAAGGCAATAGTAACAGATGTCTACATTGGTACATTAACAGCAACAGAAATAAAATACGTTCCCAATGTGAGTTGCTCGGTCTATGAACGCACACTTGCCTGCCTTAGTCCGATTCAGTCCAAGCCCATAACTTGCCTGCAGCAGGGTTACTCTTCGACTACACTGTTAATTGCCACAGCAAGGAGAGGACGGGTGGCTATTTGCCCCTGGGGGAATCATGCTCCTCCCATGCAGGTAACGCATGCCCTGGCAGGAGGACTTTTTAACAGGTAGTGTTGCATAAAAGTCAGCTAAAGGCATCGTTGAACAAGCAGTGTCACTGAAGTGCTGCTTTAAGACCTCAAAAATGGGCTTTGGGCCCCTCTCAAGACAGATGGCTTACTACTTATGCCCACCTTGACTATTTCTCGTGCCCACCCCGCCAGCTGATGAAGTGCTTACTTAGCACTTCATCAGCTTGTTCAGCAACTGGTACCCCTCTTCTCTTAAAAAAGGTCATCATCATTTATTCCCATTTGTGAACACTGGATTTGTTACAGCCATCCCCTCTAAAACACACAGGTTCTTTAACATCAGACTTTACAATCACATTCAATGGTGAGGGTTCTGATAACAGACCCAACAACACTGTTTCCCACGCCATAGCCCAAGTGAGATTCAATACAAGAGGCAATGCTTTCCCCAATGGAAAACCCAATTTGTGTTGCAATCTCTCCATAAAGGTTCTCTTTTGTGGGATCAGTTTCTGATCTAGCATTATGTAGAGCATCACAGTTCCCATCAATAGGGTTTTCATTTAACTCAGCAAGGACAGGCTTAGGTGTGGATGAAACTGGGGCTGTCAGCCACCTTGCTCTGCCCCTGCCAAATGAATGCAGTGGGGTAAAACCAACTGTCCCCCTCCCCCTGCCAAAACTGGGAAAATCTGCCGTGGTTCAGCAATGTTTCTCTCTCTTTTTGTTCACTCCCCAAAAAGAAAGCACGGAATCCCACCTCAATGTCTCTAAAGAACACAGAAAATGCCGGGACCAAGAGAAGCTAGTCTCCCTCAACTTTTCCACCTTCCAGGAAATAGATGGAGTGTTGCGGTCGCAAGATCACAGGAGCTTGGGTCACAGCACCAGTGTAACCGGTTTCTGCTGCATCCCACTGCAACGGGTCGGCCCAAACAGACTCCTCAACTCTGCGTTGTGTTTTTAAGAATACAAGGAGTCTCTGATTGAACGTCGTCACTTTATTTCCAGAGGAGCTGACGGTTCACGCGTTAATGCTTTAATCACAGGAGTCACACATGTTTGAACTGTACCATCTGGGACCTCTTCTTGTTTAGCACTCATAATAACATAAACGCAAAATACTCCTTCTCTTTTGAATAGAATAGAATAGAATAGAATAGAATAGAATAGAACAGAATTAAACTTTATGGTCATTGCACATGTCACAAGTACAAGGCAACGAAATGCAGTTTGCATCCATCCAGAAAGTGCTTTAGCAATAATATAGGTATATTACAGAATATAGATCTATTATAGGTATGTTACAATATACACGGTATGAAGGTATGTTATGAATATGCTATAAGTATGTACAGGCTATAGCTGTAGTGAGTATACAAGCTATGTACAGGCTATGAACAGGTTATACATATGGTTACAAATATGAAAACTATACAGATTGTAGATATACAATTGCGAGTATTAATAAACAGCTGTAAACGGTTGCAAAACTATAATTATTGTATTGTACAGTATGATTGTCTATACAGAATTTACAGTAATGCAGTTGAGATCAGTGAGATATATGGATAAATTATACAGTAGTTATAAAAAGTGCCAGTTGTTGTAAGTTCAATGGTTCAATCTTATTATTGTGTGTATGATGGTACAGTCGGCCATTTGTTTGTTTTGTCCATTGTGTGTGTGTTCAGTTATGGGTGGCTGTGAGTGTGTGTATGTTCGGTCCATGAGTTTAATGTGGGTCAGATGTCAGGAGGCAGAGTTCAGGAGTCTGACAGCTGAAAGAAAAATAGCTGTACCGGTACCTAATGGTCGTAGTCCGGAGGCTCCTGTAGCGCCTCCCAGAGGGGAGGAGGGTGTTGCTGTTTTGTAGCAGTATATACACCTGAGACTGTTGTTTGTTGTGTAATAGAAGTATGAACATGTATTTATAAGTTACACTTGTGTTTGAATCCTGCAGCTTATCACACATTTGATTTCCATGTGTGACAACTGCAAGTGTCCAGAGTGAGGACAGACTGAGGGAGCCACTGCCGCACATCATCTGTGAGGCTTTGCACCCCTGATGATCCACCAGGACAAACTCAGCAGTGTGTGAGGAAGAGGAGGAGGAAGAGCCAGCAGCAGCTGACAGATGGAGAGAATAGACAGACTGTTACCTGTTTGTGAAGGACTGATAGGGGGACTCATATCTGTGAGTCCCCATGCCTCCTCGTTGTGTTTTATTCCATGTTTTCCCCAGCCCGTTATGTCTGTGCTCTCCCCGTGCTCTCCCCGCTTTCTTCCCCTCCTGTCTGCGCCTCTGTCTACTTCCTGTTTTACTCTGACTGTCTCCCGTCAGTATGCGTCATGTTGTGTTTGCTCCTGCCCTGTCTTGTTATGATTATCTGTGTCAGCTGTGTTCCCCGTGTGGTCCCATGTCCCTCGTTATCCTTTTGTGTATTTATGTCCGCGTCTCCCTCCATTCCATGTCGCGTTCTCCCTCATGGCTGTGTTTCCCTGTGTTTCCTTGCGTTTCAGTTAATCGTTTCCCAGTTTAGTTTAGTTCTCTGTTTTCCCTTTACTCCTACAGTAAAGTAGTGCTTTTGAGTTTATTCCTCGTGTCTCCGTGAGTTTGCATTTGGGTCCTCACCTGCCTCCGTTAAGCAGCTAAATCATGACAGAGTGTCAATTTTACACTTACAGAGTTGATTTTAACTCTGTTTCAGATAGCGTTTGGTCCCACTAAAATTAGAGTAAAATTTACTCTTTGGTCAGTGTTAATTCTACTCAATTTAGTGTCAAAAGTTACAACAAGACATTAACACAACATTATGGAAATAACAACAAACATACAGGTTACAGTAACAGCATTTATTATGTGTCTCATTTCAGTGTCATTTGATTAACGTAACAGGATGTTCAATCAGGGTTCAAGATGGCTGCTAGGGTGCAGACACACAGCTTGGCAGGTCCTGTGCTTTTGCCAAAAAAACTACCTAAAAAAGCATCTAAAAACCCCTGGATCTTGACATCAACTTGTCTTTTTGTTTTTATACATTTTTATCTTCTGTGGAGTTCGACATGTCCAAGAAAGCTGGATAATTATACCATTTTCCCAGCCAAATGGAGTCAACATCTTTTGTTCACAAGATTCTTGGATTTTGGTCATGCTAGACCACCCCCAGGTAAACATGAACAATTAAATACACCACAATTGTCCCTGGAGATTCTGAAACTTGTTCTGATGCTACTTTTGGCTGGTGATATAGTACTAAATCCTGGACCTAATTCAAACATCAGTGATTTGGACTGGCCACAACTAATTAGCCTAGTTAGCCTATGGGCACAGCTATCTCTGCATTGCTTTCCACCTCAACTAACTGTGCTCCAACCACCGTCCCAGTTAGTAAGGCTACATCTGCAACTAATAGTGTTTACACCCCTGTTGTCCGGGCCTCCGTTTCTGCTGTTTGGGTTACCACCTCAGCTGCTTGGGCCTCCGCCTCAGTTGCCTGGGTTTCTGCCTCGGCTGCCTGGACCTCCGCCTCAGTTGCCTGGGTTTTTGCCTCGGCTGCCTGGGCCTCCATCCCAGCTGCCTGGGCCTCCATCTCGGCTGCCTAGGTCGCAATCTCGGCTGCCTGGGTTTCCACCTCAGCTGCCTAGGTTTCAATCTTGGCTGCCTGGGCCTACACCTCAGCTCCTTGGGCTTCCACCTCGGCTGCCTGGGATTCCACCTCGGCTGCTCGGGCCTCCACCTTGGCTGCCTGGGCTTCCACCTCAGCTGCCCGGGCCTCCACCTTGGCTGCCTGGGCCTCCACCTCGGCTGCCTGGGCCCCCATCTCGGCTGCCTGGGCCCCCACCTGCTGTACCCCAACTACAGTCTCCGGTAAAGGGTTTCTCATCATTAAATGCTCATAGCACTGTCAACAAAAGGACAAGAAATCCTGCTATTAAAAGTTACAGAGGAACAAAGATCTGCAAGACATTTAATCAGGCTAAAATAATCTGGGACACTAAAAATAAACCAAAGGGGCTTCTATGTGGACACATTAACATTCGCAGTATGTTACCAAAGCATGAGCAACTGGAACATATTCTAAGCAATTCCAACATTTCTATTTTGGGTATCTCTGAATCTTGGCTCACAAGTTCTTCTCCTGAGTCTGCGGTTGTCTTTCCAGAGTACACAGTATTCAGAAGGGATAGAATTGGAACAAGAGGAGGAGGAATACTTGTGTATGTAAAAAAACACCTGGATTCCTCTTTACTTAGTTCACCAATAGATGCTGAAATAGAACATATTTCTGTTAAAATCACTCTTTCCCCAGAAATGTAGTTTATGTTGATCTGTTTATATCGCCCTCCTTCCGCAAAGAATATTTTTTATGAACAACTACAGATATTACTTAAATATCATACTATAAACAATAAGTCTAATGAAATAATTGTAATGGGAGATTTTAATGTCAACTGGGACTGTAAAAAGGACAGAAAAACACTCAAGGACATAATGGAGACTTTAAACTTTACTCAACACATTGAACAACCCACAAGAATAACGAGACACTCTAAAACTAAAATAGATCTGGTTTTCAGTAATAAGCCAGAGCAAATTATCAAATCTTATAATTTTATCACTGGTATTTCAGACCACAATTTTATATTATTTTCTAGAAAACTTATAAAATCACGGGTTAAGCATCACTTTCATAGTTCATCTAATAGGAGATCCTTTCATGAATTTATACCAAGAAGTCAGCGACAAAATGTAGCACAAGCATTAGCATCAGTTAACTGGGAGTCTTTATTGTGTAGTGATGATCCACAATTCTGCAGCAGTCACTTCACTGACATTGTCAAGGATGTTATATCAACATACTCCATTAGAGGTCGACAAAAAATAAAGACAACATCTAATCTGCCCTGGTTAAACAAAGAGTGCAAGAATCTAATGAAAATAACAGATCAGTTACTAAAACAGTTCCTGAAAACAGGTCTAACTCTGGATAGACAGAGATTTACTTTAATGCGGAACAAAGTAACAAGAAGTTTGAGACAGGCCAAAGCAAATTTTTTTATAAATATAATTGAAAGAGCCAAAGGTAATGGTAAAATTATCTGGCAACACCTAAATAAATTACTTGGCCGTCATTCAAACAAAAGCAAAAATACAATTGAACTTTCTGTAAATAACTCTATTGTTAGAGAGCCTCTATCTATTGCCAGTAACTTAAACACTTTCTTTATTTCTTCTGTTAAGGAGATCAGTCAGAGCTTTGACTCAGTCGTATGCTCTGATAATGTGAATGATGTTGGTCAAAATTTGTTCACCATCACTCATATTTCAGACACTGAAGTTGCCAAACTAATTACAGGTTTAAAACAGTCTAAAGCACTTGATGTATATGGTATTAACACAAATTTTCTAAAGGAACATATGGATTTGCTTGTATGTCCAACAACTCATGTTTTGAATATGTCTTTCAAACATTCCATTGTTCCAACAGATTGGAAAATTGCTGCAGTTACACCAATTTTCAAAGCAGGTGTGAAGACTGACATGGCTAATTATCACCACATAAGAATACTCCCGGTCATATCTAAAATAGCTGAGAAGTGGGTGGTTAAACTCCTCACTGCTCACCTAGAAAACACCCAACCCTCATTACATCCATTGCAGTTTGGCTTTCGGGCACATCACTCCACAGATACTGCCCTGTGTATGTTAGTGGAGAACCTGAAGAGCTTGCTGGACAAGAGTCCCTGTGTTGGAGCTGTATTTTTAGATCTGAAGAAGGCTTTCAGCTCTGTAAACCATCAGATATTGTTGTCCAGATTGACTCAGTTTAATATCTCCAGTCAGGCTCTTCGGTGGTTTGCCTCATATCTCTCACACAGGAAACAGTGTGTGGTGTTGGACGGGGTTAAATCTCCATATATAGACTGTGATACAGGGGTTCCTCAAGGATCTGTTCTTGGGCCCTTATTGTTCTCTCTTTTTATCAATAATTTACCTGAAGTCTGTCCAAATATATTTGCTCAAATGTATGCGGTGGCAAAAGATCTTACAGCTGCTTTAGCATTAATGCATAGCTGGCTGGAGGACTCATGCCTAATGTTGAACACCTCAAAAACTGTCTGCATGTTTAACGCCCCTTAAACTTAAAGCAATCAAACATATTCCTGGATGGAGTAGAGCTTGAATTAGCTCCAGAATTTAAATATCTTGGGGTCATTCTAGACCCAACATTATCCTTTAAGAGTGACAGGGGATTTCTTTAAATTACCCTGCCGTTCTTCAGCTGAGACGTCTGAGTCAGAAAACACAACACTGCAGTTTCTTTTACTCGCGAGGACGGTCACAGAAGTGCTCGCACAGGAGACACTCATGGACTCGCGCCTTGTCACCGTCTGCGTTCTTTATTTATACAAGATTGTTCTGTGTGTATGTGTGTGTGTGTGTGTGTGTGTGTGTGTGTGTGTGTGTGTGTACAAAGATAACAACGTTATTCTCAGAACTCAGAGCTGAGGTTCCCCTTTTCTAAATCTGTATGTTCTAGAATAAAAAGAGGAAGCTGTAAGTTGTTTATCACAGAAGAGTTCATGTCAAAAGTTATTAGGTGAAAAGTCATGTTAGACATATGCTTAATGACAAATAATAAAAGGATACATTTCATATAGCTGATCACATATATAATACAATATTCTCTTAACATTCCCTGCTGTTTATCAGAGAAATGAAATGTACAGTTCATCAGTGAGTAACTACTTGTTTTTCACATTTTCAGTTACTACATCATTAGTTACAAATAGAAAAGAAGTCTTCATGATCTTCATTGATGTCAGTACATCTACGTATGCTGTGAATGATAAACTCATCATCTGTGAAATTACAGCTTTTAAACAAGGAATAACTCAAATAGAGAAAACAAAATAAAACCAGGGAAACAGTCAACAGTCTCTATAGCATCTGAAGCCATGTTTGAAGAATGTACATTATCTGGTACATAGGTGCAGCATGTGGTGTTGAACAAAACGCACAATCCTCCTTTCTCAGCCAGGATCATGTGCAGTGCTACACGATGTTGCATTACAGCAATTCTGAGAGCGTCTATTTCTTGATTTTGTCCCTCGTTGACCTTCCAGGATGCTTTGAGGAACAAGCCGAATCCATAGTCCATTATCTCACTTCTGAGAGCATGTTTTCCAACTCCAACTCCTGCCCACAGGAAGAGTGAGTTGAGTATCTTTTATCCAGTTGTCTAGAGTTTGAATTCTTCAGGTACGTCGGTTCCTCAGATTGAGTCATGTGGTCTGACTGTTGAAGTTGAGCGTTTCTTCCTGGATGAGGATGACGATGTTGTTGTTGTTGTGCACTTTACAAAAGTCATTCTGAAGGCGGTCGGAGATCAGAATTAGTGCACCTGTCCCAGGGTGTTTCCCATATATGGTTGTGTTACTGTGCTCGGCATGTGCGAGCAGACGTAACAGTCTTTCTCTGTGGTTTTGTTAAACACATATCTGTATCAGGCATTTTTCATCCAAAGATGGATGTGCTCTTGTGTCATGTCCATTAGGTGTAAGTTGTCGTACGTCCATCTTCTCTTTCTGCCTCGTGGCTCGGCTGCTGTTGGCATCAGCTGGGGTCCTGTAAGGGTGAGCCTTGTAGTCAAGGTAACCACCAGGGTTCCCCTTCACACCTACACCTGGCTGCCTAAAGTTGATCGGATAGAGATTGGAGTGCGGGCTTACCCGACGGGGGCCCCAAGAACGCACTTGCCACCCTCACCCCCGAAACAACCAAGCGTAGGCGCTTCCTCCTTGATGTCGGGGCTTCCTGGGACCTCAACCTTTTTGCAGTGGCTCTGATGTCTTCCAAGATAATCTCTCTGCAGTTTTACAGGCTGTGGGTGTTGTCAATAACACTTGGTTTCAACCTGCAAGAGACTGGAGAAGAGTCTTACGGCAGTTTATTGTTCAAAACAATATCCTTATTTTCTAGTAGTTTTGCCATCCATTCTGCCAGAGTTGTTTCTCTGACGGATTTTTCCATATGTTGGGATGAAATGATTGCATAAACATTTTGCAACTGAGATTGCATCTGCTTTTTTCACTGGATAAATCTCTGGCCATTTTGAGAATAGTCTATAATCACTAGAGCGTATTTTGAGCCTTGACTTTCACTTAGTTCAATAAAGTCCATGTGAAATGTGTTTTTGACAGATCATGCATGTCCTCACAAATTCCTTTGATGAAGTTTCAAAATTCAGAGTATAAAAGTGTGTATTAAGGACCTGGACTATCCCCCCTGAGGACATATGGGTCACCCCATGTGTCACTAATGCTGCTGTTCTGTCAAGGGATTTGGAAAGTATTGGTTTAACTTCACAAGTCATCAGATCATTTTCTAGTCGTGCTCCACACTTTAACCATTTCTCCTGTTCTGTGGTTGGCGCTGCTTTTTGTTCATATTTGCATAATGGATGCAGACATTAATGTGTCTACAGTTTGTTGTGAGGCTAACTTAGCTGCTTGATCTGCAAAGTTATTGCCTTTAGTTATTTCTGATTCATCTTTCTGATGTGCAGCACATTTACACAATGCTAACTGTTTTGGCAATGTAATCACTTCTAATAGTGTTTTCAGAAGATTTGCATGCTGTACTGGATGTCCAGTAGATGTAATCACTCCTCTGTTCTGCCAAATTTTTCAAAGTGACGCTGCTGAAAAAACATACTGACTGTCAGTGTATATATTTATATCTTGGCCTGCGTGTGTGAGGATATCAACGGTTTCGCTTCCGCAACTCTGTCTGTTGTAGTTACTGCATAGCCGATGGCTACTTTTAGACGATGAGTCGTCTACAAAACGTCAGTGAAACCAGCTTGTGGTGTACAGTAAATTTCGGCTCGCGGCTTTGTCTCCTCATCTAGTTTTGTTACACAGCAGTGTAGATGACCTTCTTCGGGTGAGGCCAAAGGTGTGCTCGGGTTCAACTGACAACATTTATCGATTCTAATCTGTGATTGCGACAATAAGATTCCAACATTTTAGAGTTGTCTCGCATGTGTGAGGTAAGACAAATTGGCTTAGATTAAAATTGAAGTCACTAAGTAAACTATATTCATCTGTAATACTAGTTTCAAGTTACTAAATGCTTCTTCTGTTTTATTTCTTTTTAGGTGCAAGACTACATTTTGACTTAAGGCATTTAGGTCATTTCTATTTTTTCAAAGAACTCACACATCTCACATATTTCAAACTGCTAAGTTAGGATTTGTTTTTGTTTTTGCTTTTTTTTCCCTTTGCCTTTTTAAAAACTTCTTTATGTGAACACTTCCCACAAGGTTCCATTCTTCCTATAGAAGCTTCATATACATCATGCACCAGGCTTCTAATCTCTATGTAGATGCATTGCTCACAGCTTTAAAACTAGACATTAGTAAATCATATGCCTAATCATTATTTGTCATTGTGATCCACAAGTATGATCACAAATTTATTTTTCAAACCAACAAAACAAACAAACAAACAAAAACAAATTGCTTATGGCATGAACGCTACACACATGAGTCAGGACACAAAAGAAAAAAGAAAAAGCTGCTGTCAGAAACAAAGCAGAAGTGTGAGGAAAAAACTGATCTCACAGGCAGCCACATATGTGAGCTTTTAATATCATTCAGCTTCTGCTCTGAAAAACAAAAACAAAAAAAATAAAAAATAACTTGCTGTGTAGCTTGCTCATTAGCTTAGTAGTGTCCACATATTTAATTCAGCTTCTCAAACCTGTAGCTTCAGCTGTTGTATACAGGGTTTGGCTTATTAGTTGTTAGTATAGGTTTGCTCTTCATCTCAACAAAGTCTCATCTAGGATGACAGGTTTACAAGCAGGTCAAGTGTCTCTATGCACTTGATTAGATTAGGTATTTTCCTTATTTTCTTCATCTCATATATCATTGTACTGAGGTTGAGCAAACCTTAAGCTTGAATCAGACTACTTTTAACAATTATCCACCTCACATCATAACTGACTTCTTATTAACTTCTTATTAATAGTATGTCATTATTAATATTATTATTGTTTTGTTTTTCCTTTTTTATAACAGCAATAGTATATTACAATATACTACTATACTACTAATATACAATAGTTTATTATTTTATATTTTATTATGTATCCATCAGGGGCCGGCGTGATCTGCAGCTTCACACCTTCCCAAGCTGGAGACATCTACCTTTTCACACACTTTCCTTGGCTGAACAATGACACAGCCTTAATATACCTTATGCATCTCTCTATTTTATTTAATATGTTTTCGTGTGCATTATCTGCATTCATTCATTCTATGCATTCTGGGCATGGTTGTCTACCCAATTTTGTTCCAGTTGGTAATACCAATTTACAGGTTGTTATCCTTCCTATTATTAGTTTGAATATAGTACAGATAAGCTCTAATTTAATTTAACCTTTTATTTATTCCACTATACATTCCTCTGTCTGTCTTTTGGATTAGGCCTGATCTGGTTTGTTGTTTTTCTGAACATTTCTCATCAGGTGTTAATTTTGCTTGTTTATTCTCCATTCTCAAGGATTTTGCTGGGCCGTCACTGGCACGCTTGACTTCAGAGTGGTTTACTTCTACTTCATTTCTAAAAAATGAAGCGGTATCAGTTTTACGAGATAAAACTCAACCGTTCTCTTTTGTCACCAGTACGTGAGCCTCAGCAAAGAAAACAATAAAAACAATGGAAGTAGTTCAGCAGCGTATTGTGCTGTAAAATCAACTTACTTCCAAAACACATACACAAAACACATATACATACACACAGATAGACATTTGCGCGCTAATTTGTCACGAAGTATTTCACGGCCACTTCTAAAACCACTCTAAACACAGTTCCTTGTGGCGAACTTAAACCTTATTTGTCACGAAGTATTTGACGGCTACTTCTAAAACCAATCTAAACTTAGTTCCTTCCGGCGAACTCAACCTATTTCACGTGTTTTTTCGAAGTAATTCCGGCTACTTCTAACCTATTTTACGCGTATTTCCTGAAGTAATTCCGGCTAATTCTAACCTATTTTGCGCATTTCACGAAGTAATTACGGCTACAGCAAACCTATTTTGCGCATTTCACGAAGTAATTCCGGCTACAGCAAACCTATTTTGCGCATTCTTCTAAACCCTTCCGGCGGTTTAAAACCAACAGTGTTTTCTCACCCTCAGTCGTCTTTTGCTGGTTGTTCAGGTCTTCTGGATCCCAGCGTCGTGGACCAGGACCGGCCTGGATGCGAATTTACGCCCAGGACTCTCACCTCTACCTGGAGAGGGCTGTCGACAGACTTCGGTTCTGGCTTTCCCACGACGTCAGGATGCAGCAATCAGACCTTATTGGAGTCACAGAAACGTGTCTGTTGTTTCCATCGCTAGGCTCGAAGGACCAATTTAAATGACAGGGGATTTCTTTAAATTACCCTGCCGTTCTTCAGCTGAGACGTCTGAGTCAGAAAACACAACACTGCAGTTTCTTTTACTCGCGAGGACGGTCACAGAAGCGCTCGCACAGGAGACACTCATGGACTCGCGCCTTGTCACCGTCTGCGTTCTTTATTTATACAAGATTGTTCTGTGTGTATGTGTGTGTGTGTACAAAGATAACAACGTTATTCTCAGAACTCAGAGCTGAGGTTCCCCTTTTCTAAATCTGTATGTTCTAGAATAAAAAGAGGAAGCTGTAAGTTGTTTATCACAGAAGAGTTCATGTCAAAAGTTATTAGGTGAAAAGTCATGTTAGACATATGCTTAATGACAAATAATGAAAGGATACATTTCATATAGCTGATCACATATATAATACAATATTCTCTTAACAAAGAGTCACATAAATAAAGTGTCCCAGGTACTTAAATTTAATAATCGAAATTTTAATCATATACGTAATAATTTAAATATGAATGTTGCAAAAACTTATTTTTACTCAATGATCATCTCTCATATGGACTGTTGTTTGACGTCTTGGTCACTTGCTTGTCCAACATCACTTAAAACTATTGAAAACATTTATAAAAGAAGTTTAAAACTACTTGACAAAAAACCGACTTCCCACCACCACTGTCATGTGTTAAAAAAACATAAATTACTGAACTTCAATAACTTAGTGAAACTTAAAAGAGTGTGTTTAATATATAAAGTCTTACACTCCCTTGCTCCACCACCACCAAAGCAGTTTATTAGGGATAAAGAACGCTCAGACAGGATTACTCGAGCTACAACCCGAGGAGACGTGTTTATACCCCACAGACGGACAGCATTTGGGCAGAACGTCCTTTCTGTTCAGGGTGGCCATCTGTGGAACAGTCTTCCCCAATCCATTAGACAATGCTCGACATTCAACTTGTTTAAATATGGCACAGGTTAAAAACTGGTTATGGACAAATCAAGTAATAATAATAATAAACTTTATTTATAAAGCACACTAAAAAACCAAGGGTATACCAAGGTGCTTGACAAAAAATAAAATGGGAAAAAGGAGATGGGAGGGAAAAGAGAAAGGACCTGGCACGTATCAATTATAAAACCTTGACAATCATAATATATAAAAGTAGTTAACAAGCATAACGGATAAAAATGTACCAACGCACACCAAATGTTAACTAGGTGGAAAAGCAAGATTAAATAAATAAGTCTTCAGCCGTGATTTAAACAGTGGCATAGAGTCAGACGCCCGGATAGCAACAGGAAGATTGTTCCATAAGACTGGGGCAGCTACAGCAAACGCACGGTCGGCGCGAGATTTCAGCCGAGAACGAGGTTGCTCCAAAAGAAGTTGGGTAGCAGATCTAAGTGCTCTGACAGGAGTGTGCAACCTAAGAAGCTCATTGAGGTAGCTCGGCGCCAAATTATTAATAATTTTGTAAGTGAAAAGTAGTACTTTAAATTGAATACGGTATTTAACTGGCAGCCAGTGCAAGCCAGCAAGAACAGGAGTGATGGAAGAAAACTTCCTGCTACCTGTCAAAAGGCGTGCCACCGCATTCTGGACAGTCTGCAATCTAACGAGAAGGAAGGAGGAAAGGCCAATGTAAAGAGAGTTGCAGTAGTCCAACCTGGAAGTCATGAATGTGTGAATAAGTTTTTCCAGGTCATTGTGCGAAATGTAGCGCTTAGCCTTAGAAATGAGGCGCAGCTGATTAAAACTAGACCTCACAACAGCAGACACTTGCTTGTCAAATTTAAACGAGCTATCCAGTAATATGCCCAAATTACTGGCATAATCAGAAGGGGAGCTAGCAAAAGGCATCAGAGCAGCACACAATTGGTCGCGGGGGATTTTACTATCGAACACCACGATCTCAGTTTTCTTTTCGTTCAGGACAAGAGAATTACTCTTGAACCAATCTTTAACCTCACACATGCATTCACGAAAATAGTGAAAAGACATAGCAAGATCATCAGTAATCTCAAAATAAATCTGTATATCATCAGCATAGCAATGAAAGGCAATATTATACTTCTCAAAAATTGCTCCAAGAGGGAGCAAATATAGTGAAAAGAGAATAGGGCCTAATACAGATCCTTGAGGCACACCACAGCATACAGGTACCGAGGAAGATGAGAAGTTGCCCAAATTAAATTAAATTATTTAAACCAGTTGAGGGCAGTGCCTCTTATACCCACAGTATGCTCAGGTCTTAGTAGAAGAATGTTATGATCAACCATATCAAAAGCAGAGGAAAGGTCCAATAAAACCAGGACCACAGAGCGTCTAGAGTCAGTGCTTACAAGAAGGTCATTGAGAACTCTAAGCAAGGCCGTTTCAGTGCTATGCCGTGGCTTAAAGGCAGACTGAAATTTCTCTGCAATGTTGTTCGCGTCTAAATACGCCTGAAGCTGAGAAAGAACTAGTCGCTCCAGGATCTTGGACAGAAACGGAAGCTTAGAGATTGGTCTATAGTTCAAAAGATCATAACAATCAAGATTCTTTTCATTTCATTTTCATAGAGAAAAATTCATTAAGAATAGAATGCTCGGTCCAATTACATCAAAACAGCCCTTAACAATGCGTGATGGGAGAATATCAAACACAGCATTGGTGTTTTTCAGTTGATCAACCAGCTGCTTCAGAAGCGAAAGTAACACGGGCTCAAATTGATGAAAAGTTGAATTACACTCAGAGGAAAAGACGGGATAAGAGGCAGACGAAGAAGAAAGCTTAAGGGATGAAACCTTATCTAAAAAAAGAATTTGAAAACGCTCACAAAGAGCTTGTGAATACAGTAAAGGCATATCAGGACAGGGATTAACAACAGAATTAAACATTTTAAATAGCATACAGGGGTTGTGACCATTAACCAAAATGACTTTGGAAAGAAAAGATGCCTTAGCCATTCTAGCAGCAGTTGGAAACTGCGCCATCTAATGATGCGTGTGATCATGTATAAGTTGTATAGTTTTAATGTTTTATTTGGGAATAGAATGGTGTGTATGTGTGAGTTTGGTGATGGAGTTTTTATTATAAATGAATTATGAATTTTTTATGAATTATTATGTCTATTTTTTAATGTTTTATGGACAACAGATGGAAATTAGCCCTTGGCTATAATCTGGCATGTTTACATTCATGTAATTTATTTTACATTTATGTTCATTAACATGCACTGTCCTAAATAAATAAACCCTTACAATTTACAGTAGCATACAGTACTACGATGAAAAAGCAATATGACGTTTCCACAATATCAATGTTGTAAAAAGTTGTTTGCAGAAAAGTGAAAAAGTTGGTAAGGGATGAACGGCATGATATACCAAAGATATGATGGGCCTTAAAGAGTTCATCAAGGGCTCCTACTGAACCTGCCACTTTGCATGGAAGTGCATGCTTGTCAATTACAATGAAGAAGGCATGAATGCTGCTTCTTGTGGGTCCTTGAGCAAGAATGTAGGACTGACTGCTTCGGATGATGTGTTGTCTAGATGCTGCTGTACACTGGTTCCAGCCTACAACAACACATTAAACAGCAGTATTTAGTGACTATGACAGTAGATTAGATCACCTCACTGTACATGAAAATGGAGGTGATGGAACGTATATTTTAAACATACTTTTAGGAATGTGATGAGGTTATCAACAGCTTGAGATGCAGACATCTTTCCTGGTCTCATTTGCCCTTGTGCTGATGGGGGTAGCAGATGTAGCAGCAGCAAGATAGCAGACATGTTACTGTCCCAGCCCTACAGACAAATAAACAAAGAATTATTCCAAAAATACATTCAATTGACAGAATTACCTATATAACCAACAATGGCAATTAAAAACAGTCACAGTCATACCATTCTGAATGGTCTGGATCGACCATGGCCTGGCCCACCAACTAAAGAAAAAACAATTTGACTCCTGCTTACAATTTACATCACTATCGTTTAAATGATATGTGAACTTACTTTTGGGAGTTTTTTCCTCTGCAGCTTTTCTTTGAATGGTCTTCAACCACCATACAAGGTATCCTGAACCACTTTCCGGATCGTAGTAATGTTCCTATGTAATTAAATACATGCAGAATGACAATGTTATCAAAATTTCTGATAGCAATTATGTTTTTAATGTTGCAAAGTCCCCTTTACTTACATATCCATGTTGTGAATATAGGTCTTGCAACAATCCCCTGCCCCTAATGTATAAATTCAATGATGACCGTCCCTCAATTGGCATTGAACATCACAATTAAAAATAATACAATATTAAAAATGTTTCTTTATAGCCTACATTTATGATTCTTACCCATGTGCTTCTGTCATCTCGGCCGCAAGTATGTTTACCATCTGTCTTCTGGTTGCATCTGTCAGAGATTTGGTTTTTGCATACTCTTGTATGATGTGTTCACCACCGGGCTTTGTTGTTAAGATTTTTTCAATCAGCTTAAATGGACATAAAATATAAAGTCAGAAATTTTTAAACCTTAAAAAAGACTAGAGAACAATTACATAAAAACACTTCACATCAAACATCCAGATTAGACTTGACAATGATCACTACCCACACCTTTTGCTTCATAGTTTATATGGGATGGCCTTTTAGATTGTCTTCCTTCAGTGGCAGCTGCTTCTTCAGGAGGGTCACACATTGTGAAGTTTAGAATGACTGTATCATCAGATGCTGAAGATGATGATGATAGAGATGAACCTGTGCATTAAGGAACATGACCAAAGCAGAAGCATTAAATGTAACTGTTAATGCTCTAATCTCAACCTTTAAATTTAATATAAACATATTTACGTACGTGAATGGTGAGTGATTACCAAGTTGTTCATTGCTCAGCATGACTCGGAAGATCCCCGGTGACCCCTTCACTATTTCTTCCATTACCTCTGCATCTACTTCTGTGTCCAACTGGTCAAACACCTTCATAGCTGTCTGTTACATTTTAGGCACACTGAAATAAGGTAAAAGAAAAGAAATGTTACAGGGTCAAATGGTGCTGATGAGATTAAGCTGAAGCATATAGGTAATTCTCATTCATTGTCAAAGTAAAAACAATTATCAACGTTAGAATATGGTTTTATAATGAAGTTGGTATATTGAACAAGTAAAAATTGATATATTTTTTTATCCTGATATTCTAACCTTCTTTAATGAAAGCATCAAATGTTAGGTCAGACAGCCTAA
This sequence comes from Pelmatolapia mariae, assembly GCF_036321145.2. Taxonomy (NCBI): domain Eukaryota; kingdom Metazoa; phylum Chordata; class Actinopteri; order Cichliformes; family Cichlidae; genus Pelmatolapia; species Pelmatolapia mariae. The sequence continues at coordinate 36,180,183 of NC_086231.1, forward strand.
CATACTTCTGCTGCTAACAAAGATCCTTTATCAGCCAGTGTTACTGCAAATGGGCCAAGTGTGACTAACATCTAATATTGTTTAATGACTTTAGCCTACTTATCAAGTATTGGTCTGCTCTGCAATTCACTTTATTTCTGTGAACAAGTGATATACAATAACATATCATTAACATCAGTTAATGAATACAAAATACATATTAGTTACTAAATAATAAGCGAAAATCTAAAGTAGTGTATGCCTTTGGCATTTGTTTAAAAGAATATAAATCAGTAGAGTTAACTTTATGGTAATGTTACCCACGTTTTCTGAAAGTTCGTTCGCTTACGGAAGCTAATTAGCGATTATTAGCTTACTAATAAACGCTTATTCAGTTGTTAAAACTATGGCATTAGACATGTGACAATTATATTATCTCGGCAGCATTTAGAAGAAATACATAGTTAACATGTTTTAGGTTCATATTAACTCAGTGAGAAGATAATGACATCTGAACTTTTAGCAACTGTTAGCATGTAGCTACTCGACAATATCATTAAACCTATGGGTAAATGCTGCTAACATGTCCTCACTCGACATCAGTGAAACTATAAAGAGCGACAGCCTACGTCTATTGCAGCATAACTAAGGGAGGATTCAGGGTCACCTGGTCCAGCCCTAACTATATGCTTTAGCAAAAAGGAAAGTTTTAAGCCTAATCTTAAAAGTAGAGATAGTGTCTGTCTCCTGAATCCAAACTAGAAGCTGGTTCCACAGAAGAGGGGCCTGAAAACTGAAGGCTCTGCCTCCCATTCTACTTTTAAATACTCTAGGAACAACAAGTAAGCCTGCAGTGTGAGAGCCAAGTGCTCTAATAGGGTGATATGGTACTACAAGGTCATTAAGATAAGATGGGGCCTGATTATTTAAGACCTTGTATGTGAGGAGCAGGATTTTGAATTCTGGATTTAACAGGGAGCCAATGAAGGGAAGCCAATACAGGAGAAATCTGCTCTCTCTTTCTAGTCCCTGTCAGGACTCTTGCTGCAGCATTTTGGATTAACTGAAGGCTTTTCAGGGAGTTTTTAGGACTTCCTGATAATAATTAATTACAGTAGTCAAGCCTGGAAGTAATAAATGCATGAACTAGTTTTTCAGCGTCGCTCTGAGACTCTGAGTTAAATCTTCACTATGTGACAAAAGAACTTTACACTGACTTTTAACTCTGATGTTAGAGCTGGTTTACTCCTCATAGAGTTGTAAATACTTTATCTAGGTTAAAACAGGTTTACTCTGAAATATTGACGCTCCATTTTTTTACTGTGTAGTCTCATGAACAACATTAGCTAATTGTCATACTAGCTAATCTTAAAATTACTGTTCAGTACAGAAATGAAGCCCAACAATCATGTTTTTACAGTCCCGTGGTCTCAGCCTCAGATACTTATCAATTCAAACAAAGCTCATATAAAAACAAACAGATGAACAAAAAATGTTCCCCTTCATTTCTGTCAAACAATGCTGTATGAAATGTTTCTAGCGGTTAGTATCATGGTTGCTAGGCAACCTGAGCAATGCGATGAAAGCTAGACCGTCCCATTTCACAAGCCTCGCGTTTCCGGTCTTCGAGGACGCGGCCCACATAAACCGCAAAGGCCGCGTCCTCCAAGGCTGCAGCCCCTGAATTGGGATACAGCCAGTTTTCTTCAGCTGTGTATTGGTTTTTCTTTACACACACGCCGGAGCGTCAGCTTCAAGTGCCATCACTAGCTGCCATGAGTGTGATGATGTTGGGATTAAGGGATAGCTCAGTAGGTAGCATGGTCGCCCCATGATAGGAAGCTTCCCTGAGGTACCCGTGAGCAAGGTACCGTCCCCACACACTGCTCCCCAGCGCAACTGATTAGTGGCTGCCCACTGCTTCCCTGAGTGAATGGGTTAAATGCAGAGAGAGTAATTTCCCCACGGGGATCAATAAAGTATACATTATTATTAATACAATAGATTTTTTTTAAAGCACAAAGCTGTCATATTATGTTAAAGCTTTAGGAACGTTTGATTATTTCAAAATCGAATAAAAAAAGAAATGTGTCAAAGTCCTTACAGTGAAACATTTAACTCATGATGAATGTTGCTGTCCTCCATTCCCTGTTGGACACACATGATCCTTTTATCAGCTACTGGAGCACAATGAAAAGAAGCTTTTCAAATGTATGTAATTAAAGCCTTTTCCACATATGGAAAATGTGGAAGATACACTTGGTGATAAAAACACACAGTAACAAACATTATCAGCTGCCGCTATTCATTCTTTTACTTACTTACTATAATATCCTATCCAGGTTAACTCCAGGAACTGGAGTACCAAATACTGAAGAATGACAACCTTTTTACCATTTTGTCTTTTTTTAAAGCTTTTGTCTTATGATATGATTTTTGTGTTTCCTAAATAGGAAACACATGCAGGATGGACATCCTATGAATACATTCAGCCAAAATTTACTTACTGCGGGCTGCACTGAAATAATCCACATCCATGACATTAATAAGACATGAATTAGTCAGTTCAAGATGAAGCCATGGCAAACCTGGTTTGCAACACTTTGGCCCATTTGAGGTTCAGGAAGTTCATCTGCAAAATAAGACATTAAGAAATTGCATTATCTTTGAATGTTCATCCCAGTCCATGTAACATGTACCCTTTTTGGTTTGGCAGACACACACCTGAGATGGCTTTCATTTTAGGATGTCCTAAAATGCACACCATATAGCTGAAGATGAGACACTGAAACGGTTTGTATGAGAAACAGAGAAGAGTCACCAGCCTGCCCAATCACTAACTAACTACCTTTACTGTCTTTTTTAAACAAACAGCTACATCTGCCAGCTGAACTTCAGATCCTGAAGTGTGTCAGGACAGGAAGGGATCAGCTTTATTTCAGATTTGAGGGATAAACTTTATACTTCACAGCTTGTGACGATTCTATTGTTTGTTATTACAGGAGCTGTAAACATCTACAAAACATGTTTTGTAGTAACTCCAGTTAAGTGACAGTACAATGGCTAAAGTACCGTATTATGTACTGTCTCTGAAAGCTGCAGTCCCGTGATAAAGTTGAAGACAAAAAGCCAAAGGGATTATCATTGATGTAACTGGTGTCAGTTACTCATTTTGGTGTTTTAAAGAGTTGCTGATCTCAGACCTACTAAATGTAGTCATCTGCATGAAGAGGAAGCATTAAATCAAAAGTCTTCTCTTGTATGTTATGTTGAACTAAAAACTTAAACCTTGAATTCTCTCACACTGTGTTATTTACCGTAAAGTAATTCAGAGTCATTCATACCAAAGTACCCAGAGAGGATATTCTATAGTTTAAATGTATAACATTCTACAGTCCTCAATATTATATTAAATCATTATGTAAAAGTGAGCCTCTGTGCATTATATGAGAATGATGTGAGTACTTCTAACATTACAGAAAGCAAAGGTCACTGTCACTTGTTCATGAAATGCTGGGTTTGTCCATCTTCTGGGGAGGGCCTAGCAGTCTGAAGATTTCCCTCTGACATAGTTGCTGGTGAAGATCTTGACTCCTGCTTGATCATTGCAATAAGCTTTAATCTTCCTGATGTCTCTCTCAATATGCCAAAAGAACATCACAACACAGGAGAGCTGTGATGAAAGAAAGGAACAGTTTTTCCAAACTTCTGGACAGCTAACAGCTGTTGATAACTCTGAGACTACGTCTACAAGTACACGGGTATTTTTGAAAACACAGATTTTTCTCTGCGTTTGGGCCTTTCATCCACATGCAAACGGCGTTTTGGGCCACTGAAAGTGGCCCTGCCAGGGTGGAGATTTTCAAAAACTCAGTTTTTGCATTTACGTGTGGATGAGAAAAACAGAGCATTACTCACGCAACATCAAAGGTGTGCGCTGTTTTTGACCTCACGCTGTGTGCCACGTTATTGTTTACATGAGATATACTACATTACAATGGCGGTTTTAGACAAAATACTGTTGCTGTTAATCCTAATATCTGCAGTTTTCACAGGCTTACATATACACACGCAGTTACTGTCCCTCCATTTAGAAAAACAGAGGCTTCAGAGTGAACTTCCGACATGGCTTCTACATTCAACACAGACGCTGTCACAACCCCAATCCCCACGTCGCTTCTGAATACATTTAAATTTTTTTTGATTAAATTTATGTTTGCTATATGCATTTTGTTCATTCCTAAGTTCTGAGTCTACACAACAGCAAAAATACTGTCTTTAGTTGTCAAAGGAGTTGCAAAGAAAAAGCGTCTGGACTTCTTTAAGTTGCTTGAAGACGTTTCACCTCTCATCCGAGAAGCTTCTTCAGTTCTAAGGTCAAATGGCCGAGAGTCCCAGATTTAAACCAAGTGGGAGTATCCCCCCAAAGAGGGACAAAGGACCCCCTGGTGATCCTCTGATCACATGAGCCAAGGTGTGAAAGTGGGTGTGGGACCTAATCAGCCAGGGTTTCGGGTGTGCTCATTGTGAAACCTGGCCCCACCTTGTCATGTGAATTCCTGAGGTCAGATGGCCCAGGATGTGAGTGGGCGTTAAGGCATCTGGGAAGGGATCTCAAAACTGGATTATAGATGGCAGACAGTTGATGTCGTAAACCACCGCCTCTGTTCAAAGACGGTCGCTCACAGTGGACATAGATGGCCTCTTTCACTCCTCTTTCAAACCATCTGTCCTCTCTGTCCAAAATGTGAACATTGGCATCCTCAAAAGAGTGTCCTTTATCCTTGAGATGCAGATGGACTGCTGAGTCTTGTCCTGTGGAGGTGGCTCTTCTATGTTGTGCCATGCGCTTGTGAAGTGGCTGTTTGGTCTCTCCAATGTAGAGGTCTGGGCATTCCTCGTTGCACTGTACAGCATACACCACGTTGTTAAGTCTGTGTTTTGGAGTTTTGTCTTTCGGGTGAACCAGTTTCTGTCTGAGTGTGTTGCTGGGTCTGAAGTACACTGGGATGTCGTGCTTGGAGAAGACTCTCCTGAGTTTCTCTGATACACCGGCTACATAGGGGATGACAACGTTGTTGCGTCTGTCTTTCTTATCCTCCCTCGCTGGTGTCTGATCTTCTTTTCTGTGCCTCTTAGCTGACTTTATGAACGCCCAGTTAGGATAACCGCATGTTTTGAGTGCTTCCTTTACGTGTGTGTGTTCCTTCTTTTTTCCCTCAGGCTTAGAGGGAACATGTTTTGCCGGGTGGTGTAGGGTCCTGATTACTCCAAGTTTGTGTTCCAGAGGGTGATGGGAGTCAAAGAGGAGGTACTGGTCCGTGTGTGTGGGCTTCCGGTAAACTTCGATGTTGAGGTTGCCATTCTCTTCAATGTGCACAGCACAGTCCAGGAAAGGCAAACAGTTATCCTTTGTGTCTTCCCTGGTGAACTTGATGTTTTTATCCACGGCGTTAATGTGCGCAGTGAAGGATTCCACTTCTTGTGTCTTGATTTTGACCCAGGTGTCATCTACATATCTGTACCAGTGGCTGGGTACTCTTCCTTTGAAAGAGCCAAGAGCCTTCCTTTCTACTTCCTCCATGTAAAGGTTGGCTACAATAGGTGACACGGGGGAGCCCATGGCACAGCCATGTTTTTGTCTGTAGAAGCCTTCGTTGTATTTGAAGTATGTTGTGGTAAGGCAGAGGTCTAACAGTGTGCAGATCTGATCGGGTGTGAAGCTGTTCCCCACACCACATCAAGAACTCCACCGACTTCACCGACAAGGTCGAGAAACTTACCCTGGATCCAGATGAAACCATGGTGTCCTTTGATGTAGTCTCTCTCTTCACTTGCATTCCCACCACGGAGGCAGTGGAGACTGTCAGAAAACGACTACCAGAAGACAGCTCCTTGGAAGACAGGACCAGCTTCACACCCGATCAGATCTGCACACTGTTAGACCTCTGCCTTACCACAACATACTTCAAATACAACGAAAATCTGGGACTCTCGGCCATTTGACCTTAGAACTGAAGAAGCTTCTCGGATGAGAGGTGAAACGTCTTCAAGCAACTTAAAGAAGTCCAGACGCTTTTTCTTTGCAACTCCTTTGACTACGATGACCTGGATGACTGAGAACCTTCACAGACACTGTCTTTAGTTATTAACATTTGAAATGATGAAGACACTTGAAAATGGCACTTGAAAAATAACACAAAATTAGCTGCCTTTCTAGAAAGAGAAAAACTTTTCAGAAGTATTTAAGGTTTTGTGAGGATACAAAACCCGGTTTACTGCATTTCATACAAAGCTCAAATGTGTCAATGACGGAGAAGAGAGCGTCTAAAAAAATTTCAAATATTACTATTTCTGTGACACAAAATAAACTTTTAAGATATTTTCAGGCAAGAATGTAGCTGTGTAAACTTCAAATATCTGCTTGGTTTATCAAGACATCACATATTTGCAAAAGTGCTCCAACGTTTTCGGAGATATCTGTTACCCACCAGCTCAAAAAATGACCTGGAAATCAAGACTCACTAGCCGATGAGAACATCTAACTCCTGGCACATCATTTTCATTGCTCTTCATTGAAATGGAAGAGCCATATGGAGGTCATTGCTTTATTTGTTGCTGTGGCTGTGGTTGTGTGCTGGGTGTCCACACAACAGGCAGGGAGAGTAACAAGACAAACTTATTAAGAAGACCAGCTCTGTGGTGAGAAAGTCCAGCAGGTTATGCAAAGAAGAATGCTCTCAAACAGTGGCGGTCCTAGCCTGTTTGGCGCCCTGGGCAAACACTCCCTCTGGCTTTGAACCTTTCTTGTCCATCTTCCATTGGTTTTAATTTTGCACTCCAGAACACCCATCCCCCAACCCGAGGATCACCACAACATAACCTAATAGACCTACATCTTAGTTCACAGATTTGCTTTGTCTAGGATTTATTTCTGGGATTTTGCACAACCCAGGAACAAATCATGAATACATAACGGGCTTGGATTTAGAACATTATGAATGAAATTTGCTGTATTTGGAAGCACCCCCCCCCCCCCCCCCCCCCAATCTCCCCTTTCGACAGGTTGTGTGTGAGATTTTAAATCATCAAACTGTAAATTGCAAATTTTTAAAGTGTTATTGATCCCTTTACCCCTAGTCCTAAAGTGTATATTTATTTTCTTACTCTTCTTATATTTATTGTTTGTTTACTTGCACTGCTGTAACTGGAGCCTCGTTGTCTCATCTCTATATACTGTACTGTAAATGGCGGAGATGACAATAAAGTTTACTTTGACTTCAGCAGCAAACAGGCGCACCGAGGGCTTTCGCGCTCACTTTTCGCATGAAGAATTTCGAAAAAACATCGTTGCAAATTATAAGTCTGTATCATGATGTCTGGTATTTTTTTTTGGTGGTTTGTTTTTATTTTCTTTTATTTTGCGAGTTGGTTATTAGATGCTGCTCCAGCCAGCCAGAGAATCCCCCGTCGCCCCGCCCTCTCCTCCCTGTGCTACAAGCAGCAGGCGCACCTCACAAACGGAGCGCGCCCTTACTCCCAGCAAATGGGCGATAGAAAACCGATCGGTGTCTATGCCATCCCCAATGGCATGACGTCGGGGCAGCATGAGTACAAGCAAATTTGTTTTTTTGCCGATGCCCGTGATGCCACCCGCCACCACGATGCCGCCCTGGGCAACCGCCCACGTCGCCCATATCAAAAACCACTACTGCTCTCAAATCAGATATCAGTTATGGTCAACCCTAGATGCCCACTCCATGTCCTGGAGGTTATCAACAGTAGTGGATTCAGTCAAAGATTGACTGCACTAAAATGCAAGTCTTTTTACACCAGAGGCTATACGACAGTTTCATGCACAAACTTTAATAATACAGTTGTATCCACATTTGCTCTTTCATCCACTGTTATTCTCTTCAGTACCTTGTACCAACACAGAGCACAGCAGCTACCCGAACGCTACTCCAACAGAGGTTGATTACGTTGTTAATAATTTTACCTCCTCGCTACAAATAACTCTTTCACAGGAGCTACAGTATCCAAAGAGAGTCTCAAATCAGAGGTGCTTGACTCCCAGTATAACTCCCAAAAGAGCACCTTTAAGCTGATAACTTGTAAGCCAGAGAAGAAATGGCATATCACAAATTTAGAAGACCATTATTTACCCTGGAGAAATAGTTTGCTGCTTTAAAAAAAAACCTCCGTAAAGCTAAAACATCTTACAAAATATGAACAGCCCTAGGTTTCTTTTCAGCACTATAGCCAAGCTGACAAAAAGTCAGAGCTCTGTTGAGCTTTAATGTTAACTAGTATTGACTTCATGAACTTCTTCAGAAATACAGTTGTAAACATTAGAGAAAAAATACTGTTGTGAAACAGCGAACAGATCATCTGCAGAGGAATGGCTTATTTGAAGAGTTTCAGTCAGGTTTCAGAGCTCATCACAGCACAGAAACAGCTTTAGTGAAGGTTACAAATGATCTTCTTATGGCCTCTGACAGTGGACTCATCTCTGTGCTTGTGCTGCTAGACCTCAGTGCAGCGTTCGATACTGTTGACCATAATATCCTATTAGAGCGATTAGAACATGCTATAGGTATTACAGGTACTGCGCTGCAGTGGTTTGTATCATATCTACCTAATAGACTCCAGTTAGTTCATGCAAATGGAGAGTCCTCTTCACACACTAAGGTTAATTACTGGGTTTCACACGGTTCTTTATTTGTAGTTAATATTGTTTTGCTGTTTGAGATGTCTGGTGTCATGTTCATATTGCAACATAATTATAGGTAAACACCATTAAATTTTTCATCATGTTGCATAAATTTAATTACATTTACTGAAACTATATTTTTGAAAGGGGGTCACAGTAAAACTTTAATGTGGGTTGTGACTGGGATAAAGGCATATTTTTTGTTATACGGTATCTGCGAAATGCCCCAACTTTAGCAATAGACCAGGTAGAGTAATGAAGGGTGACGAAAAAGAGCATGAATTGAAAGCGATGAAAGAATTTGTCCGTTAGTCTTCAGGCGATGAAAGCAAAAACCTGTTGTGTAGCATTCCTGTAATCCGCTGGGGAAACTGAGTGAGCAGCATTGTGAAATCTGGGAGAAAGCAATGTTCTTTAGCAATTACTGACTGAAACAGATTCCAAAGGTTAGTAGGAAATAGGATTATAGGACACACACGTCACCACCTGTCCACACCTAATATTTCTTCTCACTCTGAATAAGAGCCTGTGACGTCTCACCCTGATTTTATGACCAGAGACAAGTGATATGTTTCAGGACTTTTAAATTCTCTCCTAATAACACTGATCAATTTATTATGATCTGATGGTAGCGCTGGAATGTCATTAATTCTCAACAAAAATGCCTCTATGAATAATGCTGACGCAAAGCCTAATTAAAACAGGAACAACAATGAGAACAGTAAATTCTGTACCGCTGTGATGTAGGAGTTTAATACATAAGAACTGCTAAATTCTGAGTCTTTGTGCTCTAGCTCAGTTTCTGATTCCAGCAAAAGCCAAGTATAGGGACGCAAAGTACAAAGAATTGAAGATCCAAGTGTCAGATGAGCTGTGAAAAATGTCACGTCGGATGTACATAAAAGTTGCCTAAATTCTAAATGATTGAAGTACAACACACATTATTCCAAAGTCAAACTTGGTGAATTTTTTTTTTAAATTGAAAACCACATTCTTTTTCTGGTACTGTTCTAGTTTTTCTTTTTCTAAACAGTATGAGAAAAGTATTTCAGCAAACAAGAAGTGTCTGGGCTCCTGGTGTTCCTATCACTGAAAGTAGGCTTTCATAATTGCAATGCTTAATGTTGAACCAGATGTCTACTTATTGCTATGTCCCCAAGCATGCATCAAAAGAAATCTTTAAACATTCGACTTTAAGCCTAAAGCATGAGTTCTTTTGTGGTCTTATACCTTTATTCTTTGTGATCCTAACTTAAATATACAGAGTGAATTTCTGGCTCTCCCATCTATCCATTTTGTTGTTGTTGCTGATATGTTTATTGGCCTATGAATAACAGAGGCAGTTACTTGTTTTGCTAATGCTGATGCTGACTGGCCAATTTGGATAATATGTAGGTTTTTATTACTCCTTTTATATCTAGCTATTTGCTTTTTTGCACCGATTTAACTGGAGCCTCGTTGTCTCATCTCTCTGTATGCTGCACTGGCACTTTGACTTTGATTTGGTTAATTGACTTGTGAGTTCATTTCTCCAGTGTTCTCCTATGTTATTTCTCTTGCTGTGAGCATATTTGTGTTTCACCGCAAAACATTTCAACACACTAAGTCAAAATAATAAAATCCATAATGCCTATTTTTATTTGCATATAAATGAATATCTGCGCTGTGCTACGTTAAACACTTCGTGGTAGTTACATGGCAGAACAGCAATCGTGTAGAAAACCATACCTTCCTGTTGCTGCATTTCATGAGTACTTTTGGAATCAATGATAGAGTACAAGAAAAAACAGTATTTTAAATGGACCACAGACCCTAGTCCTAAACAGTCACCCAAGAGATTAAAGAGTACAACAAAACTCTAATATGACGTGAAACGTAACAAGAATGACATGTTACTTTTTAAAGCCTTTTTTTATTACCAGTATTTCAATGGTATATTTTTTATGGTATATCTGTATTTCTTTCTATACTTTGCTGTATTTCTACCATGTATTGGCCAAGCCAACCCATATTGTAAGAGATCTTTTTTTTTATATTAGCAGAACAAATACTTTACAAATGCTGTAGGCTTTGGCAGGAGATTACTAACCACTAGGTATCAGCACTGAGCGAGGCCAAGCATTAGCTTTGGTTTGCTGCAACACAGAAAACCTGTTTCTTTCTGCAATATGACACCTGAACAACTACTTACACACTGTGTCTGCAAAATACTGACTATCTTACCATTAGGATGGAATAATTATCAACATGCCCTCTTGTGTTTATATCCTCTGATGTTTATCTAAACAAGTATTAGTACCCAATACTAACAATATGGCCACTGATATTTCTTTGCTGTTATAAGGATTAGGTTTACACTTCTCTAGGCTTTGAGCTCTGTTATAGGTATCTAGGTAAAGTAATGTTAAGAGAGCTGGACACTCTTAACATTCTACAATTCTGACTGGAGCAAGGGAAACACTGGCATACAGTGTGCTGACTGCTGTCTGCTCCTAGAGTTTCAGAGTAAGAATAATTTACAGCACCTCTAAAGTCAACAGGCAACATAACTTCATTAAGCTATTGCCATTGCTGGTAACATGAACTGAAGGCTATGAGCACTGATAAGACGTTTGGCTGGTATGGTTTGTTTTAGCTTGGTAGAGACTTTGGAATCAGAGTAAATTAGAAACAGACACATTTAGGCCTAATCTGAGCTGCTTTTAGGACTTACAGCTCAGTTCCTCCACAAACATGGGTCAAAAGGCTTGATATGTTGCAGTCTACAAGCATAGTCTAGGTCAGATATGGCCCAGAAGTCATAAACCTGGCTAAATATGTGAGCCAGGTCCATAAAATAAATGTCAGTCATCCTGAACATCAAGGCTAAGATAGAAAATGCACATATTTGGGGCAAAAACTTACTGCTGAATATTTTGGATGTACAAGTCATATTTTCATGTTCACACGAGTATTAAAGACACAGGTTGATCAATACAAAGGTTCAATTAAGTTTTTCTTGTCATGAAAATCTTTCTCTGTGCTATTCCTCTCTCTCTCTCTCTCTCTCTCTCTCTCTCTCCCTCTCTCTCCCTCTCTGTGCCTGTGTGTGTTTATGTGTATAACCTGGTAAATATGAGGTTACCACTTAGCTTAGTGTGTGTCAAACAAGGCAGCTGGGTGCAGTAGAACTTTGAAAAACCTACATAACATTCTTTTATCACTGTTGGCCTGTGTTGACTGGTAAAACTGATAAAGGTACCTGTCCACACAGGACAGGTACCTCTTTGTGTCTATTTTTAGATTGTGACTATTTGCAAATGTCTATCACACACACCCCTTCCTCACTGATGTGAAACGTGTCTGTGTCAATACCTTGACATTTAAATATGTCAAGTTAGTTCAAAAACAGTAGAAATGTACAAAAAACATAAGTACTTCAAAAGGGATCTAGAATAAGAACTGTAATGGAACAAAAGAAATGTCAAGCAACAAAAATCTAAGGAAAAAGAAACCCATAAAAGCTTGCCCAGTCAGTGTACAAAATATGATGTAGAAATATAAGCGAAGAATAAAAGGCAGGGCAGGTTCGTTTTGTTGATCAAGTTCTCAGGAAAGTGGGGGAGGAGTAGCAATGGAGGCGTGGCCATGTTCAGGTGGAATTCCCCTGAATTTACCTGAGTCCATCCCCCACAACTATAAAGCTCAAAAGGTAAAAGCAGGTACATTTTTTTTGCCGTGGATACAGAGATTCCGGCAGGCAGAGAGGGCAGTGGTACTCAAACAGCAGAACCAAGCAGAATCCTGACACTGGATTGTCTTAGGACGTCTTTCTGTTTCATCATATTGTGGCCAGTGTTGTAATCAGGTAAATTATATACATACCTAACTAAAATAATCGCTTTATGCTTCAATGATCCTGCTTTTAATAAGTTTTGTTTGCTGGTTTCCTGTTTGCTAGTTTTTCTGGTATGTAAACAAGCATTTTCTATATTTCACAGTGTCTCCATGTCATCGCCGTGCCTCAGCACTGTTCTGACTCATGCTAACCTAACCATGTATCAGACTGGTTTGCCAGATGTGCTGCAACAGCAGGCCACTATGCTTTCCAGCGTCAGTCCTCTGCAAATCAGCAATCCAGCATACAGTTCCAACATAGGTGGTGAGAAGAGACATGTTACTTCTGACCTTTCACTGTCATACAATTCACGTGTTTGGTTGATCTGTGTCAGACAAAAGATTTTCAAAATGTTAAGTCTCTTGGCTTTGAAGCTTTAGTTAACCAGGCCAGTCTAGTTTTAGCTAAAGACTAATCTCACAGTAAACAGACGCTCTATTTCAAACTTCAGCCAGCTTGCTCACCTTTGCTTTGACCTTATTTAGACACTTACTTAATGATTTACCAGCCAAGTAATGTTTAACTCAGCATAACCGCATAACAGGAGAATGCTGTGACCTCATTGTTAAAACAGTTTCACTCTATTTGTTTGACCTTAGAGACGGGCTTCAGAGTTAAGCTAAACAAAAAGTGCCTTATTGTCAGATTCAAACCTGTGTGTATGAACCAAGATCATGGTTTTTATGAAAATATGCTAAATTTCTGTTAAAGCTTAGTGTGTACTGTGTATCTGCACAGCTAAGGAATAATAAATAATCCCTGGCTGTCACTGCAGGTCAGGGGTACAGGCAGATCAGCCCTAATTACTGGACAGCAGATCATGTGTTGGAGTGGATCAGTGACCAAGTAGAGAGCACCAAGTTCGATGCAAACACCCTTAGTCTGGCAAACTGTGCCATGGATGGCTCCGCCCTTTGCCAGATGAACCGGGAGCAGATGATTGGGATCTTTGGTGTGCAGCTTGGCCCACACCTCTATCAGAGTCTACAGGAACACAAGACCAAAATGCCTGGTAAAATGCTTATGTTATTCAGGAACAATTTACTGAAAGTAACAGCTGAAAATATCCATACATAATTGAACTATTTTTAACATCTAGCTATGTGAAGAAGAATTATTTTTATGTATGAAAAATACATGTAAACTGTTTCTCGTAATCTTTCCTTCCCCAGAGATGCAGATGTTATCAGGACAAGAACTGAACGAGACCTGTCAGCTCTTGGACAACTTCTTGGACAACCTTGGACAAAACTTTCCTCTACTCAGCACAATTAAAATTGGTCAAGGTACATCTTATACAGATATGTTCAAAGTTGACATATTATGTGGACTAGGCTAATTTGCTAACTTGCTAATTTCTACTTACAGCTGAAGAAGCTGTCAACAAAAGAGAATTTGACTATCAGGATGACTATGATCTGACTACTCTGACCATGGAACCAATGACACCACTGAGAGATACTGGCTACCTGTCTGATAATCATTCTGACAGCGAGTACAGCTCCTCCTCCAACAGTTAGTATTTTATCTTCATATTTGTCAAGACTTGTTATCATTCAAGTTCAAGAATGTTATCAAAAATATATCTCTCATGTATTCAGCTGGCATGTTTGGCTTTCCAAGCATCGGTTCACCAGAGTCTGGCAGCAGCGAATCTGACCCCGAGTTCTCTTACCCTCCGATTTCAAGTGAGTGAACAGGAAAAAACAACAACAACAACAAAAAACGTTTGAAGTTATTTGCATTCCCTGTATTTAGATTCATTTCTGAAAAGTCACCATTTCATCGACAGAAGTGTACATCAAGCCAGAGAAAGGAGAGTCCCGACTGAAACGACCACGGGGGCGACCTCCTAAAGTCAGCAGAGAGCACAGCAGCAACATATATGACAATCCAAAGAAAAACAAACATGGTAAGCCCACAAATGCTGTCTTACTCATAATGTAAACAGTTTCAGTAGGCATGCATCTGAACACTGAAACTATTTTACAGATTCTATTTTGCATTTAATTTGCATCTTTACTAGACCACAGATATTTATCTTTTCTTCTTGCTTGCTTTATGCTAATACAGCATGCACATGCAGACAGACATTTAGCTTATTTTATCCCACTGTCTTCAGCACCTCGTGGCACTCACCTGTGGGAATTCATCAGAGACATTCTGATCCATCCAGAAAAGAATCAGGGCCTAATGAAATGGGAGGACCGCCGTGAGGGTGTCTTTAAGTTCCTCAAATCTGAGGCTGTGGCTCAGATGTGGGGCCAGAAGAAGAAAAACAGCAGCATGACATATGAAAAGCTCAGCCGTGCAATGAGGTGAGTTCTTGCAGCAGCCCTTCCTTTACTTCTTCCTCAGTCTCAACAATTTAATCAGATATTTGAATCAGATATGATTCAGAAGAAAATATTGTAACAAGGCTAAAAACACATGCTGCAGTAACAACAGTAACAGCTTCTTCACATTTAAGATACTTTTTAGATACTTTTGCTTTAACTATGAATCCAACTTTAGCCCAACTAATCAGAGTTGTATTGGATACATAGCTCCTCCAGGTCACAAAAGTCAGAAAATTGTTATGGCAGGCTCATTAAGACTCTTTGCTTCACATATAAAATGCTCAGTTGTTTTAAACTGAGCACCAGATGATGAAGGGGATGATATGCTATGTGCTGAACCTCAAGTAACTGAAACTTCTCCATCTGCAGGTATTACTATAAGAGGGAGATTCTGGAACGAGTCGATGGCCGGAGGCTTGTATACAAGTTTGGAAAAAACTCCAGTGGCTGGAAGATGGAGGAAATTGGTATGGCTATGTAAGACATTAGTTACTAAGTGGGTAAGAACTGAAAAGCCAGTCAGAGCAGTAGTTCAGGAACTATAAATGCCTAACCATGTTGCCTGTCTGAAAAAATCCTTGCTGCCCCAAATGTTTAAGACACTAACTTCCTCTAGAAGGAAGGTGTTACAGAAAATGTAAGCCAGTGTTTATGGCTCTAGTAGGTTTTATGAACCAATATGACGTTTCACATGTTTTTAAATTGTTTTAGATACTTGTGAGTGCAAGTACCTACAGTAAAGGCTGAAAAAGCAAACCTCTTACAGATGAACAGATTTTACTCTGGTATTTACTTGTTTTTGTTGATGCAGGACTCTCATCTTCATTCGCTACTGTAGCACTATAAACATCTTTTTTGCCATTTTCCCATATCACAGGTTTTTTTTTCACGTAAAAAAACATTGTGTGTCTTAGTGTAACATAAGTTTGGAAAAACAAAAAAACTTGGCGAGAAATAAATGTAGGTGAAGTTACTTCACATTAACAAAGTAAAGATGTGCACTACATGTCTTTTGGTATCACTTATTATAAAGTGTGTTTACACAATGTTTGAGTAAAGAGTAGTTCATGAGTGTCTGAATTTGAACATGACTGGTTGGTGTGAATCAGTCAGAAATTTGTTGCAGTTTGTGTGATTGTTTTAATGTAATCATCTCTGGATTGATGAGGGGAGTAAATCTTATGTCAATCATTATGTGAATTATGTGAATTGCATGGCATATTGTTTTTATGGCTTTTTGTATAAATAAATTTTGACATGTATCAACTTTCTGTTTGGGGACTGTTTTTTTCCACATACTTTGTTAATTACAAATAAAAATTCATTATTAGTGACCATGTTGTTGAAACAAACATATTGGATACCTCATTAGTGAAAGTGTTGGGGGTTGGAAGGTCCTACAACAAGAGCTGCAGGATGCTGGAGAAAAGGCTGGGAACAGAACCAAAACCTATGAGTAGAAGAAATTAGACGCAATTAAGTAACAGTAGACATTTACTAGACGCTTCATTATGGTTGCCAGTCTCAAATGACAACAGATTCACAAACTAAAAAGTATATTACAGTATCCATTGCCAACAACCTGTTTATGAAATTAACCCTTTCATGTTGCATTCATGTATGGTTCAGGTTATTTGGAAGCAGGCCAGATATATTTATATTGATAAACTTTAGACCTATTTAGAAAGAATAAATAGCCTGTGTGACATAAATAAACAGATGATTAAAACCTAATGAGAGAGTGCATTTTATATATATTTTTTTGCCCTGAAAACATATCAGCCAAAAATAATTAAAAAATATTTAACTGAAAGTCCAAATGGCAACAACATTATGGAATTGTTGCAATTTACTAGTAAACCTTAATCAATCTTCTACTTCTTCTTCTTTTGTCCTTTAATTGGTAATTGGAAGAGGAGGGGGTCCTCAGAGCCAACAGTCAAGGTGCCTCTGGTTTTGGGACCTCATTCATGATTTGCTTCCACTTCCTGCAATAAATGGCTTCTTCAATCATTGACTTTTCATATCTTCTTGAATGTGTTGAAACTGAAGTGCACTTGGGTTCTGCACAAGGACAAAACAAACCAGCAAGCCCACCGCTGAATTGCTTAAGAAACACAAATTAAGACTTTGGAGTCTGCTGCTAAGGGTGGCCCAAGCAATTAATATTGGTTGGGCCTCCCTAACAACAACAACAACAACAACAACAACAACAACTATAAAATAATAATAATAATAATAATAATAATAATAATAATAATAATAATAACAATAACAATAATAACAATAATAACAATAATAATAAACACTTTCATTTAGAAAGTATATTTTGCGTTTACTCTGTCTAATATTTACATTTGTTTGACGATCTCAAACATTTAATCGTGACAAGCATACAAAAAAACAAGAAATCAGGAAGGGGGCAAACACTGGGTGGTCAGGAGGTAGAGCAAACGGTTTGAAACCTGACTCCCCCAGTTCACAGATTTTTAATCCTTAAGTGCTTTCACATACATTTACTACGGCATCCGAGACAAACTTGAGGTTATTATCTTGCCCAAGCAAACAGTAAAATGCAGACTGGAGCAGACAGTCTTTCGTCTGCACCATCCACCAACCTTCCGACTATTAGATGACCTGCTGTACCTCCTAAGATACAGCCACCCTCAAATATGCAAATATGATGCAAACACAGTTCTTGCAGCTGTATCAAGCGCCCACAGAAACTGTGTTGTCACTACTGTCCCATAGAATACATACACAGACATGCCGTGTGTTTCAGTTTTAAGTTTCCCGTAAACCTCAGTTTTAGACCATCAGTATGGGTGAACAATACTAATGGTCTAAAATCTTGGAACAGCCTCATCACACATTTTTTTGCAGCCGAAAAAAGGAAATAATGTTAAAATATTTCATTTTTGTGTATTTAGGTTCATTTTAGGAAAAAGGTCAAGTTAAAAGAATTACATTTAGGGTATTTTTTTTTAATGCTCTCAGATGCAAAAACTGATCCAGTTTAACCCCAAGTAGCTAAAATGGATCATTATTATTACTCTGACTGAGATAACATCTTAAATTACAATAAAAAACCAAAACATGTTCATAAAGTAAAGGAGAAAAAAATTAATTCAGGGAGTTTCGATTTTAAATAGTTTTCTTTTGTTGTCTTCTTTCACAACACAGGCAGGTTAAAAATATTCTTTATTTTTAACATTATTACAGAATAAATTGTCAAAATCTTTGAAAAAGATTTAGGATTAAGGACAAGACTAAGAATCCAAGTCAATAATGTGAGAGATAGGAGAGATACAATTTCAGAGAACTATAACTTAAGAAACTTTAGAACAGAATATCCAGATACAAATAAGACCTTTATTACTATTGGAAGGGGTTTCTTTGTCTCTGTTGAAATCAGAATTTTTAGAGTTTAAGATTGCGGCATCTCCATTTGCTTACACTAAGTTGTCTAAAGATTGTTGTGCTAATAACAATATGATGTTATGATGTTAATATGATGTACCCATAAAAAGATGGAACCCTTTTTTTTTGTCCTGATGGATAAAATAGAATAAAAAAGGGAAACTTTGAATGATTTACTGTCCATATTATCTCAGCATAAAACGATTATAGAGAGAACATGGTTTTTGCCCAACAACTTGAGCATGCAAGATCAAGCTAACTCTGCAATTGGCTGACCGAACTGCAATTAGTCTTCCATTTAAAATACTGGCTTTATATGATAATCCCCTAACCTTTCAAGAATGCAAATGTATATTAATCTTATACTGCTCACTGCTATCAGTGGAACTGAATGTGAACAACATGCATATAGAGTGGCTGCATAGCAGTTCATCTAATAATCTGACATTTGGTGGTTTGATCCCTGACTGCCCCAGTCTGCATAATTATCTCTGATGTGTGTAAATCCTCGAATTTAAGCAGAAAAAGCATAGAAAAAAGTGATTGTGTGAAAGGGTGAATGAGACAAGTTGTATAAAGTGATTTGAGTCCTCAGGCAGAGTAGAAAAGTGCTGTCCATTCACCATGCACATGTGGGATAAAACCCTACACAAAGTTAAAGAGAACTCTACAGATATCACATGTTGCATGGAAGTCCATTGTGCAATGTTACAAAAAACCAGGCCACATTATCTTTAGCTTTTTTTCTTTCTTTTTTTTTTTACTTGTACTGCGACATGTGAACAGAAAGCACTGTTATGAAATGAAAAAACAAAACAAAACATAGCTTCATACCGGTCCATGCTGTAGACTCACTCGTGTTTTACCATAAAGACTAGTAATACCTGTTTGTTGAAATGGCTTTTTTCTTTTCCATTGTGCAACAATGGAATTTTCTAGTCACCTTTTACCAACATAATTAGTACCTATGCGCCTGACAGTGTTATGAAAGTCTTTTTACTTTTTATTAAAGCCCATACATGATCAATATGTTGTATCACTTTTAAGTTAAGGCAAACATGTATCAGTAAAAACAGTCTATAGATAGTGCAGGTGTGCTGTGTGTGTCTGTGTGATGTAATAATGAAATAATTACTATTTAGCTAAATTTGGTACTTTTAACTGCTACACACTATCAAGGCACCACTGTTTGATTTCTAAAATGTAGAAGCTAATGTTTGTTTGTGGTTTTCACATTTCTCAGTCTGCTTCTTTCAGAGTTAACTCTGGCAGACATTTTCTGGTTTCAGCTTTGTTCGCTACAGGTCAGACCTGTTATTCGTGACGGGGCACGATAACATCTAGTAGGGTAGGCTGCAACATAAAAACTTGATTTGATGGAAGTGACATTTACCTGAGACTTTAGTAAAAAATTGCTTTTAATTACATATCTGATTTTCTTCAGCAACATATGAATAGGTATTAAATATATTTATGCTTTGCATTAATATGTAGTTCATGTAGTTTACTGAATAAAAATGCCACAAAATTCCTCCTTGAACAACATTTGGCAATAAGTGAGAAAAAAACTCCTAAGACACAAGAAGAAATCTTTGAGACAACTGGAAATACAGAATAGAAAGATAAGAGGTAGAGGTATATATATTGTTGTTGTATATAAAGCCTTGTTGCTAAAGGAGTAATTATAATTATAATAATAATTATTATTATGAATTATTATTAACTATATATTATTATATATAGTTTGTGGGGATAGGTTAATTGATTAATCCAAATTGCCCATAGGTGTGAATGCAGGAGTGAATGTGGGCGTGAATGGTTGTCTGTCTCTGTGTGTTAGCCCTGCGACAGACTGGCGACCTGTCCAGGGTGTACCCCGCCTCTCCCCCTATGACAGCTGGGATAGGCTCCAGCGCCCCCCTACGACCCTGAGAAGGATAAGCGGAAGCGAATGGATGGATGGATTATTAATATAAGAAAAATATTAATAGAACACTACAGGTTTATGGGACCCATGGAAGCTAAATTCAGTAGAAGCAAATTAATGCATGAACATTGAAACTGAAGATATAGCATAAAAACAGACATTGTATTGAAATGGAACACTGAGCCATTTTGACCAGAGTACAAATTTAACAGTCATGTTACATGTTAGTATGACTTTTACATGATCACATTTTTGTACTGATCAGAAGCAGAATACTTTATATTCCCAGAAGAAATGATGTGGTTACAGTTACTCCAAGACAATAAGAACAGTAACAGTAGCTAAAGTAAATGAAATAATACAATATTTTTAATGTGGTTCTAATAAATACAGATGGCTCGAATTATAAATATCCCACTGCATTACACAAAATGAAATATATATGTTTGACACTGAGGTGCCCCTCGTATCATACTGTACTTTGAGGATGTGAAGTTAGTAATAGTGTACAACTATTGCATTGTGTACTTGTGCTTAAGATGGAGTTGTACAGAGGCACCTTCTCTAGCTTGTCCGGGGGAACACAAAGGTGTTCCCAGGCCAGCCGAGAGATATAATCTCTCCAGTGTCCTGGGTCTGCCCCGGGGCCTCCTCCCGGTGGGACATGCCCGAAACACCTCACCCAGGAGGGGCCCAGAAGGCATCCTTGTCAGATGCCTGAACCACCTCAACTGCCTCCTTTCGATGTGGAGGAGCAGGGGCTCTACTCTGAGCACCTACCGGATGGCGGAACTTCTCACCCTATCTCTAAGGGAGAATCCAGCCACCCAGAGGCACCTTGACTCTTGTATCCACAATCTCATTCTTTTGGTCACTACCCACAGCTCGTGACCATAGGTGAGGGTAGGGACGTAGATCGACAAGTAAATTGAGAGCTTCGCTTTTACGCTCAGCTCTCTCTTCACCACGACGGACCGGTACAGCATCCGCATCACTGCAGCCGCAGCACCAAACCGTCTGGGATCTCCGGCTGCCTTGTCTCTCCACTTATGAACAAGACCCCAAGATACTTAAACTCCTCCGCTTGGGGCAGAAACTCGTCCCCGAACCGGAGTGGGCATTCCAACACTCCACTCCTACTCAAAACGATCAATCTACACAGGGCTGAATTCAAAGACACCTTAAATATCAAAGTGAAAAAACGCACCAGGCTAGTCCATTTTGCCAAAATTTCACTGCAACGCAAAACGGCACTCAGTAGTTTGTATAGCCCCCACGTGCTTGTATGCATAAAACAGTGAAATGTGTCCTGGGGTATTTCCCCTAGACCTGAAACATATTGTCCCAGAGGAGTTCTATTGGATTTAGGTCAGCTAAATGGGGAGCCAGTCAGTGGTATTAATTCCTTCATCCTCTAGGAACTGCTCTCTCCACTTAAGTACGGCACTGAGTCTGACAGCCTAATGGTTGTCAGATTGCTGTTTGTTGCCTACTCTTTCAACGGCTGTGTCAATGACACAATACTAAACAAAATGAAAGATGTTACAGACAACATATAGTTAACATAACTGGCGTCTCCAGTTCCATTCACATCTGTTTCGTGTGCTCGGGTCAAACCTGCTTGTTTCTGTGAAAGGCCAGTGGTGGACCTGGTATTCTATTTCTCCATAGTGCTTTGCAGTGAGCAAAGGGGCGAATAGAGGATGTCAGAACCTCAGGAGACACAGTAACTCACGACTGGTCCCTGTGCCTCCTGAGAGTTCAGAATTTATGTCTAAACGTCTAGTGTCCATTTAGGCAGAATGGTAAATGGTAAAACTGCTGCTAACTGTAAAACTAGCTATATTAATTCTCTTCTGCAGTTGTCAGAATGTGCTGTGCGCTCTTAGTAATTGTTTAGTTTGCTCAAAAAGTGAAAAGTGTTTAATAGAGGTGGGGGGGGGGTTGTATGCATTGTATCTGAATGCCATATAGTTAGTAATCATGCACTCGTACAAAAAGGTATTCAAAACTCTAGCTCCAGTCAAAAGCATTGTAGATTATTTACCATGTAACTTAACTCAGAGCCTTGTCTGTTACAACAAGGTAGCTTTTTATCCTGTCAGTGTTATTGTTAGACCTGTTAATGATCTAGCTGGTGAGTTTCACGAGAAAACACACACACACGCGCGCACACACACACACACACACACACACACACACACACACACACACACACACACACACACACACACACACACACACACACACACAAACACACACAGTGGAAAAGACTATTCACCTCCTTCTAGGTCAATATACCTGTCGAGCAGGTACATTTGGCCGCTAGCCAAAAACTGTGTGCAGCACGTAACTTACTGGAAACCTCATGATCAGTGCCAGAAAAAATACAGGAAAGGGAGGGTGGGGGTGGATTTTTATTGCTGTGATCTCAGCACAATGTCACTGGATAAACACATGAAGAGTCATTACGCCCTTACATGCAGTCATTAAACTTTTATAATTTTGCTTTGTGTGCCACGCAGTGTCCATCCCTCAATGAAACCTCACACAGTTACACAAATACGTGTGTATATGTGTGCAATCTACATTATTTCCAAAGTAGCATAGGTTTGAGGCTGTGCTGAGCAAAGCTAATGTTAGTCACTGAGAAATTCAAGAGAAGAAACAAAGTATGTGGTAGCATGATCATTGAACAAATGCATTATTTTATCCTACACTCAAGTGACTTCCAGAAACACAAGTCATAAGGTACACCCTACTGGGCAGGGCAGTCAATTAGAAATGATTAACCTTTTTTTATGGAGCTGGTACACTAGTATAATGGCAATGCCACACTGAGAAAAGAAATACATAAAAGCAATCATCAGATGCCATTTCTATGTAGTAAACCCTCTGATATTCTCATGATATTCTTTCATTTCCTTTACACAAACTGATTTAGTTCAGACTTTATTGTCATTCGACCATTTAGACATGATATGAACGAAACAAATTCTTATGTCTCTGTATTGTGGAATGCACCCAAGGCCTGAAAGTCCTTAGGTCAAAATGTGACACCCCATCTGAGAGAACACAGGACCTGAGAGATGCATCTGGCCTTTCATTTGATCCATCACCAAAGCCTCATCAGATATCGCCTTGAGGCGACTTTTGTTGTGATTTGGCGCTATATAAATAAAATTGAATTGAATTGAATATGGTTTAGGTGGAAGAGTGGCAGTCAAGAAGTCATTCTTAAGGAAGGGAAACTAGATTAAAAAAAGGGCTAAGTTAGGCCAAATTATACAAAACCTGGACTGAAACATCAGTGGCAACAGGTCTTAATGGATGATGTAGAGTCTGTCATGGTTTGGGGACTGTGGTGTTGGTGATCTTATTAAAATTGACAAAATTATGAATGCAGAAACTTACTGTCAGAGTTTAATCCACAATGCAATACCATTTGGAAAGCATCTGATTGGCTGTAAAGACTCAGTCAATTGGAAATAGCATGACGCAATTCCCAAGTTATGTCTATCCATTGATAGAAAAAACTTGGAATTAAACACTATGAGTCAAGGACTGGCCCAGACCCGAACATTATTGAAGCACCGTGGAATCAGAGAACAGAAAAAGAGTGTCACAGTGAAGGGAATGAGCAGACTCCTTGAGATAAGATAAGTGCATTTAGTTACAGTGAAAAAAGGTGAACACAGTTCTGTACACAATCTACTTCCAAAAATGACTTCTCCCAGCTCCTAACAGTGTCCGTGGCGGTCCAGTGCAACTCCGTACTCCAAACAATAATCCCTTAGTCCGTGGTTCCTCCTGCTGCTCCCGAGCAATCCATCCTCAATTCCTAGTGAAACACAAACACACGGTGACTAGGTAATCCTTCAATACCACACGATTCTTCAAAACTGCTATCAGTAGTACAGCCAGGCTTAACTCAACGTTCCAGCGCTGGCAGTTGCCCGATCACACCATTATAAAGGTCTGCCCAAGATGGCAGATAATTATTAAAATCATTCAGTGCAATTCAAGATGTTTATTGTCAATACAACAATATACACAGTATACAGCGTATTGAAATGCCGTTTCACCCCAAGCCCCCCAAGGTGCATTTAGCGGCAGCCGGTGAAGTGATTAGCCGCAGGTGTGGTTGGGTTCAGTGGGAGAACAGTTCCAGGTCAGATGCCACCCAGCGCCCAGACTCCGGGAAATGTGGAAATGCTTCCACACAAAAAATAAACAAACACACAGTGAGACGGGGAGAAAAAAGGAGAGAACACACACATGCAAACACAACAGGCAGGTCGACCGGCGATGACTGTCTGGCCATGACAAAGAGAGCCAAAGTCCAAGGAAGAACTTTAGAATATACTTTAAGAAGCATGGAGAACTATTCCTGAAGACTACTTTCTTGTAAGAAATGACAAGAAACATTGCCTAGAGGAGTTCAGGCTTTGTTGAAGAATAAAGATGGTCATACCGAATATTCACTTTTTGACTTTCTCAGTGAAATTTAAAGAACAGGTGTGGCTCAACAGTTTTGCACATAGTAAGCTCCAGCTTTTGCATGCCAAAACCTATTAAGACAAAGTCTGTGGAGTTTCTCAGTAACATCACAAGTAATATTTTCAATATATGACTATCACTACCTCCCGTTGCTGATTTACATTCAGTCAGGTATCAGTAAAATGTTTCTCCTAGTCTCCTAGTAAATGGAAAATTTAATTACCCATTGTTGTAAAAATGCAACCTTGAATGCTTTTTTTTCATCTCCAGAACACTTCAAGTGGCAAACCAGTTTTTCAGCAGGAGGAGTTTGGCTGAAAGACAGACAATGGTATTTCAATATATGGTCTCTAAGTAGTAAATAAATAAACAACTTTGCAGTAGTTGACATTGTACTTCAATGGTGCATACCCAAACCCAAAATTAAGTCTTTTCATCCTCATGATCCAGCCTTAATAAGGTGGATCAACTCCATAATCATCTTTCTAACATCTTCTGGTTTACATGAATCAAACTCATAAACTCAGCAACATTTACTGTTGGCAGTAAATGTCATAAAAATCAATCAGTAAACACTTCCTGGCAAGAGGTTCAGGTATTTGAGGTCATTTCCAAGGAGTGGTTGTCTGTCATAAGGCACCTCCACTATCAGGTGTACCCCACCTCCACCCACCGATCTGTTGACTGTAAACAGACGGGAAAAGTGTGGACTTTATACCAGTTTTTAAATTGTGTTGATAGGCCACGTAAAACCAGAGTTATGATAAAAATATCTGCAATGTTTGGTTTTCTTCCTGAATACTATCGTTGTTTATATTTACTGCGGGAAGAAACGGTAAAAACGGCGTTTTATAAGGAAAACGCTCCAAAGCACTCCCCACCTGTGAGCAAAAACAACACCAAAAAAACCCCACCCTTTCCTATTGGTGGAAAAATGTACCATGTCCACCAATCAAAGAATTATATGGCAGTATGGCATTTAGTTGTTTAGGAAGGGCGAAGTTTTAGGAGTGACGGCGGTGTTTTGAGATGTGAGAGATTTGCGACATTTAGCGCAAATCTTGTGTAGTTAGTGTGTAGTGTAGTCAATAGTTTTGTTACAGGAGTGATACATCCCCTGTTGTCAGGCCTGCAGGTATCAGGCTGTTGTTCTCCTTTATCTCATAGTGGACAGAAATTATTTTTTGGAGTGGCACAAATAATTTGTGTGGCATCAAATTTGATGCAGAACAGCTGATTGTTCTGTAAATAGTTTGAAATGTTTATTTAAAAAAACGCCTTGGCTGCATTTTTAGGTAAACGGCTGCAAAAAAACTTTGTTGTTTGCATAACTCTTTGAAGAAGTAACTATATAATTAATTGTGCAACACTGGTCATTATTTACTGTATTTTGCAGACAGAGAGTTACAGGACTCTCTCCCAGACCACAGACTCATACTCATAATACAAGTCAGAGCTTTATAAAAGAAAAAGAAAGTTGTGTTTTCAAAATTGGAGTTCAAGTTATTTTTACTTCCAATAGTGTTAACACACTACACAGGTCATGAACAAGATTTTTTTTAAATTTTCATTGTGAGTGGGCTAAAGCACTTAAATGTAAATGCTGTTATTTGATTATTTTAATAAACCGTGTAACTTGGATGGATTACTCACAACCTCACAACCTATCAAAATACTGATATGAATTAATGATAGATTTCTGTAATTTTGCACCTTTGTTTCTTTAACCTGGCGTCTACATATGTGGACATCACATTTTAGGTTGTCTAGACCACAAAATTTTTTTTTAATAATAATAATAATAATAATACATTTTATTTGAGGGCACCTTTCAAAAACCCAAGGTCACCTTACAAAAGAACAACATTAATAAAAGAAGCAATAGTCATAAAATACATAAAATAAGTTAAAATTGCAAAACAGAGCTTGACAACAGATAAAATCAGCACTAAAGCGAATAAGCCAGTTTGAACAGATGTGTTTTGAGCTGTGACTTAAATGCGGGAAGAGAGTCAATATTTCTTATGGCTGGAGGAAGAGAGTTCCAGAGCCGAGGAGCAGAGCGACTGAAGGCTCTGTTCCCCACAGTGATGAGACGAGCAGAAGGAACAGTAAGATGAATAGCAGATGAGGATCAGAGAGGGCGGGAGACAGTGGTGATATGGAGCAGGTCACACAAACAGGAAGGAGCAGATTTATGGATACACTTGTACGTGAGAAGTAAGATTTTAAAGTTTATCCTGGCTTCAATGGACAACCAGTGAAGCTGCTGAAGAACTGTTGTAATATGAGCTCTTGACAGAGTACGAGTTATGACCCGAGCTGCAGAGTTTTGGAGAAGTTGGAGTTTATGAAGGGACCTTTTAGGGAGACCAAATAAGAGGGAATTGCAGTAATCAATGCGGGACGTAATAAGACTATGGACAAGGATGGCAGCAGCATGGGGAGTAAGGAAGGGACGGAGTCGGTTAATATTACGTAAGTGGAAGTATGCAGACCGGGTTATGAAATTAATGTGAGACTGGAATGAATAGGTGTCTTAACCTGAGGGGAGGGAAGGCTGGGAGAACGTTCAATGATAATGGAAAAACTGTGGGATTTGGATAAGATAGAGGCTGTACCAACAAGTAAATCTTCTGTTTTATTACTGTTTGGTTTAAGAAAATTGGAGGAGAACCAGGATCTAATCTCAATAAGACAGTTTGAGAGGGAGGAAGGTGGGAGGGATGAATTGGGTTTAGAAGACATGTAGAGCTGGGTGTCATCAGCATAACAGTGAAAATTTATATTATATTTTCAGAACATATGACCAAGAGGGAGCATGTAAATAATGAATAAAAGAGGCCCTAATACTGAACCCTGGGGCACACCAGCAGAAACAGGACAGAGACTTGAAGAATGGGATTTAAATTGGATAAACTGAGTGCGGTCTGAGAGATATGAGGTGAACCAGGCAAGGGGGGTGAGACTAATGCCAATGGATGCTAACCGGTTCAAGAGAATATTGTGAGAAATGGTATCAAACGCCGCACTAAGATCAAGAAGGATGAGGATGGATAGGAGACCAGAATCAGCTGCCATCAGAAGGTCATTGGTAATCCTTAACAGAGCAGTTTCTGTGCTGTGATTGGGGCGGAAACTAGATTGAAATTGTTCATAGAGATTATGGTTACTGAGGTTTAAGTGAAGCTGGGAGGCGACAACTTTTTCAAGAATTTTTGAAATAGATTTCATATAGGGTGAAGATTATCAAAGTTATTGGGGTTATTTTTGAGAGTTGGAATAACAATAACAATAACAATCTCTTTTCAGAGATTTAGGAACGATTCCAGTGTTAAGGGAGGAATGGATAATAGTGGTTATGAGAGGAGCTAACGAGGGAAGACAAGCTTTAACTAACACAGTGGGAAGAGGGTCAAGGTGACAGGTGGATGATTTAGATCAGCGGTCCCCAACCTTTTTTGCGCCACGGACCGGTTTATGCCCGACAATATTTTCACGGACCGGCCTTTAAGGTGTCGCGGATAAATACAACAAAATAAAACTAGTACCGTTACCGAAAAAAAGAAGATTTATTCATAACACACGTGAAAAGACCCAGGAAAACCGAGTTAACGATAAAAAGGATAACAAAATAACGCTGAAAACCGATAAAAACCCTGAAAACCATACATTTCACACCTGAGCCTCAACTATCGCGGCCCGGTACCAAACGACTCACGGACCGGTACCGGTCCGAGGCCCGGGGGTTGGGGACCGCTGATTTAGATTCTATAATAAGATTAGATACATCAGTTATGGAGGGAAGAGTAAAGCTTGAAAATAAGTGACAGGAAAACAGTGGGGGAAACAGGAAGTCTACTTCAAAGTCAGAAGCTCCTGGAGAATTAAGTTGACGGTGGATATCTGAAATTTTACGGGTGAAAAAAGACATAAGAGAATTACAAAAGTCAGCAGAATACATATGGGAGGGTAATATGTCTGGAGGTTTTGTAATTTTAATGAACAATGAAAAGAGAGACCTGGAGCTACCGTCATTAGAACTGATTAAACCAGAGTAGTATGCGGATTTGGCTGAAGCAATGCAGTCCTTATAGAACAAAACATGATCATTGTACATTTCTTTATGTATAGTGAGTCCAGTTTTCTTGAATAGACGTTCGAGTTGGCATCCTTTAGCTTTAAGATGACGCAGGTCGGGGGTAAACCATGGTGCTGAACGGGAAAATGAGACAGCTCTACAAGGGCCTGATTTCCACTTACGAGGACATTGTACTGCCACTGTTCTATCGAAACTTAAAATGAATGTGGATGTGAATATCATTTTTCTCAGAAACAAAAAATCAGGTAAAAAAAAAAAATCTGGTAATTCTTTGCTTTTACATTCATCAGGTCCCAATCAGCACAAATAGCAAAGAGAAATTTAAAATGCACGCCATGAAAGAGTTTGGGTCTTAGGAGGTTAAAGTTAAGCCCAAAGAGTCATGCTGACACATCTATGTTTCATTTAACAATGCAGCATTTCTTATTTCCATAATGCAGAAAGGCTACGACATAATGTTTTAAGTAAACTAAGTATCACTGGTTTGGCCCAAATAAGTTGGGCAGTGTGTGGCCTGTGATTTAAAATAAGTTTGACATCCACTGTCGCCAAAGTGCTTGCTCATAGGCACTGTTGGGTGACTGTTGGGTTTTTCTCTGTATTTATTATTGTAGGGTCTACCTTACAATATTAAGCACGTTGAGGCTACTGATGTTGTGTTTTGGTGCCGTATAAATAAAATTGAATTAAATATTATGGCAAGAACCAGTCAGCTAAGAGAAACGACAGTCCGTTATCCCTTTAAGAACTGAAGGTCAGTCAGTCTGAAAAATTGGTAAAACTTTGAGTGTGTCACCAAGGTCAGTCTGAAAACCCATCAAACACTACGAGGAAACTGTCTCACAAGAGGACCGCCCCAGGAAAAGGAAGACTAAGAGTCCCCTCTGCTGCTGAGGATAAATTCATCCGAGTCACCAGCCTCAGAAATCCGATTAGAGCCCAGATAGATGCTACACAGAGTTCCAGTAGCAGACACATCTCTACCTGTTCAGAGGAGACTGTGTGAATCAGGCCTTTTTGGTCAAATAGCTGCTGAGAAACCACGACTAAGGAAAAGCAACAAGCAGAAGAGATTTATTTGGGCCAAGAAACACAAGGAATGGACATCAGACCAGTGGAAATCTGTGCTTTGGTCTGACGAGTCCAAATTTGAGATCTTTGGTTCCACCCACCGTGTCATTGTGCAGTGCAGAAAAGGTGAGTGGATGGTCTCTACGTGCATGGTTCCCACCATAAAGCATGGAGGAGGAGGTGTGATGGTGTGGGGGTGCTTTGCTGGGGACACTGTTGGGGATTTATTCAAAACTGAAGGTACACTGAGCCAGCAGGGAAGGACGCCCTTATTTAGTGAGGATTCTGGGATTTCAGCAAGCGTGTTTCCCTCTGCCCTGGTTTTAGCATCACTTCAAAAGGTTTTCAGTTTTGCTTTTGCCCCATTAAGTGCACTGTTTTTGTTGTCCGGGCTGTACAGTTTAAGAAAGGAGAAATCTCTACATTTTGCAAACACAACACTTTAGCTTCCGATTCACTCTCATCTCCTTTCTGCTCCGATTTCCTCCCATCTAATCTTGCTTCCCACCTATCTTGGTAGACATCATCCCTCCTGTCCTTCAGTGCAACCTCATGCCTAATGTTCACCCCTGCTTTAGTTGTAGCAGGGGTTGACAGTCTATTCAAGTGCTCACCTGGGCAATCCCACAAGTTGCATTTATACACTTCTTACAAGATGTGTGCGACACTCTTACAGAAAAAAGCAGTACAGTTACATGGTGTACTTGTACATGTGGTTTGGATAACAATAGCAAAGCAGCCACAACAAAGACTGAGAAAAGGATTATATGGACAGAGAGACAAATACATTCCTTCAGCTTACTGTAAAGAATATTGCATAGCTTTCATTTCAGAGAGTGTTGTATAACTTTAATAATTTTTCCATCACTCTCCTTTGCTAATTACATCCATTTAATTTATTCCCTTGTTATTTTCACCTTTTCGTTGCTTTCTTCTTGAGGTTGCGGCCCCTCCTCAGCCCCTCGTTTCACCACTTCATCAACATCACTGTTCTACAAGCTGCTTGAGAGGAGGGTCCGGTGGCAAGATTTGATTAGATAATATAGTGTCAGAAAATGAAAATGAAGGAATGGGCTGCACTCAGTGCTTGTGGGGCTGGTGCTGGGCTGATAATTGCTGTATTGCGTAACAGTCGGCAAAAATGTTACCTGACAGAAGAGAAACAGTCCCGATCAGAAGTTTAAGACCACTTGAAAGATGGCAAAAAAATCATATTTTGCATGGTTGGATCTTAACAAGGTTACAAGTAGAGCTTCAACATGGCTTCAACATGCAACAAGAAGAAATGGGAGTGAGACAGAACATTTTTTTGAGCATGCAATTTATTGAAGACAACGCTTAAACTGAAACAGGCTGTTTTACAGCTGCTCAAAAGTTTAGGACCACATTCCTTTAAAAGGCCAAATCTGTGCAAAAATGTGAATTCATTGTCATTTTCTGTCAGGTAGTCACACTGTCATAACGTTCTGATTTACCATGGCTGGATGAATGGGTGGCTGGAACCACGTTTAATATAAACATTATTTTGCAGTGCCACACTGAATCACTCTGCATTTTTCCAATAGTGGGTCATTTTGACCCAGCGTTTCTTATATTCTTCTGTATTATGGTTTGTATTCTGATTCTCTTGTTATGCTTTGTTGTTTATTATTATAATTCTATGTTCCAGTTTATTCTGGTTTAGGGTTTTGTTCTTAGGTTTTGTGTCTTGTGCCCTCGTATTTAGTGTAGGTTTAGTTCAAATCTGCGTCTTTGTGAATTGTTTCCTGTTTTACTTTGAAGGTCCCTGTCTTATGTCAGTGTATTCAGTTTTGCTTACCCTGTCTCATCTTGTCAATTACTCCCAGCTGTGTTTTCCTGCTGTGCATCATTCCCCTCGTTATCCCTCAGTGTATTTAAGCCCCGTGTTTCTCTTTTCAGTGTTGCGTTGTCTGTGTTGCATCCCTGATGTCAAGTCAGGTAGTATAGTTTCAGGATTCTGTGCAAGGTCATGTTCATGTTTGTTCTTGTCTTGTAGTCATAGTTTTCATCCACCCGCACAGAGTCCAGTTCACTGTTGTCTTAGTCACTCATCATAGTCACTTGTAGTTTGCTCCAGTTTAGATTTTAGTTAAGGTTAGTGTCTGTCCCTGCTGTTTTGTCTCCCTTTCAGCCACAATAAAGGCTCGCCTTCTGTTTAAAGTTCAGTTCTGCCTCCTCGCCTGTGTCTGCTCCTGGGTCCATCTCACTCTCTCCACTCGGTCTGCCCCGCAGACCGTGACAATTATAGTCTAAAGGACTGTAGTCCTTATATGCTGATGCTAATTTCATGTTTCATTAAAAATGCAAATAAACTTTGTAAAAACTTAATTAAAAACACTGAAGTTCAACATATGCCATTAACCTGCTTAGACAAAAGAATTCCTTTCTAAATATATGAAAGTCTTTTCATTACATCATTATCTCACGAACAAAGTTGTATATCTCCCTCAAAGCAACAAAACCAGTCACCTTCACAATGGAATCTATTGTGAAAAGCCAGAGTGAAGTGTCAGTTTACTGGATTTGAACAATAGAAAGACCAGCCCAGTTCACCACTCAGTGAAAATAGCAACTTAGGCATCTTACTGACAAGCAAAATTACTCTAAAAGGTGCCCAATAGTCTGAATGCATGTTATATACTAAATGCACATTCAACTCCAAATTTAAATGTGAACACAAAGAAACTGTCTTAACAGCTCTCATAAATAATGAGAATGCTAAGGAATGCAGCCCCTTAGGCAAAGATTGTCACACACACACACACACACACACACACACACACACACACACACACACACACACACACACACACACACACACACACACACACACTCACACACTATTTTCTGCTTGGTTTCCGTATTACATAACATATTCCCAGCACTGGAAACTATTGTAAAGCAATAGCCAATTGCTGGTAAAACACTATTGTTGTATTTTCATTGGGAACAAGTTTATATTTTGGCCCACTATTTTAGAAATGGGTGTCATCTTTCTTCTCCCTGGTTCTCACTACCCGAGGGAGAAAAGAGTACAATAAAGACATTCTTTGGAAGCAGTGTTTTTACCTGTTAAACCTGAAAGAAGCTGGTAGACCTTATTCCGTAGCCAGATTGCCATTCATGTATATCTTTGCGAACAACACTAATACTATGCACTGCTTTAGAGTCCAATAGTTATTAAAGTAAATGCTCCTGTTTAACAATACTAAAAGAAGAAAACAACTGTGTCTTATTTGTAAACAGATATTACATAGTTTGAGTAACACTTAAGAGTTACAATGCTATTAAGCAGTGTATTCTTTTAACTCTTGATGTCTTAATGAAAAAAATATTGCATCAATCCAACAATTCTCACAAATGTATCATCGAGTACAAAAGCAAAGTAATACATGTAAGTACAGTAAGGGGACTGTACATAAACTGGGAAGATAATGTTAATACTGAACTCTTGCATAAATGGTAAATGGCCTGTATTTGTATAGCGCTTTACTAGTCCCTAAGGACCCCAAAGCGCTTCACACATCCAGTCATCCACCCATCCACCCATCCACACACACATTCACACACAAATATAAAACATTGCAAGAGAGATGAGATGTAAGACTTCCTTTTTAGGTGAAAAATGAATGTAATACATTTTTTGAATAAAGCTGTAACATAATAAAATATTAAGTGCTGTGAATATGGATTCACTGTGTGCACAACAAAATACAACAAAACCAGTCATTTGGTTTTTGTTGCAGGGAAAGTTAAAAGTTATCATTGAATAACAGCCAATACTAATACAGTGATGCCCTGTTATGTAAAATTAAACTATTCTAAGTCTCACTGACGTTTACAGGGAACTGTTTTATTTAATACTAAATAATAATAATAATAATAATAATAATAATAATGATAATAATGATAATAATAATAAAATAGTAAAAACATCATCTCCATCAATCAACACAGAAGCAGCAACAATGATTGAATAGTTAGCAAAGGAAAAACTGTCAGAACGTCATGACAGTGTGACTAGCTGCCAGAAATGACAATGAATATACATTTTTGCACAGATTTGGCCTTTTAAAGGAATGTGGTCCTAAACTTTTGATCAGCTGTAAAACAGCCTGTTTCAGTTTAAGCGTGTTTTGTCTCACTCCCATTTCTTATTGTTGCATGTTGAGGCTCTACTTGTAACCTTGTTAAGATCCAACCATGTAAAATATGATTTTTTTGCCATTTTTCAAGTGGTCTTAAACTTCTGATCGGGACTGTTTCTCTTCTGTCAGGTAACATTTTTGCCGACTGTTACGCAATACAGCAACAATAACTAAATATTAAAAAACAACAACTAAGAGATACTTATAAGTCATACAAGGTATGCTGATAGGAAAGTAGGGCTAGGTTTGAGATGGAAAATATAATTAATTAGAATTTAATCTGATGGCAGCAGCTTGCTACCACAGAGATAGCAACATTTATTAAAAAAAAAAAAAAAACATGTGCCAGATATCCCCTGATGTTGATTATTAGCTCATTAACTATATGTAATTACAGTTAATATATTCATTTACATAATCTAGCAAAATAGTCAGACTAGATCATTGCAGAAGCAGCTGCCCTGTGTCACAAAGAGGCAGGACTTCAGTTTGGTCTATTTAAATTTCTGTTAACTTTCTGTTAAACAGGCCATAAAAAATATATGTAAAAGTTAGAAGTAGATATCAGTATAAGCTCATCAATGTATTGTCTTTATTGTTTTAAGTGTATTTCAAACAACATGAAAACCAGAGAGCCCAACCTATATGTTCAAAGTCAAACTTCTTTTTATTTTTAGAGGTTCAGGTAAAAAGCCCCAGAGCTAGGACTTATGCTACTGTTTGCTTTCACCTCTGTGATAATAATCTTGGCAGATCTCATGTGTTTAAAAAAACTGCAGTTCTTCCTGGGAATGGCCAGGGAAAATCCCTTTCACTAGCATATTCAAATTAGCTGGTATCACCCATTTTGTCAAAAGTTAACTTTTAAGCCTATGACAAAAGGCTTAAAAGTTGAAGCAGCAGGCCTTCAACTGGTAAGCACAGCTGACGTTCAACTGTGTTTACCATTGTCATGCTGTTGTTGCATCACAAGGTTATCA
Source organism: Pelmatolapia mariae (assembly GCF_036321145.2). Lineage (NCBI taxonomy): Eukaryota > Metazoa > Chordata > Actinopteri > Cichliformes > Cichlidae > Pelmatolapia > Pelmatolapia mariae. The sequence continues at coordinate 36,215,260 of NC_086231.1, forward strand.
CTATTTTCCTCTTTTCTCAAATGTTTAATGTTGAATTTTGTTAAATAGGAAAACTATGAAAACATGAAGACAATAAACATAAATAGTGGTAGTGATTGCTACATTTTAAACGAGCATTTAGTAACATAATAAAGGTTAACTTTCTATCTTTTTTCTCAGTATTATTATTCATGTCCTCCATAACAGGAGAAGCCAGATGCATGCATTTATGTTTCAGCTTGTGTCTTCATTTGTGTAGTCGTAGTAGTTTATAGGAAACAATTGTTCAATAATGCAAAACGAGAAAACATACAGAATGACAAAAAGTTGTATTTTACCAGCCAAAAACAGTGCTATGAATTAATCACATGGGCATTTCTTATTGCCCTCGATCCCTTTCTTCTGTCACCATCTTGTGGCCAGTCTCAGGTACTTCCCTCCTGGGAATAATGCAAAGTCATTGCACACTTTGGGCGTTTTTTTCATATTTTGAGATGTTATGGTTAGATATTATGAGCTCCAGCACATTCAGCCACATAATCTAATTGAATGCTAAAAAGGTCATACATCCTCTTCACATTCCAAGGTTTGAAAAAAACCTCTGGTGAAGTGCAAAATGTGAAATGTGACACCCTCTCTCAAAATTTTGAGTTCGATTTAGGATAAGCGAATTAAGAGTTTTGGTTTGGTTTATTAGCGGTGAGCCTTCTTGCCTTTGCAGACAGTAGTCCACCCTTGGCTTCTCACCATCTCATCATGAGCCCTGTTCTCACGTCTGCTAATTAATTTTTATGTATGTATTTGTAATGTGTGTGATACCTGTATCTTTTCCTTGTCCATGCTTGTGTTCTTTGTTATTCCTTTTCAAACAGAGATTTTAACATTGTGGTTTAACTTTGCTTTTATCATGATTTATCATGATTGAATTAAGGTTTTTAAAAAATAGTTTTTTGGTGGTGGTCAGAGGGCCCGGTGGCGCCAGTGTCCGGCAGCCTCGCCTCTGTCAGTGCGCCCCAGGGCGGCTGTGGCTACAATGTAGCTTGCCATCACCAGTGTGTGAATGTGTGTGTGAATGGGTGGATGACTGAATGTGTAAAGCGCTTTGGGGTCCTTAGGGACTAAGTAAAGCGCTATACAAATACAGGCCATTTACCATTTACCAAAGGATAGTGCACAATGATCTCATTCACTATGGGGGACCACAAAAGCCACATGCATCGAAATAAAGAATTCTGTGCTTAAATAATGAAATGTATGAATAAATTATGTATTTGTAAATTAATTTACAAATTCATTTTTTACAGTATTTCATTTCTTCAAACACTACTAATTTATTATTTAATAATTTCATTTTAAATAAAAACACTATTTTTACATCTGTTTTTCAAAATGAATTTTTAATCCATCAATAAATACTTCAAACTGAAGATTGAAAAGACAAAATTAAACTCTCAATACAAATCACATTTCAATAACAGATTTTCAAAATCTTTTTTAAAACAAAATTTAAGAAAGAGAAATAAGTAAATGGTTTCAAAAATCAAAGATTTATTTTTGGCATTTAAAAAGGCAATTCCACTCCTCATTTGAAAATCCATTTCCCTTTCCTGTTTGCTCCTGATTAGCTCATGGATTAATTATTGGATTAGCTATCTCATTTTCAAAATCGCTAAGCAATGCAAGTTAACCACATGGTGCAGCAACATAAAGAGCTCTCTTAATTGGTTGGACAGACTCAGGCCTGGATTTTGTATGTAGTGACACAAAGACATCATCGTGTCCAAATGACATTATTCCAACACATCTTCTAAAAAAGATTTTTAAGGTTGTCAGTTCTGACATTTTAGCTATTTTTAATAGCAGCCTTAGCTCAGGTGTTGTGCCAGCCTGTTTTAAACATGCTGTTGTACAGCCTGTACTTAAAAAACCTAATCTTGACTCCTCCGTCCTCACTAACTTCAGGCCTATTTCAAAGCTCCCCTTCCTGTCGAAAATTTTGGAAAAGATTGTCTTTGTTCAGCTACAATCTTTTGTAAATGGACACAATGTTCTTGAGAGGTTTCAGTCTGGTTTTAAAACTCTTCATAGCACAGAAACTGCACTTTTAAAAGTTCTTAATGATCTTTTATTGGCCACTGACTCAGGTGACTCAGCTGTGCTTCTGCTTTTAGATCTGACCGCTGCCTTCGATACTGTTGACCACAGCATCTTAATCACACGGTTGGAGCATTGTGGCGTAAAGGGCACCCCATTAGAGTGGTTCAGGTCATACCTGTCTGACAGGACTTTCTCTGTGAGCTTTGGCGATTCTATCTCTTCCTCAGCTCCCCTTACTTGTGGTGTTCCCCAGGGATCTATACTGGGGCCAATATTGTTCTCCATTTATATGCTGCCTCTAGGTCTAATTTTTAGAAAATATAACATTTGTTTTCATTCATATGCCGATGATACTCAGATCTATCTTCAACTGAAGGGAAACAGTCCTGCCTCACTAGAACCCTTACTTCAGTGTCTCGGTGAAGTTAAATCCTGGATGGCCTCTAATTTCCTTAACTTCAATGAGAACAAAACCGAAGTGATCATTTTTGGACCAAGCAGCAATCCCAACACCTCTAATTTTAACCTGCACAGTCTTGAGCCTTTTGTCAAATCGCATGCCAAAAATTTGGGGGTTATATTTGACAGCAATTTCACCTTTGAAAAACAAATTAGCTCAGTCGTACAGCGGTCTTTCTTCAAACTGAGACTTTTATCTAAGGTGAGATCATTTTTATCTTTTAAAAACTTTGAACGGGCGATTCATGCTTTCATTATATCCCAGCTGGACTACTGTAACTCCTTATATGCTGGAGTTAGCCAGACCTGCCTGGCAAGGCTGCAGTTGGTCCAGAATGCCGCAGCTCGTCTTCTGACACATACTAAAAGATGTGAACACATTTCCCCGGTGCTTGCCTCCCTTCATTGGCTCCCTGTCCGCTTCAGAATTAATTTTAAAATTTTATTGTTGACTTACAAAGTCCTGAATGGACAGGCTCCCGGGTATTTGTCTGACCTCTTGCAGACTTATACCCCCGTTAGATCTCTTAGATCAAGTGATCTTTTGCTTTTAGCTGTACCAAGGTCAAGGCTGGTTCATAGAGGTGATCAAGCATTTGCAGTTGTAGCGCCTAAGCTGTGGAATAATTTACCCCTACACATCAGACAGGCTCCCACTGTCAATCTTTTTAAATCTTATCTTAAAACGCATTTTTATTTACTGGCTTTTAATACAGCATGAGAGTTATTTGTTAAATTCATATTTGGCGTTTGCTTTTAATACTCTAAGTTATTTTATTAGGTATGTTGTATTCTTGTACAGTTATTTTATTATGTATGTTGTGTTCTTGTACAGTACTTTGGTCAACGCTCCTGTTGTAATTAAATGTGCTATATAAATAATTAAACTATTAAACTATTAAACTATTTTTGTTTGTGCTCCTAGCTTTGCCCTCCTAAGAAGCGGACGATACCTAGCACGACACTAATCCGGTGATCAACACCACCGCAGCAGTGGTTAGTGAAATGCTTGGCTACAAGACTAGAGGCCAAGATCAAAGTAGCACGGAGGGAGGTTAACCAACTATTGAAGCTGGAGAAAGGTGCGATGAAGAAGGTGCCAGCAAGCTGTCCATTCCTGAGGCTTTGGAAACTACCAAGCAAAGACTCACAGCCTTGGCCAGCCGCTTGAAGAGGTACACCAGAGAGACAGAAGACAGGAGAATCAGCTGATCTTGTTGGCTCTGTTCTCATGTTGTTCTCCTCAGTGGCAGGGGAACAACATGAGAACAGCGCCACCAAGATGAGCTGGAGACTGAGCAATACTGGAAGAGCATATGGGAGAAGGATGCAACCAATGCTCAGTGGCTAGTGGATCTAAGTGACAAAGCACAGATCTAACGTTTATTTGAACAAAGCCAAACACAACAATCTTTTTTTTTAAATCTAAGTAAGGAGGATTCATGATTTAATTTCCAAAACTTGCATATGATCTTCAATTTGTAGCAGATTCACTGACTATCACATAGCAGCTGGCAGCTGGAGCAGTCTCAAATGAGGTCAGTCCACTACTGCCACCTGTGGCCAAGTGCCAAAGCATACTACTAGATTAACTTGTGACACATCTGCATTTGCTTCTATGACCACAGTGAGTAGAGGCTGAGTGGCTGCACTTACCCCTGGTGGATTCAAATCCGATGAACTTCAGATTAACTTGTGTTAATAATTAAAATCATTACCTTATTTCTCTTTCTTAAATTGTGTTTTAAAAAAGATTATGAAAATCTGTTTTTAATTTGGAATTTCAAAATGGTTTTTGAAATGTTGTTTTTGTTGAGAGTTTAGTTCTGTTTTTGTGAAATTCATTTTTAATTTGAAATATTTATTGATGGATTAATAATTCATTTTGGAAAATCGATGTAAAAATAGTGTTTTTATTTAAAATGGAGTAATTAAACAATAAATTACTTTTGTAATGTTTGAATAAATAAAATAATGAAAAATGAATTCGTAAATGAATTTACAAATGCATAATTTATTCTACAATTCATCATTATTATTATTATTCATTATTTAAGCATATAATTTTTTATTTCAATGCACGTGGCTCTTGTGGTCCTCAATCCTTGGCCTTGTCTGGTTGGTTTAGAAGAAGGAAATGCATGGGCCAGCGCACATCATCTGCAGCTCCCATCCCTATGTCCTCCATCCTCTCTTCCCCCTGCTATATGGCTCGACCCCCAGGACACAGCCACACAAGCCATCACAAGTAGCACATACTTAATAAAGTGCGCTAAATTGTTTTAAAATCCCAACAGGATCCATTTCCTTTATTATCAATGTCCTGATTGTCATCAATGAAGAGTGTTAGGCTTTAAATTTAGAAAGGAGAACTAGAGTTAAAGTCTCACCAATATCGTGAAATGGTTTAGGATTAGGGAGCCTGTCTCCTTTGGGAGATAAGAAAAGGACATGCCATCCCTCCGGTGGGAATCCGTGGGAGACCACCTCCCTCTTCCCGTCTTCACCTTTATTATTTATTGATAAGTTTGTTAATTGTACTATTTTTTAAGTTTTTTTTAAGATATTGGAAAAAAGAAAAGAAAAGCTTTTTTTTTAGTTTTAGTTAATTTTTTAAAACTTTTTGTTATGAAAGTATCTAAAAAGCTAATTGTTATTGTGCCCACTGACAACATGTTGGCCGTTTAAAGGTCAGGTCAAGGCACACCTAAGAAAATAACTCAAATGTTTTTGTTGTAAATAGCTAGAGAGATCTTGCTCCTTCAGTGGTCAGACTGATAACGAGCTTTCTCCGCTCTTGCCCTTCTTTATAACCTCTGAGTTTCCTTACTTGTCAAGTGTTTTCTAAGAACTTTTTTGTTGCAGAATTCTGTGTGCTATACACTATAGTGCACACAGGAGTATTACGTTATTACTTTAGGTTAACTTGTCTTGTGGCAACTGATGAATTGAAACAAATAAGCACACTATGTGTGCAACAGCACGACAAAACATTACCTGTCCTTTTATTAACTGCACAAGTAGTGCTGCACATTAGCTAACTGGGTAAGGCTGTCATAGGTCTGCAGCTCTGTCACCATTTTAGGAAACATATTTAGTTTTAAAGTAAGCTACATGGCTTTGCACTGCCTTTCTGAAGGGTTTTTATTTCACTGAAAATCTATCTAATATGCATATACACATAATTATGGATTATTATAATTGCAATATTTTTTAAAAACACAATGTATTTTAAAGAAAATACATTAGGAAACAAATTGAATTTATATTTCAAATATGCTGATTTTACAGCAGCAAAATTATTGTATCTACAGTTTAAACATTTAATAAGCTTTCTGCATGCACAGAGTGGATAATCAAACAAAGTGAATCATCATAAATACATCAATTTAAATTTATTACTTTTTTAAAAAATTTATTACTTTATCATTATAGCACTAGGAATAAATAATAATGCCACATTTGCCTTGCATTGTCCCCAGCTGATGACACATCATGATGCAATTCCATATTAGATTCTTGATGAATTGATTAATTCCACAATTCTTCTTCTACCTCACTGCAATCTGGAAATATTAAATATTTAGGTGTTAATGTCTCCCCTAAGTTTGTAGATTTAACTGAATTAAAGACAGTCTAGCTACATTGAAATCTCTCCCCATATTACTCATGGGACGGATCGCTTTCATGAAAATTATGGTTTTGTAAACCATCACTATATTGGTTTAGATCTCTGGAATCATCTATTTTTAAATTCTTTTGGAAAGACAAACCCCTGTGCTACATAGGACCAAGGTAATGGTCCTTTGTAGCACAGGACCATTACCACAAGACCACTACTGTGGTAATGGTAGCACAGTACTATACAGTAATATAGAGATATGGCACCTACCATTCATTAGCTCAAACACCAAACAGCATGTATGCATCAACATCAGCTCCTCTCTGGCAGCATGGTGGGATTTTCTAAACATGACTGAGTCTTCATTAATCTCAAGCAAACACACACCCATTTGGAACAACCCTGACATACTACGGAACAATAACATGATTAACTTCCCGAATTGTAAAGGAATTGGAATACGTATTTGAAGGAAAATTTGTTGATATTCTAAAAATGTATTCTTGTGGGGTAGTGGTTTTGTCCCGCCTTCGTTATTGTAGTTGATGTAGGGGTGGGTATGGGTATGGTTTCTGGGGGTTCCCTAGGGGCAGGTTTCTGTTTATTCAGCCTCACCTCTGGTGCCGGTGCCCACTTCTCAATTTTAAATACACGTAGAGATTGAAGGTTCTCGTAAGGGGCCATACTGACACCAGCTGTTATCTGGCAGATAACTATTTTAAATGCACTTTAGAACAGCACACATCAGCACCACATATGAGTGGGCGGAGTGACGTATGGGATCTTCACACAACACTCTGTTCGCTATCTGGGGCAGGGGGCCAAGAGGAGGAGCTGGTCATCTTGCAGGGGTCTGGGCTGGTGCGTTTCTGTGCTGCTGCAGGACTGGGAGTAGTTTGCTTGTCTCCACCCCAGAGTAAAGGGAACCATCTCCTGGGTCTGGGGGCGGATTGCTCCTCTGGGGTTGCTGGTTCCTGGACCTGGGAGTATAGAGTATGTATGGGGAGTGTGAGTGTGTGTACTGCGTTCAGTACTGTGTGTCTCCATGTTAGGTCGGGCCCCTTCCAGAGTGTGGAGGGCCCTTGGATCTCAGGTCTCTGGGCCTGGGCCTCAGTCGCCTCTGGCATAGCTGACTGCAAGCACGCTCACACACACACAGGTGCGCACACAAGTGTTCACGCAGGTGTACAACAAACAGGTACTCACAGACACACACTTTCTTGATTGGCTGCTGCCTCTAAACATATCATGCATTGTAAGTCCTGTATGCTGCTCAGTAACAGTAAGATCAATTATTTTTACTGTCACTTATGGTTAGGTTGGTTTTTGCTGTGGTTTCCCTACTGTGTTGTTTTGTTTTGTTTTTTTTTGCTTGTTTATTTTCAGCAGGTGATCAAGCGAGTTTTCAGTGTCTTTTTTTGTCTTTCCTTCTTCTCTCTCAATTTTTCTTTCCCCATTCGAGCAGGAATGTATGTATGGTGAAGATATCCTTCCAGGGAAACAGAGCATGGAGCGGGGTGGTGTGAATCCAGTGAGAGGAACTCAGCGGCAAATTATCGCTCGGACCATGACAAGATTGTTCTCTCATGTTGGCCAAGGTGATTACTAATGATAAATGAGAGTGTTTTTTTTAAACAGAAAATGCAGATCTCAGTTAATGCAAAGCCACTGGTAGATTGTCTAGCACGCTGATCTTGAATCAACTGCCCGTCAACAAAAAGTAGCTTAACAAAAAAGGCCTTAGCTTGACAAGCTCAACACATTGTTTTCACTCATGCTCATTAGATCAATTACCCTATACAGATTTGGCAGTAATTTAAACATTAGATGCAAACAGGCTTGAGACAAGGTTTATAACAGAACACTAAAATGAAAGGAAGGACATTGCTTTACTTGGATATGATTTATCAAAGTGTATTTTTAGATTTCCCCACAGGCACTATTTACCCTGACAGAATTGACCAATGAAAAACTTGTTTCTGGTAGGTTTCTGGTAGGTGGACTGAGTTGACCTTCATTTCTGCCACCACCCACTGTTTACAAATTTGTTGTTTCAGCCCTGATTCACGTGCAAACAATTAAGTCTAGATTTAATTTTTTCCTTCACTCATAAACATCATTTATCAAAATAAAGTGTTGTATCAAGATGTTCTCCTAGGCTGCTGTTAAGCTTGGCTAAAATGAGATGATTGATGTCACCTGCAGTTAATGAAATTGCTGCTTGATCCTTCTCATTAATCTAGATCTTACCTGTCATCCTCCAGCTTCTTCTCTTTCACAGCACTGTTCTTCTACAATAGTGCTCTAAAAGTGGTCTACTATCAGCTCCAAAAAGCAAAGAAATGAAAACAACAATCACAAGCAATGATGTTAAATATTTTATTGGTTAAAAACCCTGGTTTGGCCACCAATCCTCATTTTACAACTTAGTACAATATACAATCTGTACATTACCTGTGTGTTCAGAAAGAAAACTGAAAGTGGTACATTTATAGTAATATTTAATATTGTTATTGTGTCTTAACAGATTTGTTATTTCATATTTTTCATTTTACTTGGTTGACAATGAGATCTATCAGATCTAAAATTGCAAGTAAAATAACTAATGGTGATTTACTCTGCAATTCAAGTTTTACCAATTGTAAACACACACTAAGTTGTCCAAAGTATTTGCTCGTCCACCTAAATAGTTCTCAACTCTTTTGGGAAGGCTTTCTGCAAGGTTTAGGAGTGTGTTAACAAGAATTTTTGACCAGTCTTCCAGAAGTGCATTTGTGAGACTGATGTTGCATGAGAAGGCCTGGCTCACAGTCTCTGCTCTAATTCATCCCAAAGGTATTCTGTCAAGTTTAAGTCACAACTCTGTGTAGGCCAGTCAAGTTCTTCCACACCAAATTAACTCCTCCATTTATAAACTTTGTTTTGTGCACTGGTGCACAGTCATATTGGAAGAAGAAGGGGCAATCCCCAAACTGTTCCCACAAAGTTGGGAGCATGAAGTTGTCCAAAATGTTTTGATATGCTAAAGCGTTAGGAGTTCCTTCCACTGGAACCGGGGCGGTGAGCACAACCACTGGAAAATAACCAACTACACTTGGCACAGTGCAGTGAGACAAGTACCGTTTTCCTGGCAACTGCCAAACCCAGACTGATCCTTTGGATTTCCAGAAAGAGAAGCACGATTAATCATGCCAGAGAACACAACACCACTGCTCTAGCTTAGTCTTAACATGCTGTTTTGTCTCACCAACTGCATGTCAATTTTTACTACATAAATCTTCTGTTACCTTCATCTTTTCCTTCTAGTTGGCAGCTCCATATTCGACAATCTTTCCCTAATATATCCACTGTTCCTTCTGAGAGCGAGACGTGACAAGGGAAAAGGTTAATAGTGAATTGTATGTGAGGTTGGAAGGTCCCAAATCTCTTTATTATTGAACAGTGCCTGTTCTATGTCTAGCCAGGGTTCTATTCTGTTCTATGTCTACACGGGGGTTTATCTTTTCAAAGGAATTAAGAAATGAAGGACTCCAGAGATGCCAAGAGGTTGATTCTGTTCATCTGGACGTAGAGTTTTCAGTGGGAGAAACGCTTCGTCACTCATCCAAGTGACTTCTTCAGTCTCGGCTGACTGCAGGTTTCCCCAATCTTATAAACAGTACATTTGCACAATAACTGAAACCAGCCCACTGAATGAACAAGGAAAGAATGAGGAAGTGAATGAGGTCTTTCAATACCAGGTTCTGCAGCTTCATGCAGGTTGGCCTTTCTTAGTGTTCTCTTTCATTCAGCTGTATACAATCTCAGCACCTGCTCGCCATAAGGTAGAATATTTCTTTCTTTTTTTCTTCCCTCATTGCTTCAAACCTACAGCAGAACCCATTCAACACGTCAGGGAGGGAGGCGTCCTACACTTATGGTATTATTTTATAGTCTTTTAAGCCTAAATCTACTGCAATTTGCAATTTGCATACCTGAATGCTACAGACTAGCAAACTGCCAAAACATGTATTTTACTGAGGTGGTTGATAATCAGTTGATCAGGTGCATTTGATTAGCACCTGGCTGCTACTTACCCTCTTAACTCCTGTGGTGAACAGTGAGAGTGTACTTAATTTTTCACATATTTTTTTATGATACATAAAACCTTAGAATTGAAAGAGGATGTAGTTTTTACCATGACTTTTTCACCAAAATTCCAGTAGATGTAAGTCTTAACTCCAATCACACTTTTTACAGCTTTAACCACTATTTACTTTTTTATGGTAGCAGTGCTCAGTGACAAAAAAAAGCTCTATTTACACTTTATTTTTAAAAAATGGATACATTAATATTCACTAATATTCAATTTCATGTGGAGTCTTTTGTTTCGATGAGTGGATTTGAACAATTATCCGGCCACCTGGCACTGGAACGTAGAAAGGAGCGCGGAAGAGAAATATAAACGTAGTTTTTGTTACATTTCTCTCTCTCTCTCTCTCTCTCTCTCTCTCTCTCTCTCTCTCTCTCTCTCTCTCTCTCTCTCCCTCTCCCAAGTGGGCAAAGTCAAAAATGATACTTATAGAAAATACAATTCGAATCCTTACAACTTTTTGTTGTATGACAAAGAGACACACATTTGTATACCATTTTTGTATGTTCCAAACTAATGAAATGGCAGTCCAATCCACAAACATTAGTGACTGGTGATTGCTCTGTAAACTTATTTAGAAAATCATTCAGACTGTTAATTCAGCCCCTTTAGCAACTACATTTGACTCTTCTGGAGTATTCTACAAGATTTTTACACTTTGTTACCCAGGAGGGAATAAACTGCCAAACTCAAAGAAACCTTATCTATGAAGCCTGATGACACAAAAAAAACCTAGTTAAGCTGCAAGCTGTTTCGTAAGACATAAATGCCAGAAGGGCCTTTATTTTCAAATACTAGATTCAGGCAAAAGTGAAGTCAATCTACTTGGCCCTGAAAATCTGTGAAGCACAGTGTCCAAATACAGATACTACACAAATTCTATAATACAGTAATGCTGTAAGGAACCTTGGTTACTTTTTTCAAGCACATGTCCTCTGTGTTTCATTAAAGAAATGTCAGTGCCTGCCTTCTTTCATCTGTACAATACTGCTGAACTTAGGAGGAAAAAAACATTCACTGTGTAGCTTTTATATTTCAGCAACAAGTTAGATTTCTTTTGGTTGACTTGTCATATACAGCATAATTCAGCAAAGATTTTGAGGATTTAATATACATATAATCAAATTAAGTCAAATAAAATACAATTATATTTTTTATTATATTTCACATTGCAGATGTTAACTTTATGTTCATGGCGGTGCTGCCTTTATTGAATTACTGACATCATTGGTTTTTCCATTTCACCATTCAGGTTTCTAGAGCTGTTTCCTCAGATCTGAAGCTTCTGCTGCCATTTCTTCCTCTGATCTCCACTTGGATGGTATGTCCTTATCCTCTTGATCATGGTTTTGTAACTACAAAGACAATGAAGATGTAATATGTAATAATGTATTGTCAGAACAAATTTGGATTGTTTTCTGTATTAACTAGTCCATGACAATGCATTGAGATATCAACTGTTATTGGATTAAAAAAAAAATGTTTACAGAGTGCAGATTTTCTTCTTCAAAACTATACATGAGACCACTCTTTAAGTTCAGTACGGAGACCCAGTAATCAGTTTTTGCATGCACAATGTAAAAATCTGATCCACTAAATTAAAACTGAGAAACTCATCATAATGAATTTGTTCCTCAACTTGTTTGTACTTGTCACTGTATTTTCTTTTATTGTTTATAGAAAAAAAGCGAGAGCATATGTAAGAAGATTCAAAATATCAATTAAAAAATATCAATATAGTTACACTTAGCACATCTGGTCAACTCAGTAATTTCTAATATGTAAAACCTAAACAGCTGGTGGAGCTTGCACTTCATAACTTGCTTGTCTTGTGAATTGTGAACTGCAAAGTGGTCACTTCCTGTCTGAAAAATATGACATGGTTATTTAAAAGAATCTAGTTTTATACTGTACTCATAGGGGATAGGCTATTCATACTCATGTAATAGTCTGTCTCCTGGTATCTCTACCACACTCTTGACACTGCTTGGAGACACAGGCTACGCCCACATGTACACGAGTATTTTTGAAAACAAAGCTTTTTCTATATGTTTGGGCCTTTTGTCCAAACATAAACAGAGTTTTGGATCACTGAAAACTGAGAAATTCCTCCAAGAACATCAGCTTGGTTTAATGTTGACTTTGGTGAGGGCCCGGTGTTTGATAACTTGTGTAAAGCGATCACTCAGCAAGCTAATGTTAAAAAAAACTCAATGTAAGCCCAAAGTATCACTGACCCTGGGTGAGGCAAGTTCCGTTGAAGGCTGGAAAATAGGAGGCAGCACTTACTCAGAGCTAGGTGAGGCCCCAGAGGCTGTTAATATCTGCTGCTATTATGGCTCAGGTACAGCATTTTTGTGGGGTTCAAACTCCTCTTTATAGCTATACTTTTGCAAAACTTCTAATTTTTGCATCTGACTCAGCAAGAGCAGTCTGCATTGCATGCATTTCTGTTCTAGTGTCTATAGCAGCTTCTATTTGTTTGTGTTCAGCATCAGATTTCCTTTGAGCCTCCAAATTTGCCAAAATTTTTTAAAATGAAGAGAGACAAAGAGGTCAAAAAAGGGGTTGGCTCCACACACATAAGTGCATCTCCTGTCTTTTTTCCTTTTTTTTTTTCTTGGTGCATGTTCAAATTGCACCTTATATAGAAATGAAATGCATAGAAATGCAATAATAAACATACACAAGTTAAAAAACAAATAACAACAATTACTTTACAAACACATAAATTAATTATACTAAATGAGCACCCCACCTTACAGTGCCAAAAAATATAATTCATTTGCATATTACTATTAAATATTACTCAAACGAATGAGCAATGAAATCTGACCAATCTAACCAAGTATTAACCCATTACATTTATCATGTAAAATATTGAACATGAAATTAAGACAAATCTGTCTATGCATTTACGCTCCTACAAACATCTTCAAACTATGTCTTGATGCATGCTTAATCATCCAGGTAGGTAAATCCCCAAAAGTTGATTCTTAGACTGAAGAAGTCACTTGATGAGTGACGAAACGTTTCTCCCGCTGAATATCCTACATCCAGATGACCAGATTCACCTTTTTGAGTGCTTGAAACTATAGCTTGTCCTAATGGTCAGGGAAAAGTTGCAGATTGAAATAACGAAAACATTTCTTCAATAAAATCGTTTAATAGTGGCCCCTCAGCCCCTAGGGCCAGACAAATGTGTCCTCCATATCCAGGTCAATGGAACGTGACGATATGGAAGAAGCAGCGGCTTACTAGAGTGAGGGTGTCTGCCCTGCCATCCAAGTCTTCCAGGCAGACCTTGGAAAGTCCCAATCAGTCTAGGGACACTGGGGTTGGTGGTGTGGGAGTGGGCTGATTCAGCCCCTGTACCACCAGCTGACATAATGTTGCGTCAGATACTTGTGGCATATCACAGCCTAATCTTTTCTAGTGTTAAGTAGCAGTTGTGTGTCTTCTATGTGATGTTGACAAATCATTATACCCTGTTTAAGACATACACCCTGTTTAAGAGAAACAAGGCAAAAGAAATGTTTGAATGACTTATTCTCATAAATCAAGTGTGGTATATAAATAGGATGCCACCGCTGCAGCACGTCAGTTTGTTAAATTTATTCTATCTTAGACATTCCATGACCAACTGTAAGTGATATTACTGCAAAGTGGAAGTGGAATCACACTGCAGAGTCCTAAACTTCCTTCGGTATTAATATCAGCAAAGAAACTGTGCCAGAGCTTCAAGGCATGATTTTCCAGTGCTGAGCAGCTATGCAACAGCCCAATATTTTTGTTCATATCAGGTATGTATTAGAGATGGACTGATCCGATGTTATGTATCGGTATCGGTCCGATACTGACCTAAATTACTGGATCGGATATCGGAGAGAAATAAAAAATGTAATCCGATCCATTCAATATCACAAAAGCACCTCACAAAACTTGCGATATAGCGTAACCCAGCTCATAACCTTAGCATATCGGAGCAGTATGCGTCACGTAGATAGAGTGGCTGTGGCGTGCGAGACCTGTCGGCGGTCTGGTTGAGTATTTGGAGCCTCGCTACGTGCTTCTAAGCTATAGTACTTTTTCCTTTGGGAAGATACCATCTGTGCAGTCTGCAATTCTATTGAAGAAAGATGTTGAATCTATTTAATTATTGTAGAAAAATTATTGATTTCTGTGCATTTTTTTTAACGTGCATTAAATTAAAGTCGATTATGTCAATTAAGCATTTTTTTTTTTTTTTTTTTTTGCTCGGAGTTGGCAACCCTATTAGTTAGGTTGCTTATTATTTCCACTAAGTACTCTTTAAAATACCAGAATAGGAAGGATGGTGTAGCTTTAAGTTTATTAGATTGATCAGTTTTGCTGAACTATGAAATATTTTGGGTGTAGTGTATTTTTTGCATACAGGTATAACAGAATAGCTTTAGTGTTTTGTTTTTGTTTTTTAAACTTGAGTATGAACTTATACAAAATGCAGCAAGATATTTAAAAAAAAACATTTTATTGATTATAAAATACTCTATATCGGATTTATATTGGTATCGGCAGATATCCAAATTTATGATATCGGTATCAGTACCGGACATAAAAAAGTGGTATCTTGCCATATCTAGTATGTACACCTAGTAACTTGTTTTAATAGTTATACCTCATAATATAATTCTAAAAAATATAAAAATAATAATTATAACAATTGGGTTTGGAAGTACTGTGTCTTCCAATATTATCAATAATGTGTTACCCATAAGTTCAGCTTAAACACTGATGCATTGAAATCTGAACAATCAATACCAAATTAGATTCTGAGAAGGTGGCGGTTTTCTGCCTTGCTGACACTAAGTGCTGAGGGGAAAGGTTCTCACCAGTTCTGCTGCCTTGTAAATAGTTTTTTTTTTAATCAGTAAATAAAAGTGCACAGTCTGGGCTATAAAACATTTTATACTGACATGATAAGAAAGGAACAAATATTTGCCAATTATTTATTGCAAAGAAAAAGACCTCAAAGAAAAATATTCTCATTTGCTGGATGTGATATGGAAAATATAAATGGCACTGTTCTTACAATAAACCTTATGATCACATGCAAATTAAAAACAAACCTATTTACATTTTGCTGCTGGGACTCCACTGTGGAAATGCATGTTTCATTTCTACCCTTAAGGCAGGAGAAGGAAGTATAGAGAGCTCTTTTTTATTAGACGTGGTTATTAGAATATTCATATCATAGTCCCCAGTCATTGATATTCATTTGCCACAGACTCTCTTGTTACAAATTCAAAATATCACAGTGAAATTTAAAATAGCCTGAAAGGCACGTTCATTATTTTCATAGTGAAGTGCTATAGTTCATTGGTTTGGGGATTCTGGCTCCTGAGGGTTATATAGCTCACTGATATTTGTTCAAACTCAGATGTTTAATTAACATTATTAGCAGCCACATGTGAATCAGTTCATAAGCAGTGAATTGTCCTTTCATACTGCTGTGGTGACACACTGGAGCATGAGCTTGGGAGAACAATACCAGTTGTGCAGAACTAGAAGATAAGTCAGCAGCCACCATAGTGCTGTTTTCATAGTTATGTTCTTACTGGTGAGCAGGAGAGATTGGGAAATAGGCTGTCTTGTGTCACAGACATCTCATCAGTATCTGATTGCCCATCACAGAAACTGAGATATTTATCAGAGTGATCAAGTACCCAGATCATATTTTTTACAAAACCATGCAAGTCCTGGTACCCTTAACTATTTCTTAACATTTTTCACATAGCTTACCAAAGTATAAGCCCACACTGACCCAGATGTTTTTGTGTCCTGTACACAGTGCTTGACAGTGAAAATAATCTTTTTTTTATTTAAAATAAAATTAAAAATAATTTTTAAATGAACTAATAGGGATGGCCGAAAGTTGTCCATCTTACCTCATCGTAGATGCTGTCATTGTGTTTAAAATCCCCAGCCTTCCTGGGCAGCACATGGACGTGGACATGCTGTAAACATACAAACAAGGTTTAGATATTGTGGTTGATCTGGAGAAAATCTTACTTTTTCCTGGGAGCACTATGACAGAGTTTCACAGTATGCTGGAGAAGCCATCAGAACGTTACTGGCATGGCACAAATCACAGGAGGGTGAGGGTGCATTTCACCAAGCAGGGATTTTTTATTTTTATGTTTTTAAGAATTGACTTGACTTTATTCTAGGACCCAGGGGCAACAGATATCTAACAGTTTTTGCTAATATACAATTGCACTATATACCTATACTACTGAGTATAAAAAATGATATCTAAGCATATCACTTTACAGTAGGTAACTAGTAATTATGCATTTTTATCCTCATCAATTTACTCTACAATTTACAAAGAAATAAAAAGACAAATTCAGACCACTCCAATATAAAACTGTGTTTTAGCAGCAGTTTTCTGGATCCTTTGAAATTCAGAACCATTGCTTATACAATTGCTTTTACACATCTTTATTTCTTGGTTTTGAGTAATTTTGCCATATTAATCTACACTGATGTCACAATCTGTAGTAAATGTTTTTACTTCATTAATTAAACTATTATTTTGTTTGTTGGCTCTGTTTACTTTAAAAGTAGAATTTCCCCAATTGTGGGATAAATACATTTGCCTTTAAAATACAGAAGGTGTTTGTCTCCGAAATCCAAACTAGAAGCTGGTTCCACAGGGTCTGAAAGCTGAAGGCTCTGCATCCTATTCTACTTTTAGAAATGCTACCCCACAAATAAATCAAACAAAGCCTAAGAATAAAGTGATAAAGATAATGTGGTACTATGAGATCTTTAAGATAAGATTGGACCTCATAATTCAAGACCTTGTATGTCAGGAGAAGGATTTTAAAGTCAGTTCTGGATTTATCAGGGGGCAATGAAGAGAAGCCAGTGTGGGAGAAATATGATTTTTCTTTCTTGTCCTCTTTCAAGTGTACAAATGAATAAAATCCTTTTTCAGCATCACTCAGGCAGGATATTTCTAATTTTAGAAATGCCATGCAAATAGCAGAAAGCCTACATATTTGTTTAATATGCACACTTTAGAACATATTGTGGTTAACAATGACTCCAACAGTGCATTTGAGGCGAAAGTAATATCATCTAGACCAGTGGTTCCCAAACTTTTTTTGCTAGGCCCCCCTTTGTTTTACAGGAAAAGTGTTCGCGCCCCCCACCCTCCCGCGCGTGCACGCGCGCACGCACGCACACGCACGCACAAACACATCCTCCTACCACACAAACCCATATTTTGCTCCATTGCAGTTTATTTCACACCTCAAACATTTAGTAAACAATTAAGCAAATACAAGAATCTGCAATAAATTACAAGTAGTAAGAAAATAAACTACTAACTCTTTTACGCTACGTCCGCACCTACACGGGTATTTTTGAAAACGCAGCTGTTTCGTCCACACGTAAACGGCGTTTCGAATCACCGAAAACGGAGATTTTTTAAAACTCCTTTTTTGCGGTTACGTGTAGACGAGGAATACAGAGTTCCTCACGCCATGTCAAAGGTATGTGCCTTTTTTCACGTCACGCTGTGTATTGTTTACGTGAGATGAATTGCAGAATGGCAGATAGAGACGAAATACTGTTAATCTGACCACCTTAAGTTTTTACAGGCTTACATATACACGCGCAGTTACTGTCCCTCCATTTACAAAGGCAAAGGCATCACGGTGTGATTATTTTACGTGTAGTTGTTGTTTTTTTCCTGTGTAATAATATTCAACATTGCTATCAAATCAAAAATGCCTCTCTGTGCAAAATGGGTTCAAAAACATAAACAACTGTGGGATACTGTTTGTCCGTGATTTGAACAGGGGGAACAAATCGTGACAGGATCAGCCTGATATTATTTGTAGCCCGCTGTAACTTTACTGTATAAAGAGCTAACATCTCCAAAATGTCAGGAGTAGTTAGTCATTACGAGAAGTGTTTGTGAACTAAAAATCAAGAATGTGGGATACTGTTTATACGTGATTTGGACAGCCCAGTGCGTGCTCCCGATGAAGGGAAAACCAATTCTGTAGGGAGACCTACCTTGGCACTTGTGCAGGTGAAACCAAGGGCTCCGCGCCCTCCCTAGGGGGCGGGCCCCACACTTTGGGAAGGTCTGATCTAGACTAAGATTTTACGTGCAGAGTACAAGAACCTTAGTATTTGTCAATTAGGAGAAAGTAGTGGTACGTAATGATATGTCTCTAAGCTGGTTATGAATAATTTTTTTCTATAATGATTAATATTGTATTTGTGAAGAAAGTCATTACTAGTTAAGGGTAACGGACGCTTGGCTCAAACAGAGCTCTTACTTTTTGTCAGCCTGGCCACAGTGCTGAAGAAAAACCTGGGGCTGTTCCTGTTTTTCTCTGTCAGTGATGTTTCACAGAATAAAACAAGTAAAACTTTTTCCAAACCAAAGAAAGATGGTTTAAATAAATGCAAAGCTATTTTCTCTCAAGCTTAAGACTTTTCTGGTTCAAGTCATGACTTTATGCCAGGGTATGCCAGGGCATCAACCTCCAAAATTTCCTGCTTCCTTTTCAGAGAAGCTACAGTATTCAGAGTCGCATGCAGTGAGCATGTAACACTATTAATGAGATAATCAGCCTCTGTGGGAGTCGAGTCCAGGTATCTTCTCTGCACGAAGAAGAGAAGAGCTTCTTTCAGTTTTGTTCCAACACATTCAGAAAGATATTTAGTGTACTGAAATTGTTTTTGTTTTTTCGTTGTTTTCCTTTCCAGTGCTGTGCAATCCATTGTAAAACTAAATGCCATTAAGAAATGGTGAGACAAAAGATCATTGTCAGGAAAAACTTTTATGATGAGGATGATTATAAACAAATAAGAAGACAGCTGAACTAAATCTAACTCATGAGACATGGAAAGTAGAACTGAAAATAATGCACACAGACAAAAGACTATCACAATAAGACAGGGAACATACATGAGAAGTAAACAGTTGCAAAAAATCCAACCTGAAACACTGGGTCAACGACGCAGGAACCCTGACAAATGTTCAGTTCCTATGCTGTTCTATGTCAGAGCAAGATGCAGTCATTAAAGCGCTGGGTTCTTTCACACTTTGAGAAAGCTAATAGAGTCTTCTTATGAATTACATAAAGTGCTGAAGCTGCAATTGTCAGCATCTGCATGGATGTTAAAGGCACTCGCTATAATTATTTTGCTGAGAAATCCAAAACTCTGAGCATGGTGAACAAATGACAACAACAAATAATTTCTTTGTGGACAAGTCTAACAGTCAGGTTTTCAAATGGATTTAAATTCTGTCTACTGTTAATTAATAACCTGGAGTGGATTGATGAGATTGGTGCCACACCCCATCCTTTGCCCGTGCGTTTAGGATTCTAACAGCATGACTCGGCGGTGTTGATTAATTTACTTTAATGTATTAATTCTGTTGTAATTAGGTTTCGTTAAGGCAAAGTAAATCAATATGCTAATCAATTACTCAATCCTGAAGTAATAAACTTCAAGAAGAGTGCCACACTGTTTAATAGTCCACATTCAACTGTTTTTTGTCTTTGGTTGAAATATATATATATATATAAAACGGCAATGCTCAGTGGCTAGTGGATCTGAGGGCAGACCATAGCAACCTCCCTGAACAGGGTCCAGTAACCATCATGGTGGCAGACATCCAAGCAAGGGTCTCTAGTATGTAGAGTTGGACAGCACCAGGCCCCGACATGGTTCACGCCTACTGGCTGAAGAAGCTGACTGCACTCCACGAGCGTCTGGCAGCACAAATGAACCAGCTGCTAGTTGACGAGAGACACCCGGAATGGCTAACCGAAGGTCGGACGGTCCTGATCCCCAAGGACCCCAAGAAGGGACCGGTCCCATCCAACTACCGACCAATAACCTGCCTCAGTACTACATGGAAGCTCCTGTCAGGCATCATATCGGCTAAGATGAACAGGCACATGGCTCAATACATGAGCGGGGCACAGAAAGAGCGGGCATGAGCGGGCATGCAGAGGCGCAAAACACCAGCTACTGGTAGACAGGACAGTCAGCCAAGACTGCAAGACCAGGCTGACCAACCTGTGCACTGCCTGGATTGATTACAAGAAGGCCTATGACTCAATGCCCCACAGCTGGATACTGGAATGCCTAGAACGGTACAAGATCAACAGGACCCTAAGAGCCTTCATCAGGAACTCAATGGGGATGTGGCGTACAACACTAGAGGCCAACTCCAAGCCCATAGCACAAGTCACCATCAAGTGCGGAATCTACCAAGGAGATGCTCTGTCCCCACTGCTGTTCTGCATAGGCCTGAACCCCCTCAGTGAGATCATTAACAAGACTGGCTACGGATACCGACTACGGAACGGAGCAGTTGTCAGCCACCTCCTGTACATGGATGACATCAAGCTGTATGCCAAGAGTGAACGAGACATCGATTCACTGATCCACACTACCAGGATATACAGCAATGACATCGGGATGTCATTCAGGCTGGAGAAGTGTAGTCGGATGATAACAAAGAGAGGGAAGGTAGTCAGAACTGAGGGGATCGAACTACCAGAGGGCAACATTGCAGACATAGAGGACAGCTACAAGTACCTGGGGATCCCGCAGGCAAATGGGAACCATGAAGAGGCAGCTAGTAAAGCTGCAACCACCAAGTACCTGCAGAGGGTCAGGCAAGTCCTGAGGAGTCAGCTGAACGGTAAGAACAAGATCCGGGCCATCAACACCTACGCCCTGCCCGTGATTAGGTACCCTGCTGGGGTAATAGGCTGGCCAAAGGAGGAGATAGAAGCCACTGACATAAAGACAAGAAAGCTCCTGACCATGCATGGAGGGTTTCACCCCAAGTCCAGCACCCTGAGGCTGTACGCTAAGCGGAAGGAAGGGGGCCGGGGACTGGTGAGCGTCAGCACCACAGTCCAGACAACGAGATGAGACAACGAACATCCAAGAATACATTGGGAAGATGGCCCCAACTGACCGAGTGCTCAGTGAATACCTCAGGCAGCAGAAACCCAAGAAAGAGGAGGGAGACGAGGAACCATCATGGAAGGACAGGCCCCTGCACGGTATGTACCACCGGCAGATAGAGGAGGTGGCTGATATCCAGAAATCCTACCAGTGGCTGGACAAAGCTGGACTGAAAGACAGCACAGAGGCACTAATCATGGCAGCACAAGAACAAGCTCTGAGTACAAGATCCATAGAGGCTGGGGTCTATCACACTAGGCAAGACCCCAGGTGCAGGCTGTGTAAAGATGCCCCTGAGACAATCCAGCACATAACAGCAGGGTGCAAGATGCTAGCAGGCAGGGCATACATGGAACGCCATAACCAAGTGGCCGGCATAGTGTACAGAAACATCTGTGCCGAATATGGCCTGGAAGTTCCGAGGTCAAAATGGGAGACGCCCCCAAGGGTGGTGGAGAATGACCGAGCTAAGATCCTGTGGGACTTCCAGATACAGACGGACAAAATGGTGGTGGCTAACCAACCGGACATAGTGGTGGTAGACAAACAGAAGAAGACGGCCGTAGTGATCGATGTAGCGGTTCCGAATGACAGCAATATCAGGAAGAAGGAACACGAGAAGCTGGAGAAATACCAAGGGCTCAGAGAAGAGCTCGAGAGGATGTGGAGGGTGAAGGTAACGGTGGTCCCCATGGTAATCGGAGCACTAGGTGCGGTGACTCCCAAGCTAGGCGAGTGCCTCCAGCAGATCCCGGGAACAACATCGGAGATCTCTGTCCAGAAGAGCGCAGTCCTGGGAACAGCTAAGATACTGCGCAGGACCCTCAAGCTCCCAGGCCTCTGGTAGAGGACCCGAGCTTGAAGGATAAACCGCCCGCAGGGGCGTGCTGGGTGTTTTTTTTGTGTGTTATATATATATATATATATATATATATATATATATATATGTATATATACACCCCTGTGTGTAATTTCATGTTTAGGTCAATTATGTTTGTTTGGGCAGTCATTTGGTTTGTTAAGTTTGCAGTCTTTGCCTGAGCTCAGTTTTGTTTCTTTGACCTCATTTATGAGCTCAACATTTATTACTTTTGTAAATCTAATTTTTGGGGGTTAAATAAATAAAAACCATATTTTTCTAATAATTCCTGGGACTCCTGTTTTTCAACTCTGTCCATCACAGGTAGGATTTTTCAATATCAGCCACTTTTTCTGTCTACTGGTGGTACATGCCATGCAGGGGCCTGTTGTTCCATGATTGTTCCTCTTCTTGATCCCCTTGTTTCTTGGGTTTCCGCTGCCTTACGTATTTATTGAGCAGTTAAATTTTATTTATATAGCACACAAAGCAAGGCGTTTAAAGCACTCTTCTGGGAGATCTCAGACATCACTCCTGGGATCTGCAGGAGCCACCTGCCCAGTTTAGAGGTCACTGCCCAAAGTGCTAGCATCTTGCACCCTGCTGTTATGTGCTTGATTGTCTCAGGGGCATCTTTACACAGTCTGCACCTGGGCTCTTGCCTGGTGTGGTAGACCCTAGTGATGTGCAATACCACTGATTTCCTTTCCGATCCAATACCAAGTAAAATTCAGGGTGGTATTGACAATACTGATCCAATATTGATACTGAATTGTATTTCATAATGCAATATATAATTGTATTATGTAATTGTAATAATATTATAATATAGCTTCATAATGATTACAGGACATCAGACTACTTGTTCTTATTGCTTAATAATGCAGAAAAATCATATAGAAATAAAAAAATTTGAAGTTGTGCCTATTTGAACACGTTGCCTGCAGCACTAAAGGACTCTGTGAGAGACGTCTGTCTCGCCCTAGCAGCACCTGTCCCTCTCCTCCTCTTCAGTTCGGCTCATCATATTCTGTGATATGATTTACTCTGAGGTGTTTGACGAGGTTAGTGGTGTTGCTACAACACCTCACTGTCTTGCCACATGTATCGCAAACTGCGTCTTGGCTGTTTGTGGAGGTAAAATACGCCCACACATGACGCCGTTTACACTCAGCCATTGTTGTGAGTGCGCACGCCAGGGGCTGTGACACATTTATACTTCGCATATGACTATGAACGGCGTAAGAGGAAGTAGTTCCTTCCAATTTAGACAATCCGAATGATATAGTTTCTTTCCACTGTGTTCCTGTAAATGAAAAACTACAAATTTACCTCAAAGTACTAAAATATCGATATTTTAATATGAGAATCGATTCTAGAACTTAAATTACTGGTATCAGAAGAATCGATATTTCTATATCAATCCGCACACCACTAGTAGACCCATCTATGGATCTTGTGAGGTTGTTCCTGTGCCCTTCACACTTGGCTGCAAACCATTCCAGTGTGAGCTTGAGGCCATCACCTGATGAACCCAACAGAACAACATCATCCGGGAAAAGCAGAGATGAGATTCTGAGACCTACTAAGTGAATGCCTTCCGTCACTTGGCTACGCCTAGAAATTCTGTCAATAAAAATTATGAACAGAATCGGTGACAAATGGCAGCCCTGGCAGAGCCTATCACCCACTGGGAATGAGTCTTATTTATTACCGGCTATGCGAACCAAGCTCTTCCAACGGTTGTATAAGGATCAAATGTTTTCTTCTTGCCTCATACAGCACATCATCTAAATCGTTTACTCATTTGTTGCCAAAAACTTCTCCACTTATGATGTGCATTTCAAACTGTAATATGAGCTACACATATGCTGGATCTCATACACTGATATTTTATTTATTATTCAAAAGGGTCAAATGCATCATACATTTTTTTAATATAGTAAAAAATAGCACAACAGTACAGTGAAGTATTTTACAAGAGGATGATTCTCTCCCCTCACTTTAACCTATGTGCACTTTCCCAATGGTTCCCAAGCAAGTGACATGAATTATTTCATATAGCCTTCAACCAAACTAAAAATTACACCTTTTAGAAAAGATAACTGAATAATTCGCCATCTCCAGGAGTTTAGCTCTACAAAGTAATTATGATGATTATTTAATAGTGCATAACTATTGCAGAGGGTTCATGACATATTTAAAAGTCATAAATTATTAAGTTCTCACCTTCACAGTTTGTCCGGCTTCAGGGCCATCCTGGTGGGAAAAGAAAGGGTAATTAGTCCAGAGATGAGAATTTAGAAATACTTGCATTAATATTTTAAAGAAAGAATTTAATTTAAGATGCGGTAATAACATCTCACCTCCCCTAAAACAACCCCCTTGGTTTGTGTCAAAGCCATCTTTATCCTGAGATATTTGTCTTCATAGACAACTTTTTGGCTATATTTATTCAATGGGAGTTAGTTTTTTAAATGTTCCATATTTAGACTAAAGTGCACACAACCAACGTTAATTCAAGGGTTTTAACAAAGATATAGCAGTATCTGTTTAAGAATTACAGCCAACTCAAAATCTCCACTTCAAACCATTACTCAAAACTTTTTGGAACAGATGGATTTGCAGAACAGTTATTAACACTCGATCCAACAGCTATAATGTAAAAATACAGCAGGTAAATTCTCCATTTATCTTGTAGAGAATGTAGAAGTAAATGTGATTTTTTTTTAATCTAATTGCATTTATGTATTTTGTATGTGATTTTTCCACTCTGAGCTTAACTGCAGTGGAAAAATTGCCCTGGCAATAGTCACCCAGTTGGGTCACTCAGATTTTCCATGCTAGGAAATATTATTAAAACCTATTTTGTGGCTCTAGTCAGAGTGTGAGTGTGGTTTGTTACAGATGCAGCAGTACAAGACACAGTATGTTTGTTGTCCCTTTACTATCCGCTGCAGCATAATACTCACTGGAGGTGAGTGACTATTTTTTGCGCCTCGATTCTCTTCCAAAATGAAGGAAAGTGAAATAAATACTGAGTTACCAGTTTATGGGCCCCCGTATGAAAAGACCAATCCTCTCACATGTACTATTGCTAAATCACGACCTTTTTTTCTTTACTTTTGGTCCCTTGCGCAAAAAGATCTAAGAAAGACATTTTTTCAGATTAACATTTGATATGTTTTCAAGGCTATATTGTGAATAAAATATGGTTGCTGTGAGCATTGAATTTGACTTTTCGTTTTTACATGTTACACAACTTTTCAACTTTTTCAGATTTGGGTTTGTAGAAAAAAGGATACAATCAGTATCTACACAATTATGTGACCACACTGATCATTACTTCCCATCACCTTACAGTAAAAAAAATGAATTACATAGTTTTTCCCCCTCTCTCTCTCCTAAATGTGCTTCAAGACCATCTCCATTGTGCCAGTGCCGAAACACTCACCACCAAAATGCCTGAACAACTATCACCCTGTTGAACTCGTGCCCATAGTTATGAAATTTTTTGAGCGACTGGTCATGGCACACCTCAAGACATGCTTGCTCCCCTCGGGTCTTCAGCTCTCTTGGGTGCTGTGGACGGCTGGGGTCTCCTGGGTCTTACCCTGCCTCTGGCTCTTGGGAGGGTGGCATTATTGTATTATTACCCTATTTTTATTATTACCCTATTTTTATTATTACCCTATTTTTCAAGTACCGTCATGGTTCTGGGTCATATCACCCAGCATTTTGAGTTTATGGTGTTTTTCATGTCTGCGTCCTGTTATGATACCTGTGGCGTCATTATGTTCATTCACCTCCTGTGTGTATTTAGTCTGTCAGTTTTCATTCATTTCTCATTTTTCCATCCTGCTTTGTCCTGCCATGTTTCCAGGTCTATGAAATGATGCCAAGTCTTCATGTTTCAGGTTTCTCATGTCAGGTTTCTATGTTCATGTTCACGTCCAGCTCGCCCTTTGTTAAGATCAAGTTGGGTTTTTGCTTGTCTGCACTTGGGTCCACCAGGTCACTCCACAAAGTCAGCTTCTCCCCGACTGTGACGGTAATATTTTTTAACAGTCACTGAGTGTGTGGTTTACCTGAATGGCGATGGTGATTGAGGTGGCATTGAAGTGTTTCTCCACCAAGTTGGCGACTCTCTGAGTGGTGGAGAACAAATCTGCTAGCTCATCTGGCCGAAGATCCCGAAAACGCTCAACTGGTCTGAGTGGGCACACCAGCACATCTGAGCAGCTCTGTTAAGGAATTAACATGCTGCAGATATGGTTGGGAAGTCAGAAAGCACTGAGATAAGAAAGTCGGTTAGCTCTGCAATATTATGACAAAAGCTCATGTTCTCCATTCAGCAAAGTAAATCTGAGAGTTTTTTGTTGAAGTAATATAAGCTTAAAATATATAATCAGGCAATGCTTTTTAAAGTGAAAATTGTGAAAATGGCCTAGAAAAAATTGAGTGTACCCTTAACTAAATATTTTATTACAGCCTTATGAGGCAAACTGCAATCCAGGGATTTCTGTAACTCCTGGTAAAAATACAGTAAATAACCAAAACAAAAGGTTCTGATTTGAAGCTCAAAACTAAGAATCATGTCAAAGATGACACCTAAATTTTGGATTTGGAGGTATTAATTGCTAGTAAATATAGATGTGCTGACAGCTTCTCTCTCTTAGCCTTAGTACCAATAACTAAAACTTCTGATTTGTCCTGGTTGAGTTGTAAAATGTTTTCTCCCATCTACGTTTTTACTATAAAAAGATCTAATTTAAAAGAGTCTATTGGCCCAGGTTCAACATGAGACACAAAGTATTTGGGGTGGCTGTCAGGTGGTAGAGCAATCACCTTTGATTTTATTTTTATACTTAGGTATACTTATACTTTAGACTTAATACATATTTGCCATAAACAAATATATATTAAAATTTTCAGCAATAATATTCTATGATGATTACAAAAGACCTCAGCAAATTTAAAATGCATATGCTGTTAATGAATAAACTTCTATTAGGATTACTTTCACTGGTTGAAACACAATACTTCATCACTGGCAGGAACTGATTGTAGCCAAGGATCTCGCAAAATCATGTCAGAGGCCAGCTGTCTGCTTCAAGTGGCTAAATCTTACTGCTCAAGAACCAGCGGGGAGCGAAAGTCATCAGAGATGCTTAGCATCCTATTTTAAACTCCTCCCCTCCACCTGGCAGGTACTAGAAAACCTCCCATACCACAACAACTAGAGACAGGAAATGAAACACTAAATATACAAAGCCTACTTTACACCACTGGAGCCCTGCTCTCAAAAAAAGATATAGATTTAACAGTATCTGTGTAGCTTGATTTAAGAAATAAGTTCTTAAAGTTTTTAGTGCCATCTTCTGTTAGTACAGAACGTTACGTCACCAAGTTTGTTGGTTGCGGTCAAAAGACTTGCTTAGTTCATGTTAGCTATGTTATGTTAGCTGTAATGTGCTGATTTGTAAAGCACTTTATAAACAAGGACTGTGTGGAGGAGAGCCTGCAGGCTTACTCGTTGTTTCTACGATATTTAAAAGTAGAATGGGAGGTAGAGCCCTCAGTTTCAGGTCCCGCTTCTGTGGAACTAGCTCCCAGTTTGGATTCAGGAGCTAATCAGACAGCTGATTTACTTTCAAAATTAGGCTTAAAACTTTACTTTTTGACAAAGCTTAGAGCATTTAATCATTAGTTATTATTAATCTCTGGTTTTCTGCCACAGCATGTCTTTTGTTCTGTCTCCCTGCCCTAACCCTCAACCAGTTGCAAAAGATGACTTCCCCTCCCTGAGCCTGAGGCTTGAGGCTTCTTCCTGTTAAAAGGGATTTTTTCCTTCCACTGTCACCAATTGGTGACAGTGTAGAGTCTTTATTGGTGTTGGGTCTTTACAATATTAAGCACCTTAGGGTTGTAGCAATGGGAATTTCTTTTACCTGTGTGTTCCGCCCGGAGTCTAGAGAGTGTAACACCGGAAGGTGGAGAGAAGAGCCTCATGACTGTTTATTAAGAGTTTAATAAAAGTTTACCTCGGAGGAGGAAAAGTTCAACCGAGCATCTTGTGGAGTTTACAGAGAGAACAAGATGAAACAAGGGTGACAATTGTTGTGATTTGGTGCTGCATAAATTGAATTGAATTCACTAAATTGCTTTATAATTTTTTAATAAATGAATGAGTGGACATGTGACAGCAGTAGGGTCACTATCAGATTACTGCAATCTTACTTCAAAGCTTATCAATCTATTCTCTAGTTTCTAGTTAGTATCTTGCCCAACCATATTTGGCATGCAGAGTGGAGCAGCCAGGAACCAAACTACCAACTTTCTGATTAGTATATGACCTACTCTACCTCCTGAGCTACAGCCACAACAGTGTTCAGGGGCAGAAAACCAGTCAGGATTTGGTGTGGCAACCATTTGCCTCACACAGTGCAACACATCTCCGTTGCATAGAGGTGATCAGGTTGTTGACTGTGGGCTGTGTTTAATGTTGGTCCACTCCTCTTCAATAGCTGTGCGAAGTTGCTGAATATTGGCAGGAACTGGAACACGCTGTCGTATATGCTGATCCAGAGCATCCCAAACATGCTCAACTGTTGACATGTCTGGTGAGCAGAGATTACACAGTAACGCATAATCTGATTACTTTTTTCAAGTAACGAGTATTGTAAGGGATTACTATTGCAAAAAAGTAACTAGATTACTGTTACTTTCCTGTAAGCATGCTGCATTAATGCGTTACTAAACCATCTCGATTTTGTTTGTGAGAGTGTCTCATGACAATGACGTACAAGCGTACGACATCCGTGGCAGCAACAGACGTGTGCAGATCAACAATGGATAATATGGAGTGTTGGAGAAAGTACGACCATACAGCACTTAAAGCTTGGAAGTACTGACATTACTCTGAGTTTGATTCTGTAAAAGTGACAAAAACATTAGCATCCACTGTACACTCTGTGTGGGAAGAAAACGTCTTTCTACAGCAAAAAATTAAACTTCAAATCTGAGCGAGCACCGAGCACACTGCCACGGGAATGTGAAATTCACAGAGAAACCACCCGATCCTCCCACTGACATGACCGCTGTGGGCAAACCTCCACCCGCCCCACTCCTGCTAAACAGGTGACAATAGATTTAAGAGCGACAGGACTCAGTGCTGCTGAATCTTTGATTTTATTTACTTTTTGCTGTGTTTTACTTGCATCTATTTGAAAGAGTGTAAACACAAAACATTATTTCATTTTATATGCTGGAATATGCAGAAAATAGGTTTAAATGTTAAACAATTTCTTCAAGCCAAAGACTGTTGTATATAGATTAATTTTCGCTTAATGCAATGTGCATAAAATTATACATTAAATTTCAGTTATCGTTACTCCTGACACACATAAATCTTTTCTTTTCTTTTAATATTTTCTTTTAATTTACACAAATGTTTTGCCATGTTATAGTTATCCACACCCTACACCATATGGTTTGATTAATATCTAATCTTCTAGTAGCTCTCTTATTTACAAGGGTTCACCGTATGATGATTTGTGACAGAAGGATAGCAGAGAACATCAGAAGGACAGCTCAGGTTGAGTGGTTTGGAAACAAAGAGATAGTTTGGACATGTGGAGAGACGAGATAGTGACTATATATGGAATATCAAAGGACAGAATTAAAACTAGAAGTTGCAACGAAAGAAGCACAGTGGTGTAAGAGAATAGTCTTGAAGATTACTCTTAAAGTTGTAACCTCCACCTTCTGGTTCTTATTATGATATTGAAGAGATCAGTAAGTGCAGAGGTGACAATCTATAAATCTCCTTCACTATGAAAGATGGGTCAGCTTTTAAAAGCTTCCAATGAGATCCATTCCTATTACTGTCTGAGCCATTTGCAGCTGTGAGATCATCAGTTCCTGGCAACATGTGTTTGACTAGATGAAAGATAGATAATGTAGAATTGGCTGAAAATTTTCAGCCAGCCTTATTTTTCAACAGTAATATCACATGTCCATTACAGTCCATCCATTACACTAAAATCACCATAAATGCAACTTATTTAAATATCTGCCAGAAATATTTAATTTTTTGATAACATGACAAAATGTGGCACAAGTGAAGCACTGTGAATACTTTCCAGATACACTGTGTACAGACAAAATCAGAACACTGAACAGAAAAGTCAATCTGGGACAGACACATTTTTTGCAATGCACGAATGCAAAATACATCAAAACATTCATGTAGTTAATGATATGCTTCTTAAACTTGTCTTCTTGTATAATGGAGCTTGTCGTATTCCTTCTGTCACAAAAAATATGAGCTAAAGTCTGCCAAGAATTGCTGTTGTCCTTGAATCAAACAACATACTAGAGGTGGGACATCAATCCCCTGAAGCCTAATGCCTCATAGAAAAGCAGACTGAGTTTGAGCCAGATAAAGATTTTACAAGAACTCGACTGTATTTTCTTCACAGAGTCTCCCAGCAGCTAAATTCAGCTGGAGTAGCTGGAGTAGCAACAGTTCACAATAAGTAGTCACTGAAAACCTGCTGGAAACTGCACCCAGTTTTAGCAGCTTTCATATAAATAAATCAACATGTAAATAAATAACTGTGAGATGTAGGATCACTGGGGCAACACAGCATGCCACAAGCATTAGAGCTCTATGTTATATATTAGGTATTGCACTGAATATGTAAATATTACTACTGAATTAATGTGGTGCAAACCACTGTCACAATCAGTTAATACTCACACAGCTTTTCTAGAGTTGAGTGATGATGAAGGCAAAAAAGTGAATAAAAACTGAATCAAAATGAAGACATGCAGGCACAGGTTTTGCAGAACATTATAAAAACGATACTTAAGTTGTGGGTAGGTGGGGACCGAAAGAATGAGCTAGTGGATACAAGTGACGGAAATTATTTTTTTCCGAAGGATGGCTGGCGTCTCCCTTAGAGATATGGTGAGGGGCTCAGAGTATAGCCACTAGTCCTCCACATTGAAAAGAGCCAGATGCCCAGTGGTTCAGGCATCTGACCGCATATCTTTCGGGTGGTCTGGGAACACTTTGGTGGTCTCCTGGATAAGCCACAGTAGGCTGGTTAGGCTGCTGCCCCTGCGACACGGCTCCAGATAAGTGGAAGAAAAGTCTATCTCTATCTATAGACTGTATTTATTATAGTAGCAACTGCAGGGAATCACTTTCAGTGCTCGTTTAAGTCCCTCAATGGAAGTTGTGTTCTAATCACTTGTTTGTGCTCATCTATGAAGTACACTGAAATTTCTCTGCAAACTAGTGAAAAAACTTAAGTCAGATCAAGTTTTTGCTATTTTATTACTGATGAGTTTTGGGAAAATAAAATAACAACAACACATGTAGCATAATAAGGATTATTTAATTCAGCAATGAACTGCCACAAAGTATTGTTAACAAAAAGTTTGTGAAGTTCAGCAGCATCTTTCCCAACAATAAAACAAAAGTGCCAATTTGCTAGCTTCTAGTGGTTTATTCTTGTGACTTCTTCCTCAGACATATACTACTAAATATTACTTATCACAAAAAGGTAATTTTGTAGTACATGTACAAAAACATGCATATGTACTACAAGCTGACAATGAACATTACACATCCATAACCTGCGGTTGCTACCAGTGGTAACGTTCTGGTAAGAGTTCTGTACAGTTACTGAAGAACAGCGCAGGCAGAGCAGTAAATAGTTTGAATGCTCAAGGTGGCCTGAGGTCTGGAATCAAAGACAGGCTTCATGCACGTTTGCTGACCTGCTGTGCATGGTCACCTAAGTCACATGTAAAAATAAAAATTTTCACTGAATAGAGCAGAATAAGAGAAACATCTAAATGACGTGACATAGACGTGTTAGAATAGTTCAAAGCATTTTCTTTAAATGGACAAATTTTTATATAGTCCTTTTTAACTTTACCTGAGCACTCAAAATGGTTTATACAGCTTTTCTCATTCACCCATTCATACAAGCACTTTTTCTATGCTTAAGTGGATGCACCATAGAGCAGCTTGGGTTAGTATCTTGCCCAAAGATATTTGGCTTGAAGCAGCCACCAACCGTCCCATTAGTAGATGACCTGCTCTACCTCCTCAGCTACAGCCACCCCTTGACATAGTTTACCATGGAAACCTACTTTTTAAACTTCTATTGGCTAATGATAGATCTAAAGTTGCTAAAGTATTTACAATAGAAAATATAACATATTTTGTTTGTTTGCTTTTTTTCAACAGGCCAAACAAAGGTTAGTTTTAATGTTTGCTGATGAATTATAATTATTTAAAATGATTTATTTCAGCAGAAGTTATCAGTCTGATAGCTGCAGGAGCCATTGATTTGCTTTTTGTTGTTTTGCTTCCTCAGGGATAAAACTGTAGTGTGTAGTGATTTGTGCTCTGCAACTATAAAGCACACAAAGACAAACCATTATAGCAGTGGTGATTAATTTGTATTTTAAAATATGGATACAGTGTATTTACATTAGTAAATAATCTTTATTCAAATAAAAAAATCAACACAGTTTGAATGACTTCAAAATTATGCCATATGTGACATATGTAAACTCAAGTTGCTTACATATTTGCAGTAAGTTTCTAAAATGAATGTAAACAATTTGAGATGTGAGATGCATGATTTGAACAATCAGCTAATCAATTCTGATAATTCATGTCCTTATCAAAAATGTTTACATGGTTGACAAACCAGTGCTAATCTCTTCATGCAGTGGCTGCACTGAACATTGCAGCTTAATGCTGTTGGTCAGTCAGAGGTTAACACAGAGAGTTGAGTTGGCTAATTTAGAGTTTACATTTCTTGAAACCCACATAATTTTGTCTATGCAGAGGCACAAGCAGAACATGCAAAGCCTTTGTCACAAACAGATTCATCTTTAGGACCTTCTTGCTACATGTATTAAGATATTCTAGTCCCAACAGTTATTTATTTTCTTTAATTCCATGTTTAGGAGGTTTTTGGTTGTTCAGGCAAAACACAGGTTACAGGCTAATTACAGCAATTTTTTGTTTGACCTTTTTTTCCCCCATCATGTTTTGATTTTCTTTTGGCTTGAAATGTCCTGTAAGGGTGAGCTTTGTAGTCAAGGTAACCAACAGGGTTCCCCTTCACACCTACACCTGGCTGCCTAAAGTTGATCGGATAGAGATTGGAGTGCGGGCTTACCCGACGGGGGCCCAAGAACGCACTTACCACCCTCACCCCCGAAACAACCAAGCATAGGCGCTTCCTCCTTGGTGTCGGGGCTTCCCAGGACCTCAACCTTTTTGCAATGGCTCTGATGTATTCCAAGATAGTCTCTCTGCAGTTTTACAGGCTGTGGGTGTTGTCAATAACACTTGGTATTTGCCCTCCAAATGGGTAAACTCCAATTTTTCCTCTTGAGCACCCCTTTCGCCTGGTTTCAACCTGCAAGAGACTGGAGAGTCTTACGGCAGTTTATTGTTCAAAACAATATCCTTATTTTCTAGTAGTTTTGCCATCCATTCTGCCAGAGTTGTCTCTCTTTAGACAGATTTGTCTAAAGGTTCACTTGTCACTGGTAGTGGAAAAGGTCTCCCATGAACAACTTCAAATGGTGTCAATTTTTGAGAGCCTTGTGTTAATCTCATCCACATTTTACTAGGCCTATACATTCAGGCCATGGTCTTTCTGTTTCTTCCATGCATTTTCTGAGTCTCTGTTTTATCGTGCCGTTAGTTCTTTCTACTAACCCTGCACTTTGTGAGTGATAAGCACAATGGTTTTTTATGCTAAATCCTAGTGCTTCAGAGACTTTACTAATCACATCATTGACAAAATGTGTCCCATTATCTGATCTTATCAGAGTAGGGATGCCATATGTTGGGATGAAATGATTGCATAAACATTTTGCAACTGAGATTGCATCTGCTCTTTTCACTGGATAAATCTCTGGCCATTTTGAGAATACGTCTATAATCACTAGAGCGTATTCTGAGCCTTGACTTTCACTTAGTTCAATAAAATCCATGTGAATGGTGTGAAATGGATGAGGTGGTGTGGGGAAATGTCCTCAGATTGCCTTGTGAGTTTCAAAATTTAAAGTCGTAAATCATCTGTATCTGTATCATCCCTGCCGATGACACATGGGTAACCCCATGGGTCACTAATGCTGCTGTTCTGTCAAGGGATTTGCAAAGTACTGGTTTCACTTCACAAGTCATCACATCTTACATATTTCAAACTTTTAAGGTAGGAAAAAACTTTGCATTGCTTACAGCTCATAGCTCACAGCTCTAAAGCTAGACATTAGTAAATCATATGCCTAATCATTATGTGTCACTGTGATCCACAAGTATGATCACAAGTTTGTTTTCCAAACCAACAAAACAAACAAACAAAAACAAAAAACAAATTGCCGATGGCATGAACGCTTTACACACATGAGTCAGGACACAAAAAGAAAAAAGAAAAAGTTGCTGCCAGAAACAAAGCAGAAGTGTGAGGAAAAAACTGAGCTCAGACAGCTGCGTGTGTGAATATGCAGCTTCTGCTCTAAAAGACAAATAAAAAATAAAATAAAATAAAATAAAATAAAAAATAAAAAATGTGTAACTTGCTCATCAGCTTGGTAATGTCCACATGTTTAATTCAGCTTCTCAAACCTGTAGCTTTAGCTGTTGTATACAGGGTTTGGCTTATTAGTTGTTAGTATAGGTTTGCTCTTCATCTCAACAAAGTCTCATCTAGGATGACAGGTTTACAAGCAGGTCAAGTGTCTCTATGCACTTGATTAGATTAGGTATTTTCCTTATTTTCTTCATCTCATATATCATTGTACTGAGTTTGAGCAAACCTTAAGCTTGAATGAGACTACTTTTAACAATTATCCACCTCCCATCATAACTGACTGAGGTGCCTTTCCTTATTAATAGTATGTCATTATTAATGTTATCATGGTTTTGTTTTTCCTTCTTTATAACAGTAATAGTATATTACAATATTTATTAGTATATTACAATATACTAGTATCCTACTAATATACAATAGTTTATCATTTTATATTTTATTATGTATCCATCGAGGGCTGGGGGTGATCTGCAGTTTCACCCCCTCCCAAGCCGGAGACATTTACCTTTTCACACACTTTCCTTGGCTGAACAATGACACAGCCTTAATATACCTTATACATCTCTCTATTTTATTTAATATGTTTTCGTGTGAATTATCTGCTTTCATTCATTCTATTCATTCTGGGCATGGTTGTCTACCCAATTTTGTTTCATTTGTTAATACCAATTTACAGGTTGTTATCCTTCCTATTATTAGTTTGAATATAGTACAGATAAGCTCTAATTTGATTTAACCTTTTTTTTTATTCTACTTTATTCCTCTTGTATTTATATGTATTTAGTTGGGTCTGTATCCAACCCTTTTTAAACTTTGGTCTCTAATATTTTATTTGACCAGGGATTATTATGTTCTTCCTAGTCTGAACTGCTTCTTTGTTTCTTACAGTCACGTACAAAATGTCCCTCTTTTCCACACCTCCAGCATGTAGCAATAGAGTCACTTTTTGGTGTGTGTTTAGGTCTACCTCTACCTCTTGCTGTTCCACTATGCATTCCTCTGTCTTTCTTTTGGATTAGTCCTACTCTGGTTTGTTGTTTTTCTAAACATTTCTCATCAGGTGTTAATTTTGCTTGTTTATTCTCACACAGGAAGACTTGACCCCAGAGTGGGGGAGATTCACACAGGTGACGGAGAGTCTGTCTGCTTAGAGCCAAGGTGTGAACTGCAACTGTAAAAGCCTTTTGTTCTGTGACTGTGTATAAAAAGGACCTGAACTGTTCATTGTTAGAGACTACTTTCAGTGCCCCCTGACTGACGTCTCTCCTCATGCATGGGAAATAAAGTGTTGGGTTTTTAACCGCTCATCGTGTCTGCAGGCTTTGTTAAGAAATTTCCACAACAGTTTGGCGCTGCGAGCAGGGTGATCCAGTGTTCTCGCTGAAGGACGGCTCTGGGACGGCTGATCACCCCGAGGTAGCAAAACGCTTCGGTCCTGCCAGCTGTTTAAAAGCAAAGAGAAAGGCAGAGTCACAGAGCCTGTGCTTCAGCAACCACCGAGATCACCTTGACGAATCGAGGGGAAACTCCTGCAGAACGGTGAGCTGTATCTACCTTTTTAACAAGTCACGAGAGTTTTGTGTCTGGCCGTGCGAGCGTGTTGCAGCCTTCGGAGAGCTCAAGAAGGTGAACGTGTTACGACCTTCCAGGGCAAGAGCTCCGAGGGAGTCTCCGTGTAGAATCACGGAGAGTCTTCATGTAGAATCACGGAGTGACATCTCTAGCGTCTTCTAAAAGATCCTAACTTCTTCAAAGGAGACTGGGGGTGGCGGTGTTCGTTCCTTGGTCCGTAGAAGGCAAGGAACCTCACGGGGGACGCCTCGTGTAGTAATATGGGATCTAGATCCAGTAAGGCAGCCAGCGGAGCCGGATTAGCGGCTCGAAAGGCGGCTGCGGCAAGCGCTCCACGAGGTGGCCAGGGACAAAACTCAATATTTGACTGTATGGTTAAGAAATGGGGAATTGGGTGTATGAAATATGTTGTTAAGTGGCAAAAAGTAAACGGGTTTCCCGAAAAAGGATCGCTGAGTGTTAACCAGTTAAAGAAAATAGAGGAACAGTTGCAAGAGGAAGAAGCAAAATTATTGGGAAAAGGAAAAGTTAGGACAATAGATCTACGTAGAGTAAGCGATGAGAGGGAATGCTTGAAAATGTGGATAGGGGAAGCAGAAAGAAGAGAAAACAAAGCAGCTCTGAAAGAATTACCTAGAGAAGTGCGTGGAAGGGAGGCTGACGCAGAATCTGCCTCAGCGCCTCTTCCACCTCCGTATAACACGGAGAACAAAACACCATTTCCCTGTTCACGCACTGTTTGTGCTTCCCCAGTACAGGCTGTTTTGCAGGGCCTGAAAGCCAATGCGGACCTGGACTCCTTTCCCTCCCCATCCCGCTCTGCACCACGCGCCCCGCAGCCAGAGGATGCAAGCGCCAATCCCGCTACTGAGGAGCGACAGCCCCATCAGGATGAAGCGGAAAGAATGACACTCAGATCTGACACAGCGCTCAGCAACACACGGAGCGCGCCGCGAGCTGAAGTGACAAAAACACAGCAACGGAGAGCGGTGAGAGGAAAGAACAGAAGTAAGGACAGCCGCCATGGATATTACGCCCTGCCTTTTGCCACGGATCAGCCTGAATATTCTCTCACTGATGACGAGCGGGACGATACAGACGACGCAGACAGCAGCGAGGAGGCCGAAAAGTTCCAGACCGGGCAGAGAACGCGGAGACAGCGACAGGCGAAAGGAGAAAGCCTGCAGCTCCCGATGGTGGAAGTGGCGGGACCCGAGGGACCTATTTTAGTTCACAGACCGTGGACACAGTCAGACATCGCTGACGCCACAAGCCATCTACCTGACCCCCTCATGTCGGGTGCAAAGTTTGGTGAGCAGCTCCTAATTTTCTGCCAAGAATATCGTCCCACGGGTCAAGAAATTAGACGCGCAGTGGCAGGCAAACTGAAGTCATGCGACCTGAGGAGAATATCACCTCACTTGCCTGATCCTACGCTGAGGATACGACACCTGACCTATGAGCATGGAGAAAACCTTGAATATTGTACTGCAGTCACCCACCTGATGGATAAGCTAAAGGAGGTTTTCCCAGATAAAGTGGACATGTCAAAGATTCAGGCTTGCAAGCAAAGAAAGGATGAATCTGTGGACGATTTCATACATCGTATGACAACTGTGTTTGAAGCTAATGGTGGAATATCCAAAGATGACATGACGGGCGCCTCCGCTTCCACATATGAGCACCATCTCTGCGGCCATATTTTCCGGGGACTGAGATCAGATGTGGCAGCTGAGGTAAAGCATTCGTACGTGGGGGGAGAAGATGAGCCGCGGCTAACGGAGCTACGACGCCATGCCCGCCACGCTCAGAGCCACCTGGATGAGAAGAAAAGCAAAAGAGAGGAAAAACAGAATGCCGACCTCCATAATGCCGCCCTAACACTGTATAAAGCCGTGGCAAACCCGCACGGAGGTTTCCACAACAGAGACAGCTGTCGTGACCGAAGTGGGGAGAACGGGACCGAGGACATTATCAACAACAACAGCAGTCAAGACGAGATCGGGACGCCTGTTTTGTCTGTGGGGACTATGGACATTGGCGAGGAACCTGTCCTAACCGTGGCCGTCGTGGAAATAGGCAGCAACAACGCCAGCATTACCAAAGGCCGAGCCCACGGTGGGAGCAAGCGGACTGAGACCGGGGGGAAAGGACGCCAGAGTACGCTTCAGGCTGTGGTTTGCCCACCTCATCAGAACAGGGAAGTGAAAATCACACACCCATTGATGTAGAAAGTGTTTCACACACACACACGCACACTTTAATACATCACACTTTTGAGCATGAAGAGCAGGTCTCTTTGTCACCAGCTGGTACATATGTACATTTAAATAGCGCGCCTTATAAATCACTGCCCTTGTATAAAATGTTAGTTTGTAACCAGGAAGTAGAATTTCTTGTAGATTCCGGGGCCACCCACTCTGTACTACGCTCAGATTCTCTCTCACCCCAGCCCGTGCTGGGTGAGAAGTTCACTCATTCTGTGTCCGCATCAGGAACCATACAGAGAGAAAATTTCACCATACCCCTGTGTTGTGTAGACGGACAGGGTAGAAAATTCACACACCAGTTTCTGTGGTCAGACCTGTGCCCTGCCAATTTGCTTGCCAGAGATTTGATGTGCAAACTGAAAATAAGTTTAATCTCCTTCTATAATGGCATCACAATCACGCAATCTGACTATGATTATATGATGGTGAAATATAACCCCATGACTCCAGCTCTCGCTTACGGGTGGAAGCTGGAGGAGGGGCCGCTTGTTACAGAATTCATACAAGCGACTCGCAACTGCATGCCTCCAGATGTCTGTTTTATGGCTCCTGGAGAGTTGAGTTGCACATCTCACTTTTCTCTGCATGGCCCTGACGACAGTTATGAGGAAGAATGGTCCAGAACCGAAAATGATTTACTAACTGTGACATGTATGTTTTGGAGCTCCACATTTGCTGCGCTTGCGATTTCTCTCACTGATGAGCAAAGAAACATGTTTACTATGGATGCATCCGTCCCACATGTTCCCCTAGCAAAAGTCTTCCCAGTGGGAAGACATGGGAGAATTTATGCACCGGTGCTACCGCGCTTGCGATTGGGAACCTACAGAGGATCCCACAGTTTTGTTTTCTCGAGAAATGAAAGCCTACAGAAAAACCATGACATATACAGTCCATTGTGTCTGCTCAGTTGAGCTAGTGAACATAGCTGTCTCACACTGTCTACTTCAAACGACACCTCCTCTAAACTCCTCACACCCCCTGCTGACAGAGGTGCCTGACGGCCTGTGGGCCTCATCTAAGTATGATGTAGGCCTAATTAAAGATTGTGAGCCTGTGGTAATCACTCCAAAGTCCTCTTTTAGACCATGCCAAAGACAATATCCTCTGAAACAGGAAGCCATAGAGGGGATTACTCCTGTGTTTGAATCCCTGTTAAAGGCTGGAGTAATTATCCCATGCCCCACCTCTCCGGTTCGCACTCCACTATTCCCTGTGAAGAAAATCAGAGGACCAAATGAGCCTGTTGAGTGGCGGTTTGTGCAGGACTTACAAGCTGTGAACAAGGCTGTGATCTCCAGAGCCCCCGTGGTTCCGAACCCCCACACCATTTTGTCCCAAATACCATCTGGTGCTATGTGGTTTACTGTTGCTGACCTGACTAATGCATTCTTCTCTGTTCCAGTTCACCCAGATAGCCAGTTCTGGTTTGCTTTTGAGTTCCAGGGAAAGGCTTACACATTCACTCGGTTGTGTCAAGGCTACTGTGAGTCCCCCACGATTTACAATGCCGCCTTAAGAGACTCCCTGTCAGACTTGATCCTCTCCCAAGGCACAGTGTTACTTCAATATGTCAATGATCTGCTACTGTGTGCACCCACACAAGAGCAGTGTCTGGCAGATTCTCTCACTTTACTGACACATTTGCATCACAAGGGCCACAAAGCTAGTAAGTCAAAACTGCAGTTTTGTAAAGAGCAAGTCACATTCTTAGGGCATGTGATTTCTTACAACTCTCACCAGATTTCCTCCAAGAGGGTGGAAGCTGTGATGACCATTGCAAAACCCCACACCAAAAAACAGATGATGTCATTCCTAGGAACCACATCATACTGCCGCAATTTCATTCCACACTACTCCTCTGTGGAAGCTCCACTTACTGCGCTCATTCATGGTGCAAGTCTGTCAGCCAATGATCGCATTTCTTGGACACCAGAGGCTGAAGCTGCCTTCACTTCCTTGAAACAACTGCTGCAAACAGCGCCCGTTTTAGCGCTTCCAGACCCATCCAAACCATACACACAAATGGTGGATGAAAAGAATGGTTTCATGTCTTCTGTTCTTTTACAGCAGCATGGTGATTCACTTCGCCCGGTGGGTTATTACTCTTCCAAGCTTGACCCAGTAGCTGCAGGACTGCCTGGATGCCTACGAGCAGTAGCTGCGTGTGAGAAGGCCGTGCTCGCCTCACGTGACATGGTAGGGTACTCTCCTCTGACAGTGCAGGTACCCCATGCAGTTTCTCTCATTTTGCTGGAGTAGAAAACTTCACACCTTTCTGCAGCTCGCTGGCTCAGGTACTCTTCCATACTGCTTGACATGCCCAACATCACAGTGAAACGATGCACAACACTTAACCCAGCCACTCTTCTCCCCACGCGAGAAGATGGTGAACCACACAGCTGCACTGCTGTATTGGGTGAAACTTGTACACCTCGGATTGACTTGTTAGATGTTCCCATCGAGAACTCTGACATAGTGTTATATGTAGATGGCTCCTCCTCACGTGATTCACGTGGAACTAACCGGGTGGGTTTTGCTGTGTGTTCTGATCATGCCACTCTCGTTTCAGGCTCATTGCCCAGACACTTCTCAGCACAGACTGCAGAACTTGTGGCGCTCACAGAAGCCTGTAAACTTGCGGAGAGTCAGTCGGCCACCATCTACACCGACTCTCGCTACGCGTTCGGTGTCGTGCATGATTTTGGGGCCTTGTGGAGGCACAGAAAGTTCCTGAAATCTGATGGGAAGCCCAT
The DNA here is from genome assembly GCF_036321145.2 of Pelmatolapia mariae. Classification (NCBI taxonomy): domain Eukaryota; kingdom Metazoa; phylum Chordata; class Actinopteri; order Cichliformes; family Cichlidae; genus Pelmatolapia; species Pelmatolapia mariae. Next base: position 36,256,642 of record NC_086231.1, read on the forward strand.
CCTCAATGCTAACCAGGTAGCAGCGCTGCTGGATGCCATCCTCCTGCCTGCTCGCATTGCTGTAGTGAAGTGTGCAGCACACACAGGTAAAACTGATTCTGTCTCCCAAGGAAATGCGGCCGCCGATGCAGCAGCCAAAGCAGCAGCCGAAGGAGGCCTACCTTTCCAACTTGTCTTGGCACCACTGTCCACACCTAACCTTGCTGATCTTCCTGCTGTACAGTCATTTGCCTCCCAGCCAGAGAAAACTCTCTGGCGCAAACATGGCTGCACACTGGTCGACTCTGTCTGGCGATCTCCTAACGGCCGCCCATGTCTACCTAAACACTTCTTCCCCTGGTTTCTAAAATGGACACATGGGTTAGACCATGCGTCCAAAGGGGGGATGCTACAAGCAGTAACATCGCTGTGGTTCACCAAAGGGTTTTCCACAGCAGCTGAGAGGCATTGCAAAAAGTGTCTCATTTGTGCGACCAACAATGTGGGACGCCCAGTACAGGTAAACACTGCAGCACATCCCCCACCAGACATGCCTTTTGACCATCTAATGATGGATTTCATTGAATTGACACCAGCCGAGGGGAAGAAGTATTGTCTAGTAGTAGTGGACATGTTCTCTAAGTGGGTAGAAGCATTCCCCACTAAAAGTGCAGACAGCAGTGCAGTAGCAAAAGCCCTCCTGTCAGAAATCATTCCCAGGTGGGGTATCCCGGGAAAAATCACAAGTGATAATGGTACTCACTTTGTGAACCAGGCATTGAAGGAGATCAGCAAGCAACTAGGTTTCAAATTGCAAACACACTGTGCATATCATCCACAATCTGGAGGTGCTCTGGAGAGAATGAACGGCTCCTTAAAGTCCAAACTGGTAAAGTGCTGTGAAGAAACTGGCCTCACATGGCCAAAAGCACTTCCCCTCGTGCTGATGTATGTGCGCACGCGAACCAGACCTCCAGTACACCTCAGCCCTTATGAGGTGTTGTATGGAAGACCCGCCAGAGTGGGGGCAGAACCCCCCAAATGGACTGGCATGTCCACAGAGTTGTGCAACAGCGAAATGATTGTGTACTGTCAAAATCTCTCCAGGACTCTCTCGCAGGTACACCGAGCAGTGAAAGCAGCCCTGCCCAGGCCAGCAGAAGGACCCCTGCATCCGTTCAAACCAGGAAACTGGGTGCTAGTGAAGGATTTCAGGAGGAGACACTGGAAGGCGAAGCGGTGGCTGGGCCCTTTCCAAGTCCTATTGACCACACAAACAGCGATAAAGGTTGGAGAACGAGTTACTTGGATCCACGCCAGCCACTGTAAGCTGTTTGGAGGAGAAACACCCAGAACGGAGGAGCAACTAGAAAAGACAAACGGGGCAGAATAATCCCCGCACCTTATTCAGGTAGTAGGCAGTCTACCCCCTACCTGCAACAATGCGACAAGCCAGGAAGCACCTCATCACTGGGGTAGCGCTGATGCTCTTCAGTGGGCTGATGGTTGCCCTCTGGTGGAGCCTCTGGAGAGTTCAGCAGCTAAGCACCATGCCAACATCCAAGGAGGTTCGTGCAACAGAAGGAGCAACCCACGAGATGAGAGACAAATGCCTTACTGAGTATGGCGGATACATTGAGCTACACTATACGTATGCGACTACCCAGACCTTCAGCTTTGATCTGTGCAATGTGATAGACTGTAAAGGCTATAATGAGAGCTGGAGAGGTTATGATGTTTATTTGTGCATATTTGGACATGGCGTTCCGGGACACCAGAAGTGGTGTCCAAGTTGGAGTTTTGTGTGGTGGCATTCCAGGCCGGGGTACTGGGGAGAACAGGTAAAATCAACAGAGGGTAAGACAAAAAGTAAGAACAGTTTTTCCTTTGTTAGAGCCCAATTGGCGACTGGTACCGGCCTGAACCCATTACTGCTAACAATTAAGAACCTGAATTGGAACCCATTTTCCAGGAGACCAAACTTCCCAGGACAATGTCACGACTCCAAAGAAGACTCCTTTTATTTAATCATAGGAGTGGATCAGGCCGGTGCAGACACAATGGGCATAATAAAGGTAAGACTACATCATGCATTAAGCTCAAACCACAGTATGACCCCTGCTAATGCAACAGAGGTCACCGCCACCATAGCCAAGCAAATGTTCAGACCACTGGCGGACCCTTTTGTCAATTATCTGAATATCACCTCCCCAGAGAATGTTGTGCAAATAGAGACGGGTTACATAGACAAAAATACTTGGCTCGACTGGATAACATACACGGCCGGGGTAAACAACATGACAGATTGTGTGGCCTGCTCTGCAGCCCGCCCCACACTGTTCACTGTGCCTGCTCCTTTATTGTTTTGGGAGGACAGGCCAGGCTTTGATTGTATGCTTCAACTCCACATGAGGGAGAGGGTGGACCATGATTGCGCTGTATTGAGTACTCCTTTCCCAGTGGTAAGGAAAAGTGTTACCCCCCCTGTGTTCTCCCCAAAGGCGGGAAATTATACGTGCCTAGCTAGAGTAAATGCCACCCCCGTAGGAGCTCCTGAAAGTTCATGGTGTGCTAAAATAATAAATGTCACAAAATGGGAGAATATGAGCAGCATTAATGTGGCTCGAGCCGATCTGTTCTGGTGGTGCGGGGACAAGGTGTTAAGAGACACTCTGCCCAGCAGCTGGTCAGGAACCTGCACCATTGTGAGGTTGGCACTCCCTGTAGTGTTAGCAGGATCCCACGCCTCTGCAGAGGCCCATGTAAGAAGGGCCCGTAGGACCACAACGGAAGATTTTGATTTAACTAAAAACTCCCCAACTTATATAGATGCTATAGGTGTCCCCAGAGGTGTCCCCGATGAGTTTAAATTGGCCAACCAGGTTGCAGGAGGGTTTGAGTCCATCTTCTTATGGGTAACTCCAAATAAGAATGTGGACAGAATCAATTATGTACATTACAACGTCCAACGGCTGGCCAATCTGACACGGGATGCAGTGGCGGGCCTATCTGAACAGCTGGCTGCCGCATCCTTGATGGCCTGGCAGAATCGAATGGCTCTGGACATGCTCTTGGCTGAAAAGGGGGGGGTCTGCACTATGGTAGGTCCTCTGTGCTGCACTTTCATTCCAAACAACACCGCCCCAGATGGCACTGTAACCAGAGCCTTGGAAGGTTTGCGAACACTGTCATCCCAAATGACAGAGGATTCCGGCATTACTAACCCCTTAGACGGGTGGTTCAACAGACAGTTTGGGAAGTATAAGGCCATAGTGATGTCGTTGCTAATGTCCATAGCCACTTTTATTGCCATTCTCACATGCTGCGGTTGCTGTCTGATCCCATGCCTCCGAACCCTATTGAGTAGATTAATCACAGTGGCACTAACAAAAGAAAGCGAGTCTCCCAAATTGCAGCTTCCCCTATTGCAGGCTGAAGATTACATTGATGATAGCGAAAGCGAAGATGATTGTGATGAGTGAAACTATTTTCCTGACACTGTAAGAATGATGCATATTGTGAAACCTTTTGAGTGTGCAATATTGCTGATGTAATTAACAGAATGTTAGGAAGAGAAATCCTTGGTACTAGTGATTGAGATGCAATCAAGAGGGTGGGACCTGTTGTGGGATTTCTCTTTAGTGTATTGTCCTTTAATGTATTGTCTTGCTTTCATGTTACTTAGTTTAGTATGGGTTGTGGGATCTCTTTTTAATGTATTGTCTTGCTTTCATGTTACTTAGTTTAGTATGTCTGGTTCACACCTCATTCACGCTGGGAGACAGACGGTGAGAAACTGGTGAATGTCTCCCAGGAGACGGAAGCTCACACAGGAAGACTTGACCCCAGAGTGGGGGAGATTCACACAGGTGACGGAGAGTCTGTCTGCTTAGAGCCAAGGTGTGAACTGCAACTGTAAAAGCCTTTTGTTCTGTGACTGTGTATAAAAAGGACCTGAACTGTTCATTGTTAGAGACTACTTTCAGTGCCCCCTGACTGACGTCTCTCCTCATGCATGGGAAATAAAGTGTTGGGTTTTTAACCGCTCATCGTGTCTGCAGGCTTTGTTAAGAAATTTCCACAACAGTTGTCACTGGCACGCTTGACTTCAGAGTGGTTCACTGATACGGCCTTCTACTTCATTTCTTAAAAAAATGAAGCGGTATCAGTTTTACGAGATAAAACTCAACCGTTCTCTTCTTTCACCAGTACACAGCAAAATCCGAAGTGTTGATGTGAGTTAAAATTACTGGTGTTAAAAATTTCGAGTTGAAAAGTGTTGGTTTGAGAGTTACAGTAACACTAACGGTGCTGAAAAAGCTCTGTAGCCGGAGTTATTTCAAAGAGTCAATACTATAACACTCATTTGGAGTTGATTTCCACATCCGGGTTTTTCGCGCTCATGGGCATGAGGAGTCCGCCAGAAGTTTGCTGTCAAGATCGAGGAGGTTGTTCAGGTAAGAACTATACAACAAGACCTATGTTATTTTATCATTATTAAATATTGTAACTAACTAGCCTATAACATTATTTATCAGAAGCATGCAATATTTTCCTAATGTGGAGTGTATTCATCTGCGGTAAGAGATGGGATTCGTTAGCTTAGGTAGCTAAACTATCCTCTATAACAAGTTAATATTGCAGCGAAAATAAATGCGTGCTTAATATAATTCTCAATTCTAGTTAGTTCTAATGTCATAAGAGAAATGCTTTCCAGTGTTCAATGCTTATTAAATGAAACGAGGGAGGAGTTAGCTATCCTCTGGATATGTTAAATGTAATGTTAAAATTTGAATTTGTGGTAGCCTAGCTGGCAGCTAAGACAAATGCGTTTAGCCCACTGCTTTTAAGGGAAGCGAACATTCGCCTCAGAAATATCCTATTTAAAAGTGAACTAAACAATCACATGGAGACGTTCAAGTCAAGTTTTGGAAAGCGTCAAGATAGGCTAATTACACGTGCTACCAGCGAGTTTAGCAGTAGCCTAGCCTACAAATCTTTGAAGTGGCAGGGGGTTATGGAATTCTGTTAGATGTTAGTGACCAAGCAAGGCGCGCTGCGTTTGTGCATGGATTGCTTGCTAACGGTTAGGATATATCATACATGTTGTAGTAGGCCTAATCTAAGGGAACATTTTCCCCTTTTCTACAGTTTTAGTGAAATAGGCTACCATCCAGTGTTTAAGACAAAGCGGTATAACGACTGAGGGTCGTTGACGTCGCCTCCACTGATAATCCTAGCATGTCGTGTCACAAAACAACCACCACAAAGTAGCAACTAGCCAGACGGCTGTGCATGTGTCAGAAACTCCCGATATAAATGTAAGACTTGCACTCATTAATTTACAGTATAAGGGATATTTGTTGTCATAAGTGAAAGCGTGATGAAGGCAGGTGTGCGTTCAACAGGAAATTTTATGTGGATTATCATCCTGACATGGTTTAAACAGAGATGCTTTTCCCCAAGTAGGCTACAGCGATTTACTCGCAACATAGCAGAACTAAGTATCTAGCCTGCGTGCAGACGAGAAGATCGCCGTTGTCGTCTTATAAACATGTGGATGGGTGGATAATTCATTGGATGCTATTTCTGTGTACCCAAGTTCAGCTATTTTAGTGCGCAGGGGGAAGCCAAATTATGTTCCTGAGGTTGAAGTGGTCTGTCACCCCTTCACAGATCATCACACAATGTATAGCCTAATATTTTCTTAAAGTTGTCCGGATTTGTTGCCACTTAAGCTATGGTTTAAATATATGGTAAAAAATATTCTGTGCCCCCTTCTCTCCACCAGGTGCTGTTGTAAGACATGTTGCTGAAAGTGAAATACCTCAATGTAAAGAAGTACATTAAATTGCACGCAGGATTCACTTATCTAGAATTCATCAGTGAAGGTAAGATAACCTGGCAGAACAAAATTTGTTGCACATGTATCAGTTCATCATGTTTGCATCTCATCTATTTAAAAAACGAATTAAATGTTAACACATTTTATTTTAATGTGTGACATTAAAAACAGTACAGAGCAGTAGGCCTAGGCCTATATTGTTGCTGCAGACTTGTCTAATTTAACCATTTTAAAGACAGGTAAAACAGCTGTTAATAAATATTAGCTAAATAAAAAAGTCAAAATTAGTTTTTAAAAAAGTTTTTCAGGCGTTTTAGGTGACATTATGCTTATCTTTTTGTAAAGCCAAAACCAAGTTTGGACTTCCGGATGCTGCTGACCTTGATATTTTCGATGAAACTGACACAGCTGTCGAAGAAGACATTTTTCTGGAGTTACTGGAGGCCCAACCAGACCTATGCCTGACAATACGTGAAAAGATTTCAGATGAAGGTAAATGTTATCATAACTTAAATTTTCAGAGTATAGCCCACTCAATGTAGAGCCAAGTTCTTTTGCTCTTGATGCAGATGACATTGACCTGTCTTCATGCAATATACATGACAGTGGACAGGGCTGGGTCATATTTGTATAGAATGTTGTCTGAACATGAACATTGAAATTGTGTTATTAATGGCATTGTGGAGTAGCCTAAAGAAAGTTAACCAAATCATCTCTCCCAAAGATTTTTGTCCTTTAGCTCATTCCACACCATCCTCCTCGGATACATTATCTTCCCTCACGGACACTATATCACTTTCATCAAGTGACAGTGACCTCAGGGAAAAGGGCATTCCTGCAGGCCGCAGTAGATCCAGCAAAGACAGTTCTGCACCAAATGTTTCTGTGTCAGAGGCTGCAAAAGAGGTAATTGAGAACAGAAAATGTCTTTTGTATTTTTGAGTTGACACCATTTATACTGTAGATTGTTATACAAATTGAAATTCAAAACATGGTGGTTCCCAACTTGCCCTGTATGAAAAAATGTTAGTAGAAGTTAGTGCTTCTTGCTAGATATGTCTTTCACAGGTTTGTTGACATTCCTCTAAACTTTCACCTTTACTGACAAACAAGTTTTTATTGTTATTATTTTCCCTTTTATATGAGCAGATGGTTAAAAATGCCTTGACTAGGAAACCTGGTGGAGAGGAAATTCTTGAAGAATACAATGCCGAAAATTCACTGAGCCACCGCACCCGGCGGCAGCTTGTTAACATATTGGCAAGTGATATGACTGAGAGACATGGGTAAGAGTAATAGTACCTAATAAAAAAGTAAAGATGGGCCATATGGAATATTCTTGTAATGTATACTGCAGTAAAGACACATACTTCTGATTTAACATTGTCAATTGTATTTCCTCTATAGCAGAATTCCCTCCCGTAAGCAAAAGGAGAAATATGCCCTTGGAATAATTACACTCTTTCCCTCATTGAAGGATCCATTTTCTCCAAACGGCTATGTAAGTCATGCAGTGATTGTAAAACAGCACATTATTTAGTTTTCATCATGGAATAATTACATCAGCTAAATGATTTAAAAGAAAAATCTTAATTCCTCTTTCGTAATAACTATTGTCATAAAACTGTATTGAAATTGTGGATGTTGTTTAACATGTATTGCACCTGTTACATGATAATAGTCCTTGGGTTTCTTTTTGCTGAATCTGCAAAGTCTGTAAGATCGCATTTGATGTTTATTTTTCATCTATGTTTAAATGTGACAGGAGCATTTCTACGACGGAGTGAAAGGCACTGGATATGTAGCGTGGCGCCTCAAAACCATGTCCAGGTCTACAACCAAACGGCCAGTGAAGGAAGTCCCAGTGCATCAAGAACAAGGGCCTAAGCGCAGAAGATTAGCAACCACATTGCCTCAGCAACTTGATGGAGATGCCTGCAAGGAGGCCATCTCATTTCTTGTTCACTCTCCTGATGAAGCAAGTGTATTTCAGAAGATGAAAATGACGTTCCAACATCGCCAGGATCTGGTGCATGATCCACAAAGAACTGCAGATGTCTTCAAAACATTTCCACGCTTTTTGGATGTCAAAGGACTAGTAAGTCAAATCACTTGATATTTTCAACTGTTAATCCTTTTTTTTTTGTTTTGCTGATGTGGATGGCAACAGTAAAAGATGTGATCATTGGTCATCCCAGTCAGGCTATATCCCATATTGGTCAAAATCACATTGCAATGTAAACAATGTTGAGCACTGTCTTTATGTCCTGTGTGTATGATGAACAGGTCAATCAAGACTTCCTGCTGCTGTTTGGTGCTGAAACAGCCACCAAGTTGCTTGAGAAGTGGGACATGTCATTCAAGCCAAAGGTTATTAAAGAAGCCAAACAGCTGACTCAGTCAACTGACCTGTGTCGTTTGATAAAAGCTGCTGAGAAACCAACAGAGAGTGATGCAAATGGTAGGCGTCGCACCATGCTTGTTTGATTTTAATAATATTTATTTTTACCTGTCATTTTGAAATTGTTTTATAAATTCAACCATACACAGACTGGGACAGTGACATGGCCTCTCTGCTGCTACTCCTTCAACTTTTGCCACCCACAGCTGGACGAAAGAGGAGAACCAAAATAAGTCCAACTGATGCAGCACACAAAATGGTGCACTTTCACAAGGTAAATATGTTGTCTCACTTTTTAAAATCCTACAAAACACTTTTTCAGTTTTTGCACTTTTTAGTTTTCCTCTCCATGAAGTATGTGTCTTAGTATTTTGTAATAAGTTAGCAAGGCACATAATGTCAAACTGAATGAATGGTTCATACTCAGCAAGTATAAGCTAGGCCTATATGTCAATATCTCATTTGTTTTTAGTCATGCTGCAGCATTGATGAACACTTGCAAGCAAGAGATGGTAAACAACCATACATCCTCGCTGTTGGTCGAACCCAGAACAGCATTGACACCTTCTACATCGCAGTGGACAAACAGCTCATCCCCTGCCAAGCCACCAGCTCACTCAGTGCTTTTGATGAACTTTTCAAATCCCACTACGTGTTCAACTTATCTTACGACGAGTCACTGGTTCATCTCTACAGTTTTGTGCAGACCACCATATTCAACATTGATGCCACCTCAACAGATGAGTCACCACGTGTTCGTGAGTTGCGTGCCAAAATGTTGAATGAGAACCATGTTTAAATGTTTTATCTGTCAAACTCTGCATAGCACCAGTCAGGCTTTGATAAGTCATTTGCGACTAGGTCACAGTTTTTATCCAAGCACCAAATTTAAGTTGGCTTGTTCACAAGATGGTTGCAGCCGTCAGTTCACTACATATTCTGGTTTAAAAAAACATTTAAATAGTGTTCATGATGAAGATTGTTGTCAAAGTGGTGATGCAGAACCCTCAGAGTCATTTCAAGCTGATTTTGACAGATTACAAGATACAGACATAGCAGTTGCAGGAACAAGTGTTACTCAGAGCCTAGAGGTTGGGTGTTCTGAAAACAATGGGTCAGGTCAAAGAATTAAAAAAAATTCTGAAGCAATTTGCACTAAAATTATTGGTAAACTCAATGGTAGTGGTTTGGCAAATAGTTTTGTGTCATCACTTGTTTGTGATTTGGAAGATTTTGCTGATGGACTGCACTGTGAGTTTAAACATAAAGTACTGAACGTTGTGCCAACAGAAAATCCTGTTAGATCTCCAGTGGAAAAATGTCTTGAGACTTTTGACAATCCAGTTGAGAAGTTCGACACTGAAGCTAAAAGAAAGTCATATTTCCGTGAAAAATGGGGAATTGTGGATCCAGTGGAAAAGACTTTAGGAATACGCTATGATACAAGGTTAAATAAAAAATCAGGCACTTATGACCAGGTACCAGTAAAAGACACTTTTGTGTACATTCCAATTTTGGAAACAATCAAATTTATATGTCGCAATTCTTATATTTGCGAGCTGCTTGCTAAACTATGTGTATCAAAAGAAGACAGATATGAAGACTTTTGTGATGGGAGTTACTATAAGTCTCATCCATTGTTTTCAAAACCACAGACTTCTTTGCAAATTCAGCTTTATTATGATGACTTTGAGACTGCTAATCCACTTGGTTCCAAACGTGGTGTTCACAAAGTTGGTGCAATCTATTTTGTCCTCAGAAATCTGCCTCCAAAGTTAAATTCTGCATTGATGAACATTCATTTGGTTGCATTGTTTCATGCAGAAGATGTGAAAAAATACGGCTTTGATCCTATTTTACAGCCTCTGATTGATGACATAAAGTTTTTGGAGAGCCATGGCATTGATTTACCCTTCTCATCTGAAAAGGTCCATGGCACTATATGTCAGATAACTGGGGACAACTTGGGGATGCACTCAATTTTGGGTTTTGTTGAGTCTTTCAGTGGACGTTACTTTTGTCGTTTGTGTTTAATTGCAAAACAGGATGCACAGAGTGTGTATACTGAGGATGATCCAAAGATCATCTTACGAGGGAAAGAACTTTTTGAAATGCACTGCAGTGAGTTGCAATCTGATCCTCAAAAGCTACATGTGTTTGGCTTAAGAAAGAATTCTACACTGAACACTCTTCAATTCTTTCATGTTTGCCAGAACTTTTCCTTGGACATTATGCATGATATTCTCGAAGGGGTAGCACAATATGAGATAAAGTTACTGTTGGAATATCTGTCAGACAATTTTCTGCCGAAACCTGCTCTTTTGTCACGGATCTATGCTTTTGACTATGGCTACTTGGAGAGCAAAAATCGTCCAACAAGGGTGAACTTAGACAGTAGTGGTAATAGTATAGGTCTTAACTCCATTCAGACTCTTTGTCTGATAAGAAACATTCCTTTAATTTTTGGTGATATTGTGCCAGAAGGAAATCAGAACTGGACTATGCTATTGCTATTGTTGCAAATAATTAACATCATATTCTCTCCATCTGTTACACATGGCATGACTGTGCTTCTAAAACATTTAACAATGGAACATCATGACTTGTTCAAATTGTTGTATCCAGGTAGGAACATGATTCCCAAACACCACTTTATGTTGCACTACCCAACTTGCATCAGAAAAATTGGGCCATTATTGCATGTATGGAGCATGAGAGGTGAGGCTAAACATAGGGTGTTCAAAGACACCCTTAAGTACTTTAAGAACATCACAGTGTCACTTGCCAAAAAACATCAAACATCCATAGCATACAAGTGGGAGACATGTCCTTTAAGCCATGTTGAGTATGGGCCCTTGAAATCATTTGATGTTGATAGTGAGGAAAATAGTGAAATGATCTCCCTAGGCTTGCCTGCTGTTGCAGAAGAGGCTTTCTCTGCTAATTGGGTTAACATTAATGGGACTGAGTACAGAACAGGATTGGTCATTTGTTGTGGTTCTGAACATGAGATGCCGGTGTTTTGCAGAATAAAAACAATAGTTTTGGTCAATAGTCACACCTACTTCATAGTTCAGAAGCTTGTGGTTGAAAATTTCAGTGAACATTGCCATGCTTATAAAGTGTTTGAAACGGATGAAAAAGATGTTGTTAAAGCAGACTGTATTGAAATATACAAGCCCTTTGATTTGCAAAGTGCTTATGGTGATGATGATGGTCTGTACATTGTGCCATTATTTTTGTTGTGAACGTATGCTGTATGGTGCTTGGAATTTAATATTTATTAAAATGCTTATGTGACCAATTTTATGTTTTCTCCTTTTATCCTGTAAAGGGACTTAACAAGGATTTTCACTGAATGTAACACAGTAGTCATACAGTAATTGCACTTTAATGCATTTTTGTATTCAGACAATTAATACAGACTAGTATTTAAAAGCTCATATATGTCACTTTAAAGTGCCAAAATAACACTGTGAAAGTTACAGAATAACACTCTAAGTGAAAACAGTCAACACAATCCAGTGTGAAAATAAACACTTAAAAGTGTCATAAATAACACCATAGTTGTTGTGTAGTAACACCCTCAGTGAAAAGAGTTAACCCAAGCCAGTGTAAAAGTGAACACTTATCAGTGTCCTAAAACAACACTATAAATGTTAGGTAGTTACACTCTGAGTGAAGACACTTCACACCATACAGAGTGAAATTTTAACACTATGGGTGTTATATTTTTAACACTACAATGGAGTTAAAATAATAACACTTTGCAAAGTGTTACTTTAACTCTAAACCAGTGAGAATTATATAAACACTGGAAAAGTGTTAACTTTAACACTATAGGAGTTGAATTAACACTGGAGATTTTGCTGTGTACGTGAGCCTCAGCAAAGAAAACAATAAAAAAAACAAAAACAAAAAACAATGGAAGTAGTTCAGCAGCGTAGTGTGCTGTAAAATCAACTTACTTCCAAAACACATACACAAAATACATATACATACACACAGATAGACATTTGCGCGCTAATTTGTCACGAAGTATTTCACGGTCACTTCTAAAACCACTCTAAACACAGTTCCTTGTGGCGAACGTAAACCCTATTTCACGCGTATCACGAAGTAATTCCGGCTACAGCAACCTATTTTGCGCATTTCACGAAGTAATTCCGGCTACAGCAACCTATTTTGCGCATTCTTCTAAACCCTTCCGGCGGTTTAAAACCAAAAAGTGTTTTCTCACCCTCAGTCGTCTTTTGCTGGTTGTTCAGGTCATCTGGATCCCAGCGTCATGGACCAGGACCGGCCTGGATGCGAATTTACGCCCAGGGCTTTCGCCTCTACCCGGAGAGGGCTGTCGACAGACTTCGGTTCTGGCTTTTCCCACGACGTCAGGATGCAGCAATGAGACCTTATTGGAGTCACAGAAACATGGGGCGATCGCGGCTCAAGAGTTAAGAGTTCGCCTTGTAATCGGAAGGTTGCCGGTTCGAGCCCTGGCTTGGACAGTCTCGGTCGTTGTGTCCTTGGGCAAGACACTTCACCCGTTGCCTACTGGTGGTGGTCAGAGCTTGCCATCACCAGTGTGTGAATGTGTGTGTGAATGGGTGGATGACTGGATATGTAAAGCGCTTTGGGGTCCTTAGGGACTAGTAAAGCGCTATATAAATACAGGCCATTTACAGGCCATGTCTTTTGTTTCCATCGCTAGGCTCGAAGGACCAATTTAAATGACAGGGGATTTCTTTAAATCACCCTGCCGTTCTTTCTTTAGCCAAGACTCCTGAGTCAGAAAACACAACACTGCAGTTTCTTTTACTCGCGAGGACGGTCACAGAGCGCTCGCACAGGAGACACTCATGGACTCGCGCTTTGTCACCGTCTGCGTTCTTTATTTATACAAGATTGATCTGTGTGTGTGTGTGTGCGTGTGTGGTTAATACAAAGATAACAGCGTCACCCCAGTAGCGGGACTTTCCCTTTTCTATATCTGTATGTTCTTGCAAAAAGAGCTGAGGTTTCACTTCTCTACATCTAAATGTTCTCTACAAACAGGAAGCGGTTAGTATCTGCATAAGTTCATCACTCAAGTTACTAGGTGAAAAGTCACGTAGACATGTGCTTAATAACAAATGGAAAAGATACATTTCATGTAGCTGATCACATTATATACAATATTCTCTTGACAAAATGGTTCAAAGGAGGTAATCTAGGAGGTAAAATATTATTCTGAGCCATCACAGACCAAATGACTTGTTAAATGGAATTCTCACAGTTATAATTGAATGTTTGTGAACCAATGTGGACGTCTTCTCTCACACGGGCTGCTGTGTATAGCTTAGAGGCCTGCAGTAAAGGCAGGAATGATGGTGTAATCATCATAAAGCATGGACGCTGCAGATGCAACTAAATGAGCTTGCCTTCCAAGCCATTAACTGCATTTCAGCTCCAGCATCTTTACCACAGAGCTTTCTTCTCACAGTAGCCGCCTTTCTGTGCTTTAGGCTACACTCACCACAAGCTCTATCCACTTAAGCTCTTTAGAGAGTCCATTGGGGAAATGAAAGACACCATTTGTGAAGATATGATGCTTATTGGAGAGATAATCAAGACGCTTAATTTGCCTTGGGCCCATGACTTACTGTAGTTTACTGTGGGGTCAAGAAGACACAAACAGTGCATTGTAAACAGACACAATGCACCTATAATTTAACAAAGGCAGAGAAAAAACACCAAACCACCTGTCAGTCACACAACTTGCAACATGCTTTTTCATTAAAAGTTCAAGAAGACTGCAGTGCAGGTAAACAGCCTCAGAACCTGTAAATACACTACCAGTCAAAACTTTGGACACCTTCTCATTTAATAGTTTTTCTTTATTTTCATGACTATTTACATTGTAGATTCTCACTGAAGGCATCAAAACTATGAATGAACACATATGGAAAATATGCAGTAAACAAAAAATGTGAAAAATATTTCACGTTTTTTTGGAGTCCTCAAAATACCCAGCCTTTGCTTTGATTACTGCTTTGCACACTCTTGGCATCCTCTCTCTGAGCTTCATGAGGTCGTCACCTGAAATGGTTTTTAATGATGAGTCGGTCGCGAACAAAACGGCTCTTAGAGCCGGCTCTTTGAAGTGAACAAAGGAAGCCGTGTTTTTTTTTTTCTTTCTCTCACCCTCTCTCTCTAACTTTTTTTTGCTTCATGCCACACGTGAGCCTTGCGTTTGCGCTGAGCAGAGGGGGGAGGGGCGGTAGTAATTTCAAGCAGGATAACACTCTTCAAAAAAAATCATCCCAGGCCTATATGACAGAGAATGTGCATCTTCTTTTTGTTTTGCATATTTTAATTTATATTTTATTGTGTTGTGGTTTGCAGTGTTTTGTGTTGTTTCACTTTAAATTTGTTTAAAAGGAAAAAACTGAAAATTGTAATAGTTAAAAGTTGAAATGTAAATAGTTGTTTTTTGTATTTTATAATTTATTTTTTACATTTTATGTGGAGTAAATAAATAAAAGCATATTTATATATAAACATATATAAATAAAAAGCATGTTTTTTTAACATTAGTAATTCATTTTGTGCATAATTTTATATTGTTGTTGAAAATAAATAAATTAAAGCAACAAAACAACCTGAAGAGCCGGGACCCGAAAGAGCCGGAATTCCCATCACTAATGGTTTTCCAACAGTCTTGAAGAAGTTCCCAGAGATGCTGAGAACGCTTGAGGGGCGGGGCATCAGACCTTTGCATGCATTATAGAGGTCGGTGTTGTGCCAAAAAATAATTTTCAATGTTTCCTTGTGTTTTTTATGTGTAATATCTTTATGTATGTTGGTAAATAGACTTCAGTGAACAGGGTTTACAAAGGGGTTATATGTAAAGTTTAAAAATGACTTGTTTTTCATGTATCTCTATAACTCTGTGTTACTGTACTTACCTTATAACCAATCCGGTCCTCTTTGTCTATGTCATGGCGAATGCTGTGTGGCAGGCAGGTTGAAGGACCCAAATGAGGACTCAGAAACAGAAAGTTAAGCTTAGGGCGCAGCTTTGTTGCTGGGAAAAACCATTTCAGGTGACTACATCATAAAGCTCATTGAGAGAAGGCCAAGGGTTTCCAGCGCTGTCAACAAAGGAAAGGGTGGCTAATCTGAGGAACCTAAAATATACAAACATATTTAGTTATTTATTAATTTTTTCTTTACTACATAATTCCTTATATCTTCCTTCATATATTTGATGTCTTCAGTATGTGTATACAATATGCAAAGTAGTACAAATAAAGAAAAACATTGAATGAGAAGGTGTGTCCAAACTTTTGACTGGTAGTTTACAAATAGTCATTTATTTACTTTTATGTTGCTATACACTGCACTACATAAAGGCATTTGACTTTTAAATTTAATCTAGCAGTCAGCCACTTTAAAACTGCAAACACAATGACAGTGTAAAAGTGTGTCCACTATTGGATTGTCCCTCATAAATAATCATGTCCAGGAGCTTCAAAGTGATTAGCAATGTGGAGACACGTCACACAATCATGCACAGCTCGCCACCCAAGCAAAAGGCGAAGAGAAGGAAGACTATAACATTCTCATTTTCCATCATCCACTCTATTCCTCTGGGAATTTGGAGCTCTGTAGTAAGATTGAAGAAGAACCAGAACTCTCATCTTTCCTTTCATCTTTTCCCAAACTCAACTGCTGTCATAAAGTTTTAAATGCAAACCTCACCAGACTGCAACTGCTTGCTATTATTCTGCTAACCATCCCTTGGTTGATGCTGAGAAGAAAATGCAAAATGAGCGGAATTTGGGGGGGCATCTGTTTGTTAATGCTATCACTTCCATAGCTGAAATTCATTTAGGCTGTGCAGAATTCAGACTTATAAACTCAGCCAAGCACATAGCCTCACATTGCTCTGTGCATTTATTACAGTACATCAGTCAAATAGACAATTGTATACCTGCACATTTGCCTCTTTTTTCTAGAATCAATATTTGCTAATACAACATTTTAAACTCTTTTTCACCTGCTTCTCCTCTCTAAACTGACTTAAGTAGCAAATGATTTGGTTTGAAAATGTCCATGTGTCAACAAAGAATAAGTACACTTACAGGACATATTTCGATTAGCTTTGTCATGACTGAACATAGAAGTTGGAATGCTTCATGCAGGAAGAAGGTTTTCATGGGAATTAGCCTTTGCAGTTTTCTTGCTTAAAAATAACCACAGAGCTTCTGAAAAAAGTGACAGGAAATCAAGTGCAAACACATTGGCCCTTAGATGCAAAGTCTCACGATAAGGTGAAAACAGATCTGAAGCATGAAAAATGATTGTGAAATGATGCTGCTAATATTTTTGTACTGGTTAATTACACAACAAATGAAATGTGAGGAAAAAAATGACCTCACAGCCTCCACTGGAAATAGTAACAGCAGCTGGTACAGTAACTACTGTTCTTATTACTTTGGGTTTAGTAAGTGTCACTCTTTGAGACGTCTTTGGGAGAGTGAGGGAGCAGCAATTGTAGGAGGTCAACTTTCTTCTAATTGGCTGGCCCTCACAAACAGAATGTTCAAGCAATAGGTAAGCATAATTTATGTACCCACAACCAGAACTCTACACCTAAGATGACCACATTTAAGGACATCCCCTCTCACTGACATCATAAGAGCCAAGAGCATGAAGTAATTTAAAACTTGAGCTGTAATTTATGTACAAACTGACCTCAATGTTTACAATTGTTACAGTATATAGTATGCATAACATCCATCAATCCATCCATTTTCTTCCCCTTAGCCCAGGGCTCCTTTGCACCAAGATGTTTCCCAGACAAGCCGGGAGACATAATTTTTCCAGCATATGCTGGGTCTATCCTGAGGCCTCCTCCTCAGCATCCGCATTACTGCAGCTGGTAATCTATATCCTCGAGAGGATAAAGAGTTTGTCCAGTGTTCCGAAACCAAGAAGAAAACTGCATTGTTTCTCCTGAAACTGAGGTCCGAATAACGGATGAACTCTACTTTCCAGCACCCTGCTATAGACTTTCCTGGGGAGGCTGAGGAGTGAGATCCCTCTGTAGTTAGAGCACACCCCTCAGTCCCCTTTCTTAAAGATGGGAACCACCACCCCAGTCTTCAGATCAAGAGCCACTGCCCCAGATCTCCACACAACATTATAGAGGTGTGTCAACAACGACAGCCCTACAACATCCAGAGCCTTCAGGAGCTCAGGGCGAATCGAGTTTAAGTGCCTCAGTGACCTTGCCCCCAGTGATGGGCGAGTCATTGGCCTTGTCCCCAGACTCTGCTTCCTCTATAGAAGATGTATCAGTGGGATTAGAAAGAGAGAGAGATCGATAGATAAATGGATACTTAATTGATGCCACAAGGATCAATTAAGGAGGTCCTCAAAGTATTCCTTCCGCCGCCTGACTTTATCCTCAATTTTGAATTTGAAATTTGAATGCAGCAGCACCCCACCCACACTGCGTGAGTAGTGTGTTGTCTGATTCGAGGCAGTCTGAAAGTCTTTTTCCATTGCCTCGTAGTATGCATAACACAATAAAGTAAAGGCTTAATAGGTGTTTGTGGTAAAAACAAACCCAAGGCACACAGTGGCACATGAATGCTTTCATTCACAATTTGTCAGTGGCTTCTTTTGCCCGTGTAGCTGTCCAGCTGCCTTGTTCCCATGCAGCACACAGCTCTATTATCAGATACCGGCATCCTATTGAAAAAGGAAAGGCATGATCAGGTGATGGAGAAACAGCTGTGAGTCAGCCCTGACACAACACCATGAACCCACTGCTCAAACCTTTTCCTGCTGCTGAGCCACAAGCCACACCCTGCCACAGTGTTGTTCTGCTGAATCTCATGGACAGGCTCTATTCTGAAGTAATGTAAAACAAGTCATTGGGAAGTCTGTGTCAGGATTACAGTTTTGAAAAAATATGTTTGTAAAACAAAAAGCAGGAGGGGTGGAGAACAATAATTATTGCGCAAATATGATTAATATTTCTCAGACACATATGATACATTTGCGTCTATCAAATTTGATCTGAAGTAATTTCATTCACTTCTCGTACTTATGTTGCAACTGCCATAAAAAGTATCTGCATAGTTAAGTCCACTAAGTGGATTCTAACTCCTGATGATGGAATTCATACTTCGTGTTAAAGTTACTCAGTCAAGTGCTTGAGGCTGTGAAGCATTAACTTTTGTAGTTCTTACCATCCTGAGAGCCAAAGACCACTAGTGAAATTCCAAGAAACCTTGTAGTCTATGCTATGCACATACTGCCTTGAGCATCTTCCAGAGTGAGAAGAAAGCATGCTTCTTGTTCTGTTTACCATCTGTTAAGTAATGCAGAAGTCATTGAGGTTTAGTGCTGCAGATTTTGTCACTCTGTTGGGGGTCTTTTGAAGTTGCTGCATTGATGGTTAATGGCAGAAAGACATTCCTGCAGTTTAACTAATTGGTGTGTGTTATCTGGCTTCATGGATAGATAAATTCAATCAATCAAACCTTTATTTGTCACATGCAAAGTTTACACCTGCAGTGAAATTAGACCCCCCCGGCCATACATACATACATACATAGCACAGACATCACATGGGAAGACAGGTTGGAGACAGTTAGAATTTGGAAAAACAATTAAATGTACAATACAATGGGCAAGTGGACGAGGGGAAAAAACGAGACGTCTACTCATACTGGGCTCCTTGTGGGAGGTCAGCATGGGAACAGAAAACAAAAAAAAACCCCTCCTCTGCACAGAGAGCACATACATCTCCACATCACAACACCATGAAGCACATATGACATGCAACGGCGGTGGGTAAGGGGGTGAGAGGTGAGCCGATGTAGACACAGCCATCCTGCCCTGCAGCTATGAATCCGGCGCTGGGACCAGACCCACCATCTGACCTTGGCCTTGGAGATAAGCGTTCGAAGGTGTTTGGAGTCCAGGATGGGGGTGCACAGGATGGGAACAAAGAGTCTAAACAGAGTCAGTTATCAGGGAGAAAGTTTTTGTTGTCCAGCTCCAGCCTTGAGACCACAGCTGGCGCCCGTATTGTAGCCTCATGAAATGATGGTGGTTTTCCTTTAGTGCGAACAACTGCATGTCAATTTTACAGTCGATCCAAATGTCCGCCGCTGGTCTGTCAATCTCCCACTGGAGAGCTGTGAGCTTCTCCGAGATGCTATCAATTTTGCGCTCAAAGAGCTTAATCTGAGTACTCACGACTCTTCTCCAAGATCTTATTGTGCTGCGTTCAATGGGCACATTTTGAGAAGTCACAACTTGCCCCATCATTTCCATCACAGTGGGCAGCCTTGTGGGGTTTTGAACAGCCATTTCGGCTTTTTTAAAATCTTTGATAAGCCAGGGCAAAGCCAGCTCCGATCAGCAAAAACCCCGTTATCATGGTTCCGAAAAGGTAGATGTCTTCAATGTCCTTGATCGACAGTCCCGCCAGGCACATGACCCTCCAGTTCCTCCACCCGTCCATCGTGTATCCGACAGGGAACCTCCCTCCAGGACACTCGGGCTCTCCTGAACCCAGGCTTCTCGTTGAGAAGAGGCTGTCAATTGCATTCAGGGACCAGTTGATCAAATCTATCATCCCTGTGAAGTGCTTAGCAGCCAGTAAAAAGTCCGGGTTCTGCCCACTGGCTTCTAACTAATATTTTGCTTAATAGTACAATGTTCAGAAATGTTTGTCCTAAAGCCTCATCAGTTTTCAGAAGGTCTGTATGTAAGAACTGTGAAATATCAACAGAGAGCAAAACTGTCAGAAGGCAATATGAAAAAAAAACCAGCTATGCTTTCTGCAGGTGTATACCAAAGCAGATCCCCTTTGAGAGCACAGGAATGAAAGAAATCTCCACATGAAGCACAAAGCAATCATTTGTATTTGTCTGGCAGGCAGCAGTACTGCTCATCTCAATATATTTCAATTTCATTTACATTTATTTAAATACTTCAACCCTAGTCTGTGGCTGATTTTCATGGTGGCAACAGACAAGACATGAGCAGGATAGGACCTGCAGGTGACTCAGCTACAGGCTTGACAAACAGTTTAGTGCCATGTTTTAATGACAGCTATTCAGGAAAATTACAATAGATCTGCATAAAGCTTGATCAAGTCAGTAATTACAACCTGAAGGTATATGAAAATGCTGGAGTGTAAGCTGTTTTAAGTATAAGTTCAGAGAAGCGCTTGTGTAACCATTTTCAGTTCAGGTGATTTCAGAATAAACTATTTTGAAAGAATTCACACCTGACACAAGAAGGAAAATTAGGAATATTTAAGTTATACTTGTGCATATGCACATATGCCACAGTTTAAGATACTGCATATTTATGGCCACTGAGGTGGAGTTAATACCTCTTTTAAAAAGACAGCCCTCTCTAGGTTGAATGTATTTTATTTATTGACACAAATTGTCTAATTTAGAGCACTTGTGATAAATATGTCTTCTTTATATTGTCACATGTAGTTAAATTGACAGCTTGTTTTTGTAGTGATGTTTTAATTCTCACTGAAATAAAGTAAATGGTAAACAACTTTTTAACCACTTACCCAGTTGAACTTGCTGGAGCCTATCGCAGCTGGCTTTGACCAAGAAGCAGGATGAAGCCTGGTCAGTTTACCAGTCCATCAGATGGCCAACCTTTTATTCATATTCAGTGTCACAACTAAGCTGTAAGCTGGGACAGTGTAAAGGAACATCTGTGGTACATGCACACATATGTTCCCAAGTCTTGATCTGAGCCTACATAGTTATGAAATATTTATCACAACTCGATTCTGTAATAGCCCTAAGCCACAGTCTATTCAGGGCTCATCTTTTTAAGAAAGAACATTGTGCTTTATTCCATCTTTTACTTTTTCTACAGGAATATCAAAGTCATAACTTTCTGTTCTGTAAAGTGTCCTTGGGTGTTTTGAAAGGCGCTTTTAAATAAAATGTATTATTATTATTATTATTATTATTATTATTATAACTGTGTGCAAGTCTAAACAAATAAGTGTAGAAAATAATGAGATTATAGGTCTGATTTTCTTCTGGACTTATCTTTCACATGGTTTCACTTAGCAATTTGTTGCGACACAGGTCATATAAATAAATAAATGAACTGAACATATCAAGAGCAGTCAGGTAGCTGTGGGGGTGAGATGCCATTTTCTTTTACTACACGTTCCTACTGCTTCTTACGAGGCAGGTAACAGGCTTCTATTTTTTATACATTTTTTGGGATATAGGTAAGAGAGGTACTTATATATCAGAATGCTTTTTTAATTGCTTATTCAGGCCATACCCATCCTGACAACAACGACCTGAAGGGGTAAATAACACAAACTTGGCAGTCACATTGGTCCTACCTTGGGAGTTGTGGACAGAAAAGTCATGTTTTAAGTTATGCTCATGTTTGTTTAACAACTTTAGATTCAATAACACGATTTCTGTTGTTCAAAACAAACATTACATTACAAACATTAATATATGGTCTTTTGATTAAACTGGTCTGCTTACAGAAACAAAAACTGGTCCCTAGAACTGAAGAAGCTTCTCGGATGAGAGGTGAACCGTCTTCAAGCAACTTAAACAAGTCCAGACGCTTTTCTTTCCAAGCTCCTTAGACTATGATGACCTGGATGACTGAGAACCTTCACAATCAAAAACTGGTGAGCTATCCAGAATGTTCTCCAGGATATGAAATATTTATATTACACATACAACAACTGCTTACATTTGCACACAATTATTTCCAAAACCATTAGCTTAGCCCTTTAGCTACTATATAGATCCTCGTTTACACCGAGTTGATTTATGCCATTTTCCTTTTCTTTTACCTTAGAAGGACAGTACTTCAGTAATGTTTGTCACTTCTATTTGGTTCCCCAAACCTTTTGCTGGGGGCCTCTCTAGTGATCCTACAAAATGTGGCATGTTTACATGTGCTACAACTAATGTTTCAGGTGTATGTCCCTGTGATAACAGAATACAACACCTTCCACAAAACAGACAAAAAAAACTTATGTTAATACATAGACACGTCTTCAATTACCTATTTTGAACATATGGAATTCACCTTCTATTTTATTAAGTTAATCTTTAACAATTTATCATCTAATGCAGAAATTGGACTGTGATATTCACAGTGGCCAGCTTCCCTATCTCCCTCTTGGCACACTTTGATCATACACAAACAGACTTTGATTACTGGATACTAATCATTAAAACTTTGTGGCTTCAAAACTGTCCCCCTGCAACAGATGTTTCAAGTGTAAAGTGCTCATGATCATTCAAGCTCAGTGGTTCAGGCATGGTTGGAGTGATTACTGAGAAACCAAACTAGTTATTGCTCATCAGAGCAATAACATCAGTCTCCGCATGACTGCACACTTACAGACGAGGATTGGTTACACAGAGACAACTCATTAGAAGTGGGCGGATTGACAGGATCGATACTTTGTTTCTATCCTCAGTTCTTTTAGGAAATGAAAAAATATACCTCAATTTATATCTTATAGAACATTTAAACAACAGAGGCTGACCCAAAATGCTTTAGAAACAGGCACATTTACATTTCAGGTCTCAAAGAACCCCAGTTTCAAAATACATGAAAAGCTGAAAGGAGTGCTTCATTGTGTCAACTAATTGTTGAAATTCAATTCACAGTGATTTAGTGGTCATTAAAATCAGAATTTGCAAATTCATGATGATTCATGTCAATCAATCATTCAAAACACACTGCTCTTCCTTTCCCTGCCTTTATGAGTTAAAAGCATTCTCGCCCTGTATTTATTTGGTATGGGATTGGTACCAAAATTTGCAGTATCGCCCGCCACTACTACTCATGACTCGGAGTCGCTTGGTCAGTATACAGTGTAAAACTCAGATGAAGGACAATGTGTCAGTTTATCAAGACTAATCAAAGACAACAGAACTTGCTGTTTGATAAAATCATTATCATTATCAGTTCTATGCAGTCTGGTGTTGACTCAGGAAGTGAGTTGCTTATTTACATCTAAATAACTGATGGACTGATTCAAGTAAACATAGTTACGGAAACTTTCATACATCTGAAATTGCATCTTAATAAACACTATATTAGCACTGCCAGTGGTTTGAGATCATTATTACTGCTGAACCTGAAGAATACACCTGATGATGCCAAAGGAGACTTGGTCTATATATTCAGTAATTTTCATAAATACACTTTAGCCTCTTTCGAGACATTACCAGATGGAAGTGCGTGTGAGAGTAAAAATGTCAGATATAGTTACAAAGTTGAGTGAGAACCATGCATGAAATAATCGTACATGGTTCTCACTCAACTGGATATTATGTGACTTGCCTCATACCTGCTTGATTTACAACGCTCTCTCATTTAAATTAAAAATTTTCCCTGTACAGGATGTGCAAAAGGCTGTAACTATTACACTTTATACTTTGGATTAGCTGAAAAAGTTGTACAGAGAGAGAGGCAGAGTCACAGGCAGAGTCACTTTAGCTAAAGTTATTAAGTTAGCTAAAGAGTTGGGATGCTGTGTAAGACATAAATAAAGCTAAAATACAAAGGTTTGGACACCGTTTTGCATGTTTCCCTACTGTAGGGGTCTCTGCAAGCATACAGGGCTCTGAGAGGGTACAAGATGACAACTTTAGAATTCTACTAGAAACAGTCGATCATATTTGTTTGTCAAAGCTGAATCCAGGGCAAACTACGCTAAATTAGCATTTTTAGCTAACAGCTACAATAAGCATAAAAGTTACTGTACGCAGTGTTGGGGAGTAACGGAATACATGTACCGCCGTTACGTATTTAAAATACAAAATATGAGTAACTGTATTCCGTTACAGTTACCGTTTAAAAAGGTGCATACAGTTACTTTGTTGAAATAAATGGATTACACGGCGGTACTTTCCTGTTTCATATTGTGGCGGGTCAGGACTGTTTGGGTTTTGTTTGACAGCTATGTTCTGTTGTTCCAGGCGGCAGCGTTACGGTTGCCATGGTTACAGGGTGACGCTCTCTCTCTGCGTGTTTCCTGGGTGAGAGAGCGCCTTTTTGTTGTTGTTGTTGTGCTAAGAATGCTACAAAATGTAGCCTGATGGGCAGTGTAGTCCGTGCTGCACGGAGAATGGACTGCCATACCCGTTATGTGTCTGTGAGCGCAAGGAGGGAGAAAAAGGAAAAGTACGAGTTGTCGTAGAGCAGAAACGGGAGCTGGAAGCATGTAAATATAATAATAACCACTGCAGCCAAGAAGAGTGCCTGACGAGCCCAGTTGTAAGTAAGCTATTAAGACTCGACTGTACACTGTGTTCGTGTTTTCCTCCCAAACAATAAGTTGCGTTGGAGCAGCCTTTCAACGCCTCTCTCTGTCTCTCGCAAGCAAAGTTGACCCACACAACAAAGTAAAGCTAGTTTTCAGCTACGAGCCCGACACGAACCCGACGTATTAGCCAGAGGTCCCTCTACTACGGTTCGGAGCCGCGGACCTTCAGTAACAGTAATAAATCACAGCAATAGTACATTCATGTAGTTGTAAAAAGCACGATAATATATTAAGTAATCCAAAGTATTCAAAGTACGTTATTCTCATTGAGTAACGTAACGGAATACGTTACAGAATACATTTTGGGGCATGTATTCTGTAATCTGTAGTGGAATACATTTTAAAAGTAACCTTCCCAACACTGACTGTACGGCTATCATTTGTTAACATGACGCTTGTTCTTATACATGTAATACATTTATTACCAACCTGAGAGTTTATCTGCTGGTCATTCGACATGACGAATGACTTCTGAAGTCTTAATTCAGCTCAAAGACGCTGTAGATTCCCGTCAGTAACACTTTCGGTCCGCTAGTAAAACGTAGTTCTATTAATCTGAGCTCGATTACTCTTGAACTGGAACCAGATGTAAGTCCCAAAAAACTGAATTTTGGAACTGAAATTGAATTGTAGAACTGAAACTGAATGGTCAGAAGTGAATCTGAAATTATTCGAGAGCTAATTTTTTAAAGGATAAAATATGGTTTCAAAGCAAATGAATTCATTTACAAAATATAAAATTCAATTTTAATTTAGTGATGATCACTTTCAAACCAATAAATTGAATTTCAAATTAGGCTAATTCATATTCAGTTTTTAAAAGCATTTATTCAAATTACAATTCAGATTCAATCCGAGCAATTCAAATTCGAATTTAACTTATTCAAATTCAGTTTCTGATGGCACAGACTTCTGCCCATACTAGTCACCCTGTGGGAAGTAAAGATCACATGATAAGAAACATATTAGTATAACACTAGTGCTCAGGGAGCATTGAATATTGTTTTTATGCCTATTACAGTGTTGTTACAAGAGCAAACAACAGATTACAGAAGGGAATATCAAACAGCTATGGCACTACCCTATGCAGAAATTCTAAATATTTCTCAGAGCTGGGTAGCTGGGCACATTTGAACAGCTTTTTCTCATTGCTTTCTATGAACAGAAAAAGTGCAAAAACAGCAAAATGACACTGCATGTCTTTACATCCCAATAACTCCACAATGTCCTGTAAAGTGATGACAGAGACAAGCAACTACAATAAGAGCTTCAAGGGACATTTTGGCCCATTCTATTCTTAGAGTAGAGCTAATGACAAGACTGTCATCCAGCAAGTCTCTGATATTAAAAACAAAACCTGAGAGCAATGGGAGGAAATTGAAGTGAGAGAAAATATAAACAAGCTTCAAGTCATACTCAAGACCTAACTGAGTTATGCAAATAGTGTCTGTTGATAGCAAAGTATTTTGAGATGCTTTCTTAAAGTCTGCTGGAAATAGGAACTGAGTGATGTAAACAGCCTTAATGGCAGGAGATGAAAAATGCTCACACTGCTTCAGCTCTCTCGCAGTCATTTGTTTACCCATTAAGTAGGAAGAAATCTATCATAAAAGCCACAGTCATTAACAGTTAGGATGACTCAGTTGTGCACTCTTTGTAGTAAACTTCCAAAATTGATACATCATGTAAACTGCGCACCTAAGATTCACTTCACTATGTAATAAAATGATGAAATTTTCAGGTGCAAAAAACATAATGGCCTGTCTATATAAACATCAATTTAAACAGGCCAACATTTTGGGAAATCTACTTGTTTGTTCAGTCAGAGGCTAGTGGTATGTGGTATGTACCACTGGCAGAAAGAGGGAGTAGCTGACATCCAGAAATCCTACCAGTGGCTGAACAAAGCTGGACTGAAAGACAGCACAAAGGCACTAATCATGACAGCACACAAGCAAGCTCTCAGCACAAGATCCACAGAGGCAGAGATACATGGAATGCCATAACCAAGTGGCCGGCACAGTATACATGAACATGTGTGCCGAGTATGGCCTGGAAGTTCTGAAAAATGGAACACACCACCTAGAGTGGTTGAGAATGACTAAGCTAAGATCCCTTGGGACTTCCAGATACAAACAGACCAACTGGTGATGGCTAACCAACCGGACATAGTAGTGGTGGACAAGCAGAGGAAGGCGACCATAGTGTTAGATGTATCCATACCAAGTGATAGCAACATCGGGCTGAAGGAACATGACAAGCTCAAGAAATAGCAAGGGCTCAGAGAAGAACTCAAGAAGATCTGGAGGGTGAAGGCAACAGTGGTCCCAGTGGTAATCAGTGCACTTGGTGCAGTGACCCCAAGCTGGGTGAGTGGGTCTAGCAGATCCCAGGAACAACATCTGAGATCTCCCGGAATGAACCTGACTTATTGCCATCTATGCATAAGCTCTTGGTTGTATAAGGATCAAATGGCTTTCATCAACAAGTCAGACACCCCATACTCCTGAACCACCTCCCACAGAATACTACCGAGGGAAACGGTTGAATACCTTCCCCACAAAACACCTGTAGACTGGTTGGGCAAACTCCCATGCTCCCTCAAGCATCCACGAGAGGATAAAGAGCTGGTCCAGTGCTCCGTGACTGGGACAACTGGGACAAAAACTGCATTGTTCCTCCAAGGAAATGAACTACTGGAAACCAGTTATCTACACAAACCGGTTCTCGATCCCCAACCCACCCTTTACCTCCAGTGTCCAACAACGGGTTCGGGGGTTACCACCATGAAAGGCATCAGCCACTGTGCAGCCGCAGCTCAGTGCAGCAGCTTCAGCAATAGAAGTGCTGAACATTGAAACAGTTGCTACTGTCGCTGTTGTAATACAGGATATCGCCATATGGTGGGGCCTCTTGTCTCATGACTTGTAGGTCACCCCCTTTTTATTCTTCTTCGTTGTATACCATTGCTGCAATGGATTCAACTCTAAATATGTTGTAACTGTACACATGACGTGTGTCCTTTAAGATAAGCATGCTCATTATAATTCCCTGTCTGGGAAACTAAGTCTAAGTTCCCAGACAGGGAGTTACGCGGCAAGTGTGTTCTCTAGTAAAGTGTGGTAAAGCTGGCACCTTTATATTTGATATTTAAAATAAATCAGTACTTGTGAAAAGTACAAGGCGTTGCCTGTTTGCTATCCACCTACTCACTTCCGCGGCTGGCTTCATCTCTGCCACATGTTACAGCTGGCGCCCAAACTTTTTCCCTTGGACTTCAGATGATTTTTGGATCCTGCAAAGAATTCTTCTGCTACACATGAACTTTCTCAGAAATCCCCACACATTTGCAGACATTCAGACAGGTTTTTCTCGGAGGGGTTTTTCTCCCCTCCGACAATCAAGAACGCATCCTGAGAGGACTTTTGGATCATGTTCAGGCTCAGGACAAACTACCTTTGTTGCCCACATGTCATGTGACCTTGACAAACTGAAAAGCCCTCCACTTGAAAAAGACAGAATCGACCTAATTAGTAAGCATGTGTTTGAAAAATATGGAGTTGCCTTGTATGGCGCTAACATCACTTCTGTAATGGGTCTCCTACTATGGACCACATAGACCACTGCCTCCTTCACGTGACAAAGAACACCATGAGCCTGAACCTTATCGCTCAAATGCTCTCAGCCAGGGTTCACTACATGCACCTGCCCGAACTGTAAAAACCAACCTTATTTGACATACAGACCTCCAAATGCCACTAGACTCAGCCCGGTCCAGCCCTTGCCGGCGCCTGGCCATGAAAAATCAGAATTTAGCAGCACCGCCACCCAGCCTCGATACAAGAAGTTGGAAATCTACGGGGGGGGGGGCAACCTTCCCCTAGTTACTAATGGAGCCCACACACATTCACTGCCGGGTGGACATACTCTTGGACACTTGGAAGACAATTTTTCAAAAGTCCACTGGAATACTTCGCTAAGAACAAAAGTGAACTTCAATGCTTCATCCATGGATGCTACCTTCAACCTGGGTGCATCCCTCTCATCTGTATGAGCGGATCTCATTCAAGTCAATGACTCCTACCCTAAAACACAAGTGAGTGGTATGGTCCTAGAGTTAACCTCGCCAATAATGCTCCCTGTGTCCCTGAGGGTGTCACTTGGCTCAATATTGGATTCACGAACAAGAACTTTTACCAGCATTTTGCAATAATACCAGATTTGACTTCTCCTTTCATTCTGGATATGGATTGTATGGCACGAGCGTCTGTGTCCATTCACATTCACACAAGAACAGTCAACATTGAAGACATCCCCTGCCCACTCACAGACGATGAAGAGGACCTTCAAAACAATTACTCACATTCAACTGAAAAGGTGATGTCATTGGAAATGATTCACTCAGACTTAATAGCCAAACTGTCTGAATCAAGCCTCTACAACTACAAGAATGTGTTACTCAGCAAATTTTGCTCTATTTTTGACGGTTGTCTTGTTCATACTGCTCTCACTGAACATGTCGTAGAGACTGGCGATGCAAAACCTGTGAATCTCCCACCCTATCGCACATCGCCCACTAAGAAAAATGTGATGAAGAACAGGTGCAACAAATGTTAAGGGACAACTTTATAGAACCTTCCACAAGCCCTTGGGCCACACCTTTAGTCATTGTCAACAAAGAGGCCGCAGAAGCAAGGTTTTGTGTGGACTTTTGAGGACTCAGCCAAGTGACCTGAAAAGACTCTTATCCATTGCCTCGTGTAGATGAGTCTTTGGACTTTCTGGCAAGGGGAAAGTTTGTCTCAACATTGGACTTTGCACGAGGCTATGGGTAGGTTGCTTTGGTGGAGGACTCTAAGCCTAAAACTGCCTTCATCTCTCACTGTGGTTTCTTCCAGTTTCAGGTGCTACCCTTTGGGCTCTGCAATGCACATGCAACTTTTCAGAGACTCGTGAACTCAGTGCTTGCTGGCCTTATTTACAAAACATGCGCTGTCTACCTGGATGACATTGTCATAGCCTCACCTACCTTTGAACAGCACTTTGTGGATCTTGAGGAAGTGCTGGACAGACTCCAGGCTGCTGGCTTGTCCTTGAAGCTCAAAAAGTGCCAATTCTGCCTCGATGAATTCACCTTCCTCGTGCACCACATCACTTCATCAGGTGTCAAACCCAATCCAGATAAAGTAAAGGCGGTTAAGGAGTTCAATACCCCAACCACAATGAAGCACGTCCGTCAGTTCCTCTACCTGACTGGTTATTATTGGTTCTAAATTCAGAATTATGCTGTGGCTTTTGCTAGTCGCCCCCTAACAAAACTGAACTCCCCTACTGCACTTCAGAAAAGGAACACTTTTGCCCATATGTTCAAGGTGTTCATGTTACTATCTTCACTGACTGCAACAGCCTCAGGTGGCTCATCTCTCCTCAAAACTCAACAGGCCGACTCACCCGCTGGTCACTTTGCCTGCAGGACTTTTACTTTGA
Organism: Pelmatolapia mariae; assembly: GCF_036321145.2. Taxonomy (NCBI): domain Eukaryota; kingdom Metazoa; phylum Chordata; class Actinopteri; order Cichliformes; family Cichlidae; genus Pelmatolapia; species Pelmatolapia mariae. Next base: position 36,286,720 of record NC_086231.1, read on the forward strand.
TTTGAGTTATGTGCACAAGCCTGGTGCACACAACAAAGTGCAATCCTTGACCCCGACTTGTGACAGACCGACAGTTCTTTTGCCAGAAGAAGCCGTCACTTTGGAGATTCTCTGCCACCCGTTATTCTGGCTGATTGTTCACAATTGAGACAGCTGCAGTTAGGTGGTCATATCACAGGTCCACTCCTCAGAGACATTGAAGCGGACTCTCTGAACAGCTCAGACAGTGCCACCTTGTTACAGTATGTTGTGTATGGCTCTCTTTTGTATTACAGAGACCCCAAGTCCACATGTGCTCTACACCCTTTGAGAGCTGAAACTGTTTGCCCCTACTTCCATGAGAGGCATCTTGCTAGACTATTACCACAACTACCCCACAGCAGGACACTTGGGTGTTTCTAAGACATTGGCTTGACTGCGCTTTAGGTTTTTCTGGCCCAAAATGGCCGCTGATGTAAAACACTATGTGACTTCATGCTCAGTGTGCCAGCTCACCAAGCCAAGTCATAAAAAAACAGCTGGTCTTATGGTTCTCATTGTTCTCTAGAAACCCTGGGAGTATGTGGCTGTGGATTTTGTTGGGCCACTGCCCCGCACCCCTGCTGGTAATGCATATTCGATCGTGTTTGTTGACTATTTGACTAAGTGGGTTGAAGCCAGTGCTGTCAAAGAAGTACATCTCAGGTAGCAGATGGTAAATTTGTCACTGACACTTTTGCTAGACATGGTACACCCACTTACTTGATTTCTGACAGAGGGTCTCCTTTTGTGAGTGAGTTTTTTGAATAGGTTGTTTCTGCCTTAGGCTCAGTGCAGCATATCACCCTTAGACAAACGCTACTGAACACGCCAACCGGACTCTGAAGACTGCAATCTGCACTTTTGTAGGTGATAGGCACAAGTCATGGGATAAATTTCTCCCTCAAATTTGCTTTCTTCTACATACCGCCCCCCCCATGACAGTACAGGTATGATGCCTTCCATGATGTTTTATGGTCATGAGTTGGACACTTGACCTTATCACTCAGCCTTCTAGGGCAGATGGGGATAAACTGGTTTACCTTAGCCTGAGACTCTTAGGCTACGTTCACACTGCAGGTCTTAATGCTCAATTCTGATTTTTTGATCAAATCCGATTTTTTTGTCTGCTTGTTCACACTACAAATAAAATGTGACAGCAAACGCGCTCTAGTGTGAACGCTCAAAGCGGCCCGCATGCGCAAAAGAAGACGTCACACACAACGCACTCTGTTTAGACCCAGAGCAAACAGTATTGTTTGACTGATGGCCCTTAATATAAATATTTGTTTCAGACTTTACGTTTCCCAATTTTGCTTTAAGTTATAAAGTTATTTTGTTATTTACATATGGCCTAATAATGATCCTTATTGCTGTTTTAGAGAGGAGCGGTGCTTCAAAGGATAGTTGCCGATTTCTGTCAGAATCTGCAGATTATACAGTACAAATAAAATGTTCACGTTTCTCCAACGTTGTCTTCCAAACAGTTTCACTAACATCTACACGGGATGGACAGGAAGCGTTCGCGATGTCTTATCCTGCGCTTCTCCGGAGCTGATAATTGGCGTCTGTCTTGTGTCAATGGCGTAAAAGACGGATTTAATGCGACATGATCATTCAAACAGCAGTCGCTTTCTAAAACATCAGATATGTATCGGATTCAGTACCACATACGAAAGTGACCCAGATCAGATTTGAAAATATCGGATTTGAGCCGTTCACACTGTCATACCATGATCGGATATGGGTCGCATAGGGTCAAAAAAGTCAGATTTGATGCGCTTTCGCCTGCAGTGTGAACGTAGCCTTAGAGCCTCCCCACAGGAAGCTCACGACCATACCAGAGTGACTCTTGACTTTAGCCATGACAGACAAAAACATTACTTTGACTTGAGACGTCGACATGCCACATTCCGTGTTGGTTACCTTGTTAGAGTTAAGACGCACCCCAGGTCAGATGCCCAGTCTAACTTTACTGCTAAACTTGCAACACCATTGTGCGTATCTCAGAGACTCAGTGATATTAACTACAGGCTCATTTGGGTGGACTCCGGTGTAAGTGCAGGTGTTTATCATGTTGTGAACATGCAACTGTTTCATACTTGGGACTCTCCCACTTCCAAAGGACATTCTGTTTCCTCTCTTGCTAAGAGAGGGACTCCAAAGGATCTGGACACTGACACTGCAGCCCACCCTGCCCCACCTGCAGACACTGACATTAACTCTGATCTGTTCCCCTTTGATTTACCAGAAATTCATTTTTGCCAAAATTATTTTCATACAGTCTTTTGCCCTGTGTGTTTGCCAATCTTAGCTGTAATCTCTATGTATAGGGTACTGTTAAGTGTAGTGTATGCTTTTTGTCCCTACAATCTTACAGAAAACATAGAAAACCTCAACAATCAGATGATGAGTCAAACACCACACCCTTTATTGAATTTAAACAATTTCCTTTCAAATTGCATTAATTGCTGTAACTACCTATCCTAAATATGAATGAAATGTGCTGTGTGCCAGTGCTTACCAAAAGGGCCAATGTGACAGGTGTAAAGGTGCTTGGTCCACATAATCTCAATAAACTCACATGTGTATTAAAAGTATCTCCACTCTGCTATATCCAACTGCCAGTTATGTTCGAGGTACTCCCAGGTGATCTCACACATCTATGTTTTCCACCTTTTTCTTCTCAATGGATACACTTAATCATGACTTTGGCACCAGAGAACAATTATTCATGGGTTATTGAAATGAGAGTGCTGAGCCATTAATCAGAAAGTAGTAACTGCCACAGATGAGGCTAGTGCCTATTAAAATGTATGTCTTTTTAATTTGGTTCTATGGTGCATACAGGGTTCAAACTGCCTTTAATAGTTTCCATTTGCATTTACACGAATGGATAAGGCCAAAGGCACATGATGGTTATCAAGGTCAGTGATGCAGCTGTTACCTTATGTTTACTGAGTATCAAGCACATTTTGCTTAGACGGGATATTAAATGATCTATGTAAAGAGGCATCAGCACTGTACCTATTCTGGTGCAAAATCTGACTATGCACTGATTACAGACTCCCCACCACACATTGTTGAGCAAGGCACTGAGCTCCAAATTCCAACCAGTGACAATCTCAGATCACATAAGGTGAAAGGCAGGGTACACCTGGGGCAGATCCTCCAAGATTGCAGGGCTACAGCAGAGTCACTAACAACTCCAGCCACTCTCACACTTACACCTATAGCCAGTGTAGAATCATTGTATGTCTTTAAGCTGTGGCAAGAAACCAATGCATCAGAAATAACTCCCCTAGGCAGAACATACAAACTAACCAAAAGGTTTGAAACCATTTTATTGTTAGGTGACACTGCTAACCATTCCACCACTTTGCTATCTGGTAGTGAAATGTTGTTTATACAAATAATAATATTATTAATAATAATAAATACACAAATATAGATAAATGAAAATAAACAAAAACATAAAAATTGTAAATAAAGAGATTTGTGTGTCTTCCATTGCTTCCACTATCTGATTCTGATACTAGTAAATCCTCAGTACTAAACTCAAAGGGTTGGGTATTTGATAAGATAATGCAAATTCAAACAAAGAAATGAAATGAAAATGGACACTGCCAGTTAAAATAAATTCTGTTATTAACTAATATTATTAATACTTCATGTAATAGCAGGAGTAATAATAATAATTTGGTTAGTCCAGAAACAATTAAGACTTTAATAAAAATTATATAGAAAATAAAAGAATGCCTTTTTAAAGAATATTTTTTTTATTTTTGACTACGAGATAAATCTGACAAATAAATATGGGTGTGTGTGTCCGTTTTTTAATGTCTAGGAACAGGTTTACAAGTATAGCAACATGGTTGTAAATCAGTGCTACAACTAGTGTTTTCTCAGACAGTGGAAGGTAACGGACTTTGAAAATCAAGGATACATTTAGTCATATATAAATAATGGAAGGAAACCTTGAATTGATTTTTCTTTTTTTTGTAATATGGGTAACAGAATTATTTACAGCGACACACTCAACCAAGTCAAAAAAAAATTGGAAAAATACAAAATAAACCATTGGTCTATCGAAGGTTTTGGTCTGTCATTAGCATCAGCACAAGGTCTTTGTCATGTCACTCACTGTTTTGTCTCTTCCTTCCAGGCTAAATAGGCTTCAGTAACACATATGTTGCGGGACATTACTTGCAGTGCATAATGTTGATGTTAAATTAATTGTTTTGTTTTTTATAACTGTAAGAGGTTTGTACTAAGAAAATAAATAATAAAAAGAACCTATTTTAACGTTGACATTTGACATGCAATTTTTTTATCAAAAAGTTGGAACAAGAGAAAAAAGCATTTTTTTAGTGGTTCTAAAGAGCCACTTTGTATATTAAATATTATTTTGAAAGGACTTTTTTAACAACTAAGTTTATGTATTGTTTGGATTACATCACTACTCTTAATGACACTACTCCACAAAATGGTGTGAAATCAAAACATACTGTTAGAGGTCATGGCTACTATTAATGTTATAGCTACTAGACATTGTCAATCTCACAAAATGTTCTTTATTTAAATGTCATCCTAAATGGCTATGAGGGTGTCAAGCAATGTGCGCCTGGGGCTGCATAAAAGTCTGCCTAAAGCTAAAAAATATTCACAACCATAAGCATAGATGGAACTTAGGGACAAATTAAGATTTAAAACATGATGCTAAATGTGTTCAATTTAATTTAGTTCAATTCAGCTTTATTTATATGGCAGCAAATCACAACATCAGTTGCCTCAAGGCGCTTTATATTGTAAGGTAAAGACCCCACATTAATACAGAGAAAACTGAGAAAACCTCCACAATCATATGAGCAAGCGCTTTGATGACAGTGGGAAGGAAAAACTCCCTTTTAAGAGGAAGAAACCTCCGGCAGAACCAAGCTCAGGGAGGGGCGGGGCCATCTGCTGTGACTGATGCTGCGACAGAGATTAATATTAACCATTGATTAAATGCAGAGTGGCATATAAACACACAGTGAGTGAAAAAGGTGAGTGAAGAAGAAACACTGAGCGCATCATGGAAATCCCTCAGCAGCCTAGACCTATTGCAGTTTAACTAAGGGAGGATTCCGGGTCACCTGGTCCAGCCCTAACTATATACTTTGTGTAAAAGGAAATTCTTAAGTCTAATCGTAAAAGTACAGAGTCTCCTAAATCCAAACTGGAAGCTGGTTCCACAGAAGAGGAGACTGAAGCTGAAGGCTCTGTCTACCATTCTTCTTTAAAATATCCTAGAAACCACAAGTAAGCCTGCAGTCTGAGTGCGAAGTGCTCTAATGGGGTGATATGGTACTGTGAGGTCTTTCAGATAAGACGTGGACTTATTATTAGTGTGAATGCTTGTAAAAGCATTCACAGTATTGTTCTTCTAATCTTTATTAGTGTGAATGCTTGTAAAAGCATTCACAGTATTGTTCTTCTAATCTCTATTATTATTATATATTCCGTACGTTTTTTGGCATCTATCTCCTTCAAAACCGTTCAACTTAGAAAAACCATTCAAACACCGTTAGATTCCTCTTCTTTTGGACATGACTGCTTCTACTTTTATCATTTATAACATTTATATTTTTAAAATTATTCAACTTTTTTCAACAAAAATTTCCCATGTATTTCAATGGGGAGACCCTTCAAATCCTCATTCAACTTACTCATTTTCAAACTGTATCTACTTCCACATACGTTGACATAGAGCCACCATTCAAACTTTAAAACGAAGACAAGACATTCATCTATTCAACTTGTATTTATCTTTTCAATATGTATTATACTTTTTCTTCAGTTCCAGTTTAAGTTTCATGATGTTTTTTCACCCGTTTCAGAGTTTATAATGGGTGTGTATGGGACGGAATGTTGCCGCTAGAGTGAGACAGCTCAACTGGTAGAGTGAGAGCAGGGGGGGAATTAATCTTAAAATATTTTCTTAAAACTGCTGCTGTGTCCGCAGCATTTCGTCTACAGGTATGATTTTACCCTCAAAACGTAGCCATCGCTGTCCTCTTTCATCCAATGTGTTTACTATTGTACTAGGTGTTATGGTTCTTTCATAAATGTCACCAAAGCACAGCCTACTCCCTCCAACTCTTCCATAGACTGTAATGTTAAAATGGCTCAGAAGGTTCGTTTGAAAATCAGAAGAGCATGGTGTCTTTCCACTGTCACCACGTCCATATAATAAACTCCACAGGCATGAAAACCGAGAATTCGGTAGACTAGACATTGCTGCCGCTCACGGTGAAAGAATTTTGTCAATACGACTTGTACTTTTCATTTGGGAGCGATTTGTTTAGGCTTGACTTTTCTGTTCATTTTAAGCAGCAAAAGTGAGGTGCATGTCTGTGTGCGTGTGTATGGAGCCATTGGGTGCAGTCACTATAGCAACCAGGCTCACACCTGCCTGCCTAACGAGCTCTGTCTCTCACTGTGCCAAGATTCATCTTAAACACTTCTCTTTCAACTGCTGCTGTGTCCACAGTGTTTGCTCTACAGCCATCATTTTACCCTCAAAACGTCGCCATCGTTGTTCTCTTTCCAGCACCATGTCTTTCAAAGCTCAGACATTTAAACTTTTTAAACTCTGTGGATCCAAGTGGAGGGATCACATTTTAGTCATTCAGTTAATCAAAGAATATGAACTTTTTATATTTATTCAGATGTTTTCTGACGCTAAATTTTCTTTTTTCATTACTTAGGTTTTTCTAATTTACATTTAAAAGAATTTCAGCTATTTTCCAACTTCTTCTTTGTGCACTTCAGCTTTTAGCAGTTTAGCACTTTTGTTTTCAGGTTAAAAATTCAGTTTTTTTTTTCTCTCATTCAACATTTTTAACTTAAATTCAGCAATTAATTCATTTCAGTGCATACATTCAGATTCAAGCATTCACACTGCAGTTTCTTCAGAAAATGCACTTTCTAGTTAGTGTGAATGCTTGTAAAAGCATTCACAGTATTGTTGTTGTAATCTTTATTATTATTATTAGTGTGAATGCTTGTAAAAGCATTCACAGTATTGTTCTTCTAATCTTTATTAGTGTGAATGCTTGTAAAAGCATTCACAGTATTGTTCTTCTAATCTTTATTAGTGTGAATGCTTGTAAAAGCATTCACAGTATTGTTGTTGTAATTGTGTGGATGCCTTCAAAGGCATCCACACTATTGAGTTCCTGTTTCTCTTTATTCTTTAATATTCTTAAAGTTGCTTCCGTACGTTTTTCGGCACTTAACTACTCCCTCAGTTTTCAGCCGATTTTCTCAGTTCAAACTCTAAACTGTTCTGCTCTTTCTGCTAACGACTGCTATGACTTTTGGTGTTTATTACTATTATACTTTTTAAAATATTACACTTTTTTCCTTTAATTTGTCCCATTGAAATGAATGGAAAACGTCCACAATTCTGCTAAAACTTGCTTGGTTTTGAAACTTAACTGCTTCCTCATACTTTCACCTAGAAACTCCATTCAAACTTTAAAATGTTCTCAGATTATTGGGCTATTCCTGTGTGATTCAGCTTTTTCAGATCTTCTACCGTTTTCATTTTATACCTCTTTAAGTTTTCAGTTGCAAAATTGTGATTTTTCAGAAAATACATGCGTTGTTATGGTTGCTATGCAATTAACTCAGAGTGTGTGCTGGTCTTTTCTGAATTTTCTCTTCATGTCTGAACAACTTCTTGCTACTCGCTCAATTTCCACTCAACCCCCACAAATTATACATCAAAACGTAGGTATTTTTGCTGGCTTTCAGACAATGTTACTATCTTTATTGTGAGATTTACCGTTTTTTCGCAATTTGCCTCGAAGTGACACATAGTCTGGTTACTTCCCATTCAAAGTCTATGTGGAGGTTTTGAAATTCAGAGTTGAAATTCTGTAACAGGAGGCATTTTCAAATCGCCATATCTAATTAACAAAGCAAAGTTAGGACATGAGGCTTGTGCCAATATATCTTCAGACACTGCTGACACTCACAGTGGAAGCAGTTTTTACAATTATCTTACCGTTGAGCAATGAATTACGTTTGTTTGAGGGGTGGAAATCTGTCCTTCTCTCAGTCTTCAAACTCTGGAAATGAAGCCGTTTCTTCTCTCGTCATATCTCCGCGACGGAGGTACAAAGAGCTATGAAAATCGCAGTCATAATACACCAAAGTCCGCTGATTCACCCAGTACAAGAATTATTCTGCTAGCCCTCCTAGTTTTTGAGTTACACGACGTTTTGTAACTCCAAAAAACGGCGCTTTTCGCCGCTCACCGCGATCTATTTTCTCACTGCTCATGCCTATGTTTTTCAGCCGCCCGCCCCCTTGCCAGGTGGCGCAATCAGTAATGACACGGCTCTGCAACTCAAAGGTCGTGGGTTCAATCCCACCTTGGTCAAAAAAAATTTTTTCACTAAAAATTGATACACTATCACAGACCTGTAATTTATATTGATCATTTATTACAATTTTGCAAAGTTTTATCATTTTAGCAGCTTTTCTAATATGGACCGAAATACATACAAGTACCCAGCCTAATGAAGCAGACAGAGGCAGTAGCTCTGATTGGTGAATTTGAGCTGAACAGGTTGTTCTTTCATTTCATTTCTTTATTTATTTCACACATGGTTTATCGTGTTTCTTTTTCTACATACAGAACCTTCTGCCTCTTTTCAGAAGAAATTCTGCCTCTTTTCAGCAGAAATTCTGCTCATTCACCTCTTTTCAGCGCAACATTCTGCTTCTTTGCCTCTTTTCTGCAGAAATTCAGCTGATTCATCTCTTTTCAGCGTAACGTTCTGCTTCTTTGCCTCTTTTCTGCAGAAATTCTGCTGATTCATCTCTTTTCTGCAAAATTTTCAGCCTTTTCACCTCTTATCAGCACAATAAATTTGTAGAAATATATACAAGTACACAGCCTGATGAAGCAGACAGAAGCAGTACCTCTGATTGGTGAATTTGAGCAGAACCAGGTTGTTCTGCCTCTTTTCAGCAGAAATTGTGCTGATTCACCTCTTTTCAGCGCAATGTTCTGCTTCTTTGCATCTTTTCTGCAGAAATTCTGCTTATTTACCTCTTTTCTGCGAAATTTTCTGCGCTGATGAGTTGCTGCCTTGAGCCCAGGAGGGCCAGGTTCAAATCCTGCTTAGGACAACATTTTTTTTTCACCACCATACAACTATTGCTACTTTTCATCTTTTTCAGTTTTTCAGCCGACAGCTTCAGCGTTAAGGCATCCACACAGCATTTTCGCAGGAAATGCAATTTTTTCTAGTCTTTATTATTATTCTATTTTATATATTCCGTACGTTTTTTGGCATCTAACTCCTTCAAAACCGTTCAACTTAGAAAAACCATTCAAACACCGTTAGATTCCTCTTCTTTAGGACATGACTGCTTCTACTTTTCTCATTTTTAACATTTATATTTTTAATTTTATTCAACTTTTTACAACAAAAATTCCCCATGTATTTCAATGGGGAGACCCTTCAAATCCTCACTCAACTTACTCATTTTTAAACTCTTACTACTTCCAGATACGTTGACATAGAGCCACCATTCAAACTTTAAAACGAAGCCAAGACATTCAACTATTCAACTTGTATTTATCTTTTCAATATCTTTTATACTTTTTCTTCAGTTCCAGTTTAAGTTTCATGATGTTTTTTCAGCCGTTTCAGAGTTTATAATGGGTGTGTATGGGACGGAATGTTGCCGCTAGAGTGAGACAGCTCAACTGGTAGAGTGAGAGCAGGGGGGGAATTAATCTTAAAATATTTTCTTAAAACTGCTGCTGTGTCCGCAGCGTTTGCTCTACAGGTATGATTTTACCCTCAAAACGTAGCCATAGCTGTCCTCTTTCATCCAATGTGTTTACTATTGTACTAGGTCTTATGGTTCTTTCATAAATGTCACCAATGCACAGCTTCCTCCCTCCAACTCTTCCATAGACTCTAATGTTAAAATGGCTCAGAAGGTTCGTTTGAAAATTAGAAGAGCATGGTGTCTTTACACTGTCACCACGTCCATATAATAAACTCCACAGCCATGAAAACTCAGAATTCAGTAGACTAGACATTGCTGCCGCTCACGGTGAAAGAATTTTGTCAATACGACGTGTACTTTTCATTTGGGAGCGATTTGTTTCGGGCTGACTTTTCTGTTCATTTTAAGCAGCAAAAGTGAGGTGCATGTCTGTGAACGTGTGTATGGAGCCATTGGGTGCAGTCACTATAGCAACCAGGCTCACACCTGCCGGCCTAACGAGCTCTGTCTCTCACTGTGCCAAGATTCATCTTAAACACTTCTCTTTCAACTGCTGCTGTGTCCACAGTGTTTGCTCTACAGCCATCATTTTACTCTCAAAATGTCGCCGTCGTTGTTCTCTTTTCAACACCATGTTTTTCAAAGCTCAGACATTTAAGCTTTGTAAACTGTGTGGATACAAGTGGAGGGATCACATTTTAGTCATTCAGTGATTCAAAGAATATGATTTTTTAATATTCATTCAGATGTTTTCTGACTCTTAATAGTCTTTTCTCATTTCTTATGTTTTTCTAATTTACAATTAAAACATTTTCAGCTATTTTCCAACTTCTTCTGTGTGGTTTTCAACTTTTAGCAGTTCAGCACTTTTGTTTTCAGGTGCAAATTTCTGTATTTTTCATCTCATTCAACATTTTTAACTTAACATTCAGCAATTAATTCATTTCAGTGCATACATTCAGATTCAAGCATTCACACTGCAGTTTCTTCAGAAAATGCACTTTCTAGTTATTAGTGTGAATGCTTGTAAAAGCATTCACAGTATTGTTCTTCTAATCTTTATTATTATTATATATTCCGTACGTTTTTTGGCATCTATCTCCTTCAAAACCGTTCAACTTAGAAAAACCATTCAAACACCGTTAGATTCCTCTTCTTTTGGACATGACTGCTTCTACTTTTCTCATTTATAACATTTATATTTTTAAAATTATTCAACTTTTTTCAACAAAAATTTCCCATGTATTTCAATGGGGAGACCCTTCAAATCCTCATTCAACTTACTCATTTTCAAACTGTATCTACTTCCACATACGTTGACATAGAGCCACCATTCAAACTTTAAAACGAAGACAAGACATTCAACTATTCAACTTGTATTTATCTTTTCAATATGTATTATACTTTTTCTTCAGTTCCAGTTTAAGTTTCATGATGTTTTTTCACCCGTTTCAGAGTTTATAATGGGTGTGTATGGGACGGAATGTTGCCGCTAGAGTGAGACAGCTCAACTGGTAGAGTGAGAGCAGGGGGGGAATTAATCTTAAAATATTTTCTTAAAACTGCTGCTGTGTCCGCAGCGTTTCGTGTACAGGTATGATTTTACCCTCAAAACGTAGCCATCGCTGTCCTCTTTCATCCAATGTGTTTACTATTGTACTAGGTGTTATGGTTCTTTCATAAATTTCACCAAAGCACAGCCTACTCCCTCCAACTCTTCCATAGACTGTAATGTTAAAATGGCTCAGAAGGTTCGTTTGAAAATCAGAAGAGCATGGTGTCTTTACACTGTCACCACGTCCATATAATAAACTCCACAGGCATGAAAACCGAGAATTAGGTAGACTAGACATTGCTGCCGCTCACGGTGAAAGAATTTTGTCAATACGACTTGTACTTTTCATTTGGGAGCGATTTGTTTCGGCTTGACTTTTCTGTTCATTTTAAGCAGCAAAAGTGAGGTGCACGTCTGTGTCCGTGTGTATGGAGCCATTGGGTGCAGTCACTATAGCAACCAGGCTCACACCTGCCTGCCTAACGAGCTCTGTCTCTCACTGTGCCAAGATTCATCTTAAACACTTCTCTTTCAACTGCTGCTGTGTCCACAGTGTTTGCTCTACAGCCATCATTTTACCCTCAAAACGTCGCCATCGTTGTTCTCTTTCCAGCACCGTGTCTTTCAAAGCTCAGACATTTAAACTTTTTAAACTCTGTGGATCCAAGTGGAGGGATCACATTTTAGTCATTCAGTTAATCAAAGAATATGAACTTTTTATATTTATTCAGATGTTTTCTGACGCTAAATTTTCTTTTTTCATTACTTAGGTTTTTCTAATTTACATTTAAAAGACTTTCAGCTATTTTCCAACTTCTTCTTTATGCACTTCAGCTTTTAGCAGTTTAGCACTTTTGTTTTCAGGTTAAAAATTCAGTTTTTTTTCTCTCATTCAACATTTTTAACTTAAATTCAGCAATTAATTCATTTCAGTGCATACATTCAGATTCAAGCATTCACACTGCAGTTTCTTCAGAAAATGCACTTTCTAGTCATTAGTGTGAATGCTTGTAAAAGCATTCACAGTATTGTTCTTCTAATCTTTATTATTATTATATATTCCGTACGTTTTTTGGCATCTATCTCCTTCAAAACCGTTCAACTTAGAAAAACCATTCAAACACCGTTAGATTCCTCTTCTTTTGGACATGACTGCTTCTACTTTTATCATTTATAACATTTATATTTTTAAAATTATTCAACTTTTTTCAACAAAAATTTCCCATGTATTTCAATGGGGAGACCCTTCAAATCCTCATTCAACTTACTCATTTTCAAACTGTATCTACTTCCACATACGTTGACATAGAGCCACCATTCAAACTTTAAAACGAAGACAAGACATTCAACTATTCAACTTGTATTTATCTTTTCAATATCTATTATACTTTTTCTTCAGTTCCAGTTTAAGTTTCATGATGTTTTTTCACCCGTTTCAGAGTTTATAATGGGTGTGTATGGGACGGAATGTTGCCGCTAGAGTGAGACAGCTCAACTGGTAGAGTGAGAGCAGGGGGGGAATTAATCTTAAAATATTTTCTTAAAACTGCTGCTGTGTCCGCAGCGTTTCGTCTACAGGTATGATTTTACCCTCAAAACGTAGCCATCGCTGTCCTCTTTCATCCAATGTGTTTACTATTGTACTAGGTGTTATGGTTCTTTCATAAATGTCACCAAAGCACAGCCTACTCCCTCCAACTCTTCCATAGACTCTAATGTTAAAATGGCTCAGAAGGTTCGTTTGAAAATCAGAAGAGCATGGTGTCTTTACACTGTCACCACGTCCATATAATAAACTCCACAGGCATGAAAACCGAGAATTAGGTAGAGTAGACATTGCTGCCGCTCACGGTGAAAGAATTTTGTCAATACGACTTGTACTTTTCATTTGGGAGCGATTTGTTTCGGCTTGACTTTTCTGTTCATTTTAAGCAGCAAAAGTGAGGTGCATGTCTGTGTCCGTGTGTATGGAGCCATTGGGTGCAGTCACTATAGAAACCAGGCTCACACCTGCCTGCCTAACGAGCTCTGTCTCTCACTGTGCCAAGATTCATCTTAAACACTTCTCTTTCAACTGCTGCTGTGTCCACAGTGTTTGCTCTACAGCCATCATTTTACCCTCAAAACGTCGCCATCGTTGTTCTCTTTCCAGCACCGTGTCTTTCAAAGCTCAGACATTTAAACTTTTTAAACTCTGTGGATCCAAGTGGAGGGATCACATTTTAGTCATTCAGTTAATCAAAGAATATGAACTTTTTATATTTATTCAGATGTTTTCTGACGCTAAATTTTCTTTTCTCATTACTTAGGTTTTTCTAATTTACATTTAAAAGACTTTCAGCTATTTTCCAACTTCTTTGTGCACTTCAGCTTTTAGCAGTTTAGCACTTTTGTTTTCAGGTTAAAAATTCAGTTTTTTTTTCTCTCATTCAACATTTTTAACTTAAATTCAGCAATTAATTCATTTCAGTGCATACATTCAGATTCAAGCATTCACACTGCAGTTTCTTCAGAAAATGCACTTTCTAGTTATTATATCATATTCCGTACGTTTTTTGGCATCTATCTCCTTCAAAACCGTTCAACTTAGAAAAACCATTCAAACACCGTTAGATTCCTCTTCTTTTGGACATGACTGCTTCTACTTTTCTCATTTATAACATTTATATTTTTAAAATTATTCAACTTTTTTCAACAAAAATTTCCCATGTATTTCAATGGGGAGACCCTTCAAATCCTCATTCAACTTACTCATTTTCAAACTGTATCTACTTCCACATACGTTGACATAGAGCCACCATTCAAACTTTAAAACGAAGACAAGACATTCAACTATTCAACTTGTATTTATCTTTTCAATATCTATTATACTTTTTCTTCAGTTCCAGTTTAAGTTTCATGATGTTTTTTCACCCGTTTCAGAGTTTATAATGGGTGTGTATGGGATGGAATGTTGCCGCTAGAGTGAGACAGCTCAACTGGTAGAGTGAGAGAAGCAAAAAAATTAATCTTAAATTTTTTTTTAAAACTGCTGCTGTGTCCGCAGCGTTTGCTCTACAGCCATCATTTTACCCTCAAAACGTAGCCATCGCTGTCCTCTTTCATCCAATGTGTTTACTATTGTACTAGGTCTTATGGTTCTTTCATAAATGTCACCAATGCACAGCCTACTCCCTCCAACTCTTCCATAGACTCTAATGTTAAAATGGCTCAGAAGGTTCGTTTGAAAATCAGAAGAGCATGCTGTCTTTCCACTGTCACCACGTCCATATAATAAACTCCACAGGCATGAAAACTGAGAATTAAGTAGACTAGACATTGCTGGCGCTCACGGTGAAAGAATTTTGTCAATACGACATGTACTTTTCATTTGGGAGCGATTTGTTTCGGCTTTACTTTTCTGTTCATTTTAAGCAGCAAAAGTGAGGTGCATGTCTGTGTGTGTGTATGGAGCCATTGGGTGCAGTCACTATAGCAACCAGGCTCACACCTGCCTGCTTAACGAGCTCTCGCTCTCACTGTGCCAAGGTTAAACCTAAAAATGTCTGCTGCATCTAAGCAGTTGTAGTAAGATTAACTTTTTCAATAGGTACAATAAGACAGATTTGACAGGGGTCAGTAGTTAGTATATGCCAACTAAGTAGAGCATTGTGATTGGCACACAGGTTTTTCAGATCTGGGCAGTTGGAGTCAGTTGATGACTTTAAAATCATCCATTTCTGACTGGATAATTAAAGCTTACAGCATCTACCTGTCTGTAGTTGATTTTACCACATTTTAACTAATGTTTAACTAATCTAATCTCATTTAATGTCTCTGTTTATAGTCTGTATAGTTTATCTCCCCACTAACAAACTTAAAGTAGTCTTAAAATAAAACCCACAAAACAGTTCAAGATGAAATACTTTTTATTTGCTTATGTAATGCCAGTTGCCATATTTTTCTGTATGTCACTCATTCGCTTATACAAAAAGTACCAATTTGTACACTAGTCTAGTGTATTTTTTCCCTCTATCTCTCTATGTCTCTCACACACAGAGACTAACACACAGACATGTATATACTCATTATTGATGTTCAAACTGATGGTCAAATTTCCAAGCACCACCTGAACGCCTCATCTGTTTTCAACCCATCACTGAACCAACTGTCGTCATTCCGCTTTGCTCTCTGCTGTGGTAAGTACAGTACACTCAGTACTGCACTGTTTTATTTTTATGATGGTAAAAATACATGTTTGACATTTAAACTCACATATCAAGTCCAACAGAGTTTAAAAGAGTTCAAAGAATAAAGAAAGAAAATAAAGAATAACCTTCACTATCATTTATTTTTGTTTATGACGTTTTGCTGTTAGCAGCAGTGCTAAGGCTAGCTTCAATGCTAATGCTAGCAACGATGCTAACGCTAGCAGCAATCCTAACGTTAGCTATAGTGCTAACACTAGCGTTAGCAGTTGTTAACTGACAAAAAGAATATTCCTGTCAGTGAGACAAAAGTAACAAATGAGCTTTATTATTACCATTGTGGCTTAGTTTTAACAGTAAGAGTGCTTTATGACTTTTGCTGTTAGCAGCCGTGCTAACGCTAGCTTCAATGCTAATGCTAGCTATAGTGCTAACGCTAGCTATAGTGCTAACACTAGTCTTAGCAGTTGTTAACTAAAAATAAGAATATTACTGTGATATTCCTGTGATATTTATTGGCAGTCAGTGAGACAAAAGTAACAAATGAGTTTTATTATTGCCATTGTGGCTCAGTTTTAACAATAAGGGTGTTAGCGCTAGCAGCAATGCTAACACTAACTGAAGTGCTAACGTTAGCAGGAATGCTAGCGCTAGCAGCAATGCTAAGGCTAGTAACAGTAGCCTTACATAAGTGGAAATACTTTAGTTAATTAGTTTGAATTATAAAATGGCTGCTGTATCAGCTGGTATATTACTCTATAATTACCCTGCTGACTATAAGTTCAGTGTATCATGTTGTGTGGGTTTTGTATTTCTGTTAGTCTGATAACACTGTACAGACAACTAACATATTATTTCTCGTCTTACACTTTCAGGAACTTGACTCACATCTGTGCTTTGCCTGGTAGGTGTGCACATACTGTAAGAGAAGTAGACCAAAATAAAAAAATAATCTGACTAATATAAGCTATAAAGTGATGGGTTCAAACTTTGTGCTAGACCTTTTAAACACAATTTTATAATAAATACACATAAGTGCAGCTTAACAATTGGGCTAAAATATTTTTTCGTACATTTATGTAGTCAGATTTGTGTTTAAAAATATTATTGCTGAATTTTATTAAATATTTATTCTTTTAAAAAGTGCCAAGTTATGCAATGTTTTGCACATGGCAGCCGACAACAGTTTAGCTTGAATATTTGTTTTGTCCTTTTTCAGTAGTCTCAATTAGTTCATACAATTACCATGTGATATGGTTTTATTAAAAGTATTATTTTTTTCTTGTTTTTTGTTCACAGTGTGCAGAAGAAGAACAAGGACCAGATCTCCAGTCTTCTCTCTCACATCCCAACCCCCCAACCCCTCTATCCTCTGTCCTACTCCACCTGTTGTCTCTGCCTTCTTTCCATCTGTATTTCACCCTGTGGTTTGTGAGAAATTTTGCCAAACCAAGAATCTTATTGCGGTTTGATTTCAAAGCCGCGTCTCTAATTTTAGAGTTCGAAGGAACTCTAATTCACGGTTTAATTGGGATTTCCCAGCCGTGTCTTTCCTGCTCTGTCTGTTCTCTCTGCTAAATTTTCTCTCTACCTGTTTTTCACTCCTGGCTTGCTGCTGAAAAATGGCAAGCCAATAAAGCAATAAAGAGTGCATATTTTGCCTCAACCTATGAACAAACTGAACAAACAAAGAAAACTCGAATTCACGGTTTAATTGGGATTTCCCAGCCGTGTCTTTCCTGCTCTGTCTGTTCTCTCTGCTAAATTTTCTCTCTACCTGTTTTTCACTCCTGGCTTGCTGCTGAAAAATGGCAAGCCATTAAAACAATAAAGAGTGCATATATTGCCTCTACCTGAGAACAAACTGAACAAATAAAGAAAACTCTAATTCACGGTTTGATTGTCATTTCCCAGCCGTGTCTCTCCTGCTCTGTCTATTCTCTCTTCTAAATTTTCTCTCTACCTGTTTTTCATTCTGGGCTTGCTAAGTTGTGCCAAGCCCATAAAGAGAGTGTATATTATTCTCTCAACTGACTAACTGTCAAACAAAGATCTGTTTCTGAGAAATAAAAACTGAAATATAAAGACAGAAAACATCTCCTGCTGTGTGCCACTTATTTTTTGAATACGTTTTCTAAAGACTAACAGAAACACTTAAAGGTGTGTAAAAATGCCAAAAAAGCAGAAAAAGTCACAAGCTGCAAAACAACGCTGGAAGAAGTTCCATGAGATCCATAGTGTACCAACATGTGAACAAGCTGAGTGTGATTTTCTTCAGAGCTCTGCAGAAGACTGTGTGTCTGCAAAGACCAATGCTGATGGTGTCAATCAGGCAGGTCAACATGTTCCTGCACATGTACAACAGGTATCCTATGCTGATGCTGTTAAGAGTGGACTGCAGCATGAATTTAATGAACAACATGAGCTGTCAAGTGCCCCACAGGTGGGTTATGCTGATGTTGTGAAAAGTTGCCGTCACAGTGATGTGGCAGGACCATCTCATGCAGAAACAGTGAACCTTGAAAACCAGCCCTCTGTTACACATGTCTGTGCATCTCACAGCCAGGCACATCCTAAATATGGAGATTCCAGAAACAAGCAGTGCACATGTAACTCACTCACATTTCTTGCATTCCTTCATGAGAATGAAAAAATGACTACAGCTGACCTTAATCTGGTCTTGGATAAAGGTGATGTGATGTACAAAGAGGCCAAGAAAAGATTTCCTAAAAATATTCATTTGGCAACCGATGAGCTGCCAGACAAAGTTGATGCTCGCAGGTCTATGTATCATGTCGACATGACACAGCCTTCCCGGTATGGGACATTTGAAGAACCTCCAGAGGAAGCAGTAGATACCTTTCTCAGCTTAGAAGCAGGACTGAGCTGCCTGTTGTCAGATGTGCAGTATGCCTTATTGATTATGAGTGGATTGTGTATTGCGGTGTTCAGATCCACATCAGGCAAATATGGTTTCTTTGATCCACACTCCAGAGCAGCCAGTGGTCTTCCTCTACCACTATGGTCACGTGATCGTGGTACAGCAGTGATGCTGAAATTCACACTCCTCAGTGACATGATTAAGAGGATCCAAGATTCTTATGAATTGATGGCGATATCACCCTCTTGTACCTATGAACTGAAGCCTGTGCAGTTTTATAGTATGAGCACAGTCAACCTGAGTGATACCATCACAGACACAGTCTGCAGACCAACAGCTGCCACTGCTGTGGCACCTACTCACTCTGATAAAACTGTTGATGAAGCAAACTCCTCTACTCCAAGGAGAAACACAACCACTGATCTTACTGAGATCTCTCAAATGTCCATTTGTACACCACTGGTGAAACAAAAAGAAGTCCACATGACTCAGTTCACATCACACGAAGCTCCTCAGAATGAATTTACTTTTATACCTACTGGAGAGCTATCCAGTGACTTTAATTTCTTTCCATCAAATGATGTTTTTTCCTGTCAGTTAAGGGCTGCAATACAAAATGGTGCTAAGTGTGATCTTTCTGATACAGTTTTACAAAAAATCTGTAAACTGTCAAAAGTTAATAAACAGCAAAGGCGCAAAATGAAAAGAAGATTAATGGCATCAGACAAACCGAGAAATCAGAGAAAAGAAAACCAAAAAAGGAAAGAACGACAAAAGTACGCTTCAAATAAAGACTACAAAGAAAAGAAGAAATCTTCCACAAGCGAGGCATATAAAAACAATCCTGAAGTTAGACGGAAACATCAACAATATATTAAAAGGCTATATTGTGGGAATGCCGAATTCAGACAAAAACGACAAGAATATATAAAAAGACTTTATTGTGAGAATGTTGAATTCAGAAAGAAACAACAACAATATATTAAAAGACGCTACTGTGAGAACGATGAATTCAGAAAGAAACAACAACTATATATTAAAAGACGCTACTGTGAGAACGATGAATTTAGACAAAAACAAAAAAACTATATCACTAAAAGGTATCAAGAGAGCCCAGAATTCAGAGAGACACAGAGATCTCGAGTGACTCTGCGTTATGCACGTGACAATGCATTCAGAGTAAGACACAGACAACTAATGAAACAACTAATGCGAGACAGGTATCAAAGTAATCTTGCATTTAGGATTATGCACAACATGAGATGTGCCATGAAAATAAAAAGGAAATACAGATGGGTGAACAGACAAACCCAAGAGAGTGACAACAGTGTGATCAACGAGGCCATATCTGTGTTCAAATCACAAATCAAAGTTGGACCATCATACCCATGTACTGTGTGTTTCAAAGCTTCATTTCCAAACCAAGTGCGACCCTGCAGAAGGTCAAATTATGTCAAAAACGCACATGTGGTTGCAACATGTTTGACAGGAAAGTTTGTTCATGTTTGTGGTGAAAACTGCAGAAATGTGCAGTGCAATGTGCCTGATGAGAGAAAGAGAGAGTGGATTTGTCACACCTGCCACAATCATCTTAAAAATGGATCCATGCCAGTACTTGATGTTGCCAATAAACTGGAGCTTGCTGATATTCCACCTGAACTATCTGATCTCAACATACTGGAGAGACATCTCATAGCCAAGTGCATACCATTTGCCAAGATTATTCCTCTTCCCAAAGGCAGACAGAGAGCAATTAGAGGAAATGTGGTCTGTGTCCCATCAGAGGTACAGGAAACTGTTGAAGCATTGCCTCGATTGAGAATAAATTCTCAGGTGATGAGAGTAAAACTGAAGAGACGCTTGTCTTACAAAGGTCATCAGCTGTTTCAGACTGTAAGCTGGTCTAAACTTGTGCAAGCACTGCATAAACTCAAGCAGATTCATCCACAGTATAAGGATGTGAGCATCAGAGATGATGCTGAGCTGTGTGACCCAACACTTCCTGATGAAGATGAGGAGGATGATGATGATGAAAACATGAATGAGGACGATTATGATGAGGCTGATTTAATGGAAATTGACAGCTGTGAGATAAATGCACTGTGTGAAGCACAAAATAAAAATGAACAGAATATTGACATGTTACCCTGTGATGGTGAACAACCACATGAACAGATGAGAGATGATTCAGAGCAAGAAGATGGACTGACTAATGGTGGTTTTGCACTCGAGTCCTGTTTGCAGCCCCCTGATGTGGCTGAGGAGATATTATGTTTCAGTGAAGGAATCTACTCTGTTGCTCCTGCAGAGAGAAACAATCCAATAAGTTTTTTCAAAACACCTAAACTGGAGGCCATGGCCTTCCCTGTGCAGTTTCCTACAGGCCAAAACACACTTGATGAAAGAAGGCTGATCAAAGTATCCCCCAGTGGGTATTTCAAATCAAGACTTTTCTGCACTGATGACCGTTTTGCCAAAGACACAAACTATTTGTTCTTTGCACAGTTTGTGACTGAAATACATTTGGCTACTTCCAGCATGACAATACAGTTAAGGAAGGCAAAGCCTCTGACCAGAGATGGGAGAAAAATAACCTCAGGCATGTTACAAGATAAACATGAGGTGGAGAAACTGGTGAGAAATAAAGATGCAGTGAGATTCATGCAGCCTCTGAGAGGAACCCCAGCCTATTGGGAGAAAACAACAAGAGATCTTTTTGCCATGATCAGACAGTTGGGAACTCCCACGTTCTTTTGCACATTTTCAGCTGCTGAAATGCGCTGGCCCGAAGTGATTGAGGCAATAACAAGGCAGCAAGGTGAACAAGTCAATTTTGAAGGACTCGACTGGTCAGCAAAGTGTGACATCCTGAGAAGCAATCCTGTCACAACAATGCGCATGTTTGACAAGAGAGTTGAAGCATTATTCAGAGATTTACTCTTATCTCCTGCAGAGCCACTTGGCAAAGTTATTGACTACTTTTACAGAGTGGAGTTTCAGCACAGAGGAAGCCCACACATACACTGTCTCCTGTGGGTAGAAGGTGCTCCTGTGTTTGAGGAGGATGATGATCAAACTGTTGTTGATTTTATAAACAAATACATCACAGCTCAGCTGCCTGATCCACATAAACAACCTGAACTGTACAAGAAAGTAACAGAAGTGCAAAAACACAGTAAGAACCACACGAAGACGTGCTTTAGGAGTTTAAGCTCTGGGTGCCGTTTTGGTTTTCCTAAACCACCCTGCAATGAGACAATGATCACAAGACCAAGTGAGGATGATGAACTGGAGGTAGAAACTGCAAAGAACAAGCTCAGACCACTGAACCAGCTGCTGAATGAACCTGAAACTGCTTCCATGAGTTTAGAGCAGCTCTTGGCAAGATGCAAGTTGACATATGCAGAATATGAGCGATACCTGAATAAAATGAACACAAGGAGTACGATCATACTAAAGCGTGATCCAAAAGACTCTTGGATAAACGGCTATAATCCACATCTGCTTGAAGCCTGGAACAGTAATATCGACATAAGCTTTGTTTTAGATGCTTTCGGTGCAGCAAATTATTTAATGAAATATATATCAAAAAAAGAGGGCGGGCTATCTGAGTACCTGAAAACTGTCATTGAGAACTCCCATAAAGACAGTGTAAATGAGTGCGATGAAATGAGAGCCGTCATGCAGGCATATTCAAAGAAGCGAGAGATCAGTGCACAGGAGTGTGTTGCTCGTGCATGTGGTCTTCACATGAAGCAATGTTCACGTGCTGTAATATTCATTCCAACTGATGATAATCCTGTGAAAATGAGTCGTCCCCTGTCAGTTCTGGACAACACAACACCTGAGTCTTCCAATGTTTGGATGACATCTTTGAATGACAAATACAAAGCCAGACCTGAAACACCAGAGTATGAGGAGATGTGCATGGCAGACTTTGCTGCTACTTGCAGGATTGTCTATGGCCAAAAGAAAAAAGGTAAAGAGGTTTTACCCCTTCTCAATGAGATGGGATTTGTGCAAAGGCGCAAAAACGATAAGCCTGCTATCATCAGATTTCACCGATGCTCACAAGAAAAAAATCCAGAGCAATATTATGGAAGACTGCTTAAACTGTACCTTCCTCATCGTTCAGACAACGAACTGAAAACGCCATCGTTGCCAACCTATCAGGCTTTCTATGGTGCTGGCTGTGTACAGCTACCAGGTACTGACCATCTTGAGTACGTGCAACACATTGTCAAAAGAAACAGAGAAAAATATGAGAAAAACAGTGAGGAGATCGAGAGCGCTGTTGAGGAATATGAGCAGAACAGAGGTGTGACTGACGAATGGTGTAATCTGGCACCTGAATCAGATCTTGTAAGGTTGCCACTTGTTGAACAAGAAAGAGAGCGAGACAATGAAAATGAACAGGAAGATGTGCCCGACTACAGCCGTCAGGCTGATGCTTCAACAGAATTTAGAGCCATCAGGGAACCCCCTGCTATTGATCCCACATTGTTACGTCAGATGTTTCAGAATCTGAATAAGAAGCAAGCCTGCATATTTTATGCAGTTAGAGACTGGTGCATTAAAAGGGTCTGTTCTCTAAATCCAGAGCAGTTTTTCTTTTATATTAATGGTGGTGCTGGAACAGGAAAATCACATCTTATCAAATGCATCTACTCAGAAGCATCTAAGATACTGAGCAAAGTGCCCAGATATGCAGACGACGTTGACATATCAAAACCCACTGTCCTGTTAACTGCTTTCACTGGGACTGCAGCATTTAACATTTCTGGAACAACACTGCATTCTCTACTCAAGCTCCCTAGAAGCTTAAAACCTCCCATTCAGGGACTTGGCAATCAGCTGGATGAAGTCAGATCAGAACTTTTGAATGCTGAAATAATCATCATTGACGAAGTGTCTATGGTGTCAAGACATCTCTTTGCATATGTAGATGCAAGACTCAAACAGATCAAAGGGACTCGGAGACCCTTTGGAGGCATGTCAGTCATTGCTGTTGGAGACTTCTATCAGCTACCCCCAGTGCGACAGTCTAAACCTCTCTGTGTGCACGACCCGTCCGAGATCGACCTGTGGCGGGAGCATTTTCAGATGATCACTCTGACTGAGATTATGCGTCAGAAAGATGATGTTGTCTTTGCTGAGATGCTGAACAGAATCCGTGTGAAAGGAAAGTTGGATGTGCTTTGTGAAGCAGATAGAAATTTGTTGTCACAGGCCATAACTGAACCAGCCCATTGTCCGACTGATGCGTTGCACATTTTTGCAACTAACAAAGAAGTGGATGCACACAACTCTGCAACACTGGGTCTGCTCCATACTCATATCATTGACATCCATGCAGATGATTATAGAAAGGATCCTAGAACTGGCAGAATGGCACTACAAGACAGACCATTGAAAGGAGGTAAAAACGAGTTACCAGACACACTGAAAGTTGCAGAAGGAGCTCGTGTCATGCTCACCAGAAACATTGACATACAAAATGGTTTGGTTAATGGAGCTTTTGGAAAACTACTTAGAGTAGTTTACTCTGAAAATGACCGACACATCATCAAGCTTGGACTTAAAATGGATAATGAGACATCTGGAAAGAATAACCGAACACCAGCAGACGACATGGTGTACATTGAGAGAGCAGAGGAGAATCTGAAGCAGAAAGGAGTGGTACGAAGACAGTTCCCAGTGAAGCTGGCCTTTGCATGTACAATACATAAGGTACAGGGTATGACAACCACATCAGCTGTTGTCTCTCTTAAGAGCATTTTTGAGCCCGGCATGGCCTACGTAGCTGTCAGTAGAGTGACGTCTCTCAATGGACTCTATCTTCTTGATATGGAGGAGAAAAAAATATTCACCAATCCAGAAATCACTGCAGCACTTGAGAACATGAGACAAGCCAACCTTGATGACATGATGCCTCTTCTACATGTGAGACAAACACTGAGCAGGTCAGAGGTTTTCACCATTGTTCATCATAATACAGAGGGACTGCCAGCTCACATTAATGACATCAAGAGTCACCATGAATTGTGTCTAGCAGATGTTTTGTGCCTAACAGAAACACACCTGCGGGGCTCTTTTGTCGCAGAGAGTCTCCACTTGGAAAATTACAATTTGTTCAAACGCAACAGACACCTGTCCTACACAAACTTTCCCCAGATGGCAAACAGAAGTGGTGGTGGAGTTGCTGTTTATGTGAAAAGTGACATTCAAGTGCATGAAAAACAGTACATCCATAATGTAACTGACCTTGAATTTCTGGCTTTAAAGGTTAAAGCACCAGTCAGTGCTCTGATTGCAGTTGTGTACAGACCTCCAGACTACACTCTGAGGCCATTCCTGAAAAACCTGGTAAGCCTATTAGACTCATTAGAGATCATGGACTGTCATCCCATCATAGTGTGTGGTGATTTTAATGAGAATGTTTTATCCAGTGCAAACAAACCAATCCTGGAGCTGTTTGAGTCTAGGGGATACACACAGGTCATCACTGCCCCTACCACAGAGAAGAACACACTGCTTGACCTAATTTTCATTTCTCAGCCAGAGCGATGTCTCCATTCTGGAGTCATGAAGACCTACTATAGTTACCATGACCCTGTATACTGTGTATTGTCCTGTGATGATTCATGATCTAGATCTTTGACTACAGTAAGTAATTTCTATATTTTTGAATGACTTAAGAAAGTAGAGCGATATTTAAAAGTTGACTTAAGAAAAAGCGCCCTGCATTGCAATATAATGTTTCAATTGTCTACATAAAATACAATTAAATGAATTAAGTAATGATATCAGTAAAAGATGACAATTTTATGTATTACAGAAAATCTAAAAATCAGAAATCTATGAATGTCAGAAAAATCAAATATAGCAGTTTAAAACAAACAGTGTAGGCATATCCTCTCTGCAGCCAGGCTTCAAAATCCTGCCAGGCTGCCCCAGTCTCACTGTGGCTGGGAGGGAGGGAGGGTGGACCAGAGGATTGCCCACACAGCAAATAAATGTTCAACAGCTTCTTCATTGTTTCTGAGAGAACAACACAGACTAAAGGTTGCTTTTTTTAAAAAAAGAAAAAAAAAGAAAAAGAAAAATCTAATTACAGCAATAATGACAGTTAAGCCAGTTTATCTGTGCCTCTATTTTGAAATACTATTTACAAAAATGTTATTGATTTCAGTTTGTTATAATCTTTAAACTTTTTCAAAAGTATATTATTATATTTTTGGACAAATCTTTCGATGAACATACATTTTTATGAGCTTTTATCATGTTTCAGCCAGTGCATTTATCAGGGTGGGTCTGGGTCTGGGATGATAAATGCACTGGCTGATAACTGCACATTTCTGGCCAGAAATGTTTCAGCAGTGTTACATATGCACTACATATGTTAAACTTGCTTTTTGTTACCAGTTGATACCCTACATTTGTATAGACATTGGGTGGTGTGAGGCTGGGGAGTTGAGTGGAGTGGGTAGGTGGGAGTTGAATGTGGGGGGGTACGGTGGGAGGTTATTAGGTTTCTTTTTTTTTTTTTTTTTTGTTAAGAGAGACACAGTCCTCCTGTGTCTTCTCCAAGCTTCACATGGTAAATCCAACAGTGTGAAGCACATAGCAGCCAGAAACTGTAATGCCACAGATCAGAGAGGCTTCATCATCACCATCTTCGCCGTACGATCAGAGCATGAGACTTCACATCTGGAGCACAGGAGAGATTCTGTGATAAGTCCTCCTTCTAGCTTGTCCCACAAGCAGTCGGTGAGATTTACTCACAACAAAAAGGGTTAATGACATTATTTTCATGGAAACATGTATTAATTCTTTGTAAAGTGTTTAAATTGTGTTTTCACTTGACCTTAGGAGTGTTATTTTGAGTGTATTTTAATATCTGTACTCAGGTGTTTCCCTCTGTGATCCATCCCCTTCAGAGCTGAGACACTCAGGACTGAACAGACTGCACAGTTTCTGTGACCGAGCCTCCAAAACATCTTCTTTGAAACCACACATGATAGAAGGGCTTTATATTTGCAGCAGCACTACTAAAGGTATTCAGTTTATTACAGGATGTGTTTGTTTCTTAGGACCAGCTCTAAGTGCACACTACCTAACATATACACCTTTCTGTTCATTACAAACCAACTACTCTGGATCATATGGCCAGTCGGCAGGAATGTTGCTGCAGGAAAACATCCCTGCAGATCACCATCATTGTCAGACTGACTGTGCCTCCTCTGTGCAGTGTCAAGATCCTCCCTAAATGAGTGTGTAAGTTCATTATTTTATTCCCTATAACAAGACAAGTATCACTGATATTTACATTTACAACTACATATGTTCCTGTTTTCTGCTCCTCAGCTATCCTGCTTCTGTGCTGCTTGCCACACATCAAACACTGGCCGGATGACAGGGAGGATCCACTCTGAAGTCACTGGACATGATGAGGATCATATGGGACTTTATAGTTTCACAGAAATGTTGTGCTCTTTGATTACAGGTTTTAAATGGACATAATGACTGCCTCTCTCTGATCTGACAGGCTAAAGGATTGTTTTCATTGTTAGTGCTCTGTACAGTGTATGCTTATTTAATATTTCATCACAGAGCAAACCTTTATTTATTTAACATATTTTTATTTTGTTTTAATGTTGAATTAACTGTGGGGATTTTTTTAAGTGGGCACTCGGGATGTCATATGACCAGAAATGTGGTAACTGGAATTCAACAGTATGTAAAGAAAGAATCTGCTAAGAACATAACACACACAAAAACCCCCAAGAGAACTCAAATTCGTTCCATGTAATCCAATCTAAAACATTTTAAACTGCTGAACAGCAACACAAACAGTGTTAAAGAAACAGTGTTAACAGAATAATTATGATGAGTTTGTACCAAAGTTTCAGGTCACATGGCACACCTAGTGTGTAGTGTGGGGTATCAGCTGGTAAGTATAGTTTTTTTCATATTTGTGTCCTTAGAGTTCAGATAGATAAAGCCTTGTGTATAATAATTAGTCATAACCACAACTCAAAGTCAGGGACTAACTAAATTTGGGACTTCGTGTCTGAGCCCAGGTTAAAACACAGTGTTAAAAAGCATCTAGTGGCATGGCTGAACAATGCTGTAAACTAATGATACTTATTTATCCATGTTCACAAAAAGGACTAATGTGTTCATTTGATTATTTGTATGTGTTAAACTGTGTCACCACCTTAGGCTTTCGTTTGAGTTCACTCAAAAATCTCTATACAGTTCTCTTTTACCACTGTGTGGACACTGTTTACAATAAAACATAAAAAAGAATGAGTAATAAAAAGATGTGTAGACAGATCAGTAGATTCAGTAGACCAATATTAACAGCTGTTCAGCCATGTTCTACGAAACAAACACAATTTAAAGGTTCAGGATTGTGGTTTTAAAAGTTGAATTTTCATGTATTTCATATGTTGCTTATTATTTTTATTTGGTTATTTAATTTAGTTATTTTTATTTATTCTCCTGTGAAGTGTTTAACAAAAAAAGCTACTTTAATTTCAATTTTATTTGTTTATTATTTGGTAATTTGTTCTTTAAGAATCGAGTCTCTGCCAAAAACTAAAGTTGAACAGACACATGACAGGATCAGATTATTAACACCTTAAAACATTGCAAACGTCTCTTTTTAAAATGATTTTTATTTTTATTCTATTTCGAAAAAAAAAAACATTTGTTGAATTAATTTAATTCATTTTCAGAAAGAAGCTGTACAATATGACTTAAGATTTTTATGTTATTTTCTATGATATACAAAACAAATTGATGTATGTAATACCATTAAACATGATATACACATATGTATATGTCTGAAAAACATTATGCTGTATATTAAAGCTTGTATTTTCTCCAGCATGTTTGTTCATCTTTTCAGTTCAATTCAACAAATTTGTTTTTACATTTATTTTTATTATTTTTTTATGAATTAGAGATTTATAATACATAATTCCACTCTTTAAGTGATTAGAAGAATATGAACTTTTGTTATTCATTCAGAGGTTTTCTGACTAAATTTTCTTTTGTCATTACTCATCTTTTTCTAATTTATATTTTAAACATGTTCAGCTATTTTCCAACTTCTTCTGTGTGAAAATCAGCTTTCAAAAGTTCTGCACTTTTGTTTTCAGGTTAAAAATTCTGTATTTTCCAGCTAATTCAGCATTTTTAGCTTAATATTCAGTAATGATTTCATTTCAGTGCATACATTCAGATTCAAGCATTCACACTGCAGTTTCTTCAGAAAATGCACTTTCTAGTTAGTGTGAATGCTTGTAAAAGCATTCACAGTGTTGTTCTTCTAATCTTTATTATTAGTGTGAATGCTTGTAAAAGCATTCACAGTATTGTTCTTCTAATCTTTATTAGTGTGAATGCTTGTAAAAGCATTCACAGTATTGTTCTTCTAATCTTTATTATTATTATTATATATTCCGTACGTTTTTTGGCATCTATCTCCTTCAAAACCGTTCAACTTAGAAAAACCATTCAAACACCGTTAGATTCCTCTTCTTTTGGACATGACTGCTTCTACTTTTCTCATTTATAACATTTATATTTTTAAAATTATTCAACTTTTTTCAACAAAAATTTCCCATGTATTTCAATGGGGAGACCCTTCAAATCCTCATTCAACTTACTCATTTTCAAACTGTATCTACTTCCACATACGTTGACATAGAGCCACCATTCAAACTTTAAAACGAAGACAAGACATTCAACTATTCAACTTGTATTTATCTTTTCAATATGTATTATACTTTTTCTTCAGTTCCAGTTTAAGTTTCATGATGTTTTTTCACCCGTTTCAGAGTTTATAATGGGTGTGTATGGGACGGAATGTTGCCGCTAGAGTGAGACAGCTCAACTGGTAGAGTGAGAGCAGGGGGGGAATTAATCTTAAAATATTTTCTTAAAACTGCTGCTGTGTCCGCAGCGTTTCGTCTACAGGTATGATTTTACCCTCAAAACGTAGCCATCGCTGTCCTCTTTCATCCAATGTGTTTACTATTGTACTAGGTGTTATGGTTCTTTCATAAATGTCACCAAAGCACAGCCTACTCCCTCCAACTCTTCCATAGACTGTAATGTTAAAATGGCTCAGAAGGTTCGTTTGAAAATCAGAAGAGCATGGTGTCTTTACACTGTCACCACGTCCATATAATAAACTCCACAGGCATGAAAACCGAGAATTAGGTAGACTAGACATTGCTGCCGCTCACGGTGAAAGAATTTTGTCAATACGACTTGTACTTTTCATTTGGGAGCGATTTGTTTCGGCTTGACTTTTCTGTTCATTTTAAGCAGCAAAAGTGAGGTGCATGTCTGTGTCCGTGTGTATGGAGCCATTGGGTGCAGTCACTATAGCAACCAGGCTCACACCTGCCTGCCTAACGAGCTCTGTCTCTCACTGTGCCAAGATTCATCTTAAACACTTCTCTTTCAACTGCTGCTGTGTCCACAGTGTTTGCTCTACAGCCATCATTTTACCCTCAAAACGTCGCCATCGTTGTTCTCTTTCCAGCACCGTGTCTTTCAAAGCTCAGACATTTAAACTTTTTAAACTCTGTGGATCCAAGTGGAGGGATCACATTTTAGTCATTCAGTTAATCAAAGAATATGAACTTTTTATATTTATTCAGATGTTTTCTGACGCTAAATTTTCTTTTCTTATTACTTAGGTTTTTCTAATTTACATTTAAAAGACTTTCAGCTATTTTCCAACTTCTTCTTTGTGCACTTCAGCTTTTAGCAGTTTAGCACTTTTGTTTTCAGGTTAAAAATTCAGTTTTTTTTCTCTCATTCAACATTTTTAACTTAAATTCAGCAATTAATTCATTTCAGTGCATACATTCAGATTCAAGCATTCACACTGCAGTTTCTTCAGAAAATGCACTTTCTAGTTATTATTATATTTTATTATATATTCCGTACGTTTTTTGTAGTCTATCTCCTTCAAAACCGTTCAACTTAGAAAAACCATTCAAACACCATTAGATTCCTCTTTTTTTGGACATGACTGCTTCTATTTTTCTTATTTTTAACATTTATATTTTTAATTTTATTCAACTTTTTCAACAAAAATTTCCCATGTATTTCAATGGAGAGACCCTTCAAATTCTTATTCAACTCACTCCTCTTCAAACTGTATCTACTTCCACATACATTGACGTAGAGCCACCATTCAAACTTTAAAACGAAGACAAGATATTCAACTATTCAACTTGTATTTATCTTTTCAATATCTTTTATACTTTTTCTTCAGTTCCAGTTTAAGTTTCATGATGTTTTTTCAGCCGTTTCAGAGTTTATAATGGGTGTGTATGGGATGGAATGTTGCTGCTAGAGTGAGACAGCTCAACTGCCAGAGTGGAAGCAGGTCGAAAATTAATCTTAAAATCTTTTTTAAAACTGCTGCTGTGTCCACAGCGTTTGCTCTACAGGTATGATTTTACCCTCAAAACGTAGCCATCGCTGTCCTCTTTCATCCAATATGTTTACTATTGTACTAGGTGTTATGGTTCTTTCATAAATGTCACCAATGCGCAGCCTACTCCCTCCAACTGCTCCATAGACTCCAATGTTAAAATGGCTCAGAAGGTTCGTTTGAAAATCAGAAGAGCATGGTGTCTTTCCACTGTCACCACGTCCATATAATAAACTCCACCGCCATGAAAACCGAGAATTAGGTAGACTAGACGTTGCCGTCGCTCACGGTGAAAGAATTTTGTCAATACGACTTGTACTTTTCATTTGGGAACGATTTGTTTCGGCTTGACTTTTCTGTTCATTTTAAGCAGCAAAAGTGAGGTGCATGTCTGTGTGTGTGTATGGAGCCATTGGGTGCAGTCACTATAGCAACCAGGCTCACACCTGCCTGCCTAATGAGCTCTCGCTCTCACTGTGCCAAGATTCATCTTAAACACTTTCAACTGCTGCTGTGTCCAGTGTTTGCTCTACAGCCATCATTTTACCCTCAAAATGTCACCATCGTTGTTCTCTTTCCAACACTGTGTCTTTCAAAGCTCAGACATTTAAATTTTTTAAACTGTGTGGATCCAAGCGGAGGGATCACATTTTAGTCATTCAGTGATTCAAAGAATATGAACTTTTAATATTCATTCAGATGTTTTCTGACTTTGAATCTTAGGTTTTTCTAATTTACATTTAAAACATTTTCAGCTATTTTCCAACTTCTTCTGTGTAAAAATCAGCTTTCAAAGGTTCTGCACTTTTGTTTTCAGGTTAAAAATTCTGTTTTTTCCAGCTCATTCAACATTTTTAGGTTAATATTAATTCATTTCAGTGCATACATTCAGATTCAAGCATTCACACTGCAGTTTCTTCAGAAAATGCACTTTCTAGTTATTCTATTTTATATATTCCGTACGTTTTTTGGCATCTAACTCCTTCAAAACCGTTCAACTTAGAAAAACCATTCAAACACCGTTAGATTCCTCTTCTTTTGGACATGACTGCTTCTACTTTTCTCATTTTTAACATTTATATTTTTTAAATTATTCAACTTTTTTCAACAAAAATTTCCCATGTATTTCAATGGGGAGACCCTTCAAATTCTCCTTCAACTTACTCATTTTCAAACTGTATCTACTTCCACATACATTGACATAGAGCCACCATTCAAACTTTAAAACGAAGACAAGACATTCAACTATTCAACTTGTATTTATCTTTTCAATATCTATTTTACTTTTTCTTCAGTTCCAGTTTAAGTTTCATGAGGTTTTTTCACCCGTTTCAGAGTTTATAATGGGTGTGTATGGGACGGAATGTTGCCTCTAGAGTGAGACAGCTCAACTGCCAGAGTGGAAGCAGGTCGAAAATTAATCTTAAAATCTTTTTTAAAACTGCTGCTGTGTCCGCAGCGTTCGCTCTACAGCCATCATTTTACCCTCAAAACGTAGCCATCGCTGTCCTCTTTCATCCAATGTGTTTACTATTGTAATAGGTGTTATGGTTCTTTCATAAATGTCACCAATGCGCAGCCTCCTCCCTCCAACTGCTCCATAGACTCCAATGTTAAAATGGCTCAGAAGGTTCGTTTGAAAATCAGAAGAGCATGGTGTCTTTCCACTGTCACCACATCCATATAATAAACTCCACAGGCATGAAAACCGAGAATTCGGTAGACTAGACATTGCTGTCGCTCACGGTGAAAGAATTTTGTCAATGCGACTTGTACTTTTCATTTGGGAATGATTTGTTTCGGCCTGACTTTTCTGTTCATTTTAAGCAGCAAAAGTGAGGTGCATGTCTGTGTGCGTGTTTGGAGCCATTGGGTGCAGTCACTATAGCAACCAGGCTCACACCTGCCTGCCTAACGAGCTCTGTCTCTCACTGTGCCAAGACTCATCTTAAACACTTCTCTTTCAACTGCTGCTGTGTCCACAGTGTTTGCTCTACAGCCATCATTTTACCCTCAAAACGTCGCCATCGTTCTTCTCTTTCCAACACCGTGTCTTTCAAAGCTCAGAGATGTACACTTTTTAAACTGTGTGGATGCAAGTGGAGGGATCAAATTTTAGTCATTCAGTGAGTCAAAGAATATGAACTTTTAATATTCATTCAGATGTTTTCTGACTCTAAATTTTCTTTTCTCATTTCTTAGGTTTTTCTAATTTACAATTAAAACATTTTCAGCTATTTTCCAACTTCTTCTGTGTGGTTGTCAGCTTTTAGCAGTTCAGCACTTTTGTTATCAGGTGCAAATTTCTGTATTTTTCAATTCATTCAACATTTTTAACTTAAAATTCAGCAAATAATTCATTTCAGTGCATACATTCAGATTCAAGCATTCACACTGCAGTTTCTTCAGAAAATGCACTTTCTAGTTATTATTATTATTAGTGTGAATGCTTGTAAAAGCATTCACAGTATTGTTCTTCTAATCTTTATTCTTCTATTTTATTATTATTTTTATATATTCCGTACGTTTTTTGTACTCTATCTCCTTCAAAACCGTTCAACTTAGAAAAACCATTCAAACACCGTTAGTTTCCTCTTCTTTTGGACATGACTGCTTCTATTTTTCTCATTTTTAACATTTATATTTTTAATTTTATTTAACTTTTTTCAACAAAAATTTCCCATGTATTTCAATGGGGATACCCTTCAAATCCTCATTCAACTTACTCATTTTCAAACTGTATCTACTTCCACATACGTTGACATAGAGCCACCATTCAAACTTTAAAACGAAGACAAGACATTCAACTATTCAACTTGTATTTATCTTTTCAATATCTTTTATACTTTTTCTTCAGTTCCAGTTTAAGTTTCATGATGTTTTTTCACCCGTTTCAGAGTTTATAATGGGTGTGTATGGGACGGAATGTTGGCGCTAGAGTGAGACAGCTCAACTGGTAGAGTGAGAGAAGCAAAAAAATTAATCTTAAAATCTTTTTTAAAACTGCTGCTGTGTCCGCAGCATTTGCTATACAGCCATCATTTTACCCTCAAAACGTAGCCATCGCTGTCCTCTTTCATCCAATGTGTTTACTATTGTACTAGGTCTTATGGTTCTTTCATAAATGTCACCAATGCACAGCCTACTCCCTCCAACTCTTCCATAGACTCTAATGTTAAAATGGCTCAGAAGGTTCGTTTGAAAATCAGAAGAGCATGGTGTCTTTACACTGTCACCACGTCCATATAATAAACTCCACAGGCATGAAAACTGAGAATTAAGTAGACTAGACATTGCTGGCGCTCACGGTGAAAGAATTTTGTCAATACGACATGTACTTTTTATTTGGGAACGATTTGTTTCGGCCTGACTTTTCTGTTCATTTTAAGCAGCAAAAGTGAGGTGCATGTCTGTGAGCGTGTGTATGGAGCCATTGGGTCCAGTCACTATAGCAACCAGGCTCACACCTGCCTGCCTAACGAGCTCTGTCTCTCACTGTGCCAGGATTCATCTTAAACACTTCTCTTTCAACTGCTGCTGTGTCCACAGTGTTTGCTCTACAGCCATCATTTTACCCTCAAAACATCGCCATCGTTCTTCTCTTTCCAACACCGTGTCTTTAAAAGCTCAGAGATGTACACTTTTTAAACTGTGTGGATGCAAGTGGAGGGATCAAATTTTAGTCATTCAGTGATTCAAAGAATATGAACTTTTAATATTCATTCAGATGTTTTCTGACTTTGAATTTTCTTTCTCATTTCTTAGGTTTTTCTAATTTACATTTAAAACATTTTCAGCTTTTTTCCAACTTCTTCTGTGTAACCTTTAGCTTTTAGCAGTTCAGCTTTTTTGTTTTCAGTTTAAAATACTTGTATTTTTCATCTCATTCAACATTTTTAACTTAACATTCAGCAATTAATTAATTTCAGTGCATACATTCAGATTCAAGCATTCACACTGCAGTTTCTTCAGAAAATGCACTTTCTAGTTATTAGTGTGAATGCTTGTAAAAGCATTCACAGTATTGTTCTTCTAATCTTTATTATTATTATATATTCCGTACGTTTTTTGGCATCTATCTCCTTCAAAACCGTTCAACTTAGAAAAACCATTCAAACACCGTTAGATTCCTCTTCTTTTGGACATGACTGCTTCTACTTTTCTCATTTATAACATTTATATTTTTAAAATTATTCAACTTTTTTCAACAAAAATTTCCCATGTATTTCAATGGGGAGACCCTTCAAATCCTCATTCAACTTACTCATTTTCAAACTGTATCTACTTCCACATACGTTGACATAGAGCCACCATTCAAACTTTAAAACGAAGACAAGACATTCAACTATTCAACTTGTATTTATCTTTTCAATATGTATTATACTTTTTCTTCAGTTCCAGTTTAAGTTTCATGATGTTTTTTCACCCGTTTCAGAGTTTATAATGGGTGTGTATGGGACGGAATGTTGCCGCTAGAGTGAGACAGCTCAACTGGTAGAGTGAGAGCAGGGGGGGAATTAATCTTAAAATATTTTCTTAAAACTGCTGCTGTGTCCGCAGCGTTTCGTCTACAGGTATGATTTTACCCTCAAAACGTAGCCATCGCTGTCCTCTTTCATCCAATGTGTTTACTATTGTACTAGGTGTTATGGTTCTTTCATAAATGTCACCAAAGCACAGCCTACTCCCTCCAACTCTTCCATAGACTGTAATGTTAAAATGGCTCAGAAGGTTCGTTTGAAAATCAGAAGAGCATGGTGTCTTTACACTGTCACCACGTCCATATAATAAACTCCACAGGCATGAAAACCGAGAATTAGGTAGACTAGACATTGCTGCCGCTCACGGTGAAAGAATTTTGTCAATACGACTTGTACTTTTCATTTGGGAGCGATTTGTTTCGGCTTGACTTTTCTGTTCATTTTTAGCAGCAAAAGTGAGGTGCATGTCTGTGTCCGTGTGTATGGAGCCATTGGGTGCAGTCACTATAGCAACCAGGCTCACACCTGCCTGCCTAACGAGCTCTGTCTCTCACTGTGCCAAGATTCATCTTAAACACTTCTCTTTCAACTGCTGCTGTGTCCACAGTGTTTGCTCTACAGCCATCATTTTACCCTCAAAACGTCGCCATCGTTGTTCTCTTTCCAGCACCGTGTCTTTCAAAGCTCAGACATTTAAACTTTTTAAACTCTGTGGATCCAAGTGGAGGGATCACATTTTAGTCATTCAGTTAATCAAAGAATATGAACTTTTTATATTTATTCAGATGTTTTCTGACACTAAATTTTCTTTTCTCATTACTTAGGTTTTTCTAATTTACATTTAAAAGACTTTCAGCTATTTTCCAACTTCTTCTTTGTGCACTTCAGCTTTTAGCAGTTCAGCACTTTTGTTTTCAGGTGAAAATTTCTGTATTTGTCATCTCATTCAACATTTTTAACTTAAAATTCAGCAATTAATTCATTTCAGTGCATACATTCAGATTCAAGCATTCACACTGCAGTTTCTTCAGAAAATGCACTTTCTAGTATTTTATTATATATTCCGTACGTTTTTTGTAGTCTATCTCCTTCAAAACCGTTCAACTTAGAAAAACCATTCAAACACCATTAGATTCCTCTTCTTTTGGACATGACTGCTTCTATTTTTCTTATTTTTAACATTTATATTTTTAATTTTATTCAACTTTTTTCAACAAAAATTTCCCATGTATTTCAATGGGGAGACCCTTCAAATTCTCATTCAACTCACTCCTCTTCATACTGTATCTACTTCCACATACATTGACGTAGAGCCACCATTCAAACTTTAAAACGGAGACAAGATATTCAACTATTCAACTTGTATTTATCTTTTCAATATCTATTATACTTTTTCTTCAGTTCCAGTTTAAGTTTCATGAGGTTTTTTCAGACGTTTCAGAGTTTATAATGGGTGTGTATGGGACGGAATGTTGGGGCTTGAGTGAGACAGCTCAACTGGTAGAGTGAGAGCAGGGGGGGAATTAATCTTAAAATATTTTCTTAAAACTGCTGCTGTGTCCGCAGCGTTTCGTCTACAGGTATGATTTTACCCTCAAAACGTAGCCATCGCTGTCCTCTTTCATCCAACGTGTTTACTATTGTACTAGGTGTTATGGTTCTTTCATAAATGTCACCAAAGCACAGCCTACTCCCTCCAACTCTTCCATAGACTCCAATGTTAAAATGGCTCAGAAGGTTCGTTTGAAAATCAGAAGAGCATGCTGTCTTTACACTGTCACCACGTCCATATAATAAACTCCACAGGCATGAAAACCGAGAATTAGGTAGACTAGACATTGCTGCCGCTCACGGTGAAAGAATTTTGTCAATACGACTTGTACTTTTCATTTGGGAGCGATTTGTATCGGCTTGACTTTTCTGTTCATTTTAAGCAGCAAAAGTGAGGTGCATGTCTGTGTCCGTGTGTATGGAGCCATTGGGTGCAGTCACTATAGCAACCAGGCTCACACCTGCCTGCCTAATGAGCTCTGTCTCTCACTCTGCCAAGATTCATCTTAAACACTTCTCTTTCAACTGCTGCTGTGTCCACAGTGTTTGCTCTACAGCCATCATTTTACCCTCAAAACGTCGCCATCGTTGTTCTCTTTCCAGCACCGTGTCTTTCAAAGCTCAGACATTTAAACTTTTTAAACTCTGTGGATCCAAGTGGAGGGATCACATTTTAGTCATTCAGTTAATCAAAGAATATGAACTTTTTATATTTATTCAGATGTTTTCTGACGCTAAATTTTCTTTTCTCATTACTTAGGTTTTTCTAATTTACATTTAAAACATTTTCAGCTATTTTCCAACTTCTTCTTTGTGCACTTCAGCTTTTAGCAGTTTAGCACTTTTGTTTTCAGGTTAAAAATTCAGTTTTTTTTCTCTCATTCAACATTTTTAACTTAAATTCAGCAATTAATTCATTTCAGTGCATACATTCAGATTCAAGCATTCACACTGCAGTTTCTTCAGAAAATGCACTTTCTAGTTAGTGTGAATGCTTGTAAAAGCATTCACAGTATTGTTGTTGTAATCTTTATTATTATTATTATTATTATATCATATTCCGTACGTTTTTGTGCATCTATCTCCTTCAAAACCGTTCAACTTAGAAAAACCATTCAAACACCATTAGATTCCTCTTCTTTTGGACATGACTGCTTGTATTTTTCTCATTTATAACATTTATATTTTTAAAATTATTCAACTTTTTTCAACAAAAATTTCCCATGTATTTCAATGGGGAGACCCTTCAAATCCTCATTCAACTTATTCATTTTCAAACTGTATCTACTTCCACATACGTTGACATAGAGCCACCATTCAAACTTTAAAATGAAGACAAGACATTCAACTATTCAACTTGTATTTATCTTTTCAATATCTATTATACTTTTTCTTCAGTTCCAGTTTAAGTTTCATGATGTTTTTTCACCCGTTTCAGAGTTTATAATGGGTGTGTATGGGACGGAATGTTGGGGCTAGAGTGAGACAGCTCAACTGGCAGAGTGAGAGAAGCAAAATAATTAATCTTAAAATCTTTTTTAAAACTGCTGCTGTGTCCGCGGCGTTTGCTCTACAGGTATGATTTTACCCTCAAAACGTAGCCATCGCTGTCCTCTTTCATCCAATGTGTTTACTATTGTACTAGGTGTTATGGTTCTTTCATAAATGTCACCAATGCGCAGCCTCCTCCTTCCAACTCTTCCATAGACTCCAATGTTAAAATGGCTCAGAAAGTTCGTTTGAAAATCAGAAGAGCATGGTGTCTTTATACTGTCACCACGTCCATATAATAAACTCCACAGGCATGAAAACTGAGAATTCGGTAGACTAGACATTGCTGGTGCTCACGGTGAAAGAATTTTGTCAATACGACCTGTACTTTTCATTTGGGAACGATTTGTTTCGGCCTGACTTTTCTGTTCATTTTAAGCAGCAAAAGTGAGGTGCATGTCTGTGAGCGTGTGTATGGAGCCATTGGGTGCAGTCACTATAGCAACCAGGCTCACACCTGCCTGCCTAACGAGCTCTGTCTCTCACTGTGCCAAGATTCATCTTAAACACTTCTCTTTCAACTGCTGCTGTGTCCACAGTGTTTCCTCTGCAGATATCATTTTACCCTCAAAACATCGCCATCGTTCTTCTGTTCCCAGCACCGTGTCTTTCAAAGCTCATAGATACAAACTTTTTAAACTGTGTGGATCCATGTGGAGGAATCACATTTTAGTCATTCAGTTATTCAAAGAATATGAACTTTTAATATTCATTCAGATGTTTTCTGACTCTAATTTTTCTTTTCTCATTTCTTATGTTTTTCTAATTTAAAATTAAAACATTTTCAGCTCTTTTCCAACTTCTGTGTGGTTGTCAGCTTTTAGCACTTCAGCACTTTTGTTTTCAGGTGCAAATTTCTGTATTTTTCATCTCATTCAACATTTTTAAGTTAAAATTCAGCAATTAATTCATTTCAGTGCACACATTCAGATTCAATCATTCACACTGCAGTTTCTTCAGAAAATGCACTTTCTAGTTAGTGTGAATGCTTGTAAAAGCATTCACAGTATTGTTGTTGTAATCTTTATTATTATTATTATTATTATTATATCATATTCCGTACGTTTTTGTGCATCTATCTCCTTCAAAACCATTCAACTTAGAAAAACCATTCAAACACCGTTAGATTCCTCTTCTTTTGGACATGACTGGTTGTATTTTTCTCATTTATAACATTTATATTTTTAATTTTATTCAACTTTTTTCAACAAAAATTTCCCATGTATTTCAATGGAGAGACCCTTCAAATCCTCATTCAACTTACTCATTTTCAAACTGTATCTACTTCCACATACGTTGACGTAGAGCCACCATTCAAACTTTAAAACGAAGACAAGATATTCAACTATTCAACTTGTATTTATCTTTTCAATATCTATTATACTTTTTCTTCAGTTCCAGTTTAAGTTTCATGAGGTTTTTTCAGACGTTTCAGAGTTTATAATGGGTGTGTATGGGACGGAATGTTGGGGCTAGAGTGAGACAGCTCAACTGGTAGAGTGAGAGAAGCAAAAAAATTAATCTTAAAATCTTTTTTAAAACTGCTGCTGTGTCCGCAGCGTTTGCTCTACAGGTATGATTTTACCCTCAAAACGTAGCCATCGCTGTCCTCTTTCATCCAATGTGTTTATTATTGTACTAGGTGTTATGGTTCTTTCATAAATGTCACCAATGCACAGCCTCCTCCCTCCAACTCTTCCATAGACTCTAATGTTAAAATGGCTCAGAAAGTTCGTTTGAAAATCAGAAGAGCATGGTGTCTTTCCACTGTCACCACGTCCAT
Organism: Pelmatolapia mariae; assembly: GCF_036321145.2. Lineage (NCBI taxonomy): Eukaryota > Metazoa > Chordata > Actinopteri > Cichliformes > Cichlidae > Pelmatolapia > Pelmatolapia mariae. Next base: position 36,326,991 of record NC_086231.1, read on the forward strand.
ATAATAAACTCCACAGGCATGAAAACTGAGAATTTGGTAGACTGGACATTGCTGCCGCTCACGGTGAAAGAATTTTGTCAATACGACCTGTACTTTTCATTTGGGAACGATTTGTTTCGGCCTGACTTTTCTGTTCATTTTAAGCAGCAAAAGTGAGGTGCATGTCTGTGTGCGTGTGTACTGAGCCATTGGGTGCAGTCACTATAGCAACCAGGCTCACACCTGCCTGCCTAACGAGCTCTGTCTCTCACTCTGCCAAGATTCATCTTAAACACTTCTCTTTCAACTGCTGCTGTGTCCACAGTGTTTGCTCTACAGCCATCATTTTACCCTCAAAACGCTGCCATCGTTCTTCTCTTTCCAACACCGTGTCTTTCAAAGCTCAGACATTTAAACTTTTTAAACTGTGCGGATCCAAGTGGAGGGATGAAATTTTAGTCATTCAGTGATTCAAAGAATATGAACTTTTATTATTCATTCAGCTGTTTTCTGACTATAAATTTTCTTTTCTCATTTCTTATATTTTTCTAATTTACATTTAAAACATTTTCAGCTATTTTCCAACTTCTTCTCTGTGGACGTCAGCTTTTAGCACTTCAGCACTTTTGTTTTCAGTTTAAAAATTCAGTTTTTTTTATCTCATTCAAAATTTTTAACTTACAATTCAGCAATTAATTCATTTCAGTGCATACATTCAGATTCAAGCATTCACACAGCAGTTTCTTCAGAAAATGCACTTTCTAGTTATTATATCATATTCCGTACGTTTTTGTGCATCTATCTCCTTCAAAACCGTTCAACTTAGAAAAACCATTCAAACACCATTAGATTCCTCTTCTTTTGGACATGACTGCTTGTATTATTCTCATTTATAACATTTATATTTTTAATTTTATTCAACTTTTTTCAACAAAAATTCCCCATGTATTTCAATGGGGAGACCCTTCAAATCCTCATTCAACTTACTCATTTTCAAACTGTATCTACTTCCACATATGTTGACATAGAGCCACCATTCAAACTTTAAAACAAAGACAAGACATTCAACTATTCAACTTGTATTTATCTTTTCAATATCTATTATACTTTTTGTCCAGTTCCAGTTTAAGTTTCATGATGTTTTTTCAGCCGTTTCAGAGTTTATAATGGGTGTGTATGGGATGGAATGTTGCTGCTAGAGTGAGACAGCTCAACTGCCAGAGTGGAAGCAGGTCGAAAATTAATCTTAAAATCTTTTTAAAACTGCTGCTGTGTCTGCAGCGTTCGCTCTACAGCCATCATTTTACCCTCAAAACGTAGCCATCGCTGTCCTCTCTCCTCCAATGTGTTTACTATTGTAATAGGTGTTATCGTTCTTTCATAAATGTCACCAATGCACAGCCTCCTCCCTCCAACTCTTCCATAGACTCTAATGTTAAAATGGCTCAGAAGGTTCGTTTGAAAATCAGAAGAGCATGGTGTCTTTCCACTGTCACCACGTCCATATAATAAACTCCACAGGCATGAAAACTGAGAATTAAGTAGACTGGACATTGCTGGCGCTCACGGTGAAAGAATTTTGTCAATACGACCTGTACCTTTCATTTGGGAGCGATTTGTTTCGGCCTGACTTTTCTGTTCATTTTAAGCAGCAAAAGTGAGGTGCATGTCTGTGAGCGTGTGTATGGAGCCATTGGGTGCAGTCACTATAGCAACCAGGCTCACACCTGCCTGCCTAACGAGCTCTGTCTCTCACTGTGCCAAGATTCATCTTAAACACTTCTCTTTCAACTGCTGCTGTGTCCACAGTGTTTGCTCTACAGCCATCATTTTACCCTCAAAGCGTCGCCGTCGTTGTTCTCTTTCCAACACCGTGTTTTTCAAAGCTCAGACATTTAAGCTTTTTAAATTGTGTGGATCCAAGTGGAGGGATCACATTTTACTCATTCAGTTATTCAAAGAATATGATTTTTTAATATTCATTCAGATGTTTTCTGACTCTTAATAGTCTTTTCTCATTTCTTATGTTTTTCTAATTTACAATTAAAACATTTTCAGCTCTTTTCCAACTTCTTCTGTGTGGTTTTCAACTTTTAGCAGTTCAGCACTTTTGTTTTCAGGTGAAAATTTCTGTATTTTTCATCTAATTTAACATTTTTAACTTAAAATTCAGCAATTAATTAATTTCAGTGCATACATTCAGATTCAAGCATTCACACTGCAGTTTCTTCAGAAAATGCACTTTCTAGTTATTATATATTCCGTACGTTTTTTGGCATCTATCTCCTTCAAAACCGTTCAACTTAGAAAAACCATTCAAACATCGTTAGATTCCTCTTCTTTTGGACATGACTGCTTCTACTTTTCTCATTTATAACATTTATATTTTTAAAATTATTCAACTTTTTTCAACAAAAATTTCCCATGTATTTCAATGGGGAGACCCTTCAAATCCTCATTCAACTTACTCATTGTGTGGATGCCCTCAAAGGGCTTCCACACTATTGAGTTCCTGTTTCTCTTTATTCTTTATTTGTGTGGATGCCCTCAAAGGGCTTCCACACTATTGAGTTCCTGTTTCTCTTTATTGTGTGGATGCCCTCAAAGGGCTTCCACACTATTGAGTTCCTGTTTCTCTTTATTCTTTATCTTTATTGTGTGGATGCCCTCAAGGGCTTCCACACTATTGAGTTCCTGTTTCTCTTTAAACTTTATTGTGTGGATGCCTCATGGCATCCACACTATTGTTTTCCTGTTTCTCTTTATTCTTTATTATTCTGGTTGCTTCCGTACGTTTTTCGGCACTTAACTACTCCCTCAGTTTTCAGCCGATTTTCTCAGTTCAAACTCTAAACTGTTCTGCTCTTACTGCTAATTCCAGCTATGACTTTTGGTGTTTATTACTATTATAATTTTTAAAATATTACACTTTTTTCCTTTAATTTGTCCCATTGAAATGAATGGAAAACTTCCACAATTCTGCTAAAACTTTCTTGGTTTTCAAACTTAACTGCTTCCTCATACTTTCACCTAGAAACTCCATTCAAACTTTAAAATGTTCTCAGATTATTGGGCTATTCCTGTGTGATTCAGCTTTTTCAGATCTTCTACCGTTTTAATCTTATCTCTCTTTAAGTTTTCAGTTCCAAAATTGTGATTTTTCAGAAAATACATGCGTTGCTATGGTTGCTATGCAATTAACTCAGAGTGTGTGCTGGTCTGTTCTGAATTTTCTCTTCATGTCTGAACAACTTCTTGCTACTCGCTCAATTTCCACTCAACCCCCACAAATTATACATCAAAACGTAGGTATTTTTGCTGGCTTTCAGACAATGTTACTATCTTTATTGTGAGATTTACCGTTTTTTCGCAATTTGCCTCGAAGTGACACAAGGTCTGACAAGTTCCCATTCAAAGTCTATGTGGAGGTTTTGAAATTCAGAGCTGAAATTCTGTAACGGGAGGCATTTTCAAATCGCCATATCTCTTTAACAAAGCAAAGTTAGGACATGAGGCTTGTGCCAATATATCTTCAGACACTGCTGACACTCACAGTGGAAGCAGTTTTTACAATTATCTTACCGTTGAGCAATGAATTACGTTTGTTTGAGGGGTGGAAATCTGTCCTTCTCTCCGTCTTTAAACTCTGGAAATGAAGCCGTTTCTTCTCTCGTCATATCTCCGCGACAGAGGTACAAAGAGCAATGAAAATCGCAGTCAAAGTACACCAAAGTCCGCTGATTCACCCAGTACAAGAATTATGCTGCTAGCCCTCCTAGTTTTTGAGTTACACGACGTTTTGTAACACCAAAAACGGCGTTTTTCGCCTTTCACCGCGATCTATTTCTGACTGCTGAAGTCTCTGTCTTTCAGGCCGCCGCCCCCTTTCCAGGTGGCGCAATCAGTAATGACACGGCTCTGCAGCACAAAGGTCGTGGGTTCAAACCCAGCTTGGCCAACGTGTTTTTTTTTCACTACAAAAATCACAGACCTGTAATTTATATTGATCATTTATTACAATTCTGCAAAGTTTTGTGAGTTTAGCAGTTTTTCTAATATGGGCCGAAATACATACAAGTACACAGCCTAATGAAGCAGACAGAGGCTGTAGCTCTGATTGGTGAATTTGAGCAGAACCAGGTTGTTCTGCCTCTTTTTTGCAGACATTATGCTCATTCACCTCTTTTCAGCGCAACGTTCTGCTTCTTTGCCTCTTTTCTGCAGAAATTCTGCTGATTCATCTCCTTTCTGCAAAATTTTCAGCCTTTTCACCTTTTTCAATGCTTTCATCTTTTTCAAATCATAGAGTTCAAATCAAAATATAGTATTTTTACCAAAGCATTGTATTTGTACGAAGTACAGTATTTCTGCCAAATCATAGAATTACTGCAATTTCATAGTATTTTGAGGAATCCCTTTTGTTATAGTATTACTTCTAAGTCATAGTATTTCTGCTTTGTCATAGTATTTGTACTGAAACATAGTATTTCTGCCAAATCATAGTATTACTGCTATTTCATAGTATTTGAGTGAAATTACAGTGTTTCTGCAAAAACATTGTATTTCTGCTACTGTATTTCCGCTGTATTACGTAGTGGCAAAGTAGGAGGCTGACTGTTACTAAGTGCATCAGTGTACATAGGTCATCTCTTGTGTTGGAGTGCCCTCTTGTGGCGCCTTTTGGGTAGTGCCTTACTAAATGTGAAAATGTGAACACTGCAAAGAAGTGGTATCAGACTGGTTTGTAGTGGAGGAATTTGTTGCCAGTTTCTTTCATCTTTAATCCCTATTCATGTTGTAATGTAGTAGTACCACAATATGGCAGAAACACTATGTTTTGGCACAAATACTTTGATTTGGTATACTTTAGCTTCTTCACCCCTTTTCAGCACAAATTCCAGCTTTTTTGGCTGTTTTCAGAAAAAAAAACTCTTTTCAGCAGAAATTCTGCTGATTCATCTCTTTTCAGCGCAAGTTTCTGCTTCTTTGCCTCTTTTCTGCAGAAATTCTGCTGATTCACCTCTTTTCTGCAAAATTTTCAGCCTTTTCACCTCTTATCAGCACAATTCTCAGCCGCTTCTGCTCATTCCACCATAATTGTCAGTCTTTCCATCTCTTTCCGTGTGAGAGTGAGTTTGGCACAGTGAGATGAGTCTCTGCCTTGAGCCCAGGAGGGCCAGGTTCAAATCCTCCTCAGGGAGGCATGTTTTTTTACACCACCATAAACTTTTTGCAACTTTTCATCTTTTTCAGCTTTTCAGCAGACAGCTTCAGCGTTAAGGCATCCACACAGCATTTTCGTAGGAAATGCAAATTTTTCTAGTTCTTTTTCAAGTTGCTGCAAGTTTTCAGGTTTTTTGCCACTTAACTACTCCCTCAGTTTTCAGCCGATTTTCTCAGTTCAAACTCTAAACTGTTCTGCTCTTTCTGCTAATTCCAGCTATGACTTTTGGTGTTTATTACTATTATACTTTTTAAAATATTACACTTTTTTCCTTTAATTTGTCCCATTGAAATGAATGGAAAACTTCCACAATTCTGCTAAAACTTGCTTGTTTTTGAAACTTAACTGCTTCCTCATACTTTCACCTAGAAACTCCATTCAAGCTTTAAAATGTTCTCAGATTATTGGGCTATTCCTGTGTGATTCAGCTTTTTCAGATCTTCTACCGTTTTCATTTTATACCTCTTTAAGTTTTGAGTTGCAAAATTGTGATTTTTCAGAAAATACATGCGTTGCTATGGTTGCTATGCAATTAACTCAGAGTGAGTGCTGGTCTGTTCTGAATTTTCTCTTCATGTCCGAACAACTTCTTGCTACTCGCTCAATTTACACTCAACCCCCACAAATTATACATCAAAACGTAGGTATTTTTGCTGGCTTTCAGACAATGTTACTGCCTTTATTGTGAGATTTACCGTTTTTTCGCAATTCACCTCGAAGTGACATATGCTCAGGTTACTCCCCATTCAAATTCTATAGGGAGGTTTTGAAATTCAGAGCTGAAATTCTGTAACAGGAGGCATTTTCAAATCGCCATATCTCTTGAACAAAGCAAAGTTAGGACATGAGGCTTGTGCCAATATATCTTCAGACACTGCTGACACTCACAGTGGAATCAGTTTTTACAATTATCTTACCGTTGAGCAATGAATTACGTTTGTTTGAGGGGTGGAAATCTGTCCTTCTCTCAGTTCTCACACTCTGAAAATGAAGCCGTTTCTTCTCTCGTCATATCTCCGCGACGGAGGTACAAAGAGCTATGAAAATCGCAGTCATAATACACCAAAGTCCGCTGATTCACCCAGTACAAGAATTATTCTGCTAGCCCTCCTAGTTTTTGAGTTACACGACGTTTTGTAACTCCAAAAAACGGCGCTTTTCGCCGCTCACCGCGATCTATTTTCTCACTGCTCATGCCTATGTTTTTCAGCCGCCCGCCCCCTTGCCAGGTGGCGCAATCAGTAATGACACGGCTCTGCAACTCAAAGGTCGTGGGTTCAATCCCACCTTGGTCAAAAAAAATTTTTTCACTAAAAATTGATACACTATCACAGACCTGTAATTTATATTGATCATTTATTACAATTTTGCAAAGTTTTATCATTTTAGCAGCTTTTCTAATATGGACCGAAATACATACAAGTACCCAGACAGCAGACAGAGGCAGTAACTCTGATTGGTGAATTTGAGCAGAAAACAGGTTGTTCTTTCATTTCATTTCTTTATTTATTTCACACATGGTTCATCGTGTTTCTTTTTCTACATACAGAATCTTCTGCCTCTTTTCAGCAGAAATTCTGCTCATTCACCTCTTTTCAGCGTAACGTTCTGCTTCTTTGCCACTTTTCTGCAGATATTCTGCTGATTCATCTCTTTTCTGCAAAATTTTCAGCCTTTTCACCTCTTATCAGCACAATAAATTTGTAGAAATATTTACAAGTACACAGCCTGATGAAGCAGACAGAAGCAGTACCTCTGATTAGTGAATTTGAGCAGAACCAGGTTGTTCTGCCTCTTTTCAGCAGAAATTGTGCTGATTCACCTCTTTTCAGCGCAATGTTCTGCTTCTTTGCATCTTTTCTGCAGAAATTCTGCTTATTTACCTCTTTTCTGCGAAATTTTCAGCGCTTTTATGTGTTATCAGGACAGTCCTCAGCAGCGTCTGCTCATTCCACCATAATTGTCAGTCTCTCCATCTCTTCCTTTGTCCGAGTGAGTTTGGCACAATGAGTATGGTTGATGCCTTGAACCCAGGAGGGCCAGGTTCAAATCCTGCTTAGGACAACATTTTTTTTCACAACCATACAACTTTTGCTACTTTTCAGCTTTTTCAGCTTTTCAGCAGACAGCTTCAGCGTTAAGGCATCCACACAGCATTTTCGCAGGAAATGCAATTTTTTCTAGTTATTCTTCATCTGCAAGTTGCTTCCGTACGTTTTTTGGCACTTAACTACTCCCTCAGTTTTCAGCCGATTTTCTCCGTTCAAACTCTAAACTGTTCTGCTATTTCTGCTAATTCCAGCTATGATTTTTGGTGTTTATTACTATTATACTTTTTAAAATATTACACTTTTTTCCTTTAATTTGTCCCATTGAAATGAATGGAAATCTTCAGAAATTCTGCTAAAACTTGCTTGTTTTTGAAACTTAACTACTTCCTCATACTTTCACCTAGAAACTCCATTCAAACTTTAAAATGTTCTCAGATTATTGGGCTATTCCTGTATGATTCAGCTTTTTCAGATCTTCTACCGTTTTAATCTTATACCTCTTTTAGTTTTCAGTTGCAAAATTGTGATTTTTCAGAAAATACATGCGTTGTTATGGTTGCTATGCAATTAACTTACAGTGTACACTCATCCATTCTGAATTTTCTCTTCATGTCTGAACAACTTCTTGCTACTCGCTCAATTTCCACACAACCCCCAAAAATTATACAACAAAACGTAGGTATTTTTGCTGGCTTTCAGAAAATGTCACTATCATTCTTGTGGGATTTACACATATTTTGCAAATCTCCTCAGAGCAACACAAAGACTCAAAACTCTCTATAGAAAGTCATAGGAGAGTTTGTTCAAAATCAGCGCTGGATTTCTCTAATGAGAGGCATTTTCAAATCGTCATATCTCCTTAACGAAACAAAGTTGAGACATGAGGCTTGTGCCAATATATCTTCAGACATCCCTGATGCTCACAATTCAAGAATTTTTTTCTCACCTATTACCATTTGGCCATGAATTGGGTTTGTTTGAGGGTAGGAAATTTGTCCCTCGCTCAGATCTCTTTAGATTTCAAACTCTGGAAATGAGGCATTTTTTTCTCTCGTCATATCTTTTTGATGGATTTCCACAGAGACCTGAAAATTCCTATGACTGTTCACCAAAGCCTGCTGTTTCTTACGGTGAAAGAACGATTTTGATGCTCCATATAGATTTAGAGTTACAAAACGTTGTTTGAGGGCAAGTCAAAGCAGTTTTGCTTTGCCTCTACTCAGTTATGGTGTATTACAAGTCATATATCTTCAATAATTTATATTCTATCGCTGAATTAAGAAGACCTGCAGATTCCCCCATCTCTTCTGAACAAAACGGTGTCAGAATGAGCGTTCTAGCTCCTACGGTTAGGAAATTATGGCCATTTGTTCGAGGGGAATCCTGAATGTGAGAAATACACTGCAGAAAACTTATACATGTCTCTGTGTCTGTGTGTGTAAGGGCTGATTACAGCAGGTGCAGCCAATTTAACTGACCTAGATATACCAAGCCCAGACTCTTAACAGCCACTGCTCCCTTTAGGCTCTGTGTATGTGTATGTTTGTGTGTCTGTATCAATATTTCTCCCATGTTAAAGTATTACTCCTCCATAATAGTATTTCTGTTGAATCAAAGTGGAGCAGTTTTTACAGTCATCTTACTGTTGAGCCATAAATTACGTTTGTTTGAGGGGTGGAAATCTGCCCTCCTCTCACTTTTCAAACTCTGAAAATGAAGCCGTTTCTTCTCTCGTCATATCTCCGCGACGGAGGTACAAAGAGCAATGAAAATCGCAGTCAAAGTACACCAAAGTCCGCTGATTCACCCAGTAGAAGAATGATGCTTCTATTCCACCTAGTTTTTGAGTTACATGTTGTTTTGTAACTCCAAAAATCGGCGTTTTAGCCTCGCATCGCGATCTAAATCTGACAGCTCATTTCCCTGTTGTCTCAGCCGTCGCTCTCTTTCCCAGTGGCGCAGTTGGTAATGACGCCGGTCGGCAGCACAAAGATCGCGGGTTCAATTCCACCTTGGTCCACGTTTTTTTTCCCTACAAATTAATACACTATCACAGACCAGTAATTCATATTCATCATTTATTACAATTCTGCAAACTTTTATGATTTTAGCAGCTTTTCTAATATGGACCTCAGATTCTTGTTAACACTCAATGGCACAAATACTGTTCCCTTTAGGCTCTGTATATATGTGTGTCTGTATCAATATTTCTCCCATGTTAAATTATTACTCCTCCATAATAGTTTTTGTGCTAAATCAAAGTACTTCTACTACATCTTAGTACTTCTGCTCAATCATAGTATTTCTGCTAAATCACAGTATTTTTGCCATATCATGGTATTTGTGCCAAAGCATTGTATTTCCACAAAATAACAGTATTTCTGCTATGTTATATTATTACTGCTCATAGTATTTCTGCCAAATCTTGGTATTTGTTCCAAAGCATAGCATTTCTGCCCACTCACAATATAACTGCAAAATAAAGGTTTTTGAGCCAAATCATAGTGTTTGTACTAAATCCTAGTAATTCTGCTCAATGATAGAATTTCTGCTATGCTGTAGTGCTTTTTGCTAGATTATAGAATTTCTGCTAAGTCAAAGTATTTCATGTAAATCATAGTATTTCTACCAAGTCCCAGTGTTTCTGCCAAATCATAAATCATAAATAATGTGGTGTGTTGGGGGAACAGCTAGTTCTCTCCCATCATGCCTTGGGACATGTGCTGCTGTTTAGATGTTCTTGTTTCATGGTTTATGGTCACGTTACTTTTAACTGTTGTCTTGAATGTTGTGTTTATACTACGGTACAGAGTCACTGACAGTTATTGTTTTATAGGAAGAATGAAGTACCATAAGTGAGTTCTGTTATGCTGTTATTGACCCTTGAAGCACATTGTGGCACAAGCAAGTGTGTTTAATTAAGAGCACTCCCTACCATCTTGGGGTGAAAAGACAAGCATAATCTCTCTCTGTCGGCTTCTTTGTAAGAATATACACTCTCCAAGACATGTGATTTATATTGATCATTTATTACAATTCTGAAAGTTTTATTATTTTAGCATCTTTTCTAATATGGACCGAAATACAATACAAGTACACAGCCTAATGAAGCAGACAGAGGCAGTAGCTCTGATTGGTGAATTTGAGCAGAACCAGGTTGTTCTGCCTCTTTTCAGCAGAAATTCTGCTCATTCACCTCTTTTCAGCGCAACGTTCTGCTTCTTTGCCTCTTTTCTGCAGAAATTCTGCTGATTCATCTCTTTTCTGCAAAATTTTCAGCCTTTTCACCTTTTTCAATGCTTTCATCTTTTTCAAATCATAGAGTTCAAATCAAAATATAGTATTTGTACCAAAGCATTGTATTTGTACGAAGTACGGTATTTCTGCCAAATCATAGAATTACTGCAATTTCATAGTATTTTGAGGAATCCCTTTTGTTATAGTATTACTTCTAAGTCATAGTATTTCTGCTTTGTCATAGTATTTGTACTGAAACATAGTATTTCTGCCAAATCATAGTATTACTGCTATTTCATAGTATTTGAGTGAAATTACAGTTTTTCTGCAAAAACATTGTATTTCTGCTACTGTATTACTGTATCCGCTGTATTACGTAGTGGCTAAGTAGGAGGCTGACTGTTACTAAGTGCATCAGTGTACATAGGTCATCTCTTGTGTTGGAGTGCCCTCTTGTGGCACCTTTTGGGTAGTGCCTTAGTAAACGTGAACACTGCAATGAAGTGGTATCAGACTGGTTTGTAGTGGAGGAATGTGTTGCCAGTTTCTTTCATCTTTAATCCATATTCATGTTGTAATGTAGTAACTTTTATGGCACAAATACCACAATATGGCAGAAATACTATGTTTTGGCACAAATACTTTGATTTGGTATACTTTAGCTTCTTCACCCCTTTTCAGCAAAATTTTCATTTTTTTCAGCACAAATTCAGCTTTTTTTGGCTGTTTTCAGAAAAAAAAAACTCTTTTCAGCAGAAACTCTGCTGATTCACCTCTTTTCAGTGCAACGTTCTGCTTCTTCCCCTCTTTTCACAACAATTCAGCTTCTTTGGCCCCCCTGCATATTTTTTCTCTCATCATATCTTTTGTTGGGACAAGAACTGCTTTGGCTCAGTGAGATGAGCAGCTGCTGTGATTGCTTCTCTTTGTCTTTTCTGCAGAAAGTATTACTCCTCCATAATAGTATTTCTGTTAAATCAAAGTACTTCTACTACATCTTAGTACTCCTGCTCAATCAAAGTACTTCTGCTAAATCATAGTATTTTTGCCAAATCATGGTATTTGTGCCAAGTTATAGTATTTGTGCCCAATTAAAATTTCTGTTATGTTATAGTATTACTATTAAGGCATAGTATGTCCGCCACATCATAGTATTCCTTCAAAAACATAGTATTACTGCAATTTCACAGTATTTGAACGAAATCGTAGTATTTGTGTTAAAACATACCATGTCTGCAAAATCACAGTAAATCTGTTATGTTATAGTATTAATACTAAGGCATAGTATTTCTACCAAATCATAGTATTTTTGCAGAAACATTGTACTACTGGTAAATCATAGTATTTCTACTAAATAATAGTATTTCTGCCAAATCATAGTATTTGTTTCAAATCATAGCATTCGAACCAAATCATAGAATCATAGTATTTGTGCCAAAACATTGTATTTGTACAAAGTCATAATATTTCTTCTAAATCATAGTATTTCACCCAAATCTCAGTAGTTGTGCTAAAACCCAGTATTATTGCCAAATCATAGTATTTGTACCCAAACATATCAGTTCAACTTGTTTAACTCTTCTCAACAGCCCAACACCTCTTCTTCACCCCGTTTCAGCAGAATTGTGAGTTTTTTCACCCCTTTTCAGCACAAATCCCAGCTTTTTCAGGTGTTTTCAACAGAAATCTCTTTTTTAGCAGACATTCTGCTGATTCACCGGTTTCAGTGCAACATTCTACTTCTTTACCTCTTTTCAGTAGAAATTCTGCTGATTCACCTATTTTAAGCAGAATTTTCAGCCTTTCACCTCTTATCAATACAAATCTCAGTATCTTCTGCTCATTTCAGAAGGAACCTTTTCACCTCTTTTCAGTACAAATTTGAACTTCTGTACCCCTTTAAAGCAAAATTTGGCCTTTTCACCTCTTTTCAGCAAAAGTTTCTGCTTCTTCACTTGTTTTCAGCATAATTTTTCAGTTTCTTTACTGCCATACAATCTTTGCAGCTTTTCAACTTTTTCAGTAATTTTCAGCAGACAGCTTCAGCGTTCCGGCATCCACACAGCATTTTCGCAGGAAATGCAAACTTTTTCTAGTTCTTTATTTTTGTGTGGATGCCTGAGGCATCCACACTATTGAGTTCCTGTTTCTCTTTATTCTTTATTCCACCATAATCTAGTTGCTACCCCGTTTTTTGGCACTTAACTACTCCCTCAGTTTTCAGCCGATTTTCTCAGTTCAAACTCTAAACTGTTCTGCTATTTCTGCTAATTCCAGCTATGACTTTTGGTGTTTATTACTATTATACTTTTTAAAATATTACACTTTTTTCCTTTAATTTGTCCCATTGAAATGAATGGAAAACTTCCACAATTCTGCTAAAACTTGCTTGGTTTTGAAACTTAACTGCTTCCTCATACTTTCACCTAGAAACTCCATTCAAACTTTAAAATGTTCTCAGATTATTGGGCTATTCCTGTGTGATTCAGCTTTTTCAGATCTTCTACCATTTTAATCTTATCTCTCTTTAAGTTTTCAGTTGCAGCTTTGTGATTTTTCAGAAAATACATGCGTTGCTATGGTTGCTATGCAATTAACTCAGAGTGTGTGCTGGTCTGTTCTGAATTTTCTCTTCATGTCTAAACAACTTCTTGCTACTCGCTCAATTTCCACTCAACCTCCACAAATTATACATCAAAACGTAGGTATTTTTGCTGGCTTTCAGACAATGTTACTATCTTTATTGTGAGATTTACCTTTTTTTTGCAATTTGCCTCGAAGTGACACATAGTCTGGTTACTTCCCATTCAAAGTGTATGGGGAGGTTTTGAAATTCAGAGCTGAAATTCTGTAACGGGAGGCATTTTGAAATCGCCATATCTCCTTAACAAAGCAAAGTTAGGACATGCGGCTTGTGCCAATTTATCTTCAGACACTGCTGACACTCACAGTGGAAGCAGTTTTTACATTCATCTTACCGTTGAGCCATAAATTACGTTTGTTTGAGGGGTGGAAATCTGTCCTCCTCTCAGTTCTCACACTCTGAAAATGAAGCCGTTTCTTCTCTCGTCATATCTCCGCGACGGAGGTACAAAGAGCTATGAAAATCGCAGTCAAAATACACCAAAGTCCGCTGATTCACCCAGTACAAGAATTATTCTGCTAGCCCTCCTAGTTTTTGAGTTACACGACGTTTTGTAACTCCAAAAAACGGCGCTTTTCGCCTCTCACCGCGATCTATTTCTGATTGCTGATCTATTTGTTTTTCAGCCGCCCGCCCCCTTCCCAGGTGGCGCAATCAGTAATGACACGGCTCTGCACCTCAGAGGTCGTGGGTTCAATCCCACGACCTCTGATTCAACATTTTTTTTTCATTACAAATTTAAACACTATCACAGACCAGTCATTTATATTGATCATTTATTACAATTCTGCAAAGTTTTATAATTTTAGCAGCTTTTCTAATATGGACCGAAATACATACAAGTACCCAGCCTAATGAAGCAGACAGAGGCAATAGCTCTGATTGGTGAATTTGAGCAGAATCAGGTTGTTCTTTCATTTCATTTCTTTATTTATTTCACACATGGTTCATCGTGTTTCTTTTTCTACATACAGAACCTTCTGCCTCTTTTCAGCACAAATTCTGCCTCTTTTCAGCAGAAATTCTGCTCATTCACCTCTTTTCAGCGCAACGTTCTGCTTCTTTGCCTCTTTTCATCAGAAATTCTGCTCATTCACCTCTTTTCAGCGCAACGTTCTGCTTCTTTGCCTCTTTTCTGCAGAAATTCTGCTGATTCATCTCTTTTCTGCTCATTTCAGCCTTTTCACCTTTTTCAATGCTTTCATCTTTTTCAAATCATAGAGTTAAAATCAAAATATAGTATTTTTACCAAAGCATTGTATTTGTACGGAGTACAGTATTTCTGCCAAATCATAGAATTACCGCAATTTCATAGTATTTTGAGGAATCCCTTTTGTTATAGTATTACTTCTAAGTCATAGTATTTCTGCTTTGTCATAGTATTTGTACTGAAACATTGTATTTCTGCCAAATCATAGTATTACTGCTATTTCATAGTATTTGAGTGAAATTACAGTGTTTCTGCAAAAACATTGTATTTCTGCTACTGTATTTCCGCTGTATTACGTAGTGGCAAAGTAGGAGGCTGACTGTTACTAAGTGCATCAGTGTACATAGGTCATCTCTTGTGTTGGAGTGCCCTCTTGTGGCGCCTTTTGGGTAGTGCCTTACTAAATGTGAAAATGTGAACACTGCAAAGAAGTGGTATCAGACTGGTTTGTAGTGGAGGAATTTGTTGCCAGTTTCTTTCATCTTTAATCCGTATTCATGTTGTAATGTAGTAGTACCACAATATGGCAGAAACACTATGTTTTGGCACAAATACTTTGATTTGGTATACTTTAGCTTCTTCACCCCTTTTCAGCACAAATTCCAGCTTTTTTGGCTGTTTTCAGAAAAAAAAACTCTTTTCAGCAGAAACTCTGCTGATTCATCTCTTTTCAGCGCAAGTTTCTGCTTCTTTGCCTCTTTTATGCAGAAATTCTGCTGATTCACCTCTTTTCTGCAAAATTTTCAGCCTTTTCACCTCTTATCAGCACAATTCTCAGCCGCTTCTGCTCATTCCACCATAATTGTCAGTCTTTCCATCTCTTTCCTTGTGAGAGTGAGTTTGGCACAGTGAGATAAGTCTCTGCCTTGAGCTCAGGAGGGCCAGGTTCGAACCGTCCTCAGGGAGGCATTTTTTTTTCACACCACCATAAACTTTTTGCAACTTTTCATCGTTTTCAGCTTTTCAGCAGACAGCTTTAGCGTTAAGGCATCCACACAGCATTTTCGCAGGAAATGCAAATTTTCTAGTTGTGTGGATGCCCTCAAGGGCTTCCACACTATTGAGTTCCTGTTTCTCTTTATTCTTTATACTTTATTCTAGTTGCTTCCGTACGTTTTTTGGACTTTAACTACTCTCTCAGTTTTCAGCCGATTTTTACCATTCAAACTCTATACTGTTCTGCTCTTTCTGGAGATGGGTGCTATATCTTTTGGTGTTTATTACTATTATACTTTTTAAAATATTACACTTTTTTCCTTTAATTTGTCCCATTGAAATGAATGGAAAACTTCCACAATTCTGGTAAAACTTGCTTGTTTTTGAAACTTAACTACTTTGTCATACTTTCACCTAGAAACTCCATTCAAACTTTAAAATGTTCTCAGATTATTGGGCTATTCATGAATGATTCAGCTTTTTCAGATCTTCTACCGTTTTAATCTTATACCTCTTTAAGTTTTCATTTGCAAAAATGTGATTTTTCAGAAAATACATGCGTTGCTATGGTTGCTATGCAATTAAGTCAGAGTGAGTGCTGGTCCGTTCTGAATTTTCTCTTCATGTCTAAACAACTTCTTGCTACTCACTCAATTTCCACTCAACTCCCACAAATTATACATCAAAACGTAGGTATTTTTGCTGGCTTTCACAAAATGTCACTATCATTCTTGTGGGATTTACACATTTTTTGCAAATCTCCTCAGAGCAACACAAAGTCTGAAAACTCTCCATACAAAGTCAATGGAGAGTTTGTTCAAAATCAGCGCTGGATTTCTCTAATGAGAGGCATTTTCAAATCGTCATATCTCCTTAACAAAACAGAGTTTAGACATGAGGCTTGTGCCAATATATCTTCAGACATCCCTGATGCTCACAATTCAAGAATTATTTCCTCACCTATTACCGTTTGGCCATGAATTACACTTGTTTGAGCATAGGAAATTTGTCCCTCGCTCAGATTTCTTCAGATTTCAAACTGTGGAAATGAGGCACTTTTTTCTCTCGTCATATCTTTTTGATGGATTTCCACAGAGACCTGAAAATTCCCATGACTGTTCACCAAAGCCTGCTGTTTCTTACGGTGAAAGAATGATTTTGATGCTCCATATAGATTTAGAGTTACAAAACATTGTTTGAGGGCAAGTCAAGGCAGTTTTGCTTTGCCTCTGCTCAGTTACAGTGTATTACAAGTCATATATCTTTAATAATTTATATTTTATCTCTGATTTATGAAGACCTGCAGATTCCCCCATCTCTTCTGAACAAAACGGTGTCAGAATGAGCGTTCTAGCCCCTACAGTTAGGAAATTATGGCCATTTGTTCGAGGGGAATCCTGAATGTGAGAAATACACTGCAGAAAACTCATACCTCTCTCTGTGTCTGTGTGTGTAAGTGCTGATTACAGCAGGTGCAGCTAATTTAGCTGACCTAGATATACCAAGCCCAGACTCTTAACAGCCACTGCTCCCTTTAGGCTCTGTGTTTGTGTGTCTGTATCAATATTTCTCCCATGTTACATATTACTCCTCCATAATAGTATTTGTGCTAAATCAAAGTACTTCTACTACATCTTAGTACTTCTGCTCAATCATAGTATTTCTGCTAAATCATAGTATTTTTGAAAAATCATGGTATTTGTGCCAAATCATGGTTTTAGGGCAGAACCATAATATTTATTTTATGTTATGAGATTACTACTAAGTGGAGGAATGTCTGTTATGTTATAGTTTATGTGCTGAATATAGTATATCTGCCAAATCATAGTATTTATCCTAAATCATAGTATTTATGCCAAATTACAGTATTTCTGCTAAAAAGCAGAAATAGTACCTTTTAGCAGAAATTTCTGTGAAAAGATATTATTTATGTTAAAACATAGTATTTCTGCTAAATCACAGTATTTCTGCCAAATCATAGTATTTGTACTTATTCATAGTACTTGTGCCAAATCATAGTATTTGTACCCAATCATAGTATTTCTGCAATATGATTGTATTTGTGGCAAATCATGGTATCTTTTTGCCAAATCATGGTATTTGTGCCAAATCATGTTATTTGTGCCCAGTTAAAATTTCTGTTATATTATGGTGTTACTACTAAGTCGTAGAATTTCTGTTATGTTATAGTATATCTGCTGATTATAGTATATGTGCCAAATAATAGTATTTATAGCAAATAATAGTATTACTGCCCAAACATTGTATTTCTTGTAGTATTTGTAGTAGTAGTTGTTGTAGTATTTGTGCAAAAACATAGAATTTCTGCAAAATCATAGTATATCTGTTATGTTATAGTATTACTACTAAGGCATAGTATTCCTACCAAATCATAGTATTCCAAATCATAGTATTACTGCAATTCCATAGTATTTGAACGAAATCATAGTATTTGTGCAAAAACATACTATGTCTGCAAAATCACATTATATCTGCTATGTTATAGTATTACTACTAAGGCATAGTATTTCTACCAAATCATAGTATTCCTTCAAAATCATAGTATCACTGCAATTTCATAGTATTTGAGCGAAATTGTAGTATTTGTACTAAATCATGGTACTTGTACCAAATCATAGTATTTTTTGCAAATCATATTATTTGAACCAAAACATTGTATTTGTACGAAGTCATAGTATTTCTTCTAAATCATAGTATTTCACCCAAATCTCAGTACTTGTGCTAAAACCCAGTATTATTGCGAAATCGTAGTATTTGTACTGAAACATAGTATTTGTGCCAATAAGAGTATTTGTACTAAATCATAGTACTTGTGCCAAATCATAGTATTTCTGCCATATTGTGCTAGTTGTGCAAAAACATAGACTGTCTGCAAAATCATAGTATATCTGTTATGTTATAGTATTACTACTGAGTCACAGTATTTCTGCCAATTCGTAGTATTTGTACTAAATCATACTACTCGTGCCAAATCATAGTATTCAAATCAAAATATAGTATTTGTATCAAAGCATGTATTTGTACGAAGAACAGTATTTCTGCCAAATCATAGAATTACTGCAATTTCATAGTATTTTGAGGAATCCCTTTTGTTATAGTATTACTTCTAAGTCATAGTATTTCTGCTTTGTCATAGTATTTGTACTGAAACATAGTATTTCTGCCAAATCATAGTATTACTGCTATTTCATAGTATTTGAGTGAAATTACAGTGTTTCTGCAAAAACATTGTATTTCTGCTAAATCATAGTATTTCTCTCATCTTAAAGTACTCAATTATTGTATTTGTGCCAAAGTTTAGTATTTCTGCCAAATGATATTATCTCTGCTAAATCATAGTGTCTGCCAAATCATAGTATTTGTGCCAAATTATGGGATTTTGCCAAAACATGGTACTTGTGCCAAATTATAGTATTTGTGCCCAATTAATATTTCTGTTATGTTACAGTATTACTACTAAGTCGTAGAATTTCTGTTATGTTCTGCCAAATCATAGTATTATGGCTATTTCAAAGTATTTGAGTGAAATTACAGTGTTTCTGCAAAAACATTGTATTTCTGCTAAATCACAGTATTTCTGTTATCTTAAAGTACTTGCACTCAATTATAGTATTTGTGCCAAAGTTTAGTATTTCTGCCAAATCATATTATCTCTGCTAAATCATAGTGTCTGCCAAATCATAATATTTGTGCCTAAGCGCAGCATTTGTACCAAAACATAGTATTGCTGCTATATCATAGTATTTGTCCTAAAGCATAGTATTTCAACAAAATCACAGTATTTCTGCTATGTTATAGTATTTGTGCTTGTAGAAAAACCTGTGTTAGTGTGAGCTACATTACCAAGCAGCCTCTGAGCAGTGAGGGAATTCATGGGACTTCTGAGCTAGATGGTCTTCCTTCGTTCCTGGGCTAACGATTGAGGAGAGAGCTGCTGGGAAGGGGAGCAAATAGCCCATCCTGTATTTGTTGGGGATGGTGTGTGTCACATAAACGTGAGTTAATGTTCCATGCTTAAGATGTTTACCCTGCTACTTGTGTGTATTGGTTTTAGTTACCTTTAGCGTATGTGCTAGTTAGCGATAGCTATGGCAGCCCAGTTATTTGATTGTTTTGGGCTTGTTCCTGCTTTGTTTGTTCCCCCTGCAAATTTATGTCAATTTGTACACTGTAATATCGCTGTATTACGTAGTGGCTAAGTAGGAGGCTGACTGTTACTAAGTGCATCAGTGTACATAGGTCATCTCTTGTGTTGGAGTGCCCTCTTGTGGCGCCTTTTGGGTAGTGCCTTAGTAAACGTGAACACTGCAAAGAAGTGGTATCAGACTGGTTTGTAGTGGAGGAATTTGTTGCCAGTTTCTTTCATCTTTAATCCGTATTCATGTTGTAATGTAGTAACTTTTGTGGCGCAAATACCACAATATGGCAGAAATACCATGTTTTGGCACAAATACTTTGATTTGGTATGCTTTAGCTTCTTCACCCCTTTTCAGCAAAATTTTCATTTTTTTCACCCCTTTTCAGCACAAATTCCAGCTTTTTTGGCGGTTTTCAGAAAAAAAAACTCTTTTCAGCAGAAACTCTGCTGATTCACCTCTTTTCAGTGCAACGTTCTGCTTCTTTGCCTCTTTTCTGCAGAAATTCTGCTGATTCACCTCTTTTCTGCAAAATTTTCATCCTTTTTGCCTCTTATCAGCACAGTTCTCAGCAGCTTCTGATAATTTCAGCACAATTGTCAGTCTGTCTACCTCTTTTTTGTGAGAATGAGTTTGGCTCAGTGAGATGAGTAGCTGCCTTGAGACCAGGAGGTTCGAGGGGAATCCTGAATGTGAATGTAAGAAATACACTGCAGAAAACTTATACCTCTCTCTGTGTCTGTGTGTGTATGGGCTGATTACAGCAGGTGCAGCTAATTTAACTGACCTAGATATACCAAGCCCAGACTCTTAACAGCCACTGTTCCCTTTAGGCTCTGTGTATGTGTATGTTTGTGTGTCTGTATCAATATTTCTCCCATGTTAAAGTATTACTCCTCCATAATAGTATTTCTGTTAAATCAAAGTACTTCTACTACATCTTAGTATTTCTGCTAAATCATAGTATTTTGGCCAAATCATGGTATTTGTGCCAAAGCATAGTATTTCCACAAAATAACAGTATTTCTGCTATGTTATATTATTACTGCTCATAGTATTTCTGCCAAATCTTGGTATTTGTTCCAAAGCATAGTATTTCTGCCATAATCACAATATAACTGCAAAATAAAGGGTTTTTTTTAGACAAATCATAGTGTTTGTGCTAAATCCTAGTAATTCTGATCAATCATAGAATTTCTGCTATGCTGAAGTGCTTTTTGCTAGATTACAGAATTTCTGCTAAGTCAAAGTATTTCATGTAAATCATAGTATTTATACCAAGTCCCAGTGTTTCTGCCAAATCATAATTCATAAATAATGTGGCGTGTTGGGGGAACAGCTAGTTCTCTCCCATCATGCCTTGGGACATGTGCTGCATTTTAGATGTTCTTGTTTCATTGTTTATGGTTACGTTACTTTTAACTGTTGTCTTGAATGCTGTGTTTATACTACGGTACAAAGTCACTGACAGTTATTGTTTTATAGGAAGAATGCAGTACCATAAGTGAGTTCTTTTTATGCTGTTAATGACCCTTGAAGCACATTGTGGCACAAGCAAGTATGTTCAATAAAAAACTCCTCCTACCAGCTTGGGGTGGAAATACAGGCTCAATCTCTCCCTGTGAGCTTCTTTGCAAGATTCATCTGCATGCCACAATAATTTTAATAAAGCAAAGTTAAGATGAGAGGCTTGTGCCAATTCATCTTCAGACACTGCTGACACTCACGGTTGGAGCAGTTTTTACTGTCATCTTACTGTTGAGCCATAAATTACGTTTGTTTTCAAACTCTTGAGCCATAAATTATGTTTGTTTTCAAACTCTTAAAATGAAGCCGTTTCTTCTCTCGTCATATCTCCGCGACGGAGGTACAAAGAGCTATCGCAGTCAAAGTTCATGAAATTCTGCTGATTCACCCAGTAAAGGAATTGTGCTTCTATCCCACCTAGTTTTTGAGTTACACGACATTTTGTAACTCCAGAAAACGGCGCTTTACGCCGCTCACCGCGATCTAATTCTGACTGCTCATCTCCCTGTTTTCCAGGCACTGGCTCTCTTTGCCGGTGGCGCATTTGGTAATGACACGGGTCTGCAGCCCAAAGGTCGTGGGTTCAATTCCACCTTGGTCCACATGGTTTTTTTTCACTACAAATTTATACACTATCACAGACCTGTAATTTATATTGCTAATTTATTACAATTCTGCAAAGTTTTATGATGTTAGCAGTTTGTCTAATACGGACCTCAGATTCTTGTTAACGCTCCATGGCAGAAATACATACAAGTACACAGCCTGATGAAGCAGACAGAAGCAGTACCTCTGATTGCAGAAAGTATTACTACTCCATAATAGTATTTCTGTTAAATCAAAGTACTTCTACTACATCTTAGTACTTCTGCTCAATCATAGTATTTCTGCTAAATCATAGTATTTTTGCCAAATCATGGTTTTTGTGCCAAAACATAACATTTCTGTTAAGCTATAGTATTACTAATAAGTGGAGGAATTTCTGTCATGTTATAGTATATGTGCTGATTACAGTATATCTCCCAAATCATAGTATTTATCCCGAATCATAGTATTTTACAGTATTTCTGCTAAAAAGCGGAACTAGTACCTTTTAGCAGAAATTTCTGTCAAAAGATATTAGTTATGTTAAAACATAGTATTTCTGCTAAATCATAGTATTTGTGCCTATTCATAGTATTTGTACCCAATCATAGTATTTCTGCCATATCATCGTATTTGTGCCAAATCATGGTATATTTTTGCCAAATCATGGTATTTGTTTCAAATCATAGTATTCAAACCAAATCATAGTATTTGTACCAAAGTATCATATTTGTACAAAGTCATAGTATTTCTTCTAAATCCTAAATTATAGTATTTGGCGGTGTCCAAATTCATACACCTCCTGAGGACCCGGGCTTCGTGGTCTACGTGGGCTGGGTTCTCAGGAGGCCGGGTAGGCCGAAAGTGAGCGGCTCTGAAATTGGACGGTCTGGCCTTCAGATTTGCGTCACCAGCTGTCTCGTGGAGTTCAATAAACTTAGCCATCTGCTCCTTACTGTCTAAAAGTAACAGGACACTGGCGTAAATTCTTGATCATGTGACACTTCTGTTTAATCAGTTTTCTGTTTGTGACAGGTTATACAGGAACGTGGAGGCCACACACACTACAGAGTCTAATTTTGATGTGTTTTAAGGACATTACATCAAAGTTGGATCAGCTTGTAGTGTGTTTTTCCTCTTTAATTTTGAGTGTGACACCAAATCCAGACCTCCATGGGTTGGTAAATTTGATTTCTATTGATAATTTTTGTGTGATTTTGTTGTCAGCACATTAAACTACATAAAGAACCAAATGTTTAATAAGAATATTTCATTCATTCAAATCTGAGATGTCTTATTTTTGTTCTCTTTATTTTTTTGAGCAGTGTATATTGCATAGTTTATACACTATCTTCATTTTTCCTATTACTCCAGTCATTGTCAATTTCCCTAAGTTTTGTGATGCGTTAATCAGAATCATAATACTTTATTAATCCCGAAGGAAATTAGGGCTTTAGCCAGCACATTAGCTTATGTGCTGGCTGAAGCCTGTGTTTTTGTGTGTGTAGAAGCCACCCTTACACTAAATACTGGTAATTGATGCCAAGTTTTTTGTATTAACTGGGTTCTACGCTATGAAAACATTTTTTATACACATGTGATTTTTACTTTAACATGTAGTTTCAGAAAGTGTACCTGTTAAGGCTATAGTAAAAATAGTTTTCTTTTATACCCTCACTGAAGAGCGTTGTTGGAGACAGCCTCACCTTTACCTCACTGCAGCAGGGGTGAACGAGTGGGGGCAAGTCCCTTTCTCTCATAATTCATATTATTACAACCAATTTTTATTAGAACTGTACTGTACTGTACTGTATTTATTCTTATTTTATTTTATTTTATTTTATTCTAATTTTTGCTTCATAACTTTTGCACTGTCCACTTCCTGCTGTGACAAAACAAATTTCCCACGTGTGGGACTAATAAAGGTTATCTTATCTTATCTTATCTTAATAAATGAAATAAATGTAAAAAGAACATGTGAGTAGTTGCTGTTAAAAAGCCTCATGGCACTGAACCTCTGAGTCCTGCAGTGCAGTGAGGATGCTTAGGTGACTGTGTTTATTGTTCTGTATTTTAGAACTTGTTCCTCATCTTCTCTGCACAATGTCTGACTAACTCCACATCTTTGCAGACTGTCCTGCACTGTTTTTTAGGTTTGGTGAACTCTTTACCAGCCACTTGGAGTTGAACGGTGTCCAGAACACTGTTCTGATTCCTCCAGTCAGTTAAATAAATCTACCATAATGCATTACATTTTAACATAATGGCGTTATATTTTATTATTTATTCACCTTGCAGTCACTTTAATTTTAAAGCTGATAAATTTTAAAACTGTATATACTGTATATTCTGTATATTTATTATCTCCCTCTTATTGCCTGTTTATGTCCTGTCCTTACATTCAATATCATGCTGCTCTGTTGTATGTTAATTGCCCATTGGGGAACAATAATATCTTTCTGATTCTGATTCACTGATATCAATTTATGAATTTTAGTCATCATTTCAAATTCAAATAATACTGTTTGGAATTTTCATTCAACTTATAGAATTAAAGTTCTGTTAGTTTTTTTCTGTAGCAAATAAGTATTGTACATAAATAATTAAATTAACATACATTTTTTACGTTTTCAATGACCATTTGTGTAATGGCGGGATATCCCACTACCCGTGAACGCCTCTTGTTTCTTATGTCTCCGGCTCATTCTGCCCCTCCGCCCACTTTCTCCGACTGCCGCTGGTAAGCACTACTTCTCTTCTCTTCTCTGAAATGAAATGTCTATAGTCTGTTTGAGTGATTTCCTGAGTTATTGTTACTGACTTTTAAAGCCAGTTGAAGTATAAGTCACATTAAAGTAACACAATGGCTGCTTTTAAAGGAGTTATATAGAAGATAGTCCTGACAACCCAATGTTAACTCCTAGCGCTCCTAAAGTCCCAGTGTGAAATGAGGGTTCATTTGACTGTTTACTGCAGTTTATTGTGTTGTTTTTTTTGCCTTCATTTAGTGTGTTAGTATTTCTGAGTCTGTTACAGAAGGTGCAGTTAGTTCTCCTCTTCACAAATCACTCGGTTAAAACAGGCTTTAGGTTATAATGTTTTGTAACGAGCCGCCATTGATTAACTGCTGGAGTGGCAGGTTCGGCAACTTCAAAGGAGCCATTTTACCGCTTCTGACTGAAAAAGAGTCACGTGCCTGTGCCCATGTGTCTGTGTTGCAGGTTAATTAACGGAAGGGAGAGAGAATGAGGATAAAACACGTAGTTACTACAAGAATAATAAGAACTCTTAATAGGAAGGACACTTTAAATTTATAATAACTGTTTAACAAACACTTGTTTGTGCAGACCCGCTTTTAAATAAAACTTTAATTTGCAGCTCTGTTTGACTTCTCACTTTGTGGAAAATTAATGAAATAAAAATGAGCCCACCTTCAAATAAATAAACTGCAGCAGTGAGCTATTAATATTGTTAATGTGGTATGTAGATATTTGTTTTAAACACCAGCATATTAAAATATACTAAATGATACTGTGTGCAGTTGATAATACTTTTAGGTAGTAGAATTTCATTCCAGGCCACGTCAAATGAGCCTACAAATATATAATCCAAGCATTTATTTATGATTGTTTCTGCTTTGAAATTGTTTTGTTACCATTTGATAAAGTGTTCAGTGCTGGGTGTAGCAAGTAATTTCTTATGATATCAAATATGTTATTTAATAGCATCAAAGTATTAGAGCATTATGTCTGTGAAGGTTCTCAGTCATCCAGGTCATTGAAGTCTAAGGAGTTTGGAAAGGAAAGTGTCTGGACTTGTTTAAATTGCTTGAAGCTTTTCACCTGTCATATGAGAAGCTTCTTCAGTGAAGAAGTGAAGAACTTAACAGGGTTCGTACGGGTGCTTGAAATCATTGAAAATGCTTGAAATTTAATGTTGTCCTTTCAAGATTTGAAAAGGGCTTGAATTTTCAGTTGTGAGAGATTTGTGACGTTTACCGTGTTTGGAGTCTCAAGTTAGTGTGTTGTCTTGTGTAATTAGTGTGTAGGCTAGTCGTTGTTTTGTTTTGTGTGTCAGTTCTACTAGTGAACGTCACAGTCGCAGGTTTATCCCTGTGCTGTTCTCATCTGTGTTATAGTGGACACAAACTATTTTAGGGAGTTGCATAAATAATTTGTGTGCCTTCTTATTTGATGCAGAACACTTGGTCTGTTCTGTTTTGTAAATAGTTATGAAATGGTTATATGAAAAATGTCTGAGCCCTGGCTGAATTTTTAGGTGAATAGTACCATATAACTTTGTATGCAAAACTTGTGCATTTTTTTAAAAGTTACAATTTCTATTTGCATTTCAAGTTTTGAAAATGATTTGTTAAACATGCTTATGGTTTTTACAGTCAAAAATATCACTTTCTACTGGCATTTTAAAATTGGTCGGAATTTAGATAAAATTGTGCTGATACAGTATATCAAAATGAAAAATAACAGATTAAAAACTCTTTATCTTGCAAAAGGTGAAATATAGTCAAATAGGGCTAATTATACCCTGGACACCAGAGGGTTAAAGGCTAAAAGCAAAGTTGTCACAAAGTACTGTTTATATTTGTGTGTATTGCTGCAGCTTTTTTTGGCTATTAACTTGGTGCCTTTGGCTGAAATAATGGTAATATGAGGGGTTAATCCATATGGTCACAAAGAATAGCCACTTGTTTCTGTGCTACCAAAATTCCCCGGCTTTCACTCCAAATGTGTTTATGGTCAGCACCTACACATTAAACTACTTAAACATTATAAATGTCTTCAAGCTCACACTGAGGCCACCGAGACAGTACACACATTTGTGTATTTGTATATGAATATTTCAGACTTTAAGGCTGCCTGTTTATTTAAGGGAGATGAACAAAATACATTGGAATTGTACATAATAATATCATCAATGATAAATTCAATAGATTTTAAGTAGATGCTTGTGCATTCTTAAAGTCTTATATGTTGAATTTAACTATGTGATCTGTTCAAAGCCTCTCCCAGTCAGTGCTGTTCTCCATGCCTGTCTAACTGTGCATGATGTTATTAGCACAAACACTTTAAAGGTGATCATTTAGGACTTCAGAAATAATACAGACAGCAATGTAGCTAGCAACAAAACAGTTTAATTGGGAATTAACTT
This sequence comes from Pelmatolapia mariae, assembly GCF_036321145.2. Classification (NCBI taxonomy): domain Eukaryota; kingdom Metazoa; phylum Chordata; class Actinopteri; order Cichliformes; family Cichlidae; genus Pelmatolapia; species Pelmatolapia mariae. The sequence goes on from NC_086231.1 coordinate 36,353,710, forward strand.
ACAAAACAAACAACCAACAAACAAACAAACATCTCCTATTTCTTGTCACACAGGAAAGAAGCATCAATGTGCTTGAAAAGCTTGAAAAGGGACCTTGAAAGTGCTTAAAAAGTGCTTGAATTTGACCCTAAAAAAGGCGTATGAACCCGGACTTAAAGAACTTCAGACGCTTTTCTTTCCAAGCTCCTTGGACTATTAGGGTATAACATGACTAAGAAACTTGTGTGGCTTATTGCAGATAGATGAAATTACATTTAATGAACATGGCAACCTTTAATAAGGTGTAGAAAAATTTTGTTGTTTGTATTCCAGGTGTGGTAAACAAAGAAGTTTACTGAATCTTTTTGACTACAGAGAGTGATGCATTATTGATTCTGATGCTGATCTGAGTTATCTCATTCTGTATTTTTGTTCTTTGTCTTTCGTTAGACGGAGTGAAATAGAAGCTTGGTTTTGCCGTTTGCAGTAAGTAAACAATGATTGTAACTGAAGCAATATGGACCTTGGGGTTGTGTAACATGTTTACAATTTATATACAATTGTTTAGATTTTTGTGACATCTTGCCATTTGCTTATGGGCAAAAACACATAGGATTTATAATCTGTCGCAGCAAAGCCCCCACACAGGACCTCTGACTGTCCCTGAAAGTGTCCCTGAAGTTTAATAGCACATTTTTCTGATTTTAATATTTGATGGCTTATCAAATCATACATGTTTTAGGACAGTCAGTATAAGTGGTAGCTTAAACGCTTGAGCAATAAGAAAAAAACTAAGAACTAGAGTTGTGAGTGGGCAGTCTTTGGTATATTAAAGCCAGTGTGTTCTTTATTTACGCTATAAGTTAAATTAGTTTATTAATTATTTAGTGACTTTAGTAACCCCAACTTGCTCTCCGATGCATCCATCGGAGTGTGAATGTACTTAGAAAGCACTGAGTACAGATGAAGTGCTTGTGAGAATGGGTGTGATTGGGTGAATGTGGTATGTTGTATACAGTACTTTGAGTACTCCAGGAGAGTAGAAAAGAGTTATATAAGAATCAGTCCATTTACACTTTAATTCTAATTACAAAAATGGTGTGCCACTGTTGTTGCTGTAACATCTCAATATATACATGTATTTTGGGATTTACATATTCTGTCCAAACTAACTAAAATCTGATGAAGTTTTCTGTTGCTTCTGATTTAAATAATTACTTTGTATCTAATAGTTTTAACCTGAAGAGACTCAACAGTCTGAATCATTACACAATGATCTGATGTATTGTTTCCTTTCTTTAGACTGCTCATCTGATCATCTCAAGTCTGGTAAGTAAAGGTTTGTCTGAGGTACAGTGCTGGGAAGTCTTTCTTCCTCGCAGATTTCGTTTGTTTGTATTTTTTTGTCACGTTTAAATGTTTCAAATCATCTAACAAAGATAACCTGGATAAATACAAAAAGCAGTTTTACAGTGATGATTTTACTTATGAAGCACAGAAATGCAAACCAGAACATCCTGGTATAATGTAAAAAACAGTTGTTCTCTAATACCCACATGTGGAAGCCCTGATAGCAACAACTACCATCAAATATTTACAGTAACTAGTAATGATTGATTTACATCACTGGGGGGATTTTGGAACACTCTACTTTCAGGATTGTTTTTAATTAAGGTCCAATATAGGGTTTCAGGCCATGCCAAGTATCTCAATTTCATTGAAGTCCAGAATCTGATTAGTCTACACCAAGAGTTTTGTTTCATTCACAGTTCCTTGCATTTTTTGGATCAATTTATCCATTTCTTGCTGTGAATCCTGAGTGTGATTAAACTGAAGCTCAGGACCTGATGGCATGATTCAGGTCCTGAAGTAGTAAAGGAACTCTGGACCATCACAGTAACAGCACCAAGTTTGACTTTAATGCTGTTGTTTTTCTGAAATGTTTCTCTCACTATAAGAGGCTCAGTTTAGTGCAGTGAGTCAGCACAGCTCTTGGTGATCATCAAGATGTTTTTAGGCAAATGTGAGAAAAGATTTGTGTTCTTTTTGGGCAATGAATCAATAAATTTGAGTTGAGTGGATGTAAAGTTAATGTAGAGCAGGGAGACTGAAACTGACTGCTGTAATGTCAGTGTGTAGGTTTATTTGGACCATGTAATATTTACAGCAACTGTTGCAGCACATCTTGGTTTAAGTCAATAGACTCTGTTTTTATTGTGTTAACAGAATGCAGAATGCAGAATGTCCTTATAACAGTTCAACCACCATTGAATATTGCATCTGTACTGTATATTTTAGGATTATAAGGCATAAGGGCAATGAATGGGTCTGTTTTAAGCACAAGGGACATTAAGCCAAACAAAACAGTCAGATAAGTCAAGCTTTGTTCAACTCATTTACAAGAACTCGCAACATTGTTCAGTAACACATAAAATATAGAACAATACACTCACTTTTTCTGTTTTTTCCTCTTTCACAAATTCTCCATGGGTTGATCAGTTTGAAATCTGCTTCACAAGTATGTCTCTTAACTGGTGCCAGGTCCTTATGCACACACACAGCGTCCTATTACGTTGAAGTACAGTGCGAATTACACCACGAGGCTCCTGACTACAGTACCGACAATCCATTAAGTGGGTGCGGCTTTGTAGCTTACCAAAGTCGTACTAAAACATTTTGAGAGATTTTTCAGCGCCGTGTCCCACATAGAATTGGTTTGAAGTCAGTAAGCACAGCCAGAATGAATACATAAGACGCACTGTCTATTTTTGAGAACATTAAAGATTTTAAGTGTGCCTTATTGTCTGAAAAATACAGTAAAGCCAGGTTTATTGGAAATATGTCTAATTCCAGTCCCTCTTTGTCTTACAGGTGACCTGCTACAGAAGCTCTCTCCCTCTATCATTAACAAGCAATTCAGTCTGTCCTATCACTCTCCCCACTCTATCTATTTTGACAAGACGTTCTATCTTGCTTCACTCTATCCCACAAGCTCTATCTAAGTTATCAAAAATCACGTTTTTGACTGGAATCAAATTTTGACTGGAATCAAGTTTTGACTGGAATAATCAAGTTTTGACATGGCCCCATTTTTGGGAAATTGAAGTTACCAGTACTTCATCGATCTGTTACAGAATTCTGAGAGGTCTCTGCTCTCACTGCTCCTTCTTTCCTATCGTTAAACTCTCTCACATCCAGTCTTTTTGCTGGAAATTACAAGTAGAAAGTTGAAAGCATAGTTGTAGAATTACAGTACAGTAGAACTTACAGTAGAAACTTCTTACACAGCCCTCCATTTGTCATTTTAATTTTGCATTAAACTTTGGAATTAACACTGATAGTTTGGCTTACTTTGATAAATTATATAAAATATCACCTTTTTAAAGGTTTATTTCTAATAAGAGAATCTGGTTATTTTGTAATACATACATTCAGACCGCTATATTCACATAAATAATAAATTAGATCCAAATACATTTTGCTAGTCTGTTTAATTGGCTATAACATTTGACTGCAAGTTTATACTATTATTATTTAAGGACAAACCCATTTGTCACTCAGTGTAAGTATTCAGTTAGTATCATCGAGAAGCTGCCTGAGGACCAGAGTTCCTGTTTCCTGACTGCTGCAGAACATCCAGCTGAAGAATCCTCATCGCCTGTCATCTGATCACCACACCACCACAGCTCCATATATTTGATTTAAATTTTAAATTTTAGAGCTAAGATTTTTATTATAGCCTGTTGATTTTTGAGATTTATTCGGCATATCTCTTTACAGAAGTTCTAATTATTTACCAGTCTGGTTAAAAAAAATATAAGAAGAAAAATTGTGTAATTTCTGAAAAGGCTACAATAAAACGGACCAAAGTGTTTCCAGAGAACTTTGAATATCTTTTATTTTGAGTTTGGAGTACAAATCAGATTTTTACATATATTTATATATTCATAAGAACATTTTAACATAGTATAATTGTACATTTCTCAGATTTAATAGTAACTTAAAGAGTTATACGTTTTTCTGTGTTTCAAGGTTGAGTTTTGTTTACATTTGTGTATAAACACATATAAGCTCCAGGTTATACTTCAACAAAATGCCAAGAAAAGGTCAAAGGTCGCAGTCCCAGAAGCTTAGACGTCAAAAGGAGAAAGAACAGGTAAATGTTTCTCAGAGCAGTGAGCAGGTAAAGGTGTCTGTCACAACTATTCCCAGTACAGAAGTGCAGAGCAGCGTTCAGACAACCACTGTGTCGTATGCAGATGTGGTAAAGAGAGGTGTTCCCTCAGTGTCTGTCCCAAAACCTAAAGTTACGCAGGTAAACCATATTGAACACCAGGTAACTGTACAAACACAGCATGATGGACTAACTCCAGGACCGTCTCATGTACAGGTTACAAACAGTGAAAGTCGTCCACGAGTGAGTAGCATCTGTGCGTCCCGAAGCCAGGCCTCTCCTAAGTATGGAAAGTACCGGAATCAGCAATGCATGGCTAACAGTTTGGTTTTCCTGTCATTCTTACATGAGGATGAATTCATTACCAGAGCAGATCTTAACCGTGTGTTGGACAAAGGCCATGCCGTATATTCAGATGCCAGAAAGAGGTTTGTGAACAGTGTGTTTCTAGCCTGCAATGAGCTTCCCACAGTGGTCACCAGCCGCAGACACGAGTATCAAGTGGACATGTCTCAGTTTGCTCGTTACGGCACATTTGATGGTACAGATCATTTTCCGAGCCTTGAACAGGGACTACAGTGTTTGGTTTCAGCGGTTCGCTATGCTTTGCTAGTCATGGGAGGAAACGTCATTGCAGTTTGCAGGCTGACTTCTGGTGAATATGCATATTTTGACCCTCACCCACGTAAGTCAACAGGAATGCCATTGTTGCTAGGTGTAAGTGGTGGAACTGCAGTTATGTTAAAATTCACACGTCTTAACGACATGATTGACAGGATCAAACGCATATACAGAATGTTTAGCATTGCCTCATCCTGCACTTATGAGCTACAGCCTGTCGAGTTTCACAGTGGAAACGCTGCTGACCAAAGAGATGCTAATCAACTCACCGAATACAGAAAAACTGCTTCAAGTGTTCTAGCTTTAAATGAACCTGTTCATGAATTAAACTCCCAAACATCCACTGAGCAGAGACAGAAAACTGTGACCAGCACTATAACCACTGATGTGAAGTCATCCAGAGTGGATTATTCAGACGAGAAGACTGCTACTGAAAACAACCACAATACTTCTGATTATTTACAAAAAGAAACATCTGTATCTTCTGTGAGAGAAACTCAGGTAACATCAGATTCTGTTCCTCAGAATGATCCAAACACTGCCTCCTGTTCAACTAAGATAGCAGAGCAACTCTCACATAAACTTTTAAAATGTAATAAACAGAAAAGGAAAAAAATGAGGAGAAGATTATTGGCCCTAGAAAAACTACCACAAAGGAAGGAAAATCAGAAAAAGAAAGAAAGACAGATGTACACTTTTGATGAAAGCTTTAAGGCAAAGAAAAAAAATTCCAGTAGAAAGTCTAATGATCCTGATCACAGACAAAAGAAGAGTGTGTACAAAAATAATCTGTATAAAATAAATGCTACATATAGAGAGAAACAGAGAGAACATTTGAGAAGAATCTATAGAGAAAGTGCTAAAATTAGACACAAAAAAAGAGAACGTGTCATAAGGATGTATAAAGACAATCCTATATTCAGAGAAAAGCAGAAGGAACGTATGAGAAAAACATATAGAGAATCTTATAGACAATCTCCTATATTCAGACAACAGCAGAAAGATCGTGAAATGAGAACTTACAGGACTTGCACTGAATTCAGAGAGAAACATAAAGCTTACATGCGGTCATATGTTTCTAAACTCTATAAAGAAAGTGAAGAATTTAGACAGAAAAAACGATCTTACATCACGAAACGTTATGGAGAAGAGAGACAATTTCAGCACCAACACAAGGACAATATGAGAGAACGAATGAGAGTAAAATATTGGAAGTGTTTTTCTTTTAGACAGATGCATAATATCAGATGTGCAATGAACATAAAAAGAAAATATCGTCAGATGCATCGGCCAGCTGAAAGTTTACAGTCTCATCCAGATAACAGTTTAATGAATGAGGCCATATCTTGTTTCAGATCAAACATTAAGTCAGCACCATCTTATGTTTGTACTGTTTGTCTAAAAGCTTCTTTTCCTAATCAGGTGAAAATCTGCAAAAGAAACAATTACTCAAAACACCAAACTGTAGCTCAACAGTGTCTAACTGGTAAATTTGTTCATATGTGTGATGAAGCATGTAATGATCACTGCAGCTTTCCAGTTGAGAGAAAAAAGGAGTATATCTGTCACACGTGTCACAGTTCCCTCAAAAGTGGACGCATGCCAAGGCTTGCTGCTGTCAATGGTTTAGAACTGCAGGATATTCCAGCTGAACTGTGTGATCTCAACATTCTGGAGAGACATCTGATTGCCAAATGCATACCATTTGCTAAGATTATTCCTCTTCCAAAGGGCAGACAAAGACTCATACGTGGTAATGTGGTGTGTGTACCATCTGAGGTCCAACAAACAGTTGACTCTTTACCTCGGCTCAGAAACCAATCACAGATAATGAGGATCAAGCTGAAAAGACGACTGTGCTACAAAGGCCATCAGCTGTTCCAGACTGTCACCTGGTCTAAACTGATCCAAGCCCTGCGTAAACTCAAACAGATTCATCCACAGTACACAGATATTGTTATCAGAGACGATGCATTGCTTTGTGATCCAACGTTACCTGATGATGACAGCAGTGATGAAGCCAGCATGGCAAGTGATGATTATAATGAAGCAGATTTAATGGAAATTGACAACTATGAAAAAGATGCCCTTTTGTGTGAAACTGAGTCTGAAAGTGAACAAGATATTAATATGGTATCCTGTGATGAACAACCAGAGGAACAAAATCCTGAGGAACCAGAAAGTGATTTGAACAATGGAGGTTTTGCTCTAGAAAGTTGTCTGCAGCCTGTAGACATTTCAGAAGAGATTCTCTGTTTCACTGATAACACATATTGTGTGGCGCCTGCAGAAAGAAACAATCCTGTTAGCTTCTTCAGAACTCCTCATTTGGAAGCCATGGCATTTCCTGTGCAGTTTCCTACTGGTCAGAATACACTGGATGAAAAGAGACGCCTTAAACTCACACCAAGTGCTTACTTCAAGTCAAGGCTTTTCAACATTGATGCAAGATTTGCTAAAGATACAAATTATCTATTTTTCTCACAGTTTGTCACTGAAATACACTTGGCCAATTCCAGCATGACAATACAGCTAAGGAAAGGTAAAACTATGACCAAAGATGGACGCAAAATCACATCAGGAATGTTACAAAGTAAGACAGAAGTAGAGAAGCTGGTAAGAAATAAAGATGCAATCAGATTTATGCAGCCACTCAGAGGAACTCCAGCTTACTGGCAGAAAACTACCAAAGATCTATTCAGTATGCTTCGTCAAATAGGAACACCTCAGTTCTTTGTCACTTTCTCTGCTGCTGAGATGAGATGGCCTGAAGTGATTCAAGCAATAAAGAGACAGCAAGGTGAAGAGGTTGATTTTGAAGCCCTGGACTGGTCAGAAAAGTGTGAAATTCTAAGATCAAATCCAGTAACCACCATGCGAATGTTTGATAAGCGTGTTGAGGCTTTGTTCAGAGATTTGCTTTTTTCTCCTGCACAGCCCCTTGGTGAAATCATTGATTACTTTTACAGAGTTGAGTTCCAGCACAGAGGTAGTCCGCATATACACATGTTGCTGTGGATTCGAGAAAAGGTAGAAGTAGATGTGGATGATGACCAAACTGTCTGTGACTTTGTGGACAGATACATCTCAGCTCAACTCCCTGATCCAGAAAAACAACCTGAACTGCACAAAAAAGTCACTGAACTACAAAAGCACAGCAAAAACCACACAAAAACATGCTTTAAGAGTGTGAACTCTGGTTGTAGATTTGGGTTTCCAAAACCACCATCCACAAGAACAATGATTGTGAGACAGGATGAGGATTCAGACACTGAAGCTGCAAAAGCCAAACTCAGACCTTTGTTGAACCTGCTGAAGGAACCTGAAGCTGCTTCCCTCACCATAGAGCAGATTCTGTCACGATGCAACTTGACAATGAATGAGTATGAACAATGCCTCCAAGACATAAACAAGAAAACAGCTCTCATTCTGAAACGTGACCCAAAGGACTGTTGGATCAACAATTACAACCCACACCTGCTTGAAGCCTGGAACTCTAATTTAGATGTCTCGTTCATATTGAATGCCTATTCTTGTATAGAATACCTCTGTAAATATATAACGAAGAAAGAATCTGGCCTCTCTGAATACCTGAAGACAGTTATTGACAACTCTGATAAGAACACGGTCAATGAATGTGATGAAATGAGAGCTGTGATGCAGGCTTACTCAAAAAAGAGAGAAATCAGCGCACAGGAGTGTGTGACTCGAGTCTGTGGCCTAAAAATGAAAAAATGTTCCCGCAGTGTTGTATTTGTCCCAACCGATGATAACCCAGTAAAAATGAGTCGCCCAATGAGCTACCTGGAAAGCACAACACACGACAGTTGTAATATTTGGATGACAAGTTTGAGTGATAAATACAAATGCAGACCTGAGACACCAGAATATGAGGAAATGTCACTGGCTGATTTTGCTGCCTTGTGCCGGTTGGTGAGTGGTCCAAATGAAGGAAAAGATGTGCTTCCTCTTCTAAACCAGCTTGGATTTGTACAAACGCGAAAGAATGATAAACCAGCTATAATCAGGTATTACCACTGTTCACAGGAAAAAGATCCTGAGCAATATTATGGACGACTGTTGAGACTTTACCTTCCACACAGATCAGAGCAGGAACTGAAACCACAAGGGTTCCAAACCTATCAGTCCTTCTACAACTCAGGTTTTGTACGACTTCCATGTTCAGACTACAGTGAGTCTGTGAAAAGGGTTGTAAAGAGAAATAAAGACAAGTATGAGAAGAACTCTGAGGATATTGAGAGTGCACTGGAAGAATTTGAACAAAATAGGGATGTTGTGATTGATGAATGGTGTAATCTTGCCCCTGAATCTGAAGTTGTGAGGTTGCAATGTGATGAGAATCTTCCTGAGAGACATTCTGATGATGAGAACGAACAGGAGAATGTCCCCGACTACAGTCGTCAGTCTGGTGCTGTAACAGAGATCAGAGCCATCAGAGAACAACCTGCAGTAGATCCAGCTGTGGTACGTGTAATGTATCAGAATCTGAACCAGAAGCAGGCCTGCGTGTTCTATGCCATAAGAGACTGGTGTATTCAGCGAGTTTGTGGTTTGAACCCAAATCCATTTTTCTTGTATGTCAACGGTGGTGCAGGAACTGGAAAGTCACATCTGATTAAATGTATTCACTCTGAAGCATCAAAGATCCTGAGCAGACTGCCTTCTAATGCAGAAGAAGCTGACATATCAAATCCAACTGTTTTACTGACGTCATTTACCGGGACAGCAGCTTTTTCTATCAGTGGCTCTACATTACATTCTCTACTGAAACTACCCAGGAGTCTGAATCCACCCATTCAAGGACTTGGTAATCAACTGGATGAAGTCAGATCTGAGCTTATGAATGCTGAAATTATTGTTATTGATGAGATTTCAATGGTTTCAAAACCCCTTTTTGCTTATGTGGATGCAAGACTGAAACAAATCAAAGGCACTCAGAGACCTTTTGGTGGAATGTCAGTTTTAGCTGTTGGAGATTTTTACCAGCTGCCACCAGTGCGACAGTCTAAACCTCTCTGTGTTTATGATCCAGAACAGATTGACCTATGGCAGGAACATTTTCAGATGATCACTCTAACCGAGATCATGCGTCAGAAAGATGATGTGGCCTTTGCAGAGATGCTGAACAGGATTAGAGTCAAAGAAAAGACAGATGAGCTTTCTCAGTGCGACAGAGATTTGTTGTCACAGGCTGTGACTGCACCAGAAGAATGTCCAATCGAGGTCTTACACATTTATGCCACCAACAAGAATGTTGAATCCCACAACACAGATACGCTCAAGAAGCTTCATTCAAACATTATAATCATCAATGCAGACGATTTCCAGAAGGATAAACGTACAGGCAGAATGGAACGAAGAGACAAACCATTTACAGGTGGGAGAAATGATTTACCTGACACCCTGAATGTTGCTGAAGGAGCTCGAGTGATGCTGACCAGAAACCTGGACACACTAAACGGTTTGGTCAACGGTGCTTTTGGTATACTGATAAAGGTGGTGAGATCTGAAAATGATGGACACATAATTAAACTGGGCCTCAGAATGGACAACCGTCAGTCTGTGAGAAACAACCGCAGTGCTAATGCAGCATCTGATGATCTGGTTTATATTGAGAGAGCAGAGGAGAGTCTGAAGTTTAAAGGGGCGGTACGCAGACAGTTTCCTGTAAAGCTAGCATTCGCCTGCACAATTCACAAAACCCAGGGTCTTACAACACAGACAGCTGTAGTTTCAATGAAGAACATTTTTGAACCAGGTATGGCTTATGTTGCTCTCAGCAGGGTGACGTCTCTCAGTGGACTCTATTTACAGGACTTGGATGAGAAAAAGATTTACACCAATCCCGAGGTAACTGCAGCGCTCCAAACCATGAGACAAGCCAGCGTTGAGGAAATGATGCCTCTTCTTCAGGTCAGAGAAACAGCCAGCAGACCTGACACTCTTACACTGATCCATCACAATACGGAGGGTTTGCCATCTCACATCAGTGACATCAAGAGTCATCATGAAATGTGTTTAGCAGATGTTTTGTGTCTCACAGAGTCTCACCTCCAAGGCTCCTTTGTTGCAGACAGTCTTCATTTGGACGGCTACACCATGTTCAAACGCAACAGACATGTGTCCTACACAAACTTTCCTCACATGGCCAGCAGAAGTGGTGGTGGAGTTGTTGTGTATTTGAGGAATCATTTTCAGGTTCAGGTAAAACAGTATCTGCATAATGTCACTGATCTTGAGTTCTTAGTGTTAAAGGTTCAGGCTCCATTCCCTGCGCTCATTGCTGTTGTGTACAGACCTCCAGACTACAGTTTGATACCATTCATGCAAAACCTGGTAAGTCTTTTAGATTCACTTGAAATAATGGACTGTCACCCAATAATTGTGTGTGGAGATTTTAATGAGAACCAGTTACAGAGTGGAAGAAAACAGATTCTGGAGCAGTTTCAGTCGAGAGGGTATTCACAGCTGATCACTTCTGCCACTACAGACAAGAACACCCTGCTTGACCTCATTTTTATTTCTCAGCCACAGCAAAGTCTCCATTCAGGTGTCCTGAGGACATATTACAGTTACCACAACCCTGTGTTTTGTGTCCTGTCCTCCAGCCAATCATGAAGTCGTCTGGTAAGTTTTGAAACAATTACAGATCATGTTTTTTACAGAGTTTATTGTTTGTAGGATTTTTTTGTTGATAATGGAAGGCTTCCCAAAAATTGGCTTCCCTGCTCTGTCTGTAAGAAGACCATCCTTCAATTTATCAAACCTTTCTCATTGCAATGTTATTAATCATTTCACCAAATCATGGCTTTACTTCATGCAGAGCCGGGAGATCTGCCTTCTGTTATCATGCACCTCAGATCTGAAATATGCTGCAAAAAGTATTAAACGGACGTCATTTATTTTTTATTCTCATGTTTTAAATGACTAAATCTACTATTTTAAATGCATTTTTTCATGGATGTTAATTGTCATCTCCTTTTTGATAATTTTTTTACTGTGACATATGTATCTTAACAAAAGAGATCTTCCCCTCCAAGGGCTTTCAAATATGAAATAGTAAATAAACAAATCCCAGATAAATGCAGGTATTTATTATGGGTCACATTAAAAAAATTACAGACAATTATATTTTCTTGATTATAGTAGATTTTGTAGAATCAAACGTTTTGGGGATGAATGAGTTTTTGCTTATCATATAGTTATATCATTATAGTTAAAAAATGTCAAAAGTTTTAAACTATCTTTAGGCTACCAGAGATGTCTATAATGATACATTATGTAGAGAAAAAACATTTTTACAGCTTACAGAATTTGTATAAAAACTGATTTAGAAGTAAATGGAAAGTTTCTGCATCCATTTTCTGACTTGGCCTTTATCCGGGTGGGTTTGGGTTTGGGTGGATAAAGGCCAAGTCAGAATTTTCTGAGCAGCTGCAAAAAGACATCAGAAAGTGTGGGCTTTAGGTGTAGCCCACACTTTCTGATGCACTAATTAAATTTAGTAACTGACACCCCATACAAGCATTACATAGACACTTGGGGGCTGAGCTGGGTGGGTGGGGAGGGTGGGTGGTGTTACAAGCACTTTATGTTTTGTAGGTTTATTTTTTCAGACAGGGCACACACAGTCCTGTTTCCTTTGTGGCAAAACCTTCAAACGTCACCATCATCAGCTGAAACAACAACATCTTAACACCATCTTCATGAACTGCTGAGCCAAACCTGATCCATCAGTGCTGGACTGCACAGATAACTACATGCCACACAGAGACTGCTGTTTTATGAACTGCCATACCAGTGTGTCTTCAATGGAGAAGATGACACACACATCACCTGACCTCCTGCCTGATCTGGAGACCATCATCATGCTGCCACACTACACACCTCTGAGACCATCAATGATGACTGATACTGAGGAAACTGTATTTCCTGTCAGAGATGCTCAGTGATCCTCAGAGCAGAGAGAGGTACGATTCTTTATCTTTGATAAAAAAAAATGTCAGTGCTTTTAATTCAATTAATTAATTTAAATCCTATTTATTGCATAAATAATTCCATACTGAAATGATTATACTTGTTGACACTTTTTGAGTTTTAATTGACATTATGGATTACAAATCTATGCTTTTTCTACTCTGTCTCTCTGTGCAGGTATTGCTGTCTTCTGAGTTCTTCAGTGTCCCAACTGAGACATTCAAACCTCATCACAGAGCTCCTTTCTTTCCTCACCATCATGTGAGTGTGAGATTCCTCTGGAGTCTGGTGGCCTGCAGCACCTATAAGGTATTTCAATATTGTTCATTTTATAACTTATTTGTAGTTTTTAGGCCTTAACACAAATAAAATGTTCCCTTTTCTGTATTTTTTAGAACAAGCTCGTCCTGTGTGCCTGCATTCCAGCTTCTTAGACTCTACGCAAGTGGACAGAGTATCAGTGTTTGACCACTCTTACAGACACCGACTTCTGTCAACTCACTGCTACTGATCAGGCACCTGACTCCAGGAAGACAGAGGGTTGCAAGCCTGTCACCGTTTCCAGTGTGGCTTTGTATTCTTGGGGTAGCGTCAGATTTTTCCCACAAATATTCAAAGGTAACACTTATTTTAAGCTTAGTTATTAAATCAAAAGTCTTCCCTTGTGTTAATTACATTTTATTTGTTTTTGTTTTCTTTTAGATTTATATGCAGTGATCGGATGTGGTGGAGCGTTGTTAACTGTGTGGAAAACATCTGTTTGTGATGCTATTTACAATGAGGCTGTAAGGTGACGGTTTCCATGTAATTTCAATACTTTTACGAAGCAAAAACATGTTTTTAATTAACATATTTTTTCAGTTTTGTCTTTTGGACTTATGGTTAACATTCCTCTGTGACAGCAAATACTAAACTAGTCCCAGTGACCAGCATATCATTGGTCGAGGGTAAAAAGGACCACAATGAATTTTTGACTGTGTTTGTGTCACCAGATTTAACAAACAATATCAGACATATGAAACTGAACTCTGGATTAATGTGCAGATATATTGTTTTTTGTGGGGGGGGGGGGTTGTTTTTGTTTTTTGTTATTTTGTAGAACAAACCCAATCTATTTACCCAAACCATATAACTTGGTTTGGGTAAATAGTGGATTAATATATCTAAGTCTATAAGTATAGCAAGCTGAATTCATACAAACACACAGCTCTAAATCTTGAATTGTAGCATGTACAAAAATGATCATGTGATTATTATGGACATTTAAATAACTATATCTATTGAACCATTACACGTATTCTTTATAGAAATTACACAATCTCAAAATGTGAAAAAGTGTTTAAGAGAAAAGATAATGTGTGTTTGTATGAATCTTGCCTTAGTATGGGGTGTCAGTAACTACATTAGTATAGAGTAGGTCTAACTTTAGCTGACTTGAGTTTTGATCAGAGTAGAACCATAACATTCATGCTAATGGTTCTACTGTTTACAGTTACTTTATGATGAATTTCACCCTGATCACAGCACTATGTGAAAAGCTGTTAGAGGTAAAGTTAACCCAATTAATACCTCATCATAAGTCACTCTCAGTGGTTATTTTTAACTGTAATTTATTCTACAACAATGTTCTTTATTTGATCCCTGTTTCTTTAAATATGTGCATCGATTGGTCAGCTGTGTGACTCGACACCTGAAATATATCACAATGTCGACTTCATTTCGACAGTATTTTGTAGTTTGGTACCATATTTATCATCAAATCAGGAAGCAGTAAACTAATTGAAAAAAAGAAGCTTTTGAAAATTTTAATGTGGCATTGGAATATGCTGTTTATCCTTGCCAAATGGTATGTGCACAAAACTCCAGCAAATGAGAGGATATATTTTTGTCTCTCACTTGCTGTTTATATATGTATATATTTTTGCAGTTAATAGCCTATCATGTGTCTGCGCATCTTAGGGCCATAAACATAAACATGGAAAACAAGGATATGTTCACAATTCCAACATATGCTTCACTTGTTTGTATATTTAGATTCATTTGATTTGCATTTTCTATTAATATTTTTCTGTTTGTCCCAAATGGGATTTTTATTTCTGTATGCCATTATTGTAATCATTGGAAACAACTGAGTAAATATTTTGTATCGTATGTTTCTAAAAAATATTTAAATGTTCTACTTTTCTACTACTGGTTTTCTATTTTCTAAACTTTCTGCCACTCTTTGGCATTTCAATAACATTATTTTTGAGTGTTTTTATCTCTGACTGCAGCATCTTGTGCATTTATTACCTAACTGTTTTTGTGTGGTTTTCTTTGTTGTTTGTTTGTTTGTTTTTTGTTGCCATTTTTACATTTCACCCGCTGTGTAAACTCTGCAATTTTACCTTGTTTTTGGTCCACATCAGTTTATCTGCTGGCTGTTTTTTTTTTTTCCTTTTCTGTTTCTGGTCATTTTTCACAGTTAAATGAGTGACTTCGAGGTTAATTCTGCGTTTTCAGCTGTTATCTGTTGACAGTTTTGCCTAATTATTACATTTCTGCAAAATTAGAGCAGTTCTGGTAAGTTGTAATATTTCTGTGAAGTTATGTTATTCCAAAATGTTACATTTCTGCTAATTTGTAGCTTCTGGTAAACTACAATGTTTCTGCTGAATTGTTATGTTTCTTCTAAGTTATTGCATTTCTGCTAAATTATTACATTTTTGTTAACTCGATGTTGTTCTGCAAAGTTATTAAAATTTCAACAACTTTTTAAACACTGACTTTGATTTCTTCAGCTTCTTCAGCTATTTTCAACTATTTTCAGCAAACATGCGTTGTTATGGTTGCTATGCAATTAACTCAGAGTGGACAGTGGAAGTTTGTGAATTTTCTGTTCAAGTCCGAACAAGTTCTTGCTACTCGCTCAATTCTCACTCAACCCCCATAAATTATACATCAAAACGTAGGTATTTTTGCTGGCTTTCATTGTTATCATTGTTGTTGGAGTTACAGATGTTTTGCAGCGATCATAATTTTCAGCTTTTTCACCTGTTTTCAGTGGAATTTTCATTTTTTTCGCCTGTTTTAAGCGGAATTTTCAGATTTTTCACCTGTTTTCAGCGGAATGTCTGTTCTGTTCTGAACAAAGTTCAACTTATTGAAGTGTTTTCAGTAAAATTTAAACTTTTGCACCTCCTTCACTTACCTGAAAATCAGTTTGGCTCAGTAAAGTGAGCAGGATTTCTCAGAAGGAAAGGCCCGGGTTCAAATCCCACTTATGGCAAAAAACGCTTTAGTGAAAGCTTTTATTTTTCAACACAAATTTGAGCTTCTTCACCTCTTCTCAGCAGAATTTTCAGTTTTTCACCTCTTTTCTGCACAAAATTCAGATTCTTCAGCTGTTTTCAGCATAAACTTCAGCTTCTTTAGCTCTTGTTGTGTGGATGCCCTAAAAGGGCTTCCACACTATTGAGTTCCTGTTTCTCTTTATTTTTTATACTTTATTGTGTGGATGCTGGAGGCATCCACACTATTGAGTTCCTGTTTCTCTTTATTGTGTGGATGCCCTGAAAGGGCTTCCAGACTATTGAGTTCCTGTTTCTCTTTAAACTTTATTCTTCAAGTTGCTCCCCCGTTTTTTTGCCGCTTAACTACTCCCTCAGTTTTCAGCTGATTTTTTCCGTTCAAACTTTAAACTGTTCTGCTATTTCTGCTCTTTCCGGCTATATCTTTTGGTGTTTATTACTATTATACTTTTTAAAATATTACACTTTTTTTGTCCCATTGAAATGAATGGAAAACTTCCACAATTCTGCTGAAACTAGCTTGTTTTTGAAACTTAACTACTTCCTCATACTTTCACCTAGAAACTCCATTCAAACTGTAAAACGTTCTCAAATTATAGGGCTATGCCTGTGTGATTCAGCTTCTTTATATCTTTTACCGTTTTAATTTAGTGCCTCTTTAAGTTTTCAGTTGCAGCTTTGTGATTTTTCAGAAAATACATGCGTTGCTATGGTTGCTATGCAATTAACTCAGAGTGAGCGCTGGTCTGTTCTGAATTTTCTCTTCATGTCTGAATAACTTCTTGCTACTCGCTCAATTTCCACTCAACCCCCACAAATTATTCATCAAAACGTAGGTATTTTTGCTGGCTTTCAGACAATGTCACTATCTTTATTGTGAGATTTACCGTTTCTTCGCAATTTGCCTCGAAGTGACACATGGTCTGGTTACTCCCCATTCAAAGTCTATGGGGAGGTTTTGAAATTCAGAGCTGAAATTCTGTAACGGGAGGCATTTTCAAATCGTCATATCTCTTAAACAAAACAAAGTTAGGACATGAGGCTTGTGCCAATATATCTTCAGACACTGCTGACACTCACAGTGGAAGCAGTTTTTACAATTATCTTACCGTTGAGCCATAAATTACGTTTGTTTGAGGGGTGGAAATCTGTCCTCCTCTCAGTTTTCACACTCTGAAAATGAAGCCGTTTCTTCTCTCGTCATATCTCCGCGACGGAGGGACAAAGAGCAATGAAAATCACAGTCAAAGTACGCCAAAGTGCGCTGATTCCCCCAGTACAAGAATTATGCTGCTAGCCCTCCTAGTTTTTAAGTTACACGACGTTTTGTAACTCCAAAAAACGGCGCTTTTCGCCTCTCACCGCGATCTATTTCTGATTGCTGATGTCTTTGTTTTTCAGCCGCCCGCCCCCTTCCCAGGTGGCGCAATCAGTGATGACACGGCTCTGCAGCTCAAAGGTCGTGGGTTCAATCCCACCTTGGTCAACATTTTATTTTCACTACAAATTTATACACTATCACAGACCTGTAATTTATATTGCTAATTTTTTTCACTACAAATGAGTAGTGCAAAAACATACTATGTCTGCAACATCACAGTATATCTGTTATGTTATAGTATTACTACTAAATCACAGTATTTCTGCCAATTCAAGGAGGCTGACTGTTACTAAGTGCATCAGTGTACATAGGTCATCTCTTGTGTTGGAGTGCCCTTTTGTGGCGCCTTTTGGGTAGTGCCTTAGTAAACGTGAACACTGCAAAGAAGTGGTATCAGACTGGTTTGTAGTGGAGGAATTTGTTGCCAGTTTCTTTCATCTTTAATCCGTATTCATGTTGTAATGTAGTAACTTTTGTGGCACAAATACCACAATATGGCAGAAATACTATGTTTTGGCACAAATACTTTGATTTGGTATACGTTAGCTTCTTCACCCCTTTTCAGCAAAATTTTCAATTTTTTCACCCCTTTTCAGCACAAATTCCAGCTTTTTTGGCGGTTTTCAGAAAAAAAAACTCTTTTCAGCAGAAACTCTGCTGATTCACCTCTTTTCTGCAAAATTTTCAGCCTTTTCACCTCTTATCAGCACAATTCTCAGCCGCTTCTGCTCATTTCAGCAAAATTGTCAGTCTCTCCACCTCTTCTTTGTGAGAATGAGTTTAGCTCAGTGAGATGAATAGCTACCTTGAGACCAGGAGGGCCAGGTTTGAATCCTGCTCAGGGCGACATGGTTTTTTTTCACCACCATACCACTTTTTGCAACTTTTCATCTTTTTCAGCTTTTCAGCAGACAGCTTCAGCGTTAAGGCATCCACACAGCATTTTCGCAGGAAATGCAAATTTTTCTAGTTCTTTTTCAAGTTGCTTCCGTACACTTTTTGGCCTTTAACTACTCCCTCAGTTTTCAGCCGATTTTCTCCGTTCAAAGTCTATACTGTTCTGCTCTTTCTGCTTATGGGTGCTATGACTTTTGGTGTTTATTACTATTATACTTTTTAAAATATTACACTTTTTTCCTTTAATTTGTCCCATTGAAATGAATGGAAAACTTCCACAAGTCTGCTAAAACTTGCTTGTTTTTGAAACTTAACTACTTCCTCATACTTTCACCTAGAAACTCCATTCAAACTTTAAAATGTTCTCAGATTATTGGGCTATTTCTGTATGATTCAGCTTTTTCAGATCTTCTACCGTTTTAATCTTATACCTCTTTAAGTTTTCAGTTGCAAAATTGTGATTTTTCAGAAAATACATGCGTTGTTATGGTTGCTATGCAATTAACTCAGAGTGTGCACTTGTCCTTTCTGAATTTTCTCTTCATGTCTGAACAACTTCTTGCTACTCGCTCAATTTCCACTCAACCCCCACAAATTATACATCAAAACGTAGGTACTTTTGCTGGCTTTCAGAAAATGTCACTATCATTGTTGTGGGACTTATACCTTTTTTGCAAATCTCCTCAGAGTAACATGAAGTTTGAAAACTCTCCATAGAAACTCAATGGAGAGTTTCTTCAAAATCAGCGCTGGAACTCTCTAATGAGAGGCATTTTCAAATCGTCATATCTCCTTACCGAAACAAAGTTTAGACATGACGCTTGTGCCAATATATCTTCAGACATCCCTGATGCTCACAATTCAAGAATTTTTTCCTCACCTATTACCGTTTGGCCATGAATTACACTTGTTTGAGGGTAGGAAATTTCTACCTCGCTCAGATTTCTTCAGATTTCAAACTCTGGAAATGAGGCACTTTTTTCTCTCGTCATATCTTTTTGATGGATTTCAACAGAGACCTGACAATTTCCATGACTGTTCACCAAAGCCTGCTGTTTCTTACGGTGAAAGAATGATTTTGATGCTCCATATAGATTTAGAGTTACAAAACGTTGTTTGAGGGCAAGTCAAGGCAGTTTTGCTTCGCCTCTACTCAGTTACAGTGTATTACAAGTCATATATCTTCAATAATTTATATTTTATCTCTGAATTAAGAAAACCTGCTGATTCCCCCATCTCTTCTGAACAAAACGGTGTCAGAATGAGCGTTCTATCCCCTACGGTTAGGAAATTATGGCCATTTGTTCGAGGGAAATCCTGAATGTGAGAAACACACTGAAGAAAACCCATAGCTCTCTCTGTGTCTCTGTGTGTAAGTGCTGATTACAGCAGGTGCAGCCAATTTAGCTGACCTAGATATACCAAGTCCAGACTCTTAACAGCCACTGCTCAGGCTCTGTGTATGTGTGTGTGTGTATCAATATTTCTCCCATGTTAAAGTATTACTCCTCCATAATAGTATTTGTGCTAAATCAAAGTACTTCTACTACATCTTAGTACTTCTGCTCAATCACAGTATTTCTGCTAAATCATAGTATTTTTGAAAAATCATGGTATTTGTGCCAAATCATGGTTTTGGGGCTAAACCAATAATATTTATTTCATGTTATGAGATTACTACTAAGTGGGGGAATGTCTGTTATGTTATAGTATATGTGCTGAATATAGTATATCTGCCAAATCATAGTATTTATCTCAAATTATAGTATTTATGCAAAATTACAGTATTTCTGCTAAAAATCTGAAATAGTACCTTTTAGCAGAAATTTCTGTCAAAAGATATTATTTATGTTAAAACATAGTATTTCTGCTAAATCATACTATTTGTGCCAAATCATAGTATTTGTACTAAGTCATAGTACTTGTGCCAAATCATAGTATTTGTACCCAATCATAGTATTTCTGCCATATCATCGTATTTGTGCCAAATCATGGTATTTTTTTTGCCAAATCATAGTATTTGTATTAAGTCATAGTACTTGTGCCAAATCATAGCATTTGTACCTAATCATAGTATTTCTGCCATATCATCGTATTTGTGCCAAATCATGGTTTTTTTTTTTTGCCAAATCATAGTATTTGTGCCAAATCATAGTATTTGTACTAAGTCATAGTACTTGTGCCATATCATAGTATTTGTACCCAATCATAGTATTTCTGCCATATCATTGTATTTGTGCCAAATCATGGTATTTTTTTGCCAAATCATGGTATTTGTGCCAAATCATGTTATTTGTGCCCAATTAAAATTTCTGTTATGTTATAGTATTACTACTAAATCGTAGAATTTCTGTTATGTTATAGTATATCTGCTGATTATAGTATATGTGCCAAATCATAGTATTTATAGCAAATCATAGTATTTATCCCAAATCATAATATTTATGCAAAATTACAGTATTTCTGCTAAAAGCAGAAATAGTACCTTTTAGCAGAAATTTATATCAAAAGATATTATTTATGTTAAAACATAGTGTTTCTGCTAAATCATAGTATTAGTGCCAAATCATAGTATTTGTGCCAAATTAGAGTATTTGTGCCCAATTAAAATTTCTGTTATGTTATAGTATTACTACTAGGTCGTAGAATTTCTGTTATGTTATAGTATATCTGCTGATTATAGTATATGTGCCAAATCATAGTATTTATAGCAAATCATAGTATTTGTGCCCAAACATAGTATTTCTGCCAAATTGTAGTATTTGTGCAAAAACATATGTCTGCAAAATCACAGTATATCTGTTATGTTATAGTATTACTACTAAGGCATAGTATTTCTACCAAATCATAGTATTCCTTCAATATCATAGTATTACTGCAATTTCATAGTATTTGAGCGAAACCGTAGAATTTGTGCAAAAACATACTATGTCTGCAAAATCACAGTATATCTGTTATGTTATAGTATTACTACTAAGGTATGGTATTTCTACCAAATCATAGTATTCCTTCAAAATCATAGTATTACTGCAATTTCATAGTATTTGAGCAAAACCGTAGTATTTGTGCAAAAACATACTATGTCTGCAAAATCACAGTATATCTGTTATGTTATAGTATTACTACTAAGGCATAGTATTTCTACCAAATCATCGTGTTCCTTCAAAATCATAGTATTACTGCAATTTCATAGTATTTGAGCGAAATCGTAGTATTCGTGCAAAAACATACTATGTCTGCAAAATCACAGCATGTCTGTTATGTTATAGTTTTACTACTAAGGCATAGTATTTCTACCTAAACATAGTATTCCTTCAAAATCATAGTATTACTGCAATTTCATAGTATTTGAGCAAAATTGTAGTATTTGTGCAAAAACATACTATGTCTACAAAATCACAGTATATCTGTTATGTTATAGTATTACTACTAAGGCATGGTATTTGTGCCAAATCATAGTATTCCTTCAATATCATAGTATTACTGCAATTTCATAATATTTGAGCGAAATCGTAGTATTTGTGCAAAAACATACTGTGTCTGCAAAATCACAGTTTATCTGTTATGTTATAGTATTACTAATAAGGCATTGTATTTCTACCAAATCATAATATTCCTTCTAAATCATAGTATTACTGCAATTTCATAGTATTTGAGCAAAATCGTAGTATTTGTGCAAAAACATACTATATCTGCAAAATCACAGTATATCTGTTATGTTATAGTATTACTAATAAGGCATTGTATTGCTACCAAATCATAATATTCCTTCTAAATCATAGTATTACTGCAATTTCATAGTATTTGAGCGAAATCGTAGTATTTGTACTAAATCATGGTATTTGTGCCAAATCATAGTGTTTTTTGCAAATCATATTATTAGAACCAAAACATTGTATTTGTACGAAGTCATAGTATTTCTTCTAAATCATAGTATTTCACCCAAATCTCAGTAGTTGTGCTAAAACCCAGTATTATTGCCAAATCGTAGTATTTGTACTGAAACATAGTATTTCTGCCAATAAGAGTATTTGTACTAAATCATAGTACTTGTCCCAAATCATAGTATTTCTGCCACATTGTGCTAGTTGTGCAAAAACATAGACTGTCTGCAAAATCATAATATATATATTATGTTATAGTATTATTACTAAGTCGTAGACTCTCTATTTTGTTATAGTATATCTGCTGAATACAATACATGTGCCAAATCATAGTATTTATAGCAAATCCTAGTATTTGTGCTAAAACATAGTATTTCTGCCACATTATAGTATTTGTGTAAAACCAGAATGTCTGCAAAATCATCATATATCTGTTATGTTATAGTATTACTACTAAGGCATAGTATTTCTGGAAAATCATAGTATTTCAACTAAATAATAGTATTTCTGCCAAATCATAGTATTTGTTTCAAATCATAGCATCTGAACCAAATCATATTATTTGTGCCAAATTATAGTATTTGTACCCAATCATAGTATTTGTGCCATATCATCGGATTTGTCAGTTCAACTTATTTAACTCTTCTCAACAGCCCAACACCTCTTCTTCACCCCATTTCAGCAGAATTGTGAGTTTTTTCACCCCTTTTCAGCACAAATCCCAGCTTTTTCAGGTGTTTTCAACAGAAATCTCTTTTTTACAGACATTCTGCTGATTCACCTGTTTTCAGTGCAACTACTTCTTTACCTCTTTTCAGTAGAAATTCTGCTGATTCACCTATTTTAAGCAGAATTTTCAGCCTTTCACCTCTTATCAATACAAATCTCAGTATCTTCTGCTCATTTCAGAGGAAGCCCTTTCACCTCTTTTCAGTACAAATTTGAACTTCTGTACCCCTTTGAAGCAGAATCTTTGCCTTTTCACCTCTTTTCAGCAGAAGTTTCTGTATTTTTTAACTTGTTTTCAGCATAACTTTTCAGTTTCTATACTGCCATACAATTTTTGCAGCTTTTCATCTTTTTCACTAATTTTCAGCAGACAGCTTCAGCGTTCCGGCATCCACACAGCATTTTCGCAGGAAATGCAATTTTTTCTAGTATTCTTAAAGTTGCTTCCGTACGTTTTTCGGCACTTAACTACTCCCTCAGTTTTCAGCCGATTTTCTCAGTTCAAACTCTAAACTGTTCTGCTCTTTCTGCTAACGACTGCTATGACTTTTGGTGTTTATTACTATTATACTTTTTAAAATATTACACTTTTTTCCTTTAATTTGTCCCATTGAAATGAATGGAAAACCTCCACAGTTCTGCTAAAACTTGCTTGGTTTTGAAACTTAACTGCTTCCTCATACTTTCACCTAGAAACTCCATTCAAATTTTAAAATGTTCTCAGATTATTGGGCTATTCCTGTGTGATTCAGCTTTTTCAGATCTTCTACGGTTTTCATTTTATACCTCTTTAAGTTTTCAGTTGCAAAATTGTGATTTTTCAGAAAATACATGCGTTGCTATGGTTGCTATGCAATTAACTCAGAGTGTGTGCTGGTCTGTTCTGAATTTTCTCTTCATGTCTGAACAACTTCTTGCTACTCGCTCAATTTCCACTCAACCTCCACAAATTATACATCAAAACGTAGGTATTTTTGCTGGCTTTCAGACAATGTTACTATCTTTATTGTGAGATTTACCGTTTTTTCGCAATTTGCCTCGAAGTGACACAAGGTGTGACAAATCCCCATTCAAAGTCTATGGGGAGGTTTTGAAATTCAGAGCTGAAATTCTCTAATGAGAGGGATTTTCAAATCGTCACATCTCTTTAACAAAACAAAGTTAGGACATGAGGCTTGTGCCAATATATCTTCAGACACTCCTGACACTCACAGTGGAAGCAGTTTTTACATTCGTCTTACCGTTGAGCCATAAATTACGTTTGTTTGAGGGGTGGAAATCTGTCCTCCTCTCAGTTCTCACACTCTGAAAATGAAGCCGTTTCTTCTCTCGTCATATCTCCGCGACGGAGGTACAAAGAGCTATGAAAATCGCAGTCAAAATACACCAAAGTCCGCTGATTCACCCGGTACAAGAATTATGCTGCTAGCCCTCCTAGTTTTTGAGTTACACGTTTTGTAACTCCAAAAAACGGCGCTTTTCGCCTCTCACCGCGATCTATTTCTGACTGCTGATCTATTTGTTTTTCGGCCGCCCGCCCCCTTGCCAGGTGGCGCAATCAGTAATGACACGGCTCTGCACCTCAAAGGTCGTGGGTTCAATCCCACCTTGCTTCAACATTTTTTTTTCATTACAAATTTAAACACTATCACAGACCTGTCATTTATATTGATCATTTATTACAATTCTGCAAAGTTTTATAATTTTAGCAGCTTTTATAATATAGACCGAAATACATACAAGTACCCAGCCTAATGAAGCACACAGAGGCAGTAGCTCTGATTGGTGAATTTGAGCAGAATCAGGTTGTTCTTTCATTTCATTTCTTTATTTATTTCACACATGGTTCATCGTGTTTCTTTTTCTACATACAGAACCTTCTGCCTCTTTTCAGCAGAAATTCTGCCTCTTTTCAGCAGAAATTCTGCTCATTCACCTCTTTTCAGCGCAACGTTCTGCTTCTTTGCCTCTTTTCTGCAGAAATTCTGCTCATTCACCTCTTTTGAGCGCAACGTTCTGCTTCTTTGCCTCTTTTCTGCAGAAATTCTGCTCATTCATCTCTTTTCTGCTCATTTCAGCCTTTTCACCTTTTTCAATGCTTTCATCTTTTTCAAATCATAGAGTTAAAATCAAAATATAGTATTTTTACCAAAGCATTGTATTTGTACGGAGTACAGTATTTCTGCCAAATCATAGAATTACTGCAATTTCATAGTATTTTGAGGAATCACTTTTATTATAGTATTACTTCTAAGTCATAGTATTTCTGCTTTGTCATAGTATTTGTACTGAAACATAGTATTTCTGCCAAATCATAGTATTACTGCTATTTCATAGTATTTGAGTGAAATTACAGTGTTTCTGCAAAAACATTGTATTTCTGCTACTGTATTTCCGCTGTATTACGTAGTGGCAAAGTAGGAGGCTGACTGTTACTAAGTGCATCAGTGTACATAGGTCATCTCTTGTGTTGGAGTGCCCTCTTGTGGCGCCTTTTGGGTAGTGCCTTAGTAAACGTGAACACTGCACAGTGGTATCAGACTGGTTTGTAGTGGAGGAATTTGTTGCCAGTTTCTTTCATCTTTAATCCGTATTCATGTTGTAATGTAGTAACTTTTGTTGCACAAATACCACAATATGGCAGAAATACTATGTTTTGGCACAAATACTTTGATTTGGTATACTTTAGCTTCCTCACCACTTTTTAGCAAAATTTTCATTTTTTTCACCCCTTTTCAGCACAAATTCCAGCTTTTTTGGCTGTTTTCAGAAAAAAAAACTCTTTTCAGCAGAAACTCTGCTGATTCACCTCTTTTTAGCGCAACTTTCTGCTTCTTTGCCTCTTTTCTGCAGAAATTCTGCTCATTCACCTCTTTTCTGCACAATTTTCAGCCTTTTCACCTCTTATCAGCACAATTCTCAGCAGCTTCTGCTCATTTCAGCAGAATTGTCAGTCTGTCCACCTCTTCTTTGTGTAAATGAGTTTGGGTCAGTGAGATGAGTAGCTGCTCTGAGTATTACTGCTATTTCATAGTATTTGAGTGAAATTACAGTGTTTCTGCAAAACCATTGTATTTCTGCTACTGTATTTCCGCTGTATTACGTAGTGGCAAAGTAGGAGGCTGACTGTTACTAAGTGCATCAGTGTACATAGGTCATCTCTTGTGTTGGAGTGCCCCCTTGTGGCGCCTTTTGGGTAGTGCCTTAGTAAACGTGAACACTGCAAAGAAGTGTATCAGACTGGTTTGTAGTGGAGGAATTTGTTGCCAGTTTCTTTCATCTTTAATCCGTATTCATGTTGTAATGTAGTAGTACCACAATATGGAAGTTTTGGCACAAGTACTTTGATTTGGTATCCTTTAGCTTCTTCACCCCTTTTCAGCAAAATTTTCATTTTTTTCACCCCTTTTCAGCACAAATTCCATCTTTTTATGCTGTTTTCATGAAAAAAAAATCTTTTCAGCAGAAACTCTGCTGATTCATCTCTTTTCAGTGCAAGTATCTGCTTCTTTGCCTCTTTTCAGCAGAAATTCTGCTCATTCAACTCTTTTCAGCGCAACATTCTGCTTCTTTCCCTCTTTTCTGCAGAAATTCTGCTGAGTCACCTCTTTTCTGCAAACTTTTCAGCCTTTCACCTCTTATCAGCACAATTCCCAGCAGCTTCTGCTAATTTCTGCAGAATTGTCAGTCTGTCCACCTCTTCTCTGTGAGAATGAGTTTGGCTTAGTGAGATGAGTAGCAGTTTTCAGCCCAAGAGGGACAGGTTCAAATCGTGCTCATGGCAACATTTTTTTTTTCACCACCATACAACTTTTTGCAACTTTTCACCTTTTTCAGCTTTTCAGCAGACAGCTTCAGCGATAAGGCATCCACACAGCATTTTCGCAGGAAATGCAAATTGTGTGGATGCCCTGAAAGGGCAATTTTTGTCCCATTGGAATGAATGGGAAAGTTCTAAAATTCTTCAGAAATTCTGCTAAAACTTGCTTGTTTTTGAAACTTAACTACTTCCTCATACTTTCACCTAGAAACTCCATTCAAACTTTAAAATGTTCTCAGATTATTGGGCTATTCCTGTGTGATTCAGCTTTTTCAGATATTCTACCGTTTTAATTTTATACCTCTTTAAGTTTTTAGTTGCAAAATTGTGATTTTTCAGAAAATACATGCGTTGTTATGGTTGCTATGCAATTAACTCAGAGTGTGCACTTGTCCTTTCTGAATTTTCTCTTCATGTCTGAACAACTTCTTGCTACTCGCTCAATTTCCACTCAACCCCCACAAATTATACATCAAAACGTAGGTATTTTTGCTGGCTTTCAGAAATTGTCACTGTTGTTGTTGTGGGTGTTACAGAATGTTGGCAAATCTCCTCAGAGCAACACAAAGTCTGTAAAGTCTCCTTAGAGAGTCAATGGAGAGTTTGTTCAAAATCAGCGCTGGATTTCTGTAATGAGAGGCATTTTCAAATCGTCATATCTCCTTAACGAAACAAAGTTGAGACATGAGGCTTGTGCAAATATATCTTCAGACACTCCTGATGCTCACAATTCAAGAAGTTATTTCTCACCTATTACTGTTCTGAGATGAGTTACACTTGTTTGAGGGTAGGAAATTCATCATTCGCTCAGATCTGTTCAGATTTCAAACTCTGGAAATGCAGCACTTTTTTCTCTCGTCAAATCTTTTTGATGGATTTCCACAGAGACCTGAAAATTTCCATGACTGTTCACCAAAGCCTGCTGTTTCGTACGGTGAAAGAATGATTTTGATGCTCCATATAGATTTAGAGTTACAAAACGTTGTTTGAGGGCAAGTCAAGGCAGTTTTGCTTTGTCTCTACTCAGTTACAGTGTATTACAAGTCATATATCTTCAATACTTTATATTTTATCTCTGAATTATGAAGACCTGCAGATTCCCCCATCTCTTCTGAACAAAACAGTGACAGAATGAGCGTTCTAGCCCCTACGGTTAGGAAATTATGGCCATTTGTTCGAGGGGAGTCCTGAATGTGAGAAATACACTGAAGAAGACTCATACTTCTCTCTGTCTGTGTGTGTAAGTGCTGATTACAGCAGGTGCAGCCAATTTAGCTGACCTAGATATACCAAGTCCAGACTCTTAACAGCCACTGCTCAGGCTCTGTGTATGTCTGTGTGTGTATCAATATTTCTCCCATGTTAAAGTATTACTCCTCCATAATAGTATTTCTGCTAAATCAAAGTACTTCTACTACATCTTAGTACTTCTGCTCAATCATAGTAATTCTGGGTAATCATAGCATTTTTGCCAAATCATGGTTTTTGTGCCAAATCATGTTTTTGTGTCAAATCATGACAATTCTGATATGTTATAGTATTACTAGTAGGTGGAGGTATTTCTGTTATGTTATAGTATATGTGCTGAATATAGTATATCTGCCAAATCATAGTATTTATCCCAAATCATAGTATTTATGCAAAATTGCAGTATTTCTGCTAAAAAGCAGAAATAGTACCTTTTAGCAGAAATTTCTGTCAAAAGATATTATTTATGTTAAAACATAGTATTTCTGCTAAATCATAGTATTTCTGCCAAATCATAGTATTTGTACTAAGTCATACTACTTGTGCCAAATCATAGTATTTGTACCCAATCATAGTATTTCTGCCATATCATTGTATTTGTGCCAAATCATGGTATTTTTTTGCCAGATCATGGTATTTGTGCCAGATCATGTTATTTGTGCCCAATTAAAATTTCTGTTATGTTATAGTATTACTACTAAGTCGTAGAATTTCTGTTATGTTATAGTATATCTGCTGATTATAGTATATGTGCCAAATCATAGTATTTATAGCAAATCATAGTATTTGTGCCCAAACATAGTATTTCTTGACAAATTGTAGTATTTGTGCAAAAACATACTATGTCTGCAAAATCACAGTATTCCTTCAAAATCATAGTATTACTGCAATTTCACAGTATTTGAGTGAAATCGTAGAATTTGTGCAAAAACATACTATGTCTGCTAAATCACAGTATATCTGTTATGTTATAGTATTACTACTAAGGCATAGTATTTCTACCAAATCAAAGTATTCCTTCAAAATCATAGTATTACTGCAATTTCATAGTATTTGAGCGAAATCGTAGTATTCGTGCAAAAACATATTGTCTGTTAAATCACAGTATATCTGTTATGTCATAGTATTACTACTAAGGCATAGTATTTCTACCTAATCATGGTATTCCTTCAAAATCATAGTATTACTGCAATTTCATAGTATCTGAGCAGAATCGTAGTATATGTGCAAAAACATACTATGTCTGCTAAATCACAGTATATCTGTTACGTTAAAGTATTACAAGTAAGTCACAGTATTTCTGCCAATTCGTAGTATTTGTACTTGTGCCAGATCATAGTATTTTTTGCAAATCATAGTATTCGAACCAAAACATAGTAGTATTTGTACGAAGTCATAGTATTTCTTCTAAATCATAGTATTTCAATCAAATCTCAGTAGTTGTGCTGAAACGCAGTATTATTGCCAGATCATAGTATTTGTACTGAAACATAGTATTTGTGCCAATAAGAGTATTTCTACTAAATCATAGTACTTGTGCCAAATCATAGTATTTCTGCCACATTGTGCTAGTTGTGCAAAAACATAGACTGTCTGCAAAATCATAGTATATCTGTTATGTTATAGTATTACTACTAAGGCATAGTATTTCTACCAAATCATAGTATTCCTTCAAAATCATAGTATTACTGCAATTTCACAGTATTTGAGTGAAATCGTAGTATTTGTGCAAAAACATACTTTGTCTGCTAAATCACAGTATATCTGTTATGTTATAGTATTACTACTAAGTCACAGTATTTCTGCCAATTCATAGTATTTGTACTAAATCATACTAATCGTGCCAAATCATAGTATTCAAATCAAAATATACTATTTGTACCAAAGCATTGTATTTGTACAAAGTACAGTATTTCTGCCAAATCATAGAATTACTGCAATTTCATAGTATTTTGAGGAATCCCTTTTGTTATAGTATTACTTCTAAGTCATAGTATTTCTGCTTTGTCATAGTATTTGTACTGAAACATAGTATTTCTGCCAAATCATAGTATTACTGCTATTTCATAGTATTTGAGTGAAATTACAGTGTTTCTGCAAAAACATTGTATTTCTGCTAAATCATAGTATTTCTCTCATCTTAAAGTACTCAATTATAGTATTTGTGCCAAAGTTTAGTATTTTTCTGCCAAATCATATTATCTCTGCTAAATCATAGTGTCTGCCAAATCATAGTATTTGTGCCAAATTATGGGATTTTGTCAAAACATGGTACTTGTGCCAAATTATAGTATTTGTGCCCAATGAATATTTCTGTTATGTTATAGTATTACTACTAAGTCGTAGAATTTCTGTTATGTTCTGCCAAATCATAGTATTACGGCTATTTCAAAGTATTTGAGTGAAATTAGTGTTTCTGCAAAAACATTGTATTTCTGCTAAATCGTAGTATTTCTGTTATCTTAAATTACTTGCACTCAATTATAGTATTTGTGCCAAAACATAGTATTGCTGCTATATCATAGTATTTCAGCCAAATCATAGTATATGTCCTAAAACATAGTATTTCTGCCAAATCATAGTATTTGTCCTAAAGCATAGTATTTCAACAAAATCACAGTACTTCTGCTATGTTATAGTATTTGTGCTTGTAGAAAAACCTGTGTTATTGTGAGCTACATTACCCAGCAGCCTCTGAGCAGTGAGGGAATTCATGGGACTTTTGATCTAGATGGTCTTCCGTCGTTCCTGGGCTAACGATTGAGGAGAGAGCTGCTGGGAAGGGGAGCAAATAGCCCATCCTGTATTTGTTGGGGATGGTGTGTCACATAAACGTGAGTTAATGTTTCATGCTTAAGATGTTTACCCTGCTACTTGTGTGTATTGGTTTTAGTTACCTTTAGCGTATGTGCTAGTTAGCGATAGCTATGGCAGCCCAGTTATTTTATTGTTTTGGGCTTGTTCCTGCTTTGTTTGTT
The DNA here is from genome assembly GCF_036321145.2 of Pelmatolapia mariae. Lineage (NCBI taxonomy): Eukaryota > Metazoa > Chordata > Actinopteri > Cichliformes > Cichlidae > Pelmatolapia > Pelmatolapia mariae. The sequence goes on from NC_086231.1 coordinate 36,384,709, forward strand.
CCCCCTACAAATTTATGTGAATTTGTACACTGTAATATCGCTGTATTATGTAGTGGCTAAGTAGGAGGCTGACTGTTACTAAGTGCATCAGTGTACATAGGTCATCTCTTGTGTTGGAGTGCCCTCTTGTGGCGCCTTTTGGGTAGTGCCTTAGTAAACGTGAACACTGCACAGTGGTATCAGACTGGTTTGTAGTGGAGGAATTTGTTGCCAGTTTCTTTCACCTTTAATCCGTATTCATGTTGTAATGTGGTAACTTTTGTGGCACAAATACCACAATATGGCAGAAATACTATGGTTTGGAACAAATACTTTGATTTGGTATACTTTAGCTTCTTCACTCCTTTTCAGCAAAATTTTCATTTTTTTCACCCCTTTTCAGCACAAATTCCAGCTTTTTTGGGCTGTTTTCAGAAAAAAAACCTCTTTTCAGCAGAAACTCTGCTGATTCACCTCTTTTCAGCGCAACGTTCTGCTTCTTTGCCTCTTTTCTGCAGAAATTCTGCTGATTCACCTCTTTTCTGCTAAATTTTCATCCTTTTCGCCTCTTATCAGCACAATTCTCAGCAGCTTCTGCTCATTTGAGCAGAATTGTCAGTCTATCCACCTCTTCCTTGAGAGAATGAGTTTGGGTCAGTGAGATGAGTAGCTACCTTGAGACCAGGAAGGCCAGGTTCGAGTCCTGCTCATGGTAAAATTTCTTTTTACCACTTCAGCAAAAATTTCTCCGTCTTTACCCCTTTTCAGTAGAACATTTGGCTTTTCACCACTTTTCAGCAAAAAATTTGTGCTTCTTCACCTGTTTTCAGCAGAATTTTCAGTTCTTCACCACCATACAATTTTTTTTTCTTTTTTGCAACTTTTCATCTTTTTCAGCTATTTTCAGCAGACAGCTTCGGCGTTAAGGCATCCACACAGCATTTTCGCAGGAAATGCAATTTTTTCTAGTTTTCTTTTTCAAGTTGCTTCCGTACGTTTTTTGGACTTTAACTACTCCCTCAGTTTTCAGCCGATTTTCTCCGTTCAAACTCTATACTGTTCTGCTCTTTCTGCTTATGGGTGCTATGACTTTTGGTGTTTATTACTATTATACTTTTTAAAATATTACACTTTTTTCCTTTAATTTGTCCCATTGAAATGAATGGAAATCTTCAGAAATTCTGCTAAAACTTGCTTGTTTTTGAAACTTAACTACTTCCTCATACTTTCACCTAGAAACTCCATTCAAACTTTAAAATGTTCTCAGATTATTGGGCTATTCCTGTATGATTCAACTTTTTCAGATCTTCTACCGTTTAAATTTTATACCTCTTTAAGTTTTCAGTTGCAAAATTGTGATTTTTCAGAAAATACATGCGTTGTTATGGTTGCTATGCAATTAACTCAGAGTGGACAGTGAAACTTTCTGAATTTTCCCCACTTGTCCGAACAACTTCATGCTACTTGCCCAATTTCCACTCAACCCCCACAATTTATACATCAAAACGTAGGTATTTTTGCTGGCTTTCGGAAAATGTCACTATCATTGTTGTGGGACCTACAGATGTTTTGCAAATCTCCTCAGAGCAACACAAAGCCTTAAAAATCTCCATAGACAGTCAATGGAGAGTTTGTTCAAAATCAGCGCTGGATTTCTCTAATGAGAGGCATTTTTAAATTGTCATATCTCCTTAATGAAACAAAGTGGAGACATGAGGCTTGTGCCAATATACCTTCAGACTCTGCTGATTCTCACAATTCAAGAATTTCTTTCTCACCTATTACCGTTTGGCCATGAATTACATTTGTTTGAGGGTAGGAAATTTGTGCCTTGCTCAGATCTCTTCAGATTTCAAACTCTGGAAATGAGGCACTTTTTTCTCTCATCATATCTTTTTGATGGATTTCCACAGAGACCTGAAAATTTCCATGACTGTTCACCAAAGCCTGCTGTTTCTTACGGTGAAAGAATGATTTTGATGCTCGTTATAGATTTAGAGTTACAAAACGTTGTTTGATGGCAAGTCAAGGCAGTTTTGCTTTGCATCTACTCAGTTACAGTGTATTACAAGTCATATATCTTCAATAATATATATTTTATCTCTGAATTAAGAAGACCTGCAGATTCCCCCATCTCTTCTGAACAAAACGGTGTCAGAATGAGCGTTCTAGCCCCTACGGTTAGGAAATTATAGCCATTTGTTCGAGGGGAATCCTGAATGTGAGAAATACACTGAAGAAAACCCATAGCTCTCTCTGTGTCTGTGTGTGTAAGTGCTGATTACAGCAGGTGCAGCCAATTTAGCTGACCTAGATATACCAAGCCCAGAGTCTTAACAGCCACTGCTCCCTTTAGGCTCTGTGTATGTGTGTGTGTGTATCAATATTTCTCCCATGTTAAAGTATTACTCCTCCATAATAGTATTTCTGCTAAATCAAAGTACTTCTACTACATCTTAGTACTTCTGCTCAATCATAGTAATTCTGGGTAATCATATTATTTTTGCCAAATCATGGTATTTGTGCCAAATCATGGTTTTTGTGTCAAATCATGACATTTCTGATATGGTATAGTATTACTAGTAGGTGGAAGTATTTCTGTTATGTTATAGTATATGTGCTGAATATAGTATGTCTGCCAAATCATAGTATTTATCCCAAATCATAGTATTTATGCAAAATTGCAGTATTTCTGCTAAAAAGCAGAAATAGTACCTTTTAGCAGAAATTTCTGTCAAAAGATATTATTTATGTTAAAACATAGTATTTCTGCTAAATCATAGTATTTGTGTCAAATCATAGTATTTGTACTAAGTCATAGTACTTGTGCCAAATCACAGTATTTGTACCCAATCATAGTATTTCTGCCATATCATTGTATTTGTGCCAAATCATGGTATTTTTTTTGCCAAATCATGGTATTTGTGCCAGATCATGATATTTGTGCCTAATTGAAAATTCTGTTATGTTATAGTATTACTACTAAGTTGTAGAATTTCTGTTATGTTATAGTATATCTGCTGATTAAAGTATATGTGCCAAATCATAGTATTTATGGCAAATCATAGTATTTGTGCCCAAACATAGTATTTCTGCGAAATTGTAGTATTTGTGCAAAAACAAACTTACTAGTACTAAGGCATAGTATTTCTACCAAATCATAGTATTCCTTCAAAATCATAGTATTACTGCAATTTCATAGTATTTGAGCGAAATCATAGTATTCGTGCAAAAACATACTATGTCTGCAGAAATCAAATCATATCTCCTATGTTATAGTATTACTACTTAGGCATAGTATTTCGACCAAATCATAGTATTCCTTCAAAATCATAGTATTACTGCAATTTCATAGTATTTGAGCGAAATTATAGTATTCATGCAAAAACATACTGTGTCTGCAGAAATCACATTATATCTGCTATGTTATAGTATTACTACTTAGGCATAGTATTTCTACCAAATCATAGTATGCCTTCAAAATCATAGTATTACTGCAATTTCATAGTATTTGAGCAAAATCGTAGTATTTGTGGAAAAACACACTATGTCTGCAAAATCACAGTATATCTGTTGTGTTATAGTATTACTACTAAGGCATAGTATTTCTACCTAATCATAGTATTCCTTCAAAATCATAGTATTACTGCAATTTCATAGTATTTGAGCAAAATTGTAGTATTTGTGCAAAAACACACTATGTCTGCAAAATCAAAGTACATCTGTTAGGTTGTAGTATTACTACTAAGGCATAGTATTTCTACCAAATCATAGTATTCCTTCAAAATCATAGTATTACTGCAATTTCATAGTATTTGAGCGAAATCGTAGTATTTGTACTAAATCATTGTACTTGTGCCAAATCATAGTATTTTTTGCAAATCATATTATTTGAACCAAAACACTGTATTTGGACGAAGTCGTAGTATTTCTTTTAAATCATAGTATTTCACCCAAATCTCAGTAGTTGTGCTAAATTGTGTGTAAGTGCTGATTACAGCAGGTGCAGCCAATTTAGCTGACCTAGATATACCAAGCCCAGACTTTTAACAGCCCTGTACACTTTGCTCTCTGTGTATGTGTGTGTGTATATCAATATTTCTCCCATGTTAAAGTATTACTCCTCCATAATAGTATTTGTGCTAAATCAATGTACTTCTACTACATCTTAGTACTTCTACTCAATCATAGTATTTCTGCTAAATCATGGTATTTTTGAAAAATCATGGTATTTGTTCCAAATCATGGTTTTGGGGCAGAACCATAATATTTAAGACACAGTATTTCTGCCAATTCAAGGAGGCTGACTGTTACTAAGTGCATCAGTGTACATAGGTCATCTGTTGTGTTGGAGTGCCCTCTTGTGGCGCCTTTTGGGTAGTGCCTTAGTAAACGTGAACACTGCAAAGAAGTGGTATCAGACTGGTTTGTAGTGGAGGAATTTGTTGCCAGTTTCTTTCATCTTTAATCCGTATTCATGTTGTAATGTAGTAGTACCACAATATGGCAGAAACACTATGTTTTGGCACAAATACTTTGATTTGGTATACTTTAGCTTCTTCACCCCTTTTCAGCACAAATTCCAGCTTTTTTGGCTGTTTTCAGAAAAAAAAACTCTTTTCAGCAGAAGCTCTGCTGATTCATCTCTTTTCAGCGCAAGTTTCTGCTTTTTTGCCTCTTTTCTGCAGAAATTCTGCTGATTCACCTCTTTTATGCAAAATTTTCAGCCTTTTCACCTCTTATCAGCACAATTCTCAGCAGCTTCTGCTCATTTCAGCAGAATTGTCCGTCTCTCCACCTCTTCTTTGTAAGAATGACTTTGGCTCAGGGAAATGGATGGTCGCCTCAAGAGCAGGAAGGCCAGGTTCGAATCTTGCTCAGGGCGGCATTTTTTTTTCCACCACCATACAACTTTTTGCAACTTTTCATCTTTTCAGCTTTTCAGCAGACAGCTTCAGCGTTAAGGCATCCACACAGCATTTTCGCAGGAAATGCAAATTTTTCTAGTTTTCAAACTGTATCTACTTCCACATACGTTGACATAGAGCCACCATTCAAACTTTAAAACGAAGACAAGACATTCAACTATTCAACTTGTATTTATCTTTTCAATATGTATTATACTTTTTCTTCAGTTCCAGTTTAAGTTTCATGATGTTTTTTCACCCGTTTCAGAGTTTATAATGGGTGTGTATGGGACGGAATGTTGCCGCTAGAGTGAGACAGCTCAACTGGTAGAGTGAGAGCAGGGGGGGAATTAATCTTAAAATATTTTCTTAAAACTGCTGCTGTGTCCGCAGCGTTTCGTCTACAGGTATGATTTTACCCTCAAAACGTAGCCATCGCTGTCCTCTTTCATCCAATGTGTTTACTATTGTACTAGGTGTTATGGTTCTTTCATAAATGTCACCAAAGCACAGCCTACTCCCTCCAACTCTTCCATAGACTCTAATGTTAAAATGGCTCAGAAGGTTCGTTTGAAAATCAGAAGAGCATGGTGTCTTTACACTGTCACCACGTCCATATAATAAACTCCACAGGCATGAAAACCGAGAATTAGGTAGACTGGACATTGCTGCCGCTCACGGTGAAAGAATTTTGTCAATACGACTTGTACTTTTCATTTGGGAGCGATTTGTTTCGGCTTGACTTTTCTGTTCATTTTAAGCAGCAAAAGTGAGGTGCATGTCTGTGTCCGTGTGTATGGAGCCATTGGGTGCAGTCACTATAGCAACCAGGCTCACACCTGCCTGCCTAACGAGCTCTGTCTCTCACTGTGCCAAGATTCATCTTAAACACTTCTCTTTCAACTGCTGCTGTGTCCACAGTGTTTGCTCTACAGCCATCATTTTACCCTCAAAACGTCGCCATCGTTGTTCTCTTTCCAGCACCGTGTCTTTCAAAGCTCAGACATTTAAACTTTTTAAACTCTGTGGATCCAAGTGGAGGGATCACATTTTAGTCATTCAGTTAATCAAAGAATATGAACTTTTTATATTTATTCAGATGTTTTCTGACGCTAAATTTTCTTTTCTCATTACTTAGGTTTTTCTAATTTACATTTAAAAGACTTTCAGCTATTTTCCAACTTCTTCTTTGTGCACTTCAGCTTTTAGCAGTTTAGCACTTTTGTTTTCAGGTTAAAAATTCAGTTTTTTTTTTCTCTCATTCAACATTTTTAACTTAAATTCAGCAATTAATTAATTTCAGTGCATACATTCAGATTCAAGCATTCACACTGCAGTTTCTTCAGAAAATGCACTTTCTAGTTCAAGATGTTGTATGTATTTTAAGTGTACATACTGTTAATTATTTTAATTCATTCTGGATTTAACAGGAAGCCAATGAAAGGAAGCCAATACAGGAGAAATCTGCTCTCTCTTTCTAGTCCCTGTCAGGACTCTTGCTGCAGCATTTTGGATTAACTGAAGGCTTTTCAGGGAGTTTTTAGGACATCCTGATAATAATGAATTACAGTAGTCCAGCCTGGAAGTAATAAATGCATGAACTAGTTTTTTGGCGTCACTCTCAGACAGGATATTTCTAATTTTAGAGATGTTGCACAAATGGAAGAAAGCAGTCTTACATATTCGTTTAATATGTGCATTGAAGGACATGTCCTGGTCAAAAACGAGTCCAAGATTACTCAGTGATACTACAGGCCAAAGTAATGCCATCCAGAGTAATTCAGAAGCAGAAAATCAGACACCATCTAGGTCTTTATGTTTTAAGTTTAATTAATTGGAGGCATGTATAATGTAAACAGAATTAGTCCTACCACAGAACCCTGTTGTACTCCATAGTTAACTTTATCTAGCAGACTAATAGACCAAATTGGAACCTATTAGACAAATATGATTCAGACCACTGCAGCGCAGTACCTTTAATACCTACAGTGTGCTCTGATCGCCGTAATTAAATATTGTGGTCAACAGTATACAATGTTAAACTGAGGTCTAGCAGGACAAGCACAGAGATGAGTCCACTCCACTGAAGCCATAAGAAGTTTATTTGTAACCTTCACTAAAGCAGTAAACCTGACTGAAACTCCTCAAATAAAACATTCCCCCACAGAATGTCAGTTAGCTGTTTAACAACTACTTTCAAAAATTTTTGAGATAAAAGGAAGGTTGGAGTTTGGCCTGTAATCATCTGAGACAGCTGGGTCAATTTATAGCTTTTTAAGTAACGGTCTAACATTTTCACTGGTAAAAGCTTAAGGGTGCGTTTATCTTGAAGTAGAAGATAGAGAGGGGGTTGCCTGGCTGGTCAATTTACTTCATTTGCGTAAGGTAGCAATACCTACTGTGTAGATTTCATAAATGAACAAAGTTGATAGTAAACAGTTTTGGAGACATTGGGAACTTACTTCCACCATTTAACCCCCAAAATCCAGCTGAATGTGTGTAGCCAGTGCCATCAAGCATAAAAGCTGATCATAGAAGAAGATGATGCCATTTGAGATGGATATTGCCAGGACTAGTTTTCAGCTTGGAAGAGCTGTCCAGAATGATCCTGTCAAGAAGGAAGGATTTAGGTGATGCTAGTAAAAGCAAATAAGAAGCAAAGGGAAGCCTTGATGCAGCTGTTGTTTGTATTAGAGAGCAAGAACATGGATTTGGAGGAGGACATTAAAACAGCTGAGGTTCTCCACGGGCAGAGAGACCTGGAACTGGGTAACGCTGAGGGTAGGAGCAGGATTGCAGATAGTGAGACTGACATAAAACATCTGAAGTCTTTGAAATAATTGTAAATTATGAGGCCTCCTAGGTGCATTACATGTCTAGCCCTCGCATCTATGCCTTGGGGCAGCCGAATACTCACGAAAGTGAGTGTGGGTTCAGGAGTTTGGGGTTTGGAAGAGTGATTGGAGTGATTAGAGCCAAGCAGGTGACCCCAGATGTGTTAATATTAGTTATTTTGATCACACAAGCTGAAGCAGGATTGTGCTCCACATTTCTTGCAGGACACCTGCTCTTGTTGAACTGCTGTAGGCAAGCAGAAGCTTTTGAGGTTAATGGGATGTGGTTCTGATAGAAGCAGTTGCCGTCGAATCATAGCTCAAGACCAAAAGTGATGATGATGATGATGAAATGATGATCTAATTATATAATGTCTCTATAACGGGAAAATGCGTAAGCAAACTCCAGAGTACCAAGCTCTTTAGCCTGAGTCGGAGCTTAAGTGTGCATGATGATCAGACGCTTGTGGCTGTCAATCATTCTGGGTGGTTTAATCTGTCCCTGCTACTTGGCACAAGTGGAGCTGTGAGGTACACAGTAGCTTTTGCTGTTGGAGGTGCTATCTTAGCTTCTGCCCGGAAGAGGACTATTTTTGACGGATGTTGTTTCTTATTTTGTTCAATCAGTGATGAATAAAAAGTTGTTATAGCTTTACTGAGGTCTTCTCTATAGAGCAAAAAACTATTTTTCTATGGTAAATGATGAATTTCCTAAACAAGTAACACCTTTTCTTCTTCAGGTTATAAGTTATCTATTTGTGTGTGATTTAGAGTTGAAGTTGAGAGTTTGAGAATGAAGTGAAGCTCATACACTCATCAATTAAATCCAAAATATAAAATAGCTTTTGTTTTTTGTTTTTGTTTGCTTTTCTTCTATATAACTGGAAGAGTTTTGTCTTAACTCTGCTACAGACGTTGAATTTAATCAGGACATGTCCTTCAATGCACATATTAAACAAATATGTAAGACTGCTTTCTTCCATTTGTGCAACATCTCTAAAATTAGAAATATCCTGTCTGAGAGTGACGCCAAAAAACTAGTTCATGCATTTATTACTTCTAGGCTGGACTATTGTAATTCATTATTATCAGGAAGTCCTAAAAACTCCCCTTTTTACAATAAGAATAAATCTGACTAATTAATTAATAATAAATAGTGTGATTCAGTTTTTGGAAATGAATTAAATCCATGTCTCCTGTACATGTTGCTTAAAGGTCTCAGCAGATGTCATTGCTTATTGCCAGTTACTCACATTTTTAACCAGTCTTCTGTCTGGCTCCATACATTAAAACTTGAACATAGTTAAAAACTTTAATTTGGTCTCCAGGCTTTCAGTCCTGTCTAAAATCCTTCTCAGGTAAATTTACAGTTAACACAGTTTTTATCTGATAATTATATTATATGAGTTTTCAGTCTGATTTTAGAACTAGGTACAGTAATAAATTATTTCACATGTGCCCTTGACAGGAAACAGCATTGCACTGCCTGAAATATGGATCTGTGTGAGGCGTTTCATTCAGTGAAGTTGGTGCTGAAAAAAACCTTTGATTAATGTTGGTTTTGGTCCTAAAGCTGTTAGGTAGTTTCACATTATCTTGCAAATAGAAAGACAGTTCACTGGAGCGTGAATAGAAACATGGCTGTTGGTTTCTATAGGCAGATATATCATGATCATTTACAAAGCAATGAAAAGAGACGTTGTCCTTTTTAAAAATGGACCCCAAGGCAAGCATTTATAAATCGACCCAATTTAGAACCTCGAGACAGTACATAGTCAAGCAGAGACATAGATGATGAATACGGTCCTAAATGGACAAGCTATGACACATTAACCCTTTTTTCCTTGGGAAGTACAGCCACTGTACCGTATTTTTACATATGCATGCATGACAGGGAAGAGGGCAAAAAAAGAATAGGTGAAGAATATGAAGGTGGGTCTTTTTGACAGGAAGAAACACTGTGCATCTAAAAAACAACCACTTGATATTGTGTGTTAAGTTGCTGGAATGCTGTTCTAGATGGATAAAAGGGTTGAACATTTGTGCCTGAAACATGACTGGCATAAACAATTCTAAAAAACAGTCATACATAATAGTGATAAACCTGTTAACCATGGCCACAATCTGACATTAACACAACACAATTTGACTTGAAAGAAAGAAACAGAGGTTTCTGCGCCTGCTGGTTCCGTCTCGTCTCCATCAGAGGTACCTGCTGACCCTGAGCCTGCCTCTGGAGGGTCCGAGACGGCGTTCCAGCGGCGTTCAGTCTCAGCTGGAGGGTCCAAGGGATCGCTTCAGCTCCCGTCCATCTCCGCTGGAGTGCCCAAGGAGGAGCTTCAGCCGCCCATCATCGAGGAATTGCTTCAGCACCTTGTGCCCGCTGACGGCTCTGAGTCCACTCAGCCACCTCGTGTGTCTCCACTTGCAGTTTCCACACCGTCACCTGCAGTGCCACCATCAGTGGCTTCCAGTGATGGGAATAACGGCGTTACAAGTAACGGCGTTACTAACGGCATTACTTTTTTCAGTAACGAGTAATCTAACTAATTACAATTCCTATCGTTACAACACCGTTACAGTTACTAACAAGGAAACGCGGTCCGTTACTATTTTTCAACAAACAGACGGTTGAAGCTGTGTTCAGCTTACCGCATCTTATATCAGCTGCAGGAAGTAGCTGTAAGTAATCTAGGCGCTACAGCTTTAAGCAGCTGCGCGCGCTCCCGCGGACGGCAATCACGATCACTGTCTAGCACAACACCTGGAGCTAAGGGGCAAAACAATCGCAGGAGTGCTGCTGTTTGACTGAGGAAGAATAAAGTAGTCGTGGTAAGTCAATCACATGACCACTTAAAGACAAAGCAACAAGGTGATATATACCAGTTTATAAATTGTGTTGATAGGCCACGTAAAACCAGAGTCGTGATAAACAAGATATACGCGGCGTTTTTTCCTCAATAGTTTTGCCACGTTAGCGCTAGCAAGCACTCTCTGCTTATGAGCAAAAAACCAAAACAAAACAGGGGATGTTTTAGGAGTGACGGCGAGAGAGAGAGAGAGAGAGAGACAGCAGAAAAAGAGAGAGAGCGAGTTTTGAGATGTGAGAGATTTGTGACATTTAGCGTGTTTGGAGTGTGTAGTTAATGTGTTGTCTTGTATAGTTAGTGTGTAGTGTTGTGGATAGTTTTGTGTTTTGTGTCAGAACAATGAGGCGACTGCTGTCTCCAGGTAGAAACAGGAGTGATACACCTGCTGCTGTCAGACCTGCAGGTATCAGGCTGTGATGTTCTCCTTTATAGTGGACAGACATTATGTTTTTGCAGTGGCACAAATAATTTGTGGCATCTTATTGAAGAACAGCTGATTGTTCTGTAAATAGTTTGAAATGGTTATTTAAAAAATCAAGGTAAATGGATGCAAATAAATTTGTTGTTTGCAAAACTTGTGCATAGGATTTTAAAATTGACAATTAATATTTGCATTTGAAGTTATGAAATATCATTCATTAAACATGTTTATGGTTGTTACAGTAAAAATATAACTTTTTCTACCCTGATTTTATGGTTTTTGTCTGATTTTAGATCAATTCTGGTTATACAGTTTGTCAAAATGAAAACATCACTGTAAATTCAGACACGTGATGTTGTGCTAAAAAGAATGATACCAAACAAGGCAAAGCAAATAGTTTTTAAAGGTAAAATGTGGAGGGAAAATCAAGAGTAGTAAAAAAATGGCCAATTATACCCTGGACCCCAGAGGGTTAAACGTTCTTTGTTTTTTTTTAAGTAACGCAATAGTTACTTTTCCAAGTAATTAATTACTTTTAGAATACTGTAACTCAGTTACTAACTCAGTTACTTTTTTGAAGAAGTAACTAGTAACTATAATTGAATTACTTTTTCAAAGTAACTTGCCCAACACTGGTGGCTTCCACGCCATCGCCTGCAGCATCAGCACCTGCAATCATCACACTGCCGCCTGGTCCTGCCTCATCTGGTCCTGCCTCGTCTGGTCCTGTGGTTGGTACACCACCGTCTGATCCAGCTCGGCCTGAACCACCTTGCCTTTGCCGGCCACCTTCCAGGCCTCTAGCTGGACGTCATCGCCATCGAGGGCGTCGCTGCCACTGCCTTCCTCGCAGTCAGCCTCCGGACCTGTCTCGTAGCCGTCGGTGGCCTTCGGGTCGGCCACCTGAACTGCTCGAACTCCTGTGCTGTCGGCCCCCGGGTCAGCCTCTGGAATGATCTCAGTGGACTCTGGGTTTGGTTATGCTCAGAGCCCTCCGTCCTGGACCCCCCCACCCGCTTTGTTTGGGGCTGCTGGGAGCCAGCCCTTAGAGGGGGGGGTACTGTCACGGTTCTGGGTCTTTTCGACCCAGCATTTTCAGTTTCTTGTGTTTTGAGTATTTTTCTGTATTATGATTTATGTTCTGATTCTTTAGTTGTGCTATTTTGATTATTATTGTAGGTTTAGTTCAGTGTCAAGTCTACGTCTTTGTTTTTTGTTTCTTGTTTCCTGTTTTACTTTGAAGGTTCATGTCTGATGTCAGTGTGTTCAGTTTTGCTTCCCGCTGTCTCGTTAGCCCTAATTTCACCCAGCTGTGTCTCCCTCCTGTTTCCCATTCCCTGATTACTCCCCTGTGTATATAAGCCCTGTGTTTTCCTTTGTCCTCTGTTGCGTCGTACCCTCTACATGCTGTGTGTTTGTCATGTTCTAGTGTTCCAGCTATTCTGTTCTGAGTTTTGTTTTGCTTTTATGAGTTTTATGAGGAAGTTTTGCCAGCATTAAAGCTGCATTTTGAGTTCCAGTCTTGTTTTTGAGAGTCCTGCATTTTGGGTCCTTTTCCTGCCTGCCTGCCACACAGCCTATCATGACAAAAATAGCAATGAGTCAAATTAAACAAATTAAAAAAAATTGTTATTATTATAATGGTATTATTATTATAGCATTATTTAAGGCTAATAATACATTCCTGTCAGAGGAATAATTGAAATATTATCACTATGCAGTTTCATGTAATATTTAACATATACAAATATGCATATTTATTCCGCTCTCCTCTCCTCCATCTGCCACGTTGTCTTCTCTAGCAGACATCTGTATGATAGCTCTTAGTGGATGCACTTTAAAAAGGGTCCCACAGGGAAAAATGATATTCCAGCTAATTGCAGGTGGATCCCAAGAGAAACCACAGCAGTCTAGGTTTTTTGGGGTTTTTTTTTTTGGTTTTTTATTTTCCCTTCAGTATCTGGCCGCTTCAGTCTATAACCCTATTTGCACCATGACATTCCAACAGAGTTAGAAGTTAAGTCTCAACTCCAATGTGAGTGGACAGCTGGGCCTCTATGCTTCTTTATCAGAGGTTGGGTTAAAACACACACACACAGTCAATAACACATAAATACCTCAAGTTAAGTTTTAAAAAAAGTAAAAAATAAATTATTTGTGGGTAAGTTGCAGTGATTACTGATCAAAGGGAGAGCTCCACTGCAGTCCTTAAGCTTTGAAAAGCTTTAATAAGTTGCCTACATGCCCAACAATGTAGACTGCTTATCACAAAAACCAACTTTTACAGAGGTAAGAGAGCCCAGGCTATTATTAGCATCACAACAAATTCTTTTGTCACACGTTAGGTGACCATTCAATCTCCTCTCCGACCCCCCACAGAAGTCCAACGACTTCCAAACGTCCACTCTATCCTATCGCTGTGATTTTGTCACAGCCTTGTAAATGGTATTGAGGAATGAGGAATTTTTGCTTTCCTCATTTTAGTGCTCGTTGTTTAGCTGCTGCACTTCATTTGGATTAGTTTGACACTGTCAACACTCACCAAATGGTGAAATAAGAGCCTTCTACAGACAAGCAGCAACCTCGCCCCCATCTCTGCCTGTCTGTAAAACCTTACTTCAGGGGTCGGCAACCTTTCTGATGATGAGTGCCGTCTCAAATTTCCTCAAAAGTGGAAAACAGCGGACAGCTCCTGAAGCATTTGAAGTGTCAGAATGTGGAAATTTCAACATCGCTTGAAAAAACTGACAGCTAGCAATGTCCCTCTAGGCTAAGTGACTTTTAGCCAATTACAAGTTGAATCTGGTAGTTGGGGTTGTTAGCTAAGATACCTTCATTAGGAGGCGGCACAACTAATGTGTCTATGCGAGCTAATTTGCGAAGTGCACCACTGGCCCGGCCATTTATTTTTTAATGCACCTTCTCAGATTAATTCACTGCTGTTTGTTTTCCTTTTTTTTTTTCTTCCCCCCTTTCTCACCATCTCTTCTCCCCTCTATTTTTCTTTCTCTCCCTCTCTTTCTTTCATTCTTTCTCCCTGTCCTATCCCCCAGTCATGTCTGTCCCGTCTGTAACAACCGAAAATCAAATAAAATAAATACATAATTATAATAAAGGTCAATCAAATGGACCAATATGGCAAGGCCATGATGATCCAATTGGTACAGTAAATCCGCTCGGCATTTTTCTTGGACTTCAGACAACAATTCTGATGGCTAAAGATCCAAACGGGACAGGCAAAAAAAAAAAAAAAAAAAAAAAGATTAATTCACTGCATGTCGTGCCCAGGGCTGGACTGGGACAAAAAATCGGCCCGGGCATTTTGACTACAAACCGGCCCACCAGGTATTAAAGCCATAAAGCCTTTGAATGAAAACAAACGCTGTTGTGACAGTGATGTACACTGTCTTGTTGGTATATTTATGATTTCTATACATTTGACATCAGATAAAAACTTTGGTTGTAAGATTCAGATAATTATTTAATAAAAGTGAGACATTTTAAATGAGAATAAGAAAGAAAAGTATTTCTTTGTGCCCCCCTTTCCCTGTTAATGCCCTACCTGGCCCCCTGGCAAAACTTTGCTAGATCTGCCCCTGCACAGTTACCAGCTGTCAGCTACTTAGAAAAGGATCCTGCTGTTATTTGTCTCTCAGAAACAGTTCATAACTTCAACTCATTCATGTCACCTAAAAGGTAAACCTGTTTCTCCATCACCTGTTCAACTCTGATGATTCAGTAAGGACATCTCCTGGTTTCATCTTCATGTTTCCCTCTCACCACATATCCAAACTGATATCATGACCAGCAGCTTTTACAGCTGTGGCTCCAGCAAACATCAGCTGATACTAGAAATTAATATTAAATAAATTCTAACAACAGCTGATCAAGCTTAAACGTGCTGCTGTTGTTTAGCGCGACATCCGCTGGTTTCCTCTTTCTGGTGCAAAGTGGGCGATAAACAAACAAGAGAGAAAAGCCGATCAGCTGATCATTGATCAGTCTCATGATTGAAGTAGCAACAGGAGAGGGAGGGGGGAGAATGAGAGAAGAAGAGGCAGCTGTGCAGCGTAAAGACAGAATAAATCCAGCTTTGTGTCTTTTTCCATTCTAGCTGAAGTACGGGACAAACTGTGTTCCTTTTCAGCTCAATACGAAACGCGTAATATTTTCTCTGAATACGGGACGATTCCGTTTTTTATCATCACATCATAGCACCCACCCAGCTGTATAGAAACTCCATCATGCTAGCTAGTACACGGTACGAGTTATTGTAACTAAAAAGTCAGCACAATGAAAATAAACTCCACCTAAACTTGTTTTATATCTGACCCAGACAGACTGCAGGTCATAACTTCTTCTGAAGTTCAGTTCACCTGACACTCGGACTGGCAGCCACCTCGGGTCTGTCCTCCTCTTGCCTCCCCTTTCCCTCATCCACCCGCTGGCCGCTGTGGAAACTCCGCCATAGCTACCACCAAACAACTGAGTTATTTTTACATTTTACATATTGGCCAGCATCTCGCCAATCCACCACCTTTCATTGTTTATACTGTTACAAAAAAACAAAACAACAAACAAAGAAACAACAAAAAAAAAAAACCATCGGCCCATAAAAACGAAAAATCAGTCCAGCTATGGTCGTGCCACAGCTGACACGCGAAGGGTTACTTCGCGTGTCAGCTGTGGCACGCGTGCCCAGGGTTGCCGACCCTGCCTTAGTGGATGCCACTGATGTATTTTTTCCTCTTAATCACAAAAAACCTTGTGACATCATGTTAAACTTATAGCAGAATGTAGCTGAAAAGTATGCAAAAGTAATTTCTATTTGATCGAATGATCTGAGTCAGAACATGCCTGTTTAGTTCATTTTGGTCTGCTCAGTTACAGAAACAGTTTTCAGCACAGAGCTGTGTTCGTGAAAACGCAGACATCAGAATATGACTCTTTTTTTTATCTTGGAGTAACTGTGAGAGCACAATCTGACAGAGAACTGTCAGTTTCAACAGAAACAACAAAAACTCAATATCAAGTAGGAAACCGTTAAATGTATGGAATTCACCTAGAAGTCTAGACTGAATTTTTTGTAGTCTTCCAATGTACTATTTTCAGGAAGGCGTCATGAGATTGCTTCTGTTTGCTCAGCTCCATTGCACATTTCCAAAGACATCATCCCAGCCCCCATAAAACCCCAAACAGCTGATAAGTTACTCACCCAACAACAGTGAATCCTTATAAATGACATGAATTTACCATTTCAAGCTATTTTCTGTATTCTAGTGGAAAATGTGTGCTTTTGTTTAACACCGTGTAACCATAGAAACCTTTAAAGGAATCTTAACTAGCTAAGCATTAGAAACTGTGTGATCTCTATGCCATTACATCAGAAACACAACCTGAAGTTACTCCATGCCTACTACCGTCACCTTTTTGACATAATCTCTTTAATCAGGTTTAATTTTTTGATCAAAGATGCTTACAAAAGTGTGACTCACTGTGATCACAATCAGCACCCTTTGTCTGAATTCTCTCTTTCATCGTGATGTTTTACAACATTGCTTTGCTATCTTTAAGGAAAAATACATTGAGCACTTGAAAAGCTTCCATGCACACACGGCCTAGTGATGTGCACAGTGAGAGTGCCATTAAAGCAGAGCCTAAATTCTGCCAGAGCTAAACCCACAGCAGCTTATTGTTCTCATGGGAAGTGTGGAATGTGCATCCTGAGCTGGTTATGGTAATTGACAAATATGCATATCTCAGTATGAGGGATTCCTCAAGTGTTGATGAATAGTTACCCATGTGTTTCTTTTCTGGCGATGCAGGGTACTGCTTGTGTGTCTGAAACCTCATTGGGCATATGCTGTCATCCTCCATCTGTTTAGCTTTCAGTCAGCAGAGCCAAGGAGAGAAGGGAAGCAAGCTGTCCACTTACTTTGACTTCACTTTTGATGTTTTTCTTCATTGTGTTTATACAAATGTTATACATTTCTTATCTTTTTTTGTTTGCGTTTCCTTATTACATCTTTGCTGTCCTTATTTTCTACCTCCTACTACACTACCCTGTCTAAAACAGCAGAACTGAATACTGACACTTACTTTGCCTTCATAAAAACTGAAATAGCATTATGGGAGATTCACATTATGATTATGACTGGTTTACAACTATACTTACAACGTTTCCTTTGCCTGCCCCCAAGGTACACAATAAAAAGCAGGCAATTCTTTCACATAACAGCCACTTTAGAATTCAATTTCCTTTATCAAATATAGCTTGGTGTTATTGTTTTGCATTCTGTGTTTGTCTTCTACTTTCTCTGCTCGCTTGTACAGGTAAACATGTGATACTAAGAATTCTGTTATGAAAGTGAAATGAGGTAAAAAAAATCTATGTATTGAGAAAAAGAATTCAGCATTACAGATTCTGTGGAGAAATTCCTCTGTGGACAAAGAAAACCCAGATGCACTTCAGCAGGGAGCACAGAAAGACTGAGCTGGGAGGAGGTGAACAGGTGGATAGAGGAAAGACTGCATCTCTTTGCTTCCGTTTGGATGGGATGTAAATAGAGTGGCTGGGATCAGAGTTTCCAATGAGAGTTGACCTCCAGAGGCTACTGCCTCGGGGATTCTGAGCTCTGTCAACCTTTGGGCCACTTCTGGGCTCTGCTAGCTGCCCCCATGCCCCTCCAAACTTTTTAATGAGGCAGTTAAGCCATGCAGTGGTGGCCTTTCAGTGGTGTTCACTGACCGAGTGCTCTGATGAAAGGAAATATTGATAAAGCTGTCGGGATAGAAGGTTCTACCTAACAGGAGCCTTATATATACTTATGTGTGTGACTGTGAGTGTATGCAGTCTTAATTATTTCCTGTCAGTCTGTCAGGTCCTGCATGAGCCCAAATAATCAACCACACAAATAAATGGGATCATTGCAGAGAGGCCACCAACAGAACCAGTTGGCCTAAAGCCCACTAGTTCTTATCTAAAAGAAACCTTTGGGAAAATTAGCACAGATTTCAGGCTGTGTGAATGCATGCACTATGAAGTCACATTTTACAGTAGTCCGAAGTCCCTGGGTACATGTGACTGCACCATAAAATTGAATTACTTTGTTCACAACAAACAATCATATAAAGTTAAAAGAATAAATGCCTCAATATCCACCAAGAGCTTCTCTTTTTTAGTTGAGGCTACACCAAAATTACAACAGGGGGATGCACACTGATCTCAGGAAGAAGCTTGTTGAAGATTTGGCAGTGACCACACTCCAGCCAGACATGGTCTTTTTAATTAGGTGTACAAAACCAACAGTCATTGAGCTCAGTTTGCATGAACTGAGGAAGGCCAAGTACCATGATCTGGTTGATGAAGTGAGTTCCAAAGGCAGCTGCTGTAGGTTTCCAGCAACAATGGACTGTTTCCATCAAAAGACTGACTTGGAGGCAAAAGAACTGAAGAAACCATTGGGGATTGTCACAGCAACCAAGGTCAGCTTAGATGGATAGCTAGTCAGTTCACGCAGGTGGAAGCCTTCCACAGAGGAAGGCTAACCACTACCCTAGATTTTCCTATAAAGCCACTGTGATGAGAAATAGGCCCCTTTCTGTAGTTGCTTCAGCAATTTCTGCTTGTAGCAAAATGTCACCTCATGGTTAACCTGTTACACTTCTATATCTGGCTCTGAAGATAATGCTATGATGTGTTACTCCTCATGGTAGATAACAGATTCATGGATCACAGAACAGTGGCCACCGCTGTTAAAAAACGTAAAATGATCACATTGAACATTTTGCAAACTTTTGCAAAATCAGATCATTGAGACTGAAACCTGATGCACACTCACACCACTGTTAGTGTCAAGCTAATGTGACATTTCCCTTGTGTTTACTGCCACATGCTATTTTAATGGCCATGCTTACCATATTAGCAGTGCTGATCAGGGCTGCACTCTTCTGTAAGGAAGGACTCATCAATAATTCAAGGCTCAGCTGTCTGTTACCATGATGGGAACTATCACATGTGAAAGTAAATGACAAAGCTGGACATCATGGTGCAGTGCCAAATAAAGCATCAATTCAATTCAATTCAATTTTATTTATACAGCTCCAAATCCCAACAACAGTCACCTCAAGGCGCTTTATTTTGTAAGGTAGACCCTACAAGAATACATACAGAGAAAAACCCAACAATCATATGACCCCCTATGAGCAAGCACTTTGGCGACAGTGGGAAGGAAAAACTCCCTTTAACAGGAAGAAACCTCCAGCAGAACCAGGCTCAGGGAGGGGCGGGGCCATCTGCTGCGACCAGTTGGGGTGAGAGAAGGAGGACAGGATAAAGACATGCTGTGGAAGAGAGACAGAGATTAATAACAGATATGATTCAATGCAGAGAGGTCTGTTAACACATGTTGAGTGAGAAAGGTGACTAAAAAGCAAATACTCACTGCATCATGGGAATCCCCCAGGAGCCTACGCCTATTGCAGCATAACTAAGGGAGGATGTAGGGTCACCGTCTCCTGAATCGAAACTGGAAGCTGTTTCCACAGAAGAGGGGCCTGAAAACTGAAGGCTCTGCCTCCCATTCTACTTTTAAATACGTAAGCCTGCAGTGTGAGAGTGAAGTGCTCTAATGGGGTGATATGATACTATAACGTCATTAAGATAAGATGGGGCCTGATTATTTAAGACCTTGTATTTGAGGAGCAGGATTTCTGAATTCTGGATTTAACAGGGAGCCAATGAAGGGAAGCCAATACAGGAGAAATATGCTCTCTCTTTCTATCAAGAGGAGAAATGCCGGATTAACGTAAGGCTTTTCAGGGAGTTTTTAGGATATCCTGATAATAATGAATTACAGTAGTCCAGCCTTGAAGTAATAAATGCATGAACTAGTTTTTCAGCGTCACTCTGAGACAGGATATTTCTAACTTTAGAGATGTTGCGCAAATGGAAGAAAGCAGTCTTACATATTTGTTTAATATGTGCATTGAAGGACATGTCCTGGTCAAAAATGACTCCAAGGTTCCTCACAGCATTACTGGAGGCCAAGGTAATGCCATCCAGAGTAAGAATCTGGTTAGATACCATATTTCTAAGATTTTCAGGGCCGAGTACAATAACCTCAGTTTGATCTGAATTAAGAAGCAGAAAGTTAGCGGCCATCCAGGTCTTTATGTCTTTAAGACATTCCTGCAGTTTAACTAATTGGTGTGTGTTACCTGGCTTCATGGATAGATAGAGCTGGGTGTCATCAGCATAGCAGTGTAAATGTATGCTATGTCTTCTAATGATGCTGCCTAAGGGAAGCATGTATAATGTAAACAGAATTGGTCCTAGCACTGAACCCTGTGGAACACCATAATTGACCTCAGTGTGTGAAGAGGACTCTCCATTTACATGCACAAATTGGAGTCTATTAGATAGATATGATACAAACCACTGCAGTACAGTACCTGTAATATCTACAGCGTGCTCTAATCACTCTAATAGGATATTATGGTCGACAGTATCGAACGCTGCACTGAGGTCTAGCAGGACAAGCACAGAGATGAGTCCACTGTCAGAGGCCATAAGAAGATCATTTGTAACCTTCACTAAAGCTGTTTCTGTGCTGTGCTTGACTGAAACTCTTCAAATAAGCCATTCCTCTGCAGTTGATCTGTTAGCTGTTTGACAACTACTCTTTCAAGGATGTTTGATATGAAAGGAAGGTTGGAGATTGGCCTATAATTAGCTAAGACTGCTGGGTCTAGAGATGGCTTTTTAAGTAAAGGTTTAACAACAGCCAGCTTGAAGGCCTGTGGTACATAGCCGATTGTTAGAGATAGGTTGATCATATTTAAGATTGAAGAATTAATTAATGGCAGGACTTCTTTGAGCAGTTTTGTAGGAATGGGGTCTAAAAGACACGTTGATGGTTTAGAGGAAGTAATTATATTAACTCAGAAAGATCAATTGAAGAAAAGGACTCTAAATCAGGGGCCTGCAGGACACCGGCCCTCGGGGGCCTGGAGTTGCCCACCTCTGCTCTAAATGAATATCAATGGTATTAGCTGTAGATAATGTTACATCTGTGAGATGATTATGAGTAAATTTTCCTTTAATGGTTAAGATTTTGGGGCAGCGCGGTAGTTAGCGCTGTTGCCTCACAACAAGGTCCTGAGTTCAATTCCACCATCAGGCCGGGGTGTTTCTGCGTGGAGTTTACATGTTCTCCCTGTGTTTTTGTGGGTTGTCTCTGGGTACTCTGGCTTCCTCCCACATTCCAAGACATGCAGTTAGTTGGGTTAGGTTAATTGGTAACTCTAAATTGCCCATAGGTGTGAATACTGTGGATACTGTATTGTCCTTTCTTTGTGATTTTTTATGTTTAAGTTGTTTTTGCTGGTTTTTAGTTTGTTTTTTGTCTGTTTGGGAGCTGACACAGTCTCTGTGGAGATGGGGTTTTGGGGGGTAGCAGGAGGAGAGAAGCTGCAGAGACGCGTGTAAGACTGCAACTCTGCTTCCTGGTCCCAACTCTGGATAGTCATATTTTGGGGGGGTTTAATAAATTTGTCCATATTTCTAGAAATGAGAGCTGCTCCATCCAAAGTGGGATGGATGCCGTCTCTCCTAACGAGACCAGGTTTCCTCCAGAAGGTTTGCCAATTGTCTATGAAGCCCACATCGTTTTTTGGACACCACCCAGACAGCCAGCAATGCGGCTAAACATGTCACTCGTGGTCTGATTGGGGAGGGGACCAGAGAAAACTACAGAGTCCGACATTGTTTTGGCAAAGTTGCACACCGATTCAATATTGATTTTAGTGACCTCCGATTGGCGTAACCGGGTGTCATTTCTGCTGATGTAATTATTCACATTGGTGAATTATAATTCTGCTGAATTTACATTTAACCTTAGGCAGCAGCTTTAAATTTCCCTCAATGTCTCCTGCTCTGGCCCCTGGAAGACAATCAACTATGGTTGCTGGTGTCTCTAGTTTCACATGTCTCAGATCATCATTCTATCCACCACTGTTTCTACTTTTCCCAAAAACAAGCAAAATTTATGGCAGCTGTATTTGTCACACTCTCTTTCAACTGTTTACGTTCATAGGCAATTATAAAAAGTATATTATTGTGAAGCATTTTTACCACATAAATGGTAGATTTAGGATATGTCATATGCTGACTTGAAAACCAAAAGTGGTTTTGCCAAATCTAACAATCATTCTCCATGATCAATCATTCTCACCTTAATTTGTGTATCAGAGCTAGCCACAACAGTTTTGTTGGGAATGATATCACTGGCTGCATGTAGAATATGCATTATCATGTGAGCTACCCCAGACATCAGCTGTAACAGGAAGAAAAGCAAAGGCAGTTTTCAGTCATTTGAGTTTGCTGGGAGAGTTTGAATCTATGAAGGCTGGAGGGGTTGAAATGTCCAACTCGTGCTCATATAATAATCTAATCACACTCACACACACCTTTACACACAAATACTGAAAGCTTATTGGCTATTCAATAAAGAACTTTGAAATTACTTAAAAACAAAAGCATTAGCATTCAATAGAGTTGCACCTGCATAAATTACACTGATTACCCCTTCAAATTAGAAGTGGTAGTAATGCATAAGATGTTAATATGATATGCAATTTCAAATCTCATCTCTGAGCTACTCTGTCAGTGACACAGTCTATCACCTTGGAATGCTGAGCTGAAAGACAAAACCATTAAGTTCTGTAACTTTTTTTTGGCATATATTTTCCTGATTGCAATTTAAAATTACAAGTAGTAAGACTGAGTAAGGTGCTAATGCAGTGTTATTTTATTTGTCCTTGCTTTATCCCTGCATATTTATCTACTAATTATGGAGCATCTCAGCAGCTCCAGAGTACGTTGTGCCTTAATCTTTGTTGGTGCGATTCACTAAGTAGAGCCCCCTTAAAACTCCCAATGAAAATGCAACATGGTTGTTCTGCTTTCCTGATTGTATTCCACCCTTGTATTAACCCCAGGCTGGAATATAATTATATAATCCATCCTACAGGGTGGATAAGATCTAATTTGCTCTCACATCCAACGCTTTACATATGGAGGTTCATAAACCTCCCAGTATCATAACATTTAAACACATTTAAGCCTAACAAGATTTGATGGGTTATAGGTTTACTGATATAGATAGACTGATATATGTTGGTATGGTGATATCATATATTCAGTATTATATATAGCTGGTCACCCTTGTAACCAACTAGAGATCATGTGGCAACCAGAGATCACAAAATCTAAGCGAAATTTAGTGACTTGTTGTGTTGATATGAAATGAGTAGCTACCAACAGAACTGAAGGATATTTCTGGTTGAAGTATGATTGCTTCTGCATTGGTTGTTAAACAAGAGACCAACAGCAACTGTTAGCAGCTGTGTATATATATATATATATATATATATATATATATATATATATATATATATATATATATAATCTCATCTAGTAATAATAATAATAATAGTAATAATAATGATAAGTGGAAATATGAAAGAAAGTTTTCATTTGCAGCTTTTACAACTATAAAAGAAAGCTGAATTAATATTCCTACCAGATTCAGTCTAATGTAACAGGCTCCAAAATGGCTTCATATTGCAGATCAGCTCCCAGGCAACATGGAGGCTTGAAAATTATATGATTATTCAACTCCAGGAATGTGAATCATGTGCCATTGGCCGTGTGTTACATTCAAACATGCTTTCTGGGATTTCAGTGATTTATTAGGTTGAACGGAGTCAGTCATAAGAAGACAAGGATTGCTAAAGTTAGCCAAGCTGACATAGCCTGCCACCCTCCATACCAGCTAGAAGTTTTATTTATTTGTTTGTTTTCTTGTTTTTTCTTCAAAAGGCCTTGGAGGTACCTAGGTTGACTAAGCATCTGATGTTGACCTTCATTATTAGTGCCCAAGGTCATAGTCATAGTCTTGAAAAAAAAATTAAGAAACCATATTTAGTAATATGTCATAGGCGTGGAGAGAGCTGTTTTGATTTTTTTTTTATGTGACAACCTACGATGTCACAATGATGCCATAAAAGGCTGACATCATGATCTTATGGTTAAAAACATAATTTAAGTAGCTTCAGGGGGGTTTGCACTCTCATGGTGCTCTCGTTTTGTTTTGTTTTATCTCCAGAAAGCTGATTTTTCTTGTTCACTGTCATTTCTGCATCTCTGACAACTTTTTGTTCTTTAAATCTTGAAAAGTCCAGTTTTACAAGCGCACTAAAAGTTTTTCTTTCAGCACACTCTCAGAAGTGGAATTCTTCATAAATCGCTTGTGTTTATAGTCTGACTGCCCAGAGTGAAGCCCCAGATGATTTTGGAGGAAACAATAGGGTTTCAAACCTGAGCTGTTTCAGAGATCATAATGTGCATGTGAGCTGTTTCTGATATCTGTCCATGAAGCCAGATAACAATTAACCAATTAGTTAAACTGCAGGAATAAAGACCTGGATGGCCGCTAACTTTCTGCTTCTTAATTCAGATCAAACTGAGGTTATTGTACTCGGCCCTGAAAATCTTAGAAATATGGTATCTAACCAGATTCTTACTCTGGATGGCATTACCTTGGCCTCCAGTAACACTGTGAGGAACCTTGGAGTCATTTTTGACCAGGACATGTCCTTCAATGCACATATTAAACAAATATGTAAGACTGCTTTCTTCCATTTGTGCAACATCTCTAAAATTGGAAATATCCTGTCTCAGAGTGACGCTGAAAAACTAGTTCATGCATTTATTACTTCCAGGCTGGACTACTGTAATTCATTATTATCAGGATGTCCTAAAAACTCCCTGAAAAGCCTTACGTTAATCCGGCAGCTCTCCTCTTGATAGAAAGAGAGAGCAGATTTCTCCTGTATTGGCTTCCCTTCATTGGCGCCCTGTTAAATCCAGAATTCAAAATCCTGCTCCTCAAATACAAGGTCTTAAATAATCAGGCCCCATCTTATCTTAATGACGTTATAGTATCATATCACCCTATTAGAGCACTTCACTCTCACACTGCAGGCTTACGTATTTAAAAGTAGAATGGGAGGCAGCGCCTTCAGTTTTCAGGCCCCTCTTCTGTAGAACCAGCTTCCAGTTTCGATTCAGGAGACGGTGACCCTACATCCTCCCTTAGTTATGCTGCAATAGGCGTAGGTCCTGGGGGACTCCCATGATGCAGTGAGTAATTGCTTTTCAGTCACCTTTCTCACTCAACATGTGTTAACAGACCTCTCTGCATTGAATCATACTTGTTATTAATCTCTGTCTCTCTTCCACAGCATGTCTTTATCCTGTCCTCCTTCTCTCACCCCAACTGGTCGCAGCAGATGGCCCCGCCCCTCCCTGAGCCTGGTTCTGCTGGAGGTTTCTTCCTGTTAAAAGGGAGTTTTTCCTTCCCACTGTCGCCAAAGTGCTTGCTCATAGGGGGTCATATGATTGTTGGGCTTTTCTCTGTATGTATTATTGTAGGGTCTACCTTACAATATAAAGCGCCTTGAGGTGACTGTTGTTGTGGTTTGGCGCGGTATAAATAAAACTGAATTGAACTGAATGTACATTTTAGATAGTGAAGCAATAGTTTTAGCTATAGAGTAGATGATCCAGAACTGCTCATCTGGAGAGTAGTAATGGCAAACTCCATTTTTAAAGAACCTAAGATAAACCCCAGCTGTGTCTTTAAGAGGTTGAATTGTTTATTATCTATATTATCTAAGGTGAGATCATTTTTATCTTTTAAAAACTTTGAACGGGCGATTCATGCTTTTATTATATCCCAGTTGGACTACTGTAACTCCTTATATGCTGGAGTTAGCCAGACCTGCCTGGCAAGGCTGCAGTTAGTCCAGAATGCTGCAGCTCGTCTTCTGACACGTACTAAAAGATGTGAACACATTTCCCCGGTGCTTGCCTCTCTTCATTGGCTCCCTGTCCGCTTCAGAATTAATTTTAAAATTTTATTGTTGACTTACAAAGCCCTGAATGGACAGGCTCCCGGGTATTTGTCTGACCTCTTGCAGACTTATACCCCCCTTAGATCTCTTAGATCAAGTGATCTTTTGCTTTTAGCTGTACCAAGGTCGAGGCTGGTTCATAGAGGCGATCGAGCATTTGCAGTTGTAGTGCCTAAGCTGTGGAATAATTTACCCCTATACATCAGACAGGCTCCCACTGTCAATCTTTTTAAATCTTATCTTAAAACGCATTTTTATTTACTGGCTTTTAATACAGCATGAAAGTTATTTGTTAATTCATATTTGGTGTTTGCTATCAATACTCTAAGTTATTTTATTAGGTATGTTGTATTCTTGTATAGCACTTTGGTCAACGCTTCTGTTGTAATTAAATGTGCTATATAAATTATTAAACTATATCCCACCACAGATTCCTTAAACAGGACTGCTTTACAGATAACTATTATTTTGTGAGTAAATGGAGTCTTTATCAGACAGCTGAGGGCTAGAGATGCAGAAGGGCAAGATGATCACATTTCTGTGTGGACTAACTACTAGCCTGGTGGGCAGAAAAATAAGAGAGGTGAGTGAGAGGGCTGAAGCTAAGGAGACAAATGACAAGCTCTCTGTGCACTGGCACTATCAAAAGGACACAATAACCCCAGGTCTTTTTGCCTGGCTGAATCTCCCAGCTGGTGACACTTGATGAAGATGCTAAAGAGACAACTCACTCACTGTCTTGTTGATAAGAAGCCACAGAGCACAGCCATTTGCCTCCAACAACACTGGACAGGGAGTACACCAACAGTGTAAGTAAACTCTGTTCACTGGCAGGTCAGTATACTTATTTATTAAATAGATTAAATGAATACTGATACTGTCATACACCATTCCAATACTTTGATTTGGAGAAAATGTAGGCCTCATTGCTGCTCCTGTTCTTTGGTTTAAGAAAGTCTTTTATCTATTTCTTTTTCTTTTCTGAGCATGTGCAGGGATTTTTTTGGGAAAGATAAAAATTAATAAATAATAATTTAAAAAAATCAATCAAACACATAGGAGCTTACACAGGAGATTACTCCCTACAGAGTAATAAATATAGCATTACTTTTCAAAAGGTAAAGTCAAATAAAAAATAGGAACAGTAGGAACAGCATTCACACAAATAATCACTTGTTTTGAGGAACAGCACTGTCATCCAGTCACAAGTGTTTGCATTTTGTAAAAGTGATAACTTTCCTGCTACATGAATAAAGTAGACCAGGGGACGGCAACCCTGGGCACGGCACGCGAAGGGTTAACTGATGGCACGACCATAGCTGGACTGACCATAGGGCATATGGTGATTTTTTGTTTTTATGAGCCGATGATTTTTTTTTTTTTTTTGTAACGGCATGAACAATGAGAGGTGGTGGATTGGCCGATGTGTAAAAATAACTCAGTTGTTTGGTGGTGGCTATGGCGGAGCTTCCACAGAGGCCAGCAGGTGGATGAGGGAAGGGATCGAGGCAGGAGGAGGAGAGACCCGAGGCGGCCGCCGGTCCGAGTGTCAGGTGAACTGAACTTCAGGTAAGAAGTTATGACCTGCAGTCTATCTGGGTCAGATATAAACCAAGTTTAGGTGGAGTTTATTTTCGTTGTGCTGACTTTTTACAGTCAGTTACAATAACTCGTACTGCGTGCTAGCTAGCATGACGGAGTTTCTATACAGCTGGGTGGGTGCTATGATGTTACTGATAGTCAACTTTATTTTATTCATAAAACCTTAGTTTTATGAACCTTAGTAGAGTTGCCAACCGTCCCGTAAAAAATGGAATCGTCCCGCATTCAGAGAAAATATTACGCGTTTGAGCTGAAGAGGAACACAGTTTGTCCCGTACTGAGCTGG
This sequence comes from Pelmatolapia mariae, assembly GCF_036321145.2. Taxonomy (NCBI): domain Eukaryota; kingdom Metazoa; phylum Chordata; class Actinopteri; order Cichliformes; family Cichlidae; genus Pelmatolapia; species Pelmatolapia mariae. The sequence goes on from NC_086231.1 coordinate 36,412,587, forward strand.
AGTTATTCTGCACCTTTATGCTGCACAGCTGCCTCTTTTTCTCTCATTCTCTCCCCTCCCTCTCCTGTTGCTACTTCAATCATGAAACTGATCAATGATCAGCTGATTGGCTTTTCTCTCTTGTTTGTTTATCGCCCACTTTGCGCCAGAAAGAGGAAACCAGCGGATGTCGCGCTAAACAACAGCAGCACATTTAAGCTTGATCAGCTGTTGTTAGAATTTATTTAATATTAATTTCTAGTATCAGCTGATGTTTGCTGGAGCCACAGCTGTAAAAGCTGCTGGTCATGATATCGGTTTGGATATGTGGTGAGAGGGAAACATGAAGATGAAACCAGGAGATGTCCTTACTGAACCATCAGAGCTGAACAGGTGATGGAGAAACAGGTTTACCTTTTAGGTGACATGAATGAGTTGAAGGGAAGTTATGAACTGTTTCTGAGAGACAAATAACACCAGCATCCTTTTCTATGTAGCTGACAGCTGGTAACTGTGCAGGGGCGGCTCTAGCAAAGTTTTGCCAGGGGGCCAGGTAGGGCATTAACAGGGAGAGGGGGGCACAAAGAAATACTTTTCTTTCTTATTCTCATTTAAAATGTCTTGCTTTTAAAAAATAATTATCTGAATCTTACAACCAAAGTTTTTATCTGATGTAAAATGTATAGAAATCATAAATATACCAACAAGACAGCGTACATCACTGTCACAGCATTTGTTTCAAAGGCTTTATGGCTTTAATACCTGGTGGGCCGGTCTCTAGTCAAAATGCCTGGGCCGATTTTTTGTCCCAGTCCAGCCCTGGGCACGACACACAGTGAATTAATCCAAGCAGGTGCATTAAAAAATAAATGGCCGGGCCAGCGGTGCACTTCGCAAATTAGCTCGCATAGACACATTAGTTGTGCCGCTTCTTAATGAAGGTATCTTAGCTAACAACCCCAACTACCAGATTCAACTTGTAATTGGCTAAAAATAACTTAGCCTACTGGTGAGAGGGACGTTGCTAGCTGTCAGTTTTTTCAAGCGATGTTGAAATTTCCACATTCTGACACTTCAAATGCTTCAGGAGCTGTCCGCTCAGCGCAGCATCAGCACTGCGGGATACATCCGTAGACTCGAGACAGAGTTCACAATGCGTTTTTGGGACTTTCAGGTGTATGGACCAATGTTTTCTTTTCTGATCAAACCAGAAAGCTTTAATGAGCAGCTGGATTTGTCTCTGTCAGGGCTCTGTGTGCGGGCAGGCGGGGAGGAGGATCCAAGTGCAGGACTCAAACACAGAATTGTAACTTAAAACCTCAGCTTTATTGCTGGCATGAAAACGAAACATAAACTGAGCAATGGTACTGAATAACTGAAGCACTGACACGGAAACACACAGGCACAATCTGATGGTACGACGCGACACTGGGTTGAGGAAAACACAGGGCTTAAATACACAGGGTAGTAATGAGGGAATGGGCAACAGAAGGGAGACACAGCTGGGAGAGATCAGGGCTAACGAGACGGGGGAACCAAGTTGCACACACTAACATAAGACAAAGACTTTCACAATAAAACAGGAAACATGAATTACTAAACAAGCATGCAGACTTGACACTGAGAGACAGAAAATAACACATGGAACTCAAACAATACATGAAACCATAAATCCTTAAGCACGGATAACAGAAACAAGAAACTAATAATAATCATCATCATCATCACTACGAGAATAAGAAAACAATCCATGAAGCAGAATTAAACCAAAATATAATAAACTCAAAATAGACACATTAGTTGTGCCGCTTCTTAATGAAGGTATCTTAGCTAACAACCCCAACTACCAGATTCAACTTGTAATTGGCTAAAAATAACAGAACCGTGACAGTCTCGCATTAACTGGTTGGACACAGAGGACATCGAAATGCAGCTGATTGAACTGAAAAGCTCGACTCTGTGAGGGTCAAAGTTTGCAGAACTACGAAAGCAGCTGGAATCCACAGCTGTGCGTGTTCGTGGAGCTGCATTTTCACCTGCTGGACATCACTACCTGACAAGTTTAACTGTCTTCAGAACATTGCAAAGGCCTTATTGACAGTATTTGGCTCTACATATCTGTGTGAGCAGATTTTCTCTCACATGAGTGTCCTCAGGCAGCCGTCTGAATGCTGGACACTCGGAGACCTGTGTCTCTGAGTGGGAGACCAGAGATCACATTAACATGTGTATCTCTGTATTAACAAACATGCCATATTGGCCCAGTTTATTTTTCTTATCATTGTTGTGAGGAGACCATAAATAGCATTTGCATTTTCTGTTGTACAGTTCAGTTGCTGTTATGGAGTTCTTGTTATGGATAAAAAGTCTTTTTTTGTTTCAAAATAGCTGATAACTATTCGCTGATAGCTGCCAACATCTGCAAACAAATATAATGCTATAAAGTTGTTCTATATAGTGTGTAACTGTTAATATAGAGCGTTATTAAATTTATTGCTAATGTAATCATATGGCACATTGACTTCTGAGGAAATGTTAGATGGCACTCGTCATCAGAAAGGTTGCCGACCCCTGAAGTAGACATTGTTTTTACTCATGTAATACAGCTGCATCAACAGCCTCAACAGCAGTTGAGGGTTGCGTGTCTGTGAACGGAAGTCACAGTTTTGTTTCAGTCAAATGAGTTTAAAAGTGTTGAACTCATACTGACAAACTGCAAAAACTAAACTGAGGAGCAAACAGAACAAATGGTTGCAAGCAGTCTTGCTTGCTTTATTTAAAGTAGATTTGACTATATATAAATACCTCTGTGCCTGGTATAGATATGAAAACGGTGATATTTTTTCAGTTATATGTGCACTAATATATACATATTGACTATAACGGCAGACTGTATGTAAACAAAACTCAACAACTTTTTTATGCTGTGCAGTGTATAAATGACTGGACATTACAAGTGTGATGAGCAGCAAGCACAGACATTGCTTGACTAATTTCTATATATTACTAATCACAATAAATGCATGTACCAACAAGGCCTTTGTGAATGTGTCATAAACAGTGAAAGATTTCAAATTTCAGTATGTGTTATAAAAGAAAAGCGAAAACTTTGACAGAGAAAGCTGCCTAAAAAATCTAGCAGAACCCTATGTAAAGCTCTTAAAATATGACCTTTTTTTCTGTTGCTATCCATGAATTGCTAGCAGATTATTGCATTGTGCTGTGTTGATCTACGTTCCACAAAAAACCATTGTAAACTGGCTAAGCACATAAAGGTTGGAACAATTACCAGCAACAACCACGGGCTTCCAGCTATAAAACAGGAGACTCCCTCAGCAGCAGATGTACTTTTCACATGTAGTTGTCAAGCGCTGAGATGTTACGCAAAGCACATTAAAAACTGGGGAAAGAACTTCAACAGTTTCCCATAGGCTAACACAACGCAAGTGGAAAGTCTTGGCTGTAGTGGTGCATATTTTCCCTTCCTCTGCTCTCTGGTGAATAAATTAATTAAACAAGGATTAAAGAAAAACTGTAGGTAAGTTGCTCCGACCAGCATACGTAGCCTTAGTGTTGTTCTCCTTCGCTATAACAACTCAAGTTTGCACGCACTAAACAATCCCATAGTGCCACCTACTGACATTCTTTGGGGACAGCAGTTAATTTTCATGAGGAAAATTTTAGGTGGGTTACATAAATAATTTTAATTAATTAATTATATATATCTAATATATACAAGTAGCTCAAATGACTGACATTTTACTCTACCCTGTAAAACTTTGTCATTTCTTATTTTACTGTAGTGCATGTGCAAAAGGGTGTAACTACTTCAGTGTGTACTGTGCAGATGGAGGACTTGTACAGGGAGTTGGCCACAGGCAAGAAGGGTTTTCTGTGTCGTTCAGTGGTGCATTTGAGTAAATTGAAGGTTGTTGAGTTGACACAACTTTGTGACATGTGTATGTATCTTTGCAGATAGCGTAACTAGACTGCTGACAAGATCAGAGAAGCCTCAGGACAGATAATCAGTCGCTGCACTGTGCTTCACTGCTCACCGAGGCCGCCTGCATAATTTATTTTTTTTTAACACATTTTAAACCAAATCTTTGGATACATTTCACACTTTTGAAATAAATAGCAAACAATAAATACATAAATCAATCAATTAAGTCAGTCAGAAAGAAAAGAAGCTGTATTAGCTGTGTCAGTATACACACAAACACACACACACACACACACACACACACACACACACACACACACACACACACACACACATATATATAAATAAAACACTACATAAGTTTTTCAAATTCTGTCAAATTATCTTGACATTTCCTGCAGCTTCTGTACGACATTGGTGGCTTTTGAAGTCAAGCTGTTTTCATACAATCAGTATAAGAGGCCATTGCTTCCCTGTTGGGTGGAGTCAGAGGCAGTTCTAGCTGAACAGACTAATCAGCCGGGATCATATGGTATTCGGAATATTTTATAATTCAAAGCCTGCATGGGTGATGATTGGCTCAAAGTGTACAGTCATGGTAAAAAAACAAAAAACAGTATGCTCTTATTCACATCTAAGGTTTCAAATATCATTCTGAAAAGTGTCTCGTCATTACCAAGTCTTACAAAAAACAATCAGCAACAAATCCATGAAATATCCTACCTCGTCATTATCAACTTAACTAAAACTAAACTGAAACACAAAAGCAATGTGTGGAAAAACTACAAGGCCGATCCAATACAGCAAATCTGGATAATAAGTCCATTCTCTGATCCTATGAGTATTACCCTGTAGGCAGTGCAGAGCTTGGACAGAGCAGATGGCTGAGAGGACTTGTCCAGTCCTACGTGACTCTAAATTCTGGACATCTAGAATATGCCTACTCTGATAAAAACCAGCAGCCCTGAGTAGCGTTGCAGGCCTGGTATTTTACCAGCCACACCCACTGCGGCAGCTCCCGTCTTGATCGGTGCATCTAATTAAAAAATTACACAATAATCAAATTACTTGAATTGCACTTGTTCAATTAACCTACTCTATTTTGTTCTGCTATTTAACAGGGGGGACATGGAAAAGAGAAGGGTCAAGTCCTATAGGCATGACCCAAAGAGGACTATCAGTAATTATCAGTGGTCATTGTCATTGTGGTCCACTCTTTTTATGATATTGCCACAGCGCATTGAGGTTTGTGTACATTTGTTTATGCACAGCTTTCTTCAGGTCACAGAATTTCAATGAGATTGAGGTCTGGACTTGAGTGTAACATTCACATGTACTATTTATGTAAAGCATTTGTGTATATGCACTATTAGTGAACGAGGGCCACTGATTTAAAGGTCTTGTGTTTTTTTAGATGTAGCTCTAAGCTAAGGCTGTCATTTGGAAAAGCCTTCCAAATAAGCCACTTCAGTCTTTTACTAATCAAATTTGTAGTATGAATGTGTAACATGCTTAATGAGGCCCTAGAATCTAAAATGTAGCTATTTGAATTTTTGCACTTTCTCTGAGACAAGATGAGACAAGATTTGCAATCAGGTGCAATTTCTTGATTCTTTTTAAGTTATTTTTTTATACTGAATAATGGCATCGAGTCATATGTGTCTTATGTCATGCTTTATTGTCCATCTGATTTACCTATTTTTCCAACTTGCCATATTAACATTATTACGTCCTGATACATGAAACCGACGGAGGGTGCACTTTCTTTTTACAAGGACTGTATAGAGTTGGGAGTATTTGCCAGTGTTAGAGGTACACTGTTCTTGTGTACCTCTCTATCACTCTATTTGTGGAAGGAGAGGAGAGTGATAGAGGAGAAACCCGTGCTAAGTCACCTCACAGAGGGCCAAAATGAAAATGCTGTGTGTGCTCACACATAGTTTGCAAGAACACCACCAAACTTGACACAAATCATTAGAAAAAACTTTCCTTGCCATCCCAGGGAATAAAGGAAAAAAGAAAAGCTCAGTTTTGCTTGCTCTATGTAGGCAGCCTTAATAAGTCCACTAGATGTAATTTAAGGTAATTAAGAGTAATGGTCCCTTTTGACATGATTACAGCTTCTCTGAAGTTTGTAATCAGTGATCCATCACTGGGCTGCAAAAGTATTACAGTCTAGTTCCTTTCTATGACTATGAGAGAGTCTATATTAGTTTGAAAGGTCAGTGTATGTGAGTGCTTAATAGAAGCCAAAGTATTTATGTTAATAGGCTGAAAATGAACAAAACAGAAATGAACAACACAATGTTGGTTAAAATGACAGCACATGACAATGGTGCATTAGGCAGCTTGATATTCACACAGAACTGGCTGATATGTAGCAGTGGCTAAAACCTCTGATCATGGCACCACAACAACAACAGGCTCTAAGCATCCATACAGGCAGGAGTGTACCAGGAGAGATAGTGTACATGAACATCTGGGCTGTGTAGGCACTGGAAGTCCTCAAGTCCCGATGGAAGAAACCACAAAGGTGCTTAAAAAAGAACAGGGCTAAGCTCCTGTGGTTCAAGCAGGTGCTGGCTAACCAACCAGACATAGGAGCCTAGTTGATAGCAACGTCTGAAGGAAGGGGCATGAGAAATTTGGCTGAAGGCAACAACTGAAGCAGACTGTTTTAATAGTTGCTTGTTTTTTGTTTTTATTTAATTGGCGTAGTTTTTATTGGTGGTTTTTACTTTTTTATTGTTTTCAATGTATTTATGCATTTTTTACAGCACTGTATCTGCTGTTGCTGTTGTTAAAGTACTTTATAAATAAAGTTGGTATATTTATGGTAAGCTGCAGCAGATGAAGGTTGTTAGGTTTATATTGTGGATTGTCATTTATGCTTAGAAATATGTACTCATATATGCTTAGAGTTTTATAATCGATTGCATAATGATAGAGGTCTGATTCTTAGCAGTCTGCAAAGACTCTGTGTGCCTCTCAGAGCACTCTGGCATACACACACATCTTAATGTCATGAGAGAGGTCGTACCTTCTCTTACTGATTTATGGTATAGGAGGACACCTACTCTGTATCTGTTTAAGTATAAGAGCCCTTTGTTTATGTGGACCGCTGGACTCCTGGCACCAGCTTTGAGGAGTCTTCACAGGGTCACATCTTGACACACACACACATATCTATACGTACACACAGTACACACAGACAAGGTACTCTTTGTTCACATGTATGCCTGTGTAAGACGTCATATGTTAATGAACTTATGCATAGTCATGTAACCACAATAAAGAGCAGTGTTACGAGGGAGCAGACGAGAGCGACTGGGGTTCGAGCGGAAGGAACGGCGCTCGTCACAGTTCTCTCCCTTGTGCACGAGATCAAACAAAGAGCTCTGCTTGGTGTCCAATGCTTTTTGCCATTGTAGTAGAATTGTCTCGTTCCAGTGGTGGGTCTGTGCTAGACAAACCCAACAAAGGTAAAGTTCAAATTGGTTCCAGGGGTGATTGTAGCATCAGGAGCTGTAACCCCCAAACTGAAAGATGGACTTGAGTAAATTCCAGACACAGCATCAGAGGATAAGATTACTATATTTAAGATTTAGAGCATATGTTTATAATTAGCAAGCATTTTTTTTCTTCGGTGTAGAGGTATTGTAATATACTATACTTCCTAAATTCAACACATCACAACTACTGTAACTATGTCATTTGTGTTAGAAACATGCAACAACTGCTTGATTTGGGTTTTAGTCAGAGAGTTTAAGAAAGAACAAAGAAAATGCACTTGTAAGGACTCTTGCATTATTTAGCCAGTATTTATCCACATTTTTCAATTCATGACTACTTGTGGACAATACTTATTTAGTGGTGTAGCTGTTATTTAGAAGCTACCTCTACTTCCTCTGTTTTCAAACTCCCCAGTTGTTCCACTCAATACTTAGAAGATGCAGATGTTCATTTTTATTGTGCCAGCTCCACACCTGTTAGTTTGGGTTAATAATTTAATCAATCTTTTTCTCATACATTACTGCAAACGGCAGCTCCTTGTGCTTGCCTGTAGAGACTGCAGAAGGGAATTACCAAAAATACTGTGCATTTTTGACCAAGCTCTAAGTCCAAGTTGTCCTTCTATATTTGCTATCATTCTGTAGCACAAATGAGGCCGACAAGCTCAGCAGCACACCTGGAGCTGGCTGAAGGGAGATTGGTTTGTAGTTAAAAACACACTCTCAACTGAAGAAAAGGAGCCACCCATCAACTGCTAAGAGAGAATATCTGTGTTGCTTAACATTGAATATTCTTCAAATAGTTACTCTTTGTTTCCTGACAAACTAAGGGTTAGTATATAGCAAAAGACTGCAATACACGATACAAGACAAGCATTTTTTTTTAAAAAACTCAGTAAAAATCAAACTAATCCTTAATATTTCAAAATGCTGATGTGATAGAACTTTCAATAGCTTGTAGCAGAAAATCATATATGCTGAATTACTTCAAAAGTGAAATAATCAGCCATTCAAACATTTCTTTCTAACATGGCCCCAGCATTTGACTATAAAACAAAATTGGGACAGCAGTTTATTTGCTGCATCACCTTTCGTTTCAGATCCACTGTCATGGTGTATAGAGGCAAAATTACAAATAGAAAGAGCATAGTAAAAAGTGTTTGCAAGATTTGGGTGAATAAGGCAAGTTGTTCAAAGAGCTTCGAGTGCTCAAAGTAGAAAAGTACTTTATAAAAACCAGTCCATTTATGTCAGTACCTGTCATCCTTGCAGGACAGTTCGGACCCTGCCTTCCCCTGCACACGTTCCAGTTACTCAGGTGAGTATGGCTAGGGCCCAGCCGGTCCCTGTCCCAGTTCCTTGGGTTGGGGCAGTCAAAAGTTTTCAGTAATACTAAGACCCTCCCACTCCCACCTCACAGACCATACAATTGCGCAATTGAACTCTTCCCTTGAGCTTTGCTCCCCACCAGTCATCTCTACAGCCTGTCCCGAGTCGAACGAGCAGCCATGGAAAAATAAATTTGCGATTCCCTTGCGGCAGGCATCATCCATCCGTCCTATTCCCTAGTCGGGGCTGGGTTCTTTTTGTTGGGTTAAAAGAACGCAACCCTCCGCCTGTGCATAGATTATGAGGGCCTGAAAGACATCACAATCAAGTATCAACTGCCTTTAATAAGCTCAGCGTTTGACCCTCTTCATGGAGCTACTATTTTTACCAAACTTTGCAACGCATACCACTTGGTCTGCATACAACAAGCAAATGCAGGGAAAACCACATTCAATACAAAGCTTGGACAGTTTGAATACCTGGTTATGCCGTTTGGGCTAACCAACGCCCCAGCCGTTTTTCAAGCTTTGGTAAAGGACGTTCTCAAGGGGTTTCTGGACAGGTTCGTTTTTGTTTACCTAGATGACATTCTGATTTTTTCCAAGACTCTCAAGGAACACCAAACCCACATTTGCGCCATCCTTCAGCGCCTCTTGGAGAACAAACTGTATGTCAAATGAGAACAATGTGAATTTCACTTACCATCTGTCTCTTTTCTTGGCTACATCATGGAAGGGGGACCGGTGAAGGCAGTCACAAAGTGGACAATATTTCAGAAGCATCTCCAATGGTTCTGTGCTCGGAACAAATCTCACACCCACACCAACCCAGGTCACAAATTGCTTTGGATTTAGTCACTGGGCTACCTGTGTCTGCAGGGGAAACCACCATACTCACTGTCATAGATAGATTTTCAAAGACCACCCATTTCATAGCATTAGACAAGCTACCCACAACCACAGAGACAGCCAAGACTTTAGTAGATTCAGGCTACATGGAATCCCAGTTGAATCCCAGCCTCTCTAGGATATCAAGCTCTGCTGTTTCGTGGACATGAGATGAGCCCGCAGTTCCCACTGTCTACCACCGCCACCTGCAATGCTGCCACCGAGCTTGGACAAGAACATGTGAGGTAGCGCCGCTGTTGGTTGACAGCACCACTACACCAATCGGCAGCACCGGAGCGGCAAAAGACATTCTCCTCAAGACGACTCATCGCAAGCTGTCGCCATGCTACATTGGTCCCTTTGAGGTGGACAAAATCATTGGTCCTTTGGCAGTTAAGCTCAAGCTTCCCTTGTCGCTGCAGATTCACCCCACACTGCATGTATCTCGATTAAAACCAATGCTCTCAAGTCCTCTGATGACGTCTTTAGTTTCACGTCTCGAAACAAAATGGCCAATTACCTAATAATATGGGCTGCTCTTGTTCTTTGACGGGTATGTTGCTGATTGGGGAAAAAACAATTAGACACATGAACCAGGGGCTTCGTAGTCCTAAAATTATGCTTCCTCCTCACCATCAACTATGGCATTGAGTCATATGTATCTTATGTCATGCTTTATTGTCCATCTGATTTACCTATTTTTCCAACTTGCCATATTAACATTATTACGTAGTGGTACACAAAACTGACGGAAGGTGTACTTTCTTTTTACAAGGACTGTATAGAGTTGGGAGTATTTGCCAGTGTTAGAGGTACACTGTTCTTGTGTACCTCTCTATCACTCTATTTGTGGAAGGAGAGGAGAGTGATGGAGGAGAAGCCCGTGCTAAGTCACCTCACAGAGGGCCAAAATGAAAATGCTGTGTGTGCTCACACATAGTTTGCAAGAACACCACCAAACTTGAATCCCAGCCTCTCTAGGATATCAACCCCTGCTGTTTCGTGGACATGAGATGAGCCCGCAGTTCCCACCGTCTACCACCGCCACCTGCAATGCTACCACCAAGCCTGGACATGAACACGTGAGGTAGCGCCGCTACAATTACACACATGAACCAGGGGCTTCATAGTCCTAATACTATGCTTTCTCCTCACCATCAACTAGCCATCCTGTTTTCACGACTCCTCAGGACAATCTGCCACGGAGTGCTAACAGTGGCTAGGCTACCATGGGTCTTTGATTCCAACATTTTGCATTTCTGTTCAGGACTTTCTTTGAAAGTAGGAAATCATTTATGTTTTTTGAATTAATTGTCTTTAGTTCTTTGTTCCTTTTGGTGTTAGTTCCCATTTGTGTCCACTCTGTCCTACTCTCACCTCCGTGTCCTGTCATGAGTCTCTCCACGTTTGTTTACCTTCAGTCTCTCTACTCATGTCCCCGTTGTCTGTCATGTCTCTGTGTTGTCTGTCAATGTGGGTTTCTGTGTTCTCTGTCTTGTCAAGTTCCTGTCTTTAGTTCTTGTCTCTGTGTTTATCTCTTCCTGTTCCTGTGACCATTTCTCTGTGTTTTGTCCTTTGGTCCATTAATATTTCTTTGTCAGTCTACTGTGACTCATTCTTCCACCAGTGAAATTACAACCTTTACATGCTGGTTTCCTGTATTATTAAATAATTAATTAAGTTTGTGTGTGGAACCATCCATAGATAGCTACATATTATGAAATTATCAAATCTATATGTCATAATAGTCTGAGTAACATTTATATTTAAAAACTGAATTAATATCGCATTATTCAAACTAAAATCGATTCGAATTGGGAAATCGATACATACATACAAACCATACATGACAGCAGCTCTCACTGCCATCTTGTAAACCTTTCCTTTCTCTCTTGCTGCTATCCTTCTGTCACAGATCACCCCTAAGACTCGTCTCCATGTTTCTTCACCTCTCTTGTGCTTTTGTGTCTGTAGCTTTGGTAGGTCAACCCTGGGTAGTTAACTCATCTACCTTCTCTACCTCTACTCCTTGTGTCTTTGCAGTTTCTTTCATGCTAAGACAGAAATTAAATAGCATACTTTCAGCATTGATGAGTGACTGTTAATGGCTATACTATGTTCAGTTTTACAATACTAGTGTACAAACCCTTACACACAGTTTTATATTATCAGATTCTGCAGAACAACACCACCATGTTTGTCTCATAAGGACAGGAAAGAAGAGAATACTCATGTTTACTTCTTACAGGTTTCTATACTGAATCGAAATAGGTTTCATATTCATTTATAAGTCTAAAATATTAGGTGAAAGCACTCAGAAGTGCATCTGCTATTGACAGCTAATGAACAGGAAGTCAGCAATTAAAGATATAATGCTAACACGCTAATTCAAAGCATCAACTGAAAGTTGGAGATGCCCCGTGGCTTCATGTACGATAGCCATTTCCACCTGATGTACTTTCAAGTACCTTCTGCTCATCACCTTGCACACTGAACAGCTACTGACAACTCAGGCAAACTGTAAAAATTCATTTATGATCCAGTTTTAAGTGAACAAATACAAAATATTGTTTTTATTCCAAGATTTCTACTTTCAGAATTTCAGATTAGTGAGGCTAGTCTGAAAGTGGCAAAATTCTTCATTGAGATAAATTTGAAAATGTAAAACGCAACGATTTACAGGATTGGTACTCAGTAGTAACTGTCATGGAACCATGCTTTTTAACTGCCCCGACCCAAGGGCAGGCACTGACGACAGCGTAGCATTGAGGGAGTTTATTTATAGTGCAGGACATAACGCAAAAGCAGAGCATGGTGGGGACTTAAACTAACAAAACCCAAACTGGTAGAAACTAACAAAAGAACATGAGGAAAGTAGAAAACATTACAAAAACCGGAAAGCCAGGAACGAGGAGCCTGAGACATAAATACAGAGGATGATACACAGGATGGCATGCAGACAAACAAGGAACACACAGAAGAAGAAAAAGAAGACACAGGGCTTAAATACACAGAGGGATAACAGGGGAATGAGACACAGGAGGAAAGCACAGCTGGGAGTAATCAAACATGATGAGACCAAGGGGAAGCAAAACTGAAAACATGAACATAGGACAAAGTAAAACAGGAAACATAACACAGAGACGCAGACTTGACAAGGGGAGACAGAGCAAACATGGAACACAGAGACAGAAACCAAAAGACTAGAAATCACCAAAGAACTAGGGAGCTAGAAATACAGCGGTATCGCGGGAGTTACGTTCTAAAAATAACCCGCGATAGGTGAAATCCACGAAGTAGCCAACTTTATTTTTTTACAATTATTATAGATGTTTTAAGGCTGTAAAACCCCTCACTACACACTTTATACACTTTTCTCAGACAGGCACGAACATTTTCACATTTTTCTCTCTTGTTTAAACTCTCAAAGTTCAAACCTTCAGTCCAGTAAAGTTTTTGTAGTCCAGTATTATAGAATGAAACCAAAGGTCCCCACGGTTGCCTTAGACAGTGCAAAACGATTCGTCAACATTGTTGTGTTTGTTGGGGAGAAAACTTACAAACATAAAGCACTTCAGAATCACACTGCTAGCAATCAAAGATTTATGTAAATTTGACAACCTGAACACATCCTGTACTGTACAGGAGACACGGCACGGAGGAGATTGATTGACAATGCTCCACAGCCGATCAGGACGCAGAACACAATGCGCTGTAAAAAACAAACAAACAAACAACAAAAGCATGCAAAATTGCACAAAAAAAAAATCCACAAAACAGCGAGGCTGCGAAAGGTGAACCACGTTATAGCGAGGGACCTCTGTACTGCAAACCAAAACCAAGAGACCAGCTGTGAAAACTTATGATGAAATCAAAGATCAATGATAGTACAAAACTCAAAACACTGGTTCGCAGTCCCAGGACCGTGACAATCTGTGCTCTGCTTGCAGGAATGTTACAACTCTACAGACAGGGACATGCTTAAAGAGACTTGTGTGGATGTTTCAGACATGCATACTGGTGTCATACTCAGAGGTGGGAAGGAGCAAAATACAAATACTTTGAAAAATACTTTGTTACTGTAATTAAGTAAAATTTTAAAACTTTACATGAGGAGTGCCAGTTGTCTGGATTAAAATCATTTTCATTAATGTTGTGGTGTAAGCCGTAAAGGCACCTTTTTCAAAGAAAAAAAAGAAAAAACAGTGTCTTTGTCCATCGTTCTAATAAAGCTAACACAACAAAGTGTGTGGACAGCCCCAGGGACAGAAGGCTCTGAAAGGTGTTAAGAAACAAACCCGCACTGCAACACACAAAGCTCAACACCTCTAACCTGTAAGTAATGAAAAGATACGTCCAGGCACCACAGGCTTCCTGTTGACCAGTGCGAAGGACAGCTCAGTCTGCAGGAACACAGCCGAGAGCTTGATGAGATGCTGTCCGAAGCGTAGAGTCGCCATGTCTCACTGACTGCCAGGCCTGGAAGAAATGCAGGTGCAGCAGGTTGTCAGTAACATCACACTAAACAAAGCTTCTGTTCACTGTGCACAACCACATATAACTAAAGACCCATACTGACATTCCCATTCCACTAGGGTTGAATCTGGTGGAAGGTGATTCTGATAGGAGCGTTAGTCTGTTTCTGGGATGGACACAGTTGAGAAGTTTTGTATTTATGGTCTGTCCCAGGCAGAACCCTCTTTGTGTGGGTTCTACCAGAGTCTGGTTTGTAACTGAAAGGCATTTTTCCAGCTGTAATTTTTTCATATTTTGTTTGGTTCTATTTTGTGTGTTGATTTCTAGGTATTTGAGTATTTATTGATTAATGATAAATGGGATGTACTGTGGCATAAAATTTACCGCTGAGTTAAATTTTGTGTGTGCAGAGCACACACACAAAGCCACTTTCTTTTTCTGCTGTCTAATATTGTTACATACCAGTGAAAATGTCCATTAATATACTGATATTAACTCGGAGACATGTATAATGTGTTCAGTCAATTTCTGAATCCCACAATATGTAATAATGACTTAAATAAACTGGAGAAGCCTGATGTGTACGTTTAAGGTGGCACAGTAACAACTTCATTAATGCATGTGTGGTTCAGGATCTGACAGTAAGTATATGTTCTGCAACATGTCAACGGTAACACTTAGAATTCAGTTTATATTCTTTCTTTTTTTTACATTTTTACATTTTTAGTGGAATAATTTATAATAAATCAGCCCTCCGTTGAATAAATAATGCGTTCCTCCTGTGTTGTTGGATTGATCCAAAGATAACTCAAATTTACACATTGATCCACACACTAATCCTGATATAAGAGCATCTGTTGTATTGTTGGGAAGTCAGTGATCCCTCAGCTGCCACTCACTGATCTGAATTTCCTTTCTGTTTCAGCACAGAAAGACACTAATAATAATATGCATTATTAACCCGTATTACTTTGGTTAGCAAGTTTCATTGGTTTGTTTTCACCCACTTATTTGCTCCTAGTACACTGATGACCATTATTTAAATGAACTGGCTGCATTTTTCTATAAGATGTGTATTTCCTTACAAATCCCATTGGTCCACTTCTGAAATTCATACTAGGGGCAGTAATAGCAAGGAATCTGACTCACAGACATGCAGACATCCTCTATATTATAATAATTAAAAAATAATAATAATAATAAAGTGAAATTAACTGAAACTAAATTGAACTGTGAATGAGAATGCACACCAAATACAGGGTGGGCCATTTATATGGATACACCGTAATAACATGGGAATGGTTGGTGATATTAAAGTCCTGTTTGTGGCACATTAGTATATGTGAGGCGGCAAACTCCTCAAGATGGGCGGTGACCATGGTGGCCACTTAGAAGTCGGCCATCTTGGATACAACTTTTGTGTTTTCAAGAGGAAGAGGGCCATGTGACACATCAAACTTATTGGTAATGTCACAAGAAAAACAATGGTGTGCTTGGTTTCAACGTAACTTTATTCTTTCATGAGTTATTTACAAGTTTCTCTTTGTTCACAGCCACTGACATGTCGAAGAGGTTAACACGTGAGGAGCGGATCGAAATTGTGTTGATATCTGGTGAACGCAGTAACCGGGTCATTGCAGCAGATTTCAATGCAAGACACCCTACGAGACCACCCATCTCCCATGCTACAGTTAGCAAACTGCTTGCTAAGTTTCGTGAAACTGGTTCAGTGTTGGATTTGCCAAAATGTGGACGCAAGAAAACTGTCACTAATGAAGAAACATCAGTGGCTGTCCTAGCTTCATTCAGCAAGAGCCCACAGCGTAGCACTCGCCGCATGTCACTGGAGAGTGGCATTAGTCGAACATCCCTTCGGCGGATATTAGCTACTCACAAATGGCACCCTTACAAACTCCAGCTACTGCAGCATCTCAACGAGGATGACCCAGATCGGCGCACAGAATTTGCAGAATGGGCAAAACAAAAATTGGAACAGGACCCTCAGTTCACACAGAAGATTTTGTTCAGTGATGAGGCAAACTTTTATGTGAATGGTGAAGTTAACAAACAAAACCACCGCTATTGGTCTGACACTAACCCACATTGGATGGATCCCTCCAAGACTGTTGGAACAACAAAAGTGATGGTTTGGTGTGGTTTATGGGGTACAACGATAGTGGGTCCATTCTTCATCAATGGAAACCTCAAGGCCACTGGATATTTGAAATTGCTACATGATGATGTGTTTCCCTCTTTATGCACTGAAGCTGGCACGTTCCCTGAGTTTTTCCAGCAAGATGGTGCACCACCACATTATGGGTGCCAGGTCCGAGCACTCCTAGATGAACAGTTTCCTGGAAAGTGGATTGGTCGTCGTGGGCCAGTTGAATGGTCCCCAAGGTCTCCCGATCTGACCCCCTTAGACTTTTATCTTTGGGGTCATCTGAAGGCAATTGTCTATGGTGTGAAGATACGAGATGTGCAGCACCTGAAACAACGGATAATGGATGCCTGTGCTGGCATTTCTCCTGCGGTGTTGCTATCAGTGTGTGAAGAGTGGGAGAAGAGGGTTGCATTGACAATCCAACACAATGGGCAGCACATTGAACACATTTTATAAGTGGTCAGAAACTTGTAAATAACTCATGAAAGAATAAAGTTACGTTGAAACCAAGCACACCATTGTTTTTCTTGTGACATTACCAATAAGTTTGATGTGTCACATGACCCTCTTCCTATTGAAAACACAAACGTTGTATCCAAGATGGCCGACTTCTAAATGGCCACCATGGTCACCACCCATCTTGAGGAGTTTGCCCCCTCACATATACTAATGTGCCACAAACAGGACTTTAATATCACCAAACATTCCCATTTTATTACGGTGTATCCATATAAATGGCCCACACTGTATTTGGTGTGCATTCTCATTCACAGTTCAATTTAGTTTCAGTTAATTTCACTTTATTATTATTTTATTATTTAACCTGGATGTCTCTGTTAAACGTTACCTTTATGTTTGCTTATTAGACTGAGGGGTGGACTTAATCTTTATTTTACACACTTTAAACAAAAGTTTGCATATATTACCTGTTCAAAGTATTCATTGGGGAAAATTGCTAAAATACAGACTGAAGTGTAAAGCTTCTGTTGTCGGGAAATACCAAAGGGAAAATATTAATATTGTCTGAAATCCACTTTTAATACATATTTTCATAATTCTCCACACAAAAATGCTTCAAAAGTCAAACTACTGCTATCAAGCATAATCTAAAGAACATTATTATTATTATTATTATGTTCTCTGTATTAAGGGCACAATATTATTTATTGATAAATGAACTGGCTCTTATATTGAAGATATAACCATTATATCTCATTCACCCATTCACACAAGCACTTTTATTCTACACCAAAGTGCAACATTCACACTTCAATGAACATATCAGAGAATAAGTTAGCATTTTGCCTTGAGGCGACTTTTGTTGTGATTTGGCGCTATATAAATAAAATTGAATTGAATTGAATTTTGCCAAAGGATACTTTGGCATACAGACTGGAGCAGCCAGGGACCTTACGATTATATATATATATATATATATATATATATATATATATATACATATATATAATCCAATAACAGTGTGTGCTTGTCAAGCCTGATTATTAAAGAAATTAGGCTTATAAACACAGGTCAATGTGAAATCAGTTACAAACAGTAAATAAACCCTATGTGACTTCATCTGATGGCTCTGTCAGAGTGCCTGCTTAGTTGATTAAAAGCATTTAATCTCATTGTTGCAGGGCGTGGTTTGTGGCTCAGATACAGGGGAGGGGTGGAACACTGGGTTTAAGGTGTGGTGTCGGGGAAGGCTGGCCCACACAGCTGTTCTCTATCACCTGGTCACGCCCTCCCTATTTCAGGAGGATGCCGGGACCTGTGTGCTACACAGAATGAGGTAGCTGGAAAGGTGCTCAAGCAAAAAATCAATGCATTGTAAATAAAGACATGCATGTACTTGTGACACTGTGTGCTGCCGGTCCTTTCTACTACACCCACCTACACTCTTTCATAAAAATCTTAGCAAAGCAGGAGGGGAGCCCTGCTGTCAGTGATGAAGCAACCTGCTAATGCGTAATCTGGGTAAGAAAAGAGACTTTCATTTAATTAAAGAACATCTATGACAAGACTTTCACTGTGCAGTCCCCTACATGTATCATACTCGGCACAAATAGGAAAAAAGGTCGTGAAAAGAAAATCTTATTTAGATTCAATTTTCTGATTGGAGATAAGTGAACAATATATCTGTCAGGCACTTATCACAGATTCAGACAAAAATTACATGTTGACAAAAGGATAAGTAGATAGCTAATGGAGTAAGTGGTAATAGAAGGACTAGAATAGAATAGAAATATCCTTTATTGTCCCTCACTGGGGAAATTCAGGTGTTCCAGCAGTAAAGTGACAGGCAGATGGAGCATGCAAAAAAAGTGAAGAATATTAAATTAAAAACAAGAAGTAAGAGACTGTACAGTTATTAAAAACAGCATAATCAGATAATTTTTTAAATGTAATAAATGTGCTGTATATTTGTGCTTAAAACAACAACAACATACTTTTAAAGAAAATGGAAAAACTGTGCAAATGCCAACAGGGATGTAAACAATTTATTGTGTTTGTTGTGAGCAGTGATGGTTACAAAGTCTAACGGCTGCACGGAGGAAGGACCTGCAATAACGAATATCTAGTCCTTGTGAAATTCTCTCAACTCATAATGACAGTCAAACCAAGACAATTAGATGTAAATCATTGCAATGCTCTCTTATTTAGCCAAGAAAAGGGCTAAATGCTGTCTTTACCATCCATGTATATAACCAGTGTTGGGAAGGTTACTGTTCAAATGTATTCCACTACAGATTACAGATTACATGCCCCAAAATGTATTTTGTAACATATTCCGTTACGTTACTCAATGACAGTAACGTATTCTGAATACTCTGGATTACTTAATATATTATCGTGCTTTTCACAACTACATGAATGTACTATTGCTGTGTGATTTATTACTTTTACTGAAGGTTACTCTCCATACCAATACCGACTAGATGTTTAAATCTTAACATAAATGAGTAACAGTAGGTGGACATTAGGTAAGGCTGCACTTTTTGCAGCGATCTCGTATAGAAAACTATTCCGCGTGTATATAAAACAGGTCCGCGGCTCCGAACCGTAGTAAAGGGACCTCTGGCTAATACGTCGGGCTCGTGTCGGGCTCGTAGCCAAAAACTAGCTTTACTTTGTTGTCTGGGTCAACTTTGCTAGCGAGAGACAGAGAGAGGCGTTGAAAGACTGCTCCAACGGAACTTATTGTTTCGGAGGAAAACACGAACACAGTGTACAGTCGAGTCTTAATAGCTTACTTACAACTGGGCTCGTCAGGCACTCTTCTTGGCTGCAGTGGTTATTATTATATTTACATGCTTCCAGCTCCCGTTTCTGCTCGGTGACAAGTCGTACTTTTCCTTTTTCTCCCTCCCTCCCTCGCTCACAGACACATAATGGGTATGGCAGTCCATTCTCCCTGCAGCATGGACTACACTGCCCATGAGGCTACATGCTTTAGGGCGATGCCTGTAACACTCTGCCTATTGCCTTCATATTAAATCATTTTTTGAATAATAATTTAAAAAAAATATTTCGTCACGTCATTATGCGGCCGCAAGTAGAGGTAACATGGGCCGTGAGATTGAGACACAGATATTAGAGCCTCTTAATCCGTGTTTTGTTTGGGTTTCCACCGGCGTGGAATTACCAAAAATATAATTACATCTAAGAGAAGGTAAAAAGACTCGACATCCAGCCATTTTTGTTTACAGTGATACAAAGTGCTAAAACAGAGTTTATCAATGCCTTTTTTACCAATAAGTCATCTTTAATTTTAATTAAAGATATAAAAAGTCCAAAAAAGTCCAATTAATATCTTGAATGAGAAATGTAGTTGAGTAATGAAGTCGTTCTAATAACTGACCTCCTGACCTTTTACTGTGATTTGGGGTGTCTGTGGTTAAGTGCTGGGATTGTTTGTACCTACAGGGAATACAAACAATGGCACACAGCTCAGATCTTGTCTCAGGCCTATAGTGCTTGGTAAGAATGATTAAGCAAACATTCAGAGTGCCCAACTTTAACATGTAAACTGCCAGTCAAACGTTTGGACGCACCTCCTTTTTTAATGTTTTTTCTTTATTTTCATGACATTGTAGATTCTCACTGAAGGCATAAATTTTTTTTAATGTAGTAAACCCAAATAGTGTGCAGTACTTCAAAATATGTTTTATATGTTAGATTCTTCGTAATAGCCACCCTTTGTCTTGATTACTGCTTTGCACACTCTTCGCTTTCTCTCCGTGAGCTTCATGAGTCGTCACCTGAAATGGTTTCCAACAGTCTTGAAGGAGTTCCCAGAGATGCTGAGCACTTGTTGGTCCTTTTGCCTTCACTCTGCGCTGCATCTCATCAAAAACCATCTCCATTGGGTTTAGGTCAGGTGACTGTGGAGGCCAGGCCTCCATCACTCGTTTTCTTGGTCAAGTAGCCCTTACACAGCTTGGAGGTGTGTTTGGGGTCATTGTCCTGTTGAAAAATAAATGATGGGATGGCACGTCGCTGCAGAATGCTGTGGTAGCCATGCTGGTTCAGTGTGCCTTCAGTTTTTAATAAATCCCCAACAGTGTCACCAGCAAAGCACCCCCCCATCACACCTCCTCCATGCTTCACTGTTAACTTGTGATTTCTGAGGCCGGTGACTCAGATTAATTTATAAATTCTCTTGGTCTTCCTTTCCTGTTAGTCAGTTTCGTTGTAGCGCTTGGGGGACACATTGAAAGTTTTAGCAATTTTCCGGACTGAGATGAGAAGTTATATTGAATATATTGTGATTGACAAACAGAAAGTTATGAGGAGAAAAAGTCATAAAATGTGACTGAGTTGTTGAAAATCACGAAGTAAAAAAATAAAGTGAATGAAGCATGAAGGGAAGTATATTCAACATAGAAAGGATGGAATTCCATTGTTTACTACTGGATGTCAACTTTGACGAACGCGACTCCTTACTCACTAGCTAATCACACAGCACCGTCATTGCTGACATTTGTTTACCTAGTGAGCGACATTAACATTTCAGCATGTCGATTAGCGGCTGCAACATTTCATTTACTCACCAGTGCAAAGCACTGTGTATTCACAAGAACAGCTTCAGGTCTCCAGATCTAGTGCTATCCGAGCAGACATCAAGCACAATAAACCACAATAGTAATCAGAATCAATCAGAATCAGAATACTTTATTGATCCCTAGGGGAAATAATTTTTCGTTACAGTGCTCCATTATAAACAAACATTAACAGAGACAGACAATACACTAACTAAGAATAGCACAATATATACAGGCATATATATACATAAAAGTCACTTATTAATAAATAGCTGAAAAAGAACATGTGCAAAAAGGGTGTAGCTGTTGCAGTAAACAGTGTGGTAAGTGGATGAGTTGTACTGGGAGATGGCCACAGGCAGGAATGATTTCCTGTGTTGTTCAGTGGTGCTTTTCAGTACTCTCAGTCTTTCACTGAACGTGCTCCTGTGACTGACCAGCATGTCATGGAGTGGGTGGGAGGTGTTATCCAACATTGTCTTTATCTTGGACAACATCCGCCTCTCCAACACCACCTTGAGGGAGTCCAACTCCATCCTCACAACATTACTGGCCTTACGAATCAGTTTATCGAGTCTGTTGGCATCTGCGACCCTCAGCCTGCTCCCCCAGCATGCAACAGCATAGAGGATTGCACTGGCCACAACAGACTCGTAGAAAATCCTGAGCATTTTCTGGCAGATGTTGAAGGACCTCAGTCGCCTCAAAAAATAGAGACGACTCTGGCCCTTTCTGTAAAGTGCTGTGGTGTTTGTAGCCCAGTCCAGTTTATTGCCAATGTGTACTCCAAGGTATTTATAGTCCTCCACAATGTCCACACTGACCCCCTGGATTGAAACAGGGGGTCAAGTGTTTCCTGGTCTTCCTGAAGTCCACTATCAATTCCTTGGTCTTTGCCACGTTGAGCTGCAGATGATTCTGCTCACACCACGTGACAAAGGAGTCGACCACAGCCCGGTACTCTGTCTCATCATCCCTGCTGATGCATCCAGCCACCGCAGAGTCATCAGAAAACTTCTGAAGATGGCAGGTCTCTGTGCAGTGGCTGAAGTCTGTGGTGTAGAGGGTGAAGAGGAAGGGGGAGAGGACAGTCCCCTGTGGTGCCCCTATGCTGCTGATTACCTTGTCAGACACACACTGTGGGAGACGTACATATTGTGGTCTTCCTGTCAGGTAATCAACAATCCAGCACACCAGAGAAGCATCCACCTGCATCGCTCTTAACTTATCACCCAGGAGAGTCGGCCTGATGGTATTGAAAGCACTGGAAAAGTCAAAAAACATGACCCTCACAGTGCTCGCTGGCTGGTCTAGAAGGGTGTAGACACGATTGAGCAGGTAGATGATGGCATCCTCTGTTCCGAGACGAGGCTGATAGGCAAATTGAAGGGGATCCAGATGTGGTCTGACAATGGGTCGCAGCTGGTCCAGGATGAGCCTTTCCAGGGTCTTCATGATGTGGGAATTCAGTGCCACGGGCCTGTAATCCTGGGGGCCACTGGGACGTGGCGTCTTTGGAAAAGGAACGAGGCATGATGTCTTCCACATCACTGGTACCCTCTGCAGACTCAAACTCAGCATAAACAGTTTATAAAAGACTCCACACAGCTGGGGGGCACAGGCCTTGAGGACGCGGGGACTCACTCTGTCTGGTCCAGCAGACTTGCCTGAGTGAAGTCTCCTCATTTGCATCTCAACCTGGTATAGGGCTTTGGAGCGTGATGTCACGGGGGTGGGCGTGGAAAGGATTTTGGTCTGATGCGCCATTTTCGGGGTTAAAACAAAGCGCAAGCGAAAAAGGAGCGAAAACACTGCAAACGCTGCAATGTTCGATCGCACGACCGGCAAGAGAATAAGCTTGAAAATAGTTTATCTTTTCATTCTTTCCCAACCTGGAAGCAACATGAGGCAGCTCGTGTATCGATGTTACCAAACTAAGGCGTCTAGCCTGGATAGCAGCTGTGAGACTAGCTGATATCCAGTTCTCTTCCATCTCCAAATATCTGTTGGTGTGCTCCAGATATTTTCATTCCGGTAAGTTATAGATATGTTCATATCACTCTTTATAGCCTATTAGTTTTATTTTCGATGCACTCTGAGGTCATAGCAAATTAGAACAAACATCCTACTGAGTGATTTTGCAGAACTACCTTCTATTTATAGAGTTGCTAATTATTTGGCATTATTGCAGGCAAACCAGCCTATGAAATGGATGAAACACATCGTGACTGGGTTCCAGCGCTACACAAGGGACCTGCTTCAAACATACCACCATGCCAATCAGATTACTTCTTCCATGTGAGGGTGAAGAGGTGACCCTTCTGGATAAGATGGTGAAGGTTTGCTGCGTTTGTTGAACAGTGTGGTAGTAAAACCAGGGAACAATGAAACTTGCTCCTGTTAAATATTCGTAAGACTTTTGCTGTATAAATAGCAGTATTTTTTTTTTCAAAAGATACAGTAAATTAAGTAGTGTTAGTAGTGGGTGATATCATGTAAACACTGTCATGATTTTATGTAAACATTTTGTCATTTGTAAACTATAAATGACATGGATTCTACACTGTAACTGATGTGATGTTCTATAAAGTGGTTTTAATTAAAAAAAACAAGGCAAAAATTAGTTTGTTTCTTTATTCAACTTTTGAACAGTGGTACTCAGTCAGTACATACTCAGTAAATGCAAATTATTTACATGGCAGTGCACTACAGGCATAAATCTAGACCCCTAGATAAAACATTATGGCATTATAGCAGTGACAACTCCTCCACAGTAGCAGGTGGGATTTTTCTTTTTTGAGGACGGCTCCTTTTACCTTTCAGTACGGATGGTCTGTTTATGTTTTGATCGAGAGCCTTTTTGGGGGCAGCTAAAGAGGAGAAGTCTATCTTATGGCCAACCTCTGGCTGTATCTAGGTCATATTACCCAGCAAAACCCAGTATGCAGGTTCATCTGTAACAGTCCTTGTGCCACGGATCTGCACTTTTGCTCCTACATTAAACAGAAGAGCAGCGACATGGCTGCAGGTCTCTGCGGCTCCGGCCATACAGGTGCAGTGGGCGGCTTCAACCTTCCCTGTGATGCTCACAGTGACCCATGGCTGCAATGGTGGTTCATTCAGTCTTTGAGAGTGCAGCACCTGAAACACACACAGACAAAGTTAATTTAAAGACAAGAACTAATGAGCCAAGGCCAACATAAATGTGTTTTATCTTCTTTATCATAAATGTAACAAAGTGTTTAGAAAGTTAGCACATACATGTAATTTTTCATTTTTTTATGCATCCATCTATAGAACGCTGCATGTTATATTCTAAATCTGCCTGTTCTCTTTCAGAAACCTGCCTGCAGAAAATGAACCTAAAGTATGTAATGCAAGGATGTAATCACTGTCAAGATGGAGAAAGCATAAAGTGACAATTATGAGTCACTTAATATGATAAGGAGATTCTGCAGGTCATTAATCAATGTATAAAACTAAAATAAAATGTATTTTTAATGACACAGGATACAAATATTGAAGCAAGATGTATAATTAGAATTATTTATAATAAATATGAATAAATCATTGCAATTTCTTTAACCATAAAGAATAACTAAATCCTTCAGGACAATGTCACATCAATGCACTGAACTCACTATGTTATCCACCTAACAGAGCCTCCACATGTTCTCACTGTAATTTCCCCCTCATGAATGAATTTATGCTGCACTAATCTGAATGTTCGGGGGGAAATCAAACACATTTCACTCGCAGTACTCGAGCTGACTTACCTTTGTTTGAATGACGACTTGTACGCGCTGACTCCACAGACAAGGTACGAAAATATGTCAGGCTACGTCAGGGTTTTCAGGGTTTCTACTCCACGGCCGTATTTCATACAGGTCCACATTTCCAATGCACGCTATTTTCTGCAAGTACCGCTGTTTCACCTCTGAACGCAATCGGTCTCTATACAGTCAATTCTCTTTTGAGCTGCTTTTAAGCATCTTTCTTGTAGTTGTCGTTCCAACACAGTGTGTTTGTTTTGATTCTTAGACCCCGAAAATGGCGCCGCGTTCCCACAATGCATTGCGGTGTGACGTCAACTCCAAAGCCCTATAGAGATTGACAGACCACGTGACTTTCACGCATTGCATACCGGGAACCCGTGGCAAAACAATCCAAGTACCGCATCAAATGCAAGCCTTTGCAGCACCGCAAAACGTTCATTTTCCAGTTCCAATACCTTCTTGCTTTTTCTTTGCCCCCCAAAAAGGTATGTACAAAACGAAGGAGAACAATGCCGGTCCGTACAAAGACAGACTTGATGAAAAGTCAAAGAAAAGATACGAGGAAAAAATCAAAAGAGTGAAAGGGTTAGACCCTTACGAGCACACAGAGTGGACAAAAGACGTTAGCGTGCTGCCCAACTTTTACCACGCTCAGATTTATAATTATACGGTTCTTGGAGTGAGTGCATACACTCATGAAGTTTTTAGTAACTTCAGGTCACTGCAACAAGCCCAGGTACAGTTTACCGACGGATGGGTACAGGACCTTGAAATGCACCGTGTAGAACGAAAGACCATGGTACGAACAAAGGTAAGTTTACCAGTCTCACAAATCGTCGTCATAAATACACATTCGTTAACCGTTTATTAATAGGACCTTTGAGCTCAACGGTAATTAATTAGTAGTGGAAATAATTTCTGGTACGCATTACAGAAATGTAGCAGTGACAATAATATTGTATGCTGTAATCGTACTGGGCAATTAGTGATACAAAACAACTGTTTTATCCTGTGAATAAAAGTATATGTTTTCAATGTACCATGGTAATAACAGAAGCGAAACGCAATATTGTGTCAGGACAATTCACTATTTATGCACAATAAACAAAGGAGCATAGCGCGACAATTTCTGTTCAGCGCCAGACTTGCTTGTAACCTATATCACCAATTATGTTAAGAAAAATGATGTATTAACTAAAACAGAAGACTTACCTTTGTGGAAATGCTTGGAGCAGACTAACATGTGAGCTGGAGTGTTCTGGGACGTTATATTTGGTATATCCAGGCCATCCGTCGGCTCTTTGTTACTTCGGAAACATGGCTCGAACAATTTCTCTTCAACGACGTAATCCGATAACAACCGATCTCTTTACCCGTCAGCTTCCCGTGGCTGTCATGCGACCGGCTATTGCAGTTAATAATACAACAGCTTCTTGCCATTTTTTGTGTTTCTTTTTATCGCTGTGTAACTGATTTCAATTGAAAGCCTGTGTGCGCTAGTACCTCTTGCCACGAGTTACCAGAATCCTTTGCGGTTTTACCCCTGAATGACGTCACATTTTCAATCTCTATTGAGTGAAGGTGATGGGTGGGGGAGGGGTGTCAGGAATCTCACAGGAGGCAACAGCGCCATGTGAAGAGAGAGGCTGGCACAGTGGTGTGGCTCTGGATTCCAGGCTGACTACAGGTGAGGTTGTGGGGGTGTGAGCAGACACTGTGGTGTCGAATCTATTGAAAAACAGATTCAACTCGTTAGCTCCGTTCTCACCTCCCTCAGCTCCCCTGCTGTTGGTTGGCCTGAATCCAGTGTTGGTCTTCATGCCCCTCCACACCTCTCTCATGCTGTTCTGCTGGAGTTTCCACTCCAGCTTCCTCCTGTAATTGTCCTTAGCCTCTCTGATCTTGTCGTTTAGTAGCACCTGGACCTTCCTCACCTCCTCTTTATTGCCCCCTCTGAAAGCCCTCTTCTTGTTGTTGAGGAGGGCTTTAATGTCCTTAGTCACCCACGGCTTGTTATTTGGGTAACAATGAACAGTCTGAGCTGGAACAATGGAGTCGGTGCAGAAAGTTATGTAGTCTGTGATACACTCAGTTAGCCCATTGATGTCCTCGGCGTGAGGCTCACAGAGTGTTTCCCAGTCGGTCACCTCGAAACAGCCCTGTAGTTCTGCTAAGGCCTCCTCTGACCACCTCCTAACGCTCCTCGTGGTCACAGGTTCCCTCCTCACAATTGGCACATAGCGTGGGGTGAGGTGAATCAGGTTATGATCTGACCTACCAAGTGGGGGGAGGGAGGAGGAGCTGTATGCATCCTTGACATTAGCATACAGTAGGTCTAAAATTTTCTCTCCCCTGGTGGGACAGTCCACATATTGTCTGAATGTTGGAAGTGTATTGTCCAGTGATACATGGTTGAAGTCACCCGAGATCACAATAAAGGCACTCGGGTGCTGAGTCTGTAACCGGGCAATAGCAGAGTGGATAGTGTCACATGCAGCTGTGGGGTTAGCAGAGGGAGGAACATAAACAGCCACCAAGATGACATGAGAGAATTCCCTGGGTAAATAATACGTCCTGAGTCCAACAGCACACAGTTCAATGTCCGGGCAACAAATCCTTTCTTTGATTGTTATGTTGGCAGGGTTACACCACAGGTTGTTAACTAAAACAACCTAAAACAACTTCTTAAAAACGACTTCTTCAGTCTCAGCTGACTGCAGGTGACCTGCAGTCAGCTGAAGACTGAAGAAGTCACTTGGATGAGTGACGAAACGTTTCTCCCACAAAACGCTACGTCCAGATGAACAGAATCAACTTTTGGAGATTTACTTTCCTGGATGATTGAGAATGCATCAAGACACTCTACCATAATCAGTTTTTTGGTGCAAAAATACTATTATATGCTTCTCAGACTATTATTCTTAGCATTTTTCACAGATTCAATTAAAGAAAGGGAAAGGAAATGTGTTTTGTGACAAGCTGCTATTATTAACGCTAGTATTAAAGTGCCTTAAATATAATTTAAAGTAGTATTTTTGCCAAATTGTGTGTTATGTGTAGACATTACACCACTTCATCCCTTGAAGTAGGTGCTGTTAATGCTATGATTCACACCCATGTACATTTAATATCAAACAGAATTAGACTAACTATTGAATCACAGACTCTGTAAAGTCTCCCTACAGTCATGACATGTCCACAGTGTAAACAAGTGCTCACAACCTCAGCAGGAAAGCTTGCTAGCAAATCTAAACAGGGCATCCCTCTTTGCCCAAGTAAGGAATGTTTAAGAGATCCTGTTTAGTTGTGTTCATGAATCATTATCACATTGCGCCCCGTCACCACACCATTTCCAGGAAACAGGCATTAGCAGTAGAAATGAGATTCAGTTGGAGACAGACATGACACACTGCCAAACAAAGACATTAAGCTAGCCCAGAGGCTGGCCACACAAATGCAGCCACTGATTTGGCTTAGAATTGCCTTAACAAACCCTAGACCAATGTCACCGGTCATAAACCACACAAAGACATGGTCAGTAGAGATATTTCTGTGTCAGAAAGATACTTAAATTAGAACAATTATACTTTAAAAAGATTTTTTTGATGTTGTGTAAAACCTTTTATGATTTTTTATGTGCATGTAATGGCATATTCTGCTGGACTGTATCTTTCTTTGAATCAAGAATGGTTAATTGTCATAATTGAGAAGCCTAACAGAAAGCTGGAAGAGCCAATCTGCTGCTGACAGATGAGAGACTGGGAGAAGAGAGCAGAAGAGGAGAGAGCTTGGAAACAGAGGGCTCAGAAAGAGAGGGCTCAAGTTGGGGTAGAACACAGAACGAGACACAGAACAATAATTGTGGGAAACATTGGAGACATCGAAACTGTCGGCTATTACCTGACAATGACCTGACAATGGCTGACAGCTTACTATGACAGTTACTGGGCGAGAGGCTGGAGCCTTGCCCAGCCCTCAATGTAACCTCTTTGTTTCTTCTTCTGGTGTAACAAGAAGAAACTAACTAGTGTTTCAAAAGGACATGCGAGATTGGTAGTGACTATACTGAGCACTAAGATGAATATTGGACTAAATGGTACCTGATCAATAGCTTGACAACCGCTGTTTTGTGTCTTTTCTTTTAAACTGTTTCCTGTGCTTATTTTGATGCCACACCAATCCACAATTCTGCCACTTGGCATGGCTTTGTTAGTGCTTGTTGTTTTGGTCTTACTTGCCAGCTAGCCAGGGGCAGCAGTCTAAACAGTGATAGCCTTTCCTCGCCTCCTCAGGACTTCTAGGACACCCCAAAGTATTCCAAAGCTACACTGTAAAAACTGTGACTAGAGGTTACTTAAAAAAGTTATGGCAACAAAGTGACACTTAAAATAATTAAGTAGATTTTAATTTCAAAAGATTTATGTAAAATGTAGAGAAAATTTTAATTAAATTCAAATAGAAAACAAAAGTACATATTAATTGAATTAAACTGTAAATATGTGTTGGATTTAGGGACAAAATCTCAAACTGAAGGTTAAAATTGCACAACTTTAACAAAAAAAAATAATTGATATGAAATAAATCTCTGAGAAAAATTACTTTGAATTTACTAACTATCTGGAAAAGGTTTAGTAAAAACTTCCTAAAATATCCATTACAAAGAAATGAACATTTTTGTTTTTTCAGTAAAACTCAAATTGGATTCAATAATTTTCCAAATAAACCTTATAAATAATGACTGAATAATAAGAGAAAATCAAAAGAATTTAACTTATTTTCTGAGTAAAATGAATCAATTTCACAAAGAAAACATCAAAGCAGTAATTTGTTTTATTGTGGAAAATAAAACACGGTAATTTATAATATAACATTTTTCTGCTTCTATACACTGAATTCTTATCAACAATCTCCTGATCTCCTAAATACATTCCCCTGCTGTAAATTTGTTTTAGTGTGATAAACAGTTTATCACACAGCTCTGTGTACAGAGCAACAGCAACATAAAGAAACTACATGAATGTTAACCAGTTTTGTAAAAAAGAAATGAATCGTTAGATTAGACTGTAATGTCAACATGAACCTGAAATATGAATATTCTTTACTCTGTTTCCTTTATCTGTTACTTATTTATGATTGACTAACAAAAACTTTAAAAAAAATTGAATCACTCAATATAACTGTAGAACAAAGGTTTATCACTCATGTACATGGTATATCAATAATGTAAATCAACCTTTTATCCCAATTTGGATGTTTAACCTGAGAAAATCTAAGACACATGTAAGAGGAAGTAGCATTTCTACAGTTACAGGACTGCAATTCTGTTAAATTTTAAAGTTGTTTTAAACTAATGTTTTATAGTAACATACACTAAATAAAGAATAAATAAAGAAAAGCTTCACTAGTGATTCCTCCAATTTGTTGCCTTTCAAACAGAACATTCCTAAGAAACTTGTAGGTAATAAAAAAACAAACATTAAAATAAAGAGCACAAATACAGCCTGACACATTGCAGGTCTGAAAAGATAGCTGCATCTAACAAAGACAAACCAAAAGTTTACGGTGAGCTTACTTTCAGAGTCCTTGTTTAAGCCAATAACTTATTCTTGAGGCTGTTCACTTTTGGTGAGAGCCTAGCACAATCCAGTTCAAGGAAAAGTTTCTGGAATACTTCCAAGGTGTATTTTAGCTCTTTGGGATAGGCAAGGTCGACTGCATATGTCAATCCAACCAGCATTGCGTATGCTCTTGGAAAATTACCCAGAGCAGGCATAACTCTCACACCCTCCAGCACAATGCCAATGTCACCCTCCTCAGATCCAACAGCCTTGATTTTGTAGATTTTCATACTCTGTTCAGAAAGATCTTGTGACACACCATCCTCATCAGCATCCTGAAACAACAAAAACATGGGTTTTTCTGACTGTAATTGCACACGTGAAATATTTCCTGGACACATCCTGTAGCTGAATGACAAATAAAACATGATAATGCCTCAAATTATTTGAAACTTGACAAACATGAATAACGAAAACAGAATAATGTTTCTATTTCAACACTTACACTGTACTCTTTGATCAGTTGATCAATGGACTCCCCAAGGTACACCATCAAGCACTGAATAACCAGATTTCTGGTTATGTTATTGCTAGGATTGCTTGGTGACTGAAAATGAGCAAGAATTCCAAAAATTACCATCAGATAAGTGACCATTTATTAAGACAACCTGTGAGACTGTAGGACAAAACAAAAACCCAGCAATACCTGTACTTGTGTTTTTTTGTTTTTTTTTTTGTTTTTTTTACTAAGAACAGACATGTATTTATAATACAATTAAAACATGAAACCCATAATTGTGTTGTTAATTATATCAGTGACGTCCTGGCGTCCTCTTGCACTGATAAAAACATGCAAACAAGTTAGTGGAGCTATGCACCATGCAAATGACTCTTTAAATTTGACAAAAAAAATCTTTAAATAAAATTCCAAGCTGAAATGTCTGTGGAAAATACCTTGGCTATGATAGCCTGCAACTTCAATCCC
Organism: Pelmatolapia mariae; assembly: GCF_036321145.2. Taxonomy (NCBI): domain Eukaryota; kingdom Metazoa; phylum Chordata; class Actinopteri; order Cichliformes; family Cichlidae; genus Pelmatolapia; species Pelmatolapia mariae. The sequence continues at coordinate 36,444,244 of NC_086231.1, forward strand.
ATGGCTCCCCCCTTGGAATGGAAAAGGGCCAACAGTTTGGGAGTGTACTCATCCAGCATGGACATGAATTTGGGTTCAAGGTGTACCAGGGTGATCCTGTAGAACTCATCCTGCAGCTGAATGACAAATAAAACATGATAACGCCTCAAATTATTTGAAACTTGAAAGATTACATTAAAAACAACACAAAAGCCTACCCAAAATGAATTTGGAACTCACATGAGATGCCTCAAACAAAGCTGGCCATCTGGCTTTGATGTCCTCAATGCTGGGGGACAGGTTGACAATTTCATGTCGTCTATGTGCAAATGTTTTAGCCATTTTTTCTTTTATCACTTTGTTGTTGTCTCTTTTCTTGACTTCAGTAAGCAACTGAATTCGCTCTTCTTCTTGACTGTCCTCATCTTCACCTGCTGGATATGGCGGAAGGTAATTTACCTCTGCTTTCCGAGGCTTTTTCACTTTATTTGCAGACTTCTGGTCACCTGGACTCTTGTGTTTCATGGCATTGCATGTCAACTCAGGAACACCAAACCCTCTAAGTTTTGTACGATAATTGGCCATCTTGTATTTGATGCTTTGTTGCCAACCATAATAACCTGAGAAAGAGCCAGGTTCCTTGAGACAAGGGTATTTTGTCACAAGTGCCTCAGCAACATAACTAACCTGTGCACTTGAAGGATAGGCTGTAAATGTAAATATAGTTTCAGCCAACTTCTCAAGAATGTCAGTCTTTACTTTGGAGGTGGGCAGAAGATTTCCATTCTTTTTATACTCCTCAGTGGCTCTTTCCAGGTACATCTCAGTTTCGTATGCAAACTGTGGAATGGGAAACTGCTTCGGCCAGGGCTCACAACGTTCTGTGGTCTTCTGCCTTTTGAGAATAATGGTGTCCTGAGAAGAAGTGGTTGCAGCAGAGTCTGCACTGGATACAACTGACTCAGCATATGAGGAGTCATAGTCAGACAGTTGGCCAGAGGGGCTGCCAAAACTGTCATCAACCGGAGTCAAGCTTAGGATGACCGGGGTGATGCCAACAACCTTCACAGTGTCTTTGTCTTTTATCTGGTCAGTTCTGTGAAGAGTAAAGTAGTCCTGAAATTCTGGGTCAAAATACTGAAGACTGAAGTTGTTTGAAATCTCAAAGGTATCCTTCACAACACTCTGGAGCTCCTCCACTGTTGGTGGGATCCCTGATGGAAGAACCAACTTCTCGATTTGGTCATCAATAATTACACGAAGCTTTGCCTCCATCTCGTTCAACCTAGAATAAAATGTAAATGGGCAGAGTTAAATTTCCCTTCAATTAAATAAAATTAGTTATTACTTTTCATTTATACAATAGTTGAGATATAAAACTATAAAACAAAAAGCACACTTCAACACACCAAATGTTGCAAAAAACAAATACTTGGGAGATGTACATGTTATCGAGTTTTTGTTGTTGTCGTTTTGTTTTTTGTTTTTTTACCTATTATTCAGCGCAGATGTAACGTTTCAGGGTTACCAAGCGTTTTCTTCCCACATTGTATGAAGCCAAGGGCCACATGTCACCAAGTTTCTGCTGCTCCAAAAGACTGATCTTGCCAGTGTCCTCCAGTTGAAAAGATCTCAGATGTTCTACATACCATGCAGCAAGTAACTTCACAATGAAATATACACAATTGTCCAAAACGACTATCTGTATTATCTCAGCAAAGTCTGGTAGTCCACATGTTGAACCATTAGACAGGATCATCCCAGCAGTGTATCTTGTTCCACTGTAGGTGACAGTGGTGGCAAGCTGCACACAAGTCAGAGATGGTGATCTTGCTCTTAAATCTGCCTGTATGTCTGGATGCAGCACATCTACAGGCATTCTGGATATTTTTGTGACAAGCAGGGCAGGTTTCACCTCTTTTGATTGCATGTGGTATGCCATCATCATTTGATGTCTTGTAGAAAGGGTCAGCAACACATTTTTGAAATTGTTAGTGTGTCTCACAACTTGCTTAAAAAATCTGTGTTTTGCCTCAAAGCGCATTGTCCATACTCCAACCAATGGCCCATATTTTTCTATTAACGCATGGTAGTGCTCCAAAAAATGATGTTTCGGTGTCAGCCTTTGATCAGGAAAAACTTCCAAATATCTGACACGATGTTCAGATATTTTAAATTCAAGGTAGGCAATACTTTGTGTTGTGTGAACAGGGGCAACCACTAACTCAACAATGTCCTTCAAAGTCAGAAGAAGTTGCCAAACAGGATCACCTTCAGGTACACGTAAACCAACAACGAGAGGCAACAAACGTATTAGGGCCCAGTTTTCATGAGCATTTCCTCCTATAGTTTTGCGACCAGCAAAATTTGGAGGGATTGCTTGTGGACTGTTCAATTTGTCTGAGCCCTTATATGGAAAACATGTGATTATATTATTCAGTTCAGTCAAACTGAAGTAGTGCTTCTTCAAAAAAACTTGAAAACACAATGCTAACTCTCTTGGCACTATTCCCTCAAAAAGGTCATGAAGGACATCTGGTGGGTATCCAGACACAAAGTGAAAATGATTAAGTTGATCAGTTAATGGACATGACCGCTTTAAGCCAAAATGAGGCACTAAATTTGGATTTTCTTTGACAGCTTGTACGTGTAAAACACAGTCATCCCTTTTTCGAAGTGGGAAGACCCCAGACCGTACTTCATATGTCTGGTATTCTGAAGAATGTCCAAGGCAGAATCTACAAACATATGGCCCATTAAAACTTTCAACAAGTCCACTAATTGCATGAGCACCAAGGTTATCGGCTACAACACAGTGTAGGGCGCCTTTAATATTTCTCCCTAAACATGAAATAAAAACCCCCTCCTGTTCAAGAGTGACAAGATCTTTCAAAAGTGGATCCAATACTACTTTGTATTCAAACTGTTTCACATCAACAGATTTGCAAAGTAAAGCTAGTTGTATTGATGTTAAGGCAGACTGTAATCTCAATGGCAAATTGGCCAAAACCCAATAAACTGCAGTTATTTTATGTTTTTTCCGAGAGGTTCCTAATGGGTTACACACCTCAAATTCATCAACATAAATTATTATAGAGAGTCTTGTTTCTTCTACAGCATAAAAGCCATTGTCCTTAAAACACGTACCATCAAAAATGGACTTAAAATGCCCAGTGCTACTTGAGCACCTTGAAAAGGCTTCCACTGCAATATCTTTGTTCTTTAGTACTACTTGTAAAGTCTTTAGAACTGGTACATATTGAAAGCTCTTTTTTTGTTCAGCATCAAGAATATATTCAATAGGATCCACAAACTGGAAATGCTCCTTAAAATACTTATTTCTCTTAAAAGCTGAACCAAGTGGCCCGCCTGCTCCAAGAGCTCTGCTAATGGGATGAGAGCTGCACAACTGTTCGGCCAAGTCCTTTATGATAGTGTGGTCAACTGTGCATTTGTTAGATTTCAGTGCTGAATCAATTATATTTTTGATTCAGCCAAGTCCTTGAAGAACAGTACAAGATGTAAGCCAAGTCCTTGAAGAACAGTACAAGATGCACTTTCTGGATCAACATCACTAGAGCATTCATCATTGTTGAGTTCAGGGACATCAGAATGGTCAGTGTTCTGACTAGGATGACTTTCCAAGACTTCTTTCTTAAAATCAGTTAAGGAACAAGATGTATGTCTCCTGCCTTTGTGCTTTAGAAATGTATTGTATATATTTGTGCGAAAGTCACATCCATTAAAAACGCAAAATACAGTTTCGTGTCTCTTCAAGTGATTTCCTATATGCAGAAAATAGTCCTTCTGAGTAGAGGAAAAAGCAGTGCAAGCCAAACACTTAAATGCAGTGATCACTCCAGGCCTTGGACTCTCTTCAGCGGCATGGTATCTGGACAAATGTGTGCGAAGGGCTCCTTGCGTTTTAAATGTGCAAGGACAACTGCCATACAGACATGGCTGGTGCTGTCCACGACCAAATGTTGCGTGTTGTAATCTGTAATGACGTAGTAGATTCCCCTTTGTAGTAGAAAAAGATTTGCATATCTTACACTGCCATCCCATTTGCCAGGTCCTAAAGTGATGGGAAAATATATATCTAAGAATCTAAATAGTTTTTCATGACAAATGTAAGAGCATGGGTATCTATACACATTTGATGTTGAGATTATAGAGAAGAAGAAAAGAATCCTACAAATAACAAGCAATTATTTTCTACTTATTATTTTTACAAAAACAAATAAGTTAGATTAAGTGGGGTCAACTTGGTAATTTTCTGCTGCTTCAATTTCAAAACCATTAGTTTAATTTAATACAACATGGTATCACAGCTTACTTTATAATGCACAGTCTACATACCGATCAGCTGAATTTAAGTTGAGGGATCTTCCAATACCTGAAAGGAAAGCAACATTATCATTAATAGCAGTCTCCAAAATAAAAAATTTACACAAACACATGCAGATTGTTAAAGACATATTTAAATTAATGCTAAAATTTTAAAGGTGAGGTTCATATATAACACAAGGAAACTCTTTGTTAGATTAAAAAGGGGATAGGCCCTGGTTTCTGTAGCAATTTGGTGACAGATCACAACATGAAATAACTCTCCCCCCCATATATATATAAGTCTAGATATCACAGATTTATTAAACAGTATTAGGTAAAGTAATAAAATCTCTGACTAAAGATGTTTAAGATAATTCTTCCACCTTTTTTCAAAATTGCAAATGTGAGCACTTGATATGCAGTCATTCCAATAGATTAACACATTTCAAAACATATAAGGATGTTTACTGTTATTTTCTAATAATGATTCTACAAATTTTCTAGTGAGATATTTACTCTTAACAGTAAATATAAACTCATTGACACTGGCTTAACGCCTCTAAACGAACACAAAACGTTAGAGCACTTTTGCAAATATGTGATGTCTTGATAAATCGAGCAGATATTTGAAGTTTACACAGCACCATTCTCGCATGAAAATATCTTTAAAGTTTATTTTGTGACCCAGAAAGAGTAATATTTCAAACTCCACCACTCTGCGTTCCTCCGCCACTGCCTCGTTTGAGTTTTGGACGAAATGGATTCTGGGATATTGCATTTCGTCATTTCGAGCTGATTGGAGACCAAAACAGCCAATCAGATTTTTTGCATCCAAGTCTGTGATTGGCTGGTTTTGTGGCACAAATATAACAGCGTACAGAAAGAGTTGAGTGCGCACGGGCAGAAATGTTGAGAGCGCGAGCATCACATTGCGATTCAAGCGCAAATGCAAAAACTGAGCAAGAGGGGCTGCTATTGTGTGTGTGTGTATGGATAATAGCAAACACTGAAATACATTTTTTGCACGCAGCAATGAATTTTGTTCACTCAAATTTAGCTTTTCTTCGCTCAAAATAAATTTCTCCTCAAAATGCAACACTTGCACCTGCATTTTTTTTTTTACGTGCGCTCAGAATAGTGGCACAAAAATAACGCCATAAAGTCACGGGCTCCGACAGCATGACGCAAAAAAACAGTTATGTCGCTGGACTCAGCCACTTTAGCTTCATTAACCACAACTGAAAACCACTGCGTCGAGACAAAAGCTTCGCAAAACTGACTGTGGCTGACAAAATCCGGCACAAATGATTTTAACTAAATCACTCACCACTGAGTGTAAAACTTTTTCATGAACTTTTAAAAGCTGATGAAAGATGTTAAAACTCATCGGAATATATCGTTGATATATTTTTTAATACGGTAAAACATGTGGTTAGTTAAAGCTGTTCAGTAACACAGTCGTGAAGGCTTGGAAAGTGACCTTGTGCTAGCAGTCCACTAACTGCCATTTGTGTAAAAATACGATACTATCATTACAGTGATCATTATTAATCTAATTTTGACATATCATACTGTTTAAAACCTTTACTCAAAACTGATATACGTTATTGTTTAAACCGTGTCCTATATTCGAACAAATTAAGAAGTCTTACCTCTGACAAAATGGAGATCGTCCACTCATGAAGCGTGTATGTCCTGCACGTGGCACAAAGGATCATGGGCGGAAGTGTACAATGATTAAAAGGAAAATGCTTTCTTCAGTTAAATCTATTAGATTTCTTAATTTTTTCTAGGTACTCATACATTTTTTTAAAATCTACTCAACAAACCATTGCTTAATTTACCCCAAGCGAAAGTGTGTAAATTTAAATAACTGAACATCTCAAAAATGTTGAATTTTGCTTAGATTTAATTAAAACGACACATACACGTTTTTACTGGGTAATAATTACTATTACTTTCCTATTAAATACTAATTAACCCCAATCACAGTTTTTACAGTGTAGTTAAGAGCCATGATTTTTCCAGCGTGTCCTGCATCTTCCCTGAAGCCTACTCCCAGTGAGACATGCTCGAAACACTGCACTCAGGAATCTCATTGAGCTGTGTCTACAACAGAGCAGACCTGTACTGATCCCATATTATGAAAGACACTGCATGAATCCATCTGTTAACCCTTTCTTTCTGCACTCATGAACAAGACCCGAAAATTCACGAATTCACTGCACAAAGTCTCGAACCGTGTGCATGGGTCAACCGGCATGCAGCCTGTTTCAGTTCCTCCGTTTTTTTCCCCATACTTCAAACTTTACCTTACTGAATTGAAGCAAATGTGACTTCGTAGTTTCATCTGGGATTAATAAATTATACTCGTTCTGATGATTCTTTATATTTCTCTAAAGAGCCAGACTTTCTTGTACTCTTACAGTGGTGTTCAGCATTAGCTCTCCAGGCTTTCTGAAGTTCTTTCAATTTTTTTTCTTTGAAAAGGAATTACTCTTCTGTCTGAGAACCTTGGCCCCTGACTTGGATTTACTGATTAATCATAGCCCATTCATTTTACGCTACAACCCACTCAAGTTGAAACTAGACATTTTGTAAATAAAAATTATGAATAAAAATCAGTGACAAATGGCACCCCTGGCCGAGTCCAACTTATTGCTAGCAATACAAACCAAGCTCAGAGGCTCTATGCCTGTCCCACTGTTCCCAGTTTCCACATGAGGTTTCAGAGGCATGTCACCCAAGGAACTCCCACAAGAACAAGACCTTTAAAGACAACCCCCATATCCTTTGATCCCTTTGCAAAGATTTTAACTTTCTTTCAATAAATCTCAGAAAATTGGTTTGGATTCTATACTCAAATTATTTTTCCACAACAATTTTGGCGACGAGGATGGGATTTCTCAAGTGATGTTTTTCTCTGCTTTCACTTTAATTCAGGAAAACCTGCAGCTAGGCACAATGAGTCTGAAACAGTGCTTACCTCCAAGCAAAATATTGAGGAGACGAGTGCATAGCAGCTGAGAGCAGACAGAGTCACCGCTGAAATCTCAGTTGATACAGAATCCAGAGTGACTTTCTGACTGTATTGTAGTTTTTCAAGGACAAATTATTTGATTCAAGGAATTTGAAATGACTTTGTGTTCGGTAAGAGGGTCCACCATTCAGAGAAAAGTTCTGTAAACACAGTTGGTTTGCACTAATCATCACAGGCAGATGCAGATTAAAAGCATTGTGGCTTACATAAATGACAACTTACTGGGGCTGAATTCACAATACACACTGGTTGTCATTGAGAATCTAGAGATTGGGTCTCTCAGCTCCCCGTGTTAGTTCCTAGTGGAATTTACTTTTAATCCAAAACAGAAAGCAGGCTCTCATTAAGTATAACCTAAAATATAAAAAAAATTCAAATTTATGAAAAACAAAGATGGCAAAATTTTGGAGCAATTAAATGTATGGCTAAACTTACTTGTGTTTTCAAAAGAATGAGTATTTCAGCATAAGAGAAAATAATGCAAAAAAGGAGAAATAACTGTACTGTCACGGACCCAGTTCCGGGGACTCGGGGTCCGCGAGCAGTGTGGACTATAATTATTATAATATTATTATTTTGTGATGTCTGCACAATGCTGTCATGTCTGTGTTCCATTTATTGTATGTGTAGGCAGGGTGTGTGTGTGTATATATGTGTGTGTCTACGGGTGTAGCTGTAGGTTGGATGACAGGCACCTGCAGGCCTGATGGGTGTGGCCCTGCTGGAGCCCCTGCCACACACCTGCTGCTGATCAGGGCTCGTCGGGGGAGCTATTTAAGAGACTGATGGACTCCAAGTCAGTGTGTGTTAATATATGGTAGTGCGGATCGTGTATGCCCGCGGGGGTCAGTGTTTGACGACTGCTTCTATGGTTTTCCTGCAGGAGGAACGTGGAGAAGAAGGACAGCACGCACAGGGTGTGCAGAAACACAACAGCGGAGAGCACGAACACGGACGTCGGAGTGGGACACACACACGGGAGTCTTGGGAGCAACGGGGATTAATTGTGCATCTCTTATTAACCACACTGTAAATAAACGCACAGAGACAAAATGTACAGATGAAAAATCATATTAATTAAATGTCTCAGTGTGTTAGAAGCAGATAAGCCCACACCTGGATCAACCTCCTCCATGAGCACAGAGGCTGGAGCAAAATGACAGATCAACACCAACCTCATCATCAGACCTGCACCCATTTGGCTAAATATTCCACAGCTTCACCTCCATCCACCTCTAACCTTGAAAAATAAGCTTCAATGACAACAACCTCCCCCAGCTGGTACAATGTACTTCCAGCGCACAAGATCAACAGAGGCTGATGCCCCTGAGACCAGCACATAACAGCAGGGTGCAAGATGCTAGCAGGCAGAGCATACATGGAACTCCATAACCAAGTAGCCAGCGTAGTGTACAGGAACATCTGTGCCGAGTATGGCCTGGAAGTTCCGAGGTCAAAATGGGAGACGCCCCCTAAGTTGGTCGAGATTGAGTGAGCTAAGATCCTGTGGGACTTCCAGATACAGAAAGACATACTGGTGATGGCTAACCAAGCGGACATAGCAGCAGTGGACAAGCAGAGGAAAATGGCCATAGTGGCGATACTGAATGACAGCAACATCAGTAAAAAGGAACATGAGAAGCTGGAGAAGTACCAAGGGCTCAGACAAAAGCTTGAGAAGATGTGGAGGGTGAAGGTAACAGTAGTACAGTCCCGATACAAAAGTTTAAGACCACTTGAAAAATAGCAAAAAATCCTGTTTTGCATGGTTGGATTTTAACAAGGTTCCAAGTCGAGCTTCAACATGCAACAAGAAGAAATTGGAGTGAGTGCTCAGATTTGAAGTTTAATTCTTCGCTGTAGAAAGATATTCTCTTCCCACGCAGAGTGTACAGTGGATGCTAAAGTTTTTGTCACTTTTTATATAATCAAACTCAAAGTAATGTCAGTACTTCCACGCTTTAAACGCTGCATGGTCGTACTCCATATTATCCATTGATCAGGACTGTATGAGCTCAGTCTGTCTTTGCATGTGATTGGCCGCATGCTGTGCCTATCAAAATAAAGTCCCACCACTGCCGCGTGGATTCTCAGCAGGTCTGAAGATTCGGCTCCCATATACCGACGGCCTATTAATAACTGACATATGAAATTATCTCATCAGCTGGATATAATTGTGTCGCAGGCCACATCTGACCCACAGGCTCTAAGTTTGACACCCTTGGTCTAAGCGCTGGGTACAACTTATAAGATCACAGATTAGGACTTTTTCAACAGAGAACTGATCAAGACTTCATGTATTAGGGCGCTGGATCCACAGACTGACACTATTTTTTTGTGTTATTGATATTGTGCAAATGGAAGAAAACATTCCTACACATTTATTTAATATGAACACTGAAGGACACATACTGATCAAAAATGATTTCATGACCTTTGCCTCCAGTGTTACTGCAAGTCAAGGTAATGTTTTGCAACATAAAAGTTTTGAAAATAAGTTGTAAAAATAGCTACCAGTTAAAATTTTGATTTTCAGAGTATTTCAGTGAGTGACTTATTAAGAGTCAACACCTCAAAACTACATGCAGTAGTTTGAAATGTATTTTATTGTACAGAGAAACCGCACAAAGGCACAACAATCAAAGTGACTCATGCTCAACCAGAGGAGAAAAATGACAGTTAAATACTGCTGAATTTCTATATTGTGCAGGCACCCATTCATCCTCGCTGTACAGATGAAGTCTTAATACAAAAGGACAAAATACACATATATGTCAGTGTAGGGCTGGGTATCGTCACTGATTTCTAGAATCGATTCGTTTCCGATTCACAAGGTCCCGAATCGATTCGATCCACGATTCGATTTAATTTGATTTAATTCGATTCGATTCGATTCAATTAAATTCGATTTGAATCTGGGAAATTTTGACAGTCAGAAATATTATAATTCAGATCAGTACATTTACATATTTTTGTATCTATAAAAAGGAAGCTGACACAAGACTTTATCAAAGGTGTAAGCGTCACAGCAGATGCCTTTGTGTCAAAGTAGCTGAAGATAAAACACAGAAAAACATGAAGGTGGTTTTCCTGGCCTGGGATTTTATAAAAATATTCTGCAGTACATCAAAAACGAAAGAAAACCATTAATCAACATATGAACGTTACCTCTGACGTTACAGCGGTTTTATTAGAGACACGGTTAAGCGTTTTGCATTTTGCATAATTTTAAAAAGTTTAAATTCGTTCAGTATTGAACGGCAGAAATTAGGTTTTCTTTTCGGAAGTATGTAAAACGAAAAAAAAAAAAAACCAGCGGCCGACAGCGCTGTAAACAACTTGTGCGTAACAAGCAAGCGAATAATGCAGAAAACAGATTTTTAGACGGGAAACTGTTCTTGAAGTACAGAGAGAGAGAGAGAGAGAGCTGTGCATGAAGTGTGATTTTATCGTGGGGGAAGCAAAACAGTAAAAGTCAGAGTGATTTCATGACAATGTTAATGTAAAGCGTAGTTTGGATCTTCTTTTGCTGCTGGTTCGGTCAATATTGTTTGGAGAGAGATAAAACTAACAGCTTTAGAATCAGCGCAAAAAGGGCGTGAACACAAAGCGCGGACCCGCCGAAACATCAGAATCAGCGAGCTGTCGGCTTTCAGCCCCGACCGTGTCTGTGCAGTTGTTGTGCCAAAAAATGATTGTCTGCCAGAAAGTGATTGCCGTCCGCGGGAGCGCGCGCAGCCGCTTAAAGCAGCAGCGCCCGTCGGGTGAGAAAGGCGACATCTCACTGATTCTGATGCGTCGGCGGGTCCGCGCTTTGTGTTTACGTCTTTGTGCAGAATCCGTGTACCTGCTCTCATTTACTGTCTTAGTTGTTTGGTGGTTGTTGAAATTTTGTGAGCTTTCACCTGAGATTCTGGCGTTTCGGGCAAAATAAATTTATATTAAAAAATCGATTCAGGATTTTAATGAATCGATTTCACGTTATCCAAGCTAGAATCGATTTTAATCGATGAATCGATTATTAAAACCCACCCCTAAGTCAGTGTATTAAAATGATAAGATACAGTCTACAAGAGGAAAAAAGTATTTTTAAGGAATGAAGTGAAACACGTGAATGTTATTACAGCGCAAATTAACAAAACACTGTGATGTAAAAGGAATAAGGAAGGACTGCCGGCCCTGTAACAAATTAAGTGGTGGAATCTATGCAGAAGGGATGAAAATCATCTTTTGAAGTTATGATTTCCTTTCTGATGGACACAGGTTTTCTGTGTTTTACAAAACAATATATGAAGCAAAATATATTAAGTGGAGAAATGCATGTCTTGTAAAAATGGCATCTCGTTTATTTGTTCCATCAACGTTGAATGGAACAAAAAGGAGAAAAGCAAAAGTCATATCAGAATTCAAGAACGTATTAAAATGGGCTTTGGATTTAGCTGGTGTGCTAAATCAAAGCACAGATCTTTGGATCACCCCTGGATCACCCTAAGGCTTTGCATGGGGCCAAAATTCCTCCACAGCAATGTGAATTCCCAGTTACCATAAACACTTGACTGTAATTCTTGCTAACAAGGGTGGCACAGCCAGTTATTGGGTTTAGGGGGAATTCTCCTATTCAAAGAAGGCCATGTAGATTTGGATAGCTTTTTTTCAATAATGAACACATTATTTAAACACTTAGTTTGGTTATTAGTGTCTAATATAAACATTTCTTTCATGTTTTGAAACATGTAAATGTGACAAATATGTAAAAAGAAAGAAATCAGGAAAGATCCTTTTTTAACAGATCTTTAAAGTGATTAATAAATATTTTCTGACCCAATCACAACAAAGGGACCATTTCTTTGAAATAGCTAAGCTAATCTCAGTGATGGATAATGACGACAGTTCAATAAAGACATGTCTATAAGAATTCATGTGGCTGTGTGGAAAGTGCTGAGCACAATGTTTTAAACAAGCAAGTCTTTCAACCAAAGCCCTATTGCACTATTTACAAGGTAATATAAAAATAACCAAGCAATGATAACCAAGCAATCTCAGCGCTTTGGGGAGCCACAAGCACTATCTAGAGAGCAGTGGAAGAAAAGCATGGTTGGCATATAATGGGGCAATGACATAGACCTATGAGTTAGACAAACTCACCTATAGTACGACTGCTGACTGACAGTGTGTAAGGTATGTGTTAAATGACCAAAAAAGAACAATGTGTAATGTGTGATGATTTCAACCATCACTGAACATAGATTGAATTACATCATTAATTTTACACTGTAACTCTCTAAGAATTAGTTATAATTTAAATGACAATTTCTTTTATGTGGAATGCCTTTTTTACTGGTTTTTAGGAATTCTAACTATTCAAAGGCTGCTCAGAATGTTAAAACATCAGAATCGCGTCTATTGGCCATGTATATGCACAGACACATACAAGGAATTTGATTCCGGAGATGGTGACTCTCAAGAACAGCACAACAATATCTAAACAACACAATACACCCACACACACACACGCGGCAGGTCAACTGTTTAGGAGGGAGATGGCGAGGGGAAAGAAACTGTTCCTATGTCAGGTGGTCCTGGTCTGCAGGCTTCTATACCATCTGCCAGAGAGCAGCAGGTCAAAAAGTCTGTGTCCAGGGTTTGAGGGGTCTGTGATGATTTTCCCCGCCCGTTTCCTGGTTCTTGAGAGGTGCAGGTCCTGGATGGAGTTTAGTGGCTGCAACATACCAGACTGTGATGGAGGAGCACAGGACAGAGTTAATGACTGCAGGGTAGAACTGGATCAGCAGCTCCTGTGGAAGACTGTACTTCCCCAGTTGTCTCAGGAAGTACATCCTCTGCTGGGTCTTTTTGAGGATGGAGTTCATGTTGGTCTCCCACTTCAGGTCCTGGGAGATGGTGGTACCCAGGAACTTGAAGATCTCCACAGTCGACACCGGGCTGTCTGATATGGTAATGGGGTGCAGTGTTGAGGGATGTCTCCTGAAGTCCACTGTCATCTCTACAGTCTTAAGCGTGTTCAGCTCCAGATTGTGCTGACTGCACCAGAGTACCAGCCGCTCAACTTCCTGCCGGTATGCAGACTCATCACCATCCTGAATGAGTCCACTGATGGTGGTGTCATCTGCAAATTTAAGGAGTTTAACAGCCGAGTTCTTGGAGGTGCAGTCATTGGTGTAGAGGGAGAACAATAGTGGTGAGAGGACACATCCTTGAGGGGCACCAATACTGAGGGACTGAGTTTCAGAGGTGATCCAGCCTCAGCCTCACTTGCTGCTTCCTGTCTGTCAAGAAGCTGGTGATCTACGGACAGGTAGCTGGTGACACGCCGAGCTGGGAGAGTTTGAAGGAGAGAAGTTCAGGCATAATGGTGTTAAAAGCTGAACTAAAGTCCACAAACAGGACCCTGGCATAAGTTCCCGGGCGGTCAAGGTGTTGCAGGATGTAATACAGCCCCATGTTCACTGCATCATCCACCGACCTGTTTGCCTGGTAGGCAAACTGCAAGGGGTCCAACTGATAGCCTGTAATGTCCTTCAGATGGGCTAACACCAGTCGTTCAAAGGATTTCATGACCACAGACGTGAAGGTGACAGGTCTGTAATCATTCAGTCCTATAATGGTGGGTTTCTTGGGGACCGGGATAATGGTGGAGCGTTTGAAGCAGGATGTCCGTGAAGGTTCTCAGTCATCCAGGTCATCGTAGTCTAAGGAGCTTGGAAAGAAAAGCATCTGGACTTCTTTAAGTTGCTTGAAGACGTTTCACCTCTCATCCGAGAAGCTTCTTCAGTTCTAGGGTCAAATGGTGGAGAGTCCCAGATTTAAACCCTGTGGGAGTTTCCCCCCAAAGAGGGACAAAGGACCCCCTAATGATCCTCTACCTAATCACATGAGCCAAGGCGTGAAAACGGGTGTAGGTCACAGTCAGCCAAGGTTTCGGGTGAGCTCACTGTGAAACCTGGCCCCACCCTATCATGTGATTTCCTGAGGTCAGATGGCCCAGGGTGTGAGTGGGCATTAAGGCGTCTGGGAAGGGATCTCAAAACTGGATTATAGATGGCAGACAGTTGGTGTCATAAGCCACCGCCTCTGTTCAAAGATGGTTGCTCACCGTGGACATAAATGGCTTCTTTCACTCCTCTTTCAAACCATCTGTCTTCTCTGTCCAAAATGTGAACATTGGCATCCTCGAAAGAGCGACCTTTGACCCTTAGATGCAGATGGACAGCTGAGTCTTGTCCTGTGGAGGTGGCTCTTCTATGTTGTGCCATGCGCTTGTGAAGTGGCTGTTTGGTCTCTCCAATGTAGAGGTCTGGGCATTCCTCGCTACACTGTACAGCATACACCACGATGTTAAGTTTGTGTTTTGGAGTTTTGTCTTTTGGATGAACCAGTTTGTGTGTGTGTTGCTGGGTCTGAAGTACACTGGGATGTCATGCTTGGAGGAAACTCTCCTGAGTTCTCTGATACACCGGCTACATAGGGGATGACAATGTTGTTGCATCTGTCTTTCTGATCCTCCCTCACTGTTGTCTTCTTTTCTGTGCATCTTTGCTGACTTTATAAACGCCTAATTAGGATAACCGCATGTTTTAAGTGCTTCCTTTACGTGTGTGTGTTCCTTCTTTTTCCATTCAGGCTTAGAGGGAACATGTTCTGCCTGGTGGTGTAGGGTCCTAATTACTCCAAGTTTGTGTTCCAGAGGGTGGTAGGAGTCAAAGAGGAGGTACTGGTCCGTGTGTGTGGGCTTCTGGTCAACTTCAATGTTGAGGTTGCCATTCTCTTCAATGTGCACAGCGCAGTCCAGGAAAGGCAAACAGTTATCCTTTGTGTCTTCCCTGGTGATCCACGGCGTTAATGTGCGCAGTGAAGGATTCCACTTCTCGTGTTTTGATTTTGACCCAGGTGTTGTCTACATATCTGTACCAGTGGCTGGGTACTCTCCCTTTAAAAGAGCCAAGAGCCTTTCTTTCCACTTCCTCCATGTAAAGGTTGGCTACAATAGGTGACACGGGGGAGCCCATGGCACAGCCATGTTTTTGTCTGTAGAAACCCTCGTTGTATTTGAAATATGTTGTGGTAAGGCAGAGGTCTAACAGTGTGCAAATCTGATCGGGTGTGAAGCTGGTCCTGTCTTCTTGTAGTCGTTTTCTGACAGTCTCCACTGCCTCTGTGGTGGGTATGCAAGTGAAGAGAGAGACTACATCAAAGGACACCATGGTTTCATCTGGGTCCAGGGTAAGTTTCTGGACCTTGTCGGTGAAGTCGGTGGAGTTCTTGATGTGATGTGGGGTGTTCCCCACAAGTGGTGCTAGGATAGTAGCAAGGTGTTTCGAAATGTTTTAAGTGGCTGAGTTTATGCTGCTGACAATGGGTCTGAGTAGGACCCCTTCTTTGTGGATCTTAGGAAGTCCGTAAATGCAGGGTGCCATACCCTGCACCCTGCCTACCCTGCACCTAATTAATTGGAGTAATTAGGACCCTACACCACCGGGCAGAGAATGTTCCCTCTAAGCCTGATGGGAAAAAGAAGGAACACACACATGTAAAGGAAGCACTTAAAATTCTGTTAATAATTAACAGAATTAACAGGTCTAATTGGAATGTTTGCAGTTTTATTTCTTCTTTTTTCCCTCTTTTTTTATGCTGCTCACCCTTCTCCTTGGTTTCTTTCTTTCTATTTTCTTTCACTGCTTTGATCACCTGCTTCAGTACTCATCCACAAACAACATCCTCTATTTTGACACATACACACTGCACGATCCCGCACAGTCATGCGCTCAACGGCAGCACATTTACAACAGCCACACAATGCACACAGAAGTATAGGACACACAAACTTAAGCCAAGCTTGCTCATATTAGTTAATATGCACATACATAGTCAGACTCAGGGAGCATCTCGCCACATGTTTTTTTTTCTTCTCTCTATTTATGAACAAGTGATGTATTTCCATTCTCTCCACCTGTCT
Source organism: Pelmatolapia mariae (assembly GCF_036321145.2). Lineage (NCBI taxonomy): Eukaryota > Metazoa > Chordata > Actinopteri > Cichliformes > Cichlidae > Pelmatolapia > Pelmatolapia mariae. The sequence goes on from NC_086231.1 coordinate 36,460,566, forward strand.
AAGTGGCACACACAGCGTACGTCATTAGTTATACACACACAACTATGGGCGCACTATATGGAACGCCAGGACTGCAATAATGAATTAATTAAATACACCATTAAATAATTAATTAATTAATTAATTAATTATTTCCCATTTGACTCCTTCAAGTCTCACCATGAATTTATTTTATCTGTCAACCTCACCCATCAAACCCAGGGGGCGGGGTTAACACTGATCGAGTTAAAACCATTGCTTTGGCCTGGTGGCCATTGCTTTTAGCACACAACAACCGGCATGTGGAAACTAACAGAACTGTACTTCGAAAAACCCTCTTTGTGTGTCACCAAATATCGTTTTAATATTTTTTAGCCGAGAATGTAACGGTTTAATCTTCAGATATCTGGTCGGTTTGTCAAGATACAGCCTCTTTGCAAAAGTGCTTCGATGATTTCGGAGATGTCTGCCCAGCCCAGTCTCACGGCAAAGCGTGGGACAGACCCGCTTGCTGCCGACAAAGCGCAGGCCCCGGTAGACAGCTGCCATAACCCCTGCTGTACACTGACTTCATTTATCGGGTTTTTATTTCCTGATGTTCGTATGTGTCATACATGTTTCAGTCGCCAATTCTGAATTATAACTAACATTAAAAACATGTTTAAGGAGGAGGGAGAGCAAATAAATCTGATTCACGTCTGATCTTTGGGTTTTTGTTTGATAATCAGGGTGACCTGTGTATAAACACATAAACTTTATTAAAAGACATAACGTTGGTGTTTCCGTCATGTAGTAACTGTTAGGTTTAACTGTACAAAGGTTGTTCGACACTATGAAACACATACAGACTTCATGATGTTCGGCTGATATTTTTATTGTGAATATTAATCATGAGGGTAAACGGCCCTGTACACCACGGAGCGAGGTCAGCATCTCCACGATATCTTCAGCTCTCTGAGTTAAACTAGAGTTCCCCAGCTGTGTCAGATGAAAGTGTCGGCAGCATCAAACTAATCTAATGGTCATCTACGAATAATTCACGGATCATATCAATATGATTTTACGGAAACCTACCGGCGACATGAGTGTTTATGTTTGTCATTGCAAAAGAACTGTCTGAATGGTTAACTGAAGTTAACTTGGATAAATTATAGTTAAGGAGTATCACAGATAACGCCCACGTGAGCTGTGTGACTGTTCACCACTACACTGAAATAAGTAGGCTATTACTGAAATACACGTGCTATATCATAAACTATGATATAAATAGGGAGGTCCTATTAACATGTTTAGTTTTAAAGGACACCTTCCTGCCTTTAGTCTCATTCATGAGCAGTATTAGTTTTCTTCTAACATCTAGAAGTCTGCACGATGTGTTTCATAGTTTCTAACAAGCCTTTGACAGTTAAACATAACATGACCGAAACATAAAAAAAAAAAAAAAAAATCACACAAATTATATGTTAACCTCGTTTATTTTTAGTTAAGTAAACTCTAAACTGTGCTTAGAATACAGTTGAATAAATATTAAAAAACAGATGATGTAATATTTCTGTCCAGGTTGCAGTCTTCATGATGAACATGCTGTTACAAACTCTGCTCCTCTAGGTGGAAATGCGCCTTCTCTTTCCTCTTTGTATAAAACCATTTTTAAGTGAGTTTAATGTCAAAATTTAAAAAAAAAATCCAAAACACACCAGATAAAGAAAAGCGAATGCACTCTCTGAACACCTAGATTGCACACTTGTTCTTGGGGGCGACCTCGACCTGGGGCTAAATGAAGAAATGGATAGGCTCAATACAGCAAGAACTCAGCGCAATTGGCAGTCCACAAATATATTCAAACAGTATATGAGCGACTTTGGTCTTTGCGATGCATGGCGCTCCCTTCACCCCAACAGTAAGGAATATTCTTTTTTCTCACATGTTCATCACTCCTACTCTCGTCTGGATTTTTTTTGGTCAGCAGCTCACTGCTGAGTGACATCTCAGACACTGAGATTCACCCTATAGCTGTCAGCGATCATGCTCCTGTATCTCTAACACTGATACATAAGAAGAACATTACGCCAAGTGAAAACTGGAGATTTAATACATCACTGCTCAAAGATGAAGACTTTATCAAATATTTTAAAAAAGAGTGGACTCTATATTTAGACTTTAATGACACTCCTGGAACATCAGCATCTGTTCTATGGGAAGCAGGGAAAGCTGTGATGAGAGGTAAAATAATTTCTTTCTCATCACATAAAAAGAAAAAAGAAAACAAAAATATTCAGGAATTAGAAAAAAACATCAAATCCTTAGAAGAAGCCTACGTGTCCCACCAAGATCAGGAAACATTGAACAAAATACGCCAAACAAAACTAGAATTAAATGAAATTATTAATAAAAAAAAACTAAATTCTTAGTACAAAGACTACACTTACAAAATTTTGAACATGGTAATAAATCTGGTCGATTTCTAGCGAACCAGTTAAAAATCAGTAAAGAAAAAACAACTACATGTGCTGTTCAAGATTCATCTGGGAACAAAATATATGACCCGAAACAAATAAACAACATTTTCAGGGATTTCTATAAAACGTTGTATTCACCACAAATAAACCCATCTAAAAACGAAATTGATCAGTTTTTGGACAACATAACTCTAACTCATAAATTACTAGACAGTCAAGCAATGGCACTGGATTCGCCACTGACACCAGGCGAACCTGAGGGGCACCAGGCAGGGATGCCCACTCTCCCCTTCACTTTTTGCAATTTTTATTGAACCACTAGCAGCAGCAATTAGACAGAATTCAGTAATTAAGGGCATAAAGTGCAAGAAGGTAGAACATAAAATCAGTCTTTATGCGGATGATGTATTACTTTTTCTCCAAAACTCACAAACTCTCTGGGGTAATTGCATTGATAAACTCTTTTGCAAGAGTTTCAGATTATTCAATGAACTGGTCAAAATCTACAGTCCTTCCTCTTAATTGCTCCTTCCATAATTCTTCTTCTACACCACTGCAATCTGGAAATATAAAATAAAAACTTAGGTATTAATATGTTTCTCCTAAGCTTACAGATTTAACTAAATTAAACCATATCCCACTTTTAAAGAAAGTAGAAGGCGATCTGGCTAGATGGAAATGTCTACCCATATCACTCATGGGAAGGGTGGCCGCTATAAAAATGATGGTCTTACCAAAAATAAGTTATTTATTCTCAGTGATCCCGACTAAACCATCACAAGATTGGTTCAGATCTCTAGATTCGTATATGTCTACATTCCTTTGGAAAGATAAACCCCCGCATATCAGCTTAAAAAAACTACAAAAGACCAAGGATAAAGGAGGATTAGATCTACCTTTCAACAGTACTTTTTAGCCAACAGGTGTGGAGATCAGGGAAATATTTTACTGCTATTGTTCATAATCGTCATCATTACATTGCATTAATAACATAATCTACAGCATTGATATTGTATTCAGATGTTTAATCATACGGGCATCATATTAACCTTTATTATAGGTGCAGTGATAACCACTTTAAACTGTTGAGTTGAATTTATAATTTTAAATGCTTTTGAATGCTTTTTATAATCTTAAATGTTTATATGCTGGTTATGTTGGTTTGTATGGGAGAGACTAGGTTGCAGGCTGACAGGAAACGCAGGCTTTTGTAGGGCGTGCTTGCAAAAGTGAAACTAAAGCAGAGTGCAAGTGTAAGTTATTTTGAGGAGCTGTTTGGATGATGCTATTTGAATAACCGGGTTATTCATTATTATCTTTTATTCATTTATATTTTTAATGTTAAGCCTTGAGTGGTGGCATTTAATTAAAGCATTTATTCAATATGTTACATACATAGTTTTAGTCGGATTAGAACACATATGAGAGTGGCCTCTATCTGGTTGTGAGCCCTAGTAGGCGAGGTGAGAGGTAAAACTGAGTGCATTTGAGGTCGACACATACACACACACCCACACACACACACTGTAGATAGACTCATTTATAGGTGAAAGTTTAATCATATTTTGCTTGTGACTGCAAAATTGTGTCTGCATAAGTGACAGTGTGCCTTAAGAAGTGTGCCTGATGTTCCAGACGATAAGCGGGCGTCCGGCGGCGACAGGAAGACACCTGGGATGGAGATGGAGGCGATGTTCTTTTCAAACTGTGTCAAAAGTCGTTAATAGACGTTTGTGGTTTTGAATTGACGTATGCATGTATTGTATCTGTCATGGTCCTGAGTCTGTCTACTCAGTGTTTTGTGTTTCTTTATATTATTTCCTGTGCTTGTTTATCCTGTTATCTTTGGTTGAGGTTTGCCATTTGTTAAGGTTTTGTTCTGTGCCTGTCTGCTCCCACTTCTGTGTTCCTCCGTCTGTCTATGGTGTCACTGTGTCCGCTCGTGAGTCTGCCTGTCTAGTTCAGTGTCCTGTCTGGTTCTGTGTTTCCTGTTTTATTCTGAAAGTTCATGTCTCATGTCAGTGTGTTCAGTTTTACCTCTCCCCTGTCTCGTTAGCCTCATTTCTCCCAGCTGTGTCTCCCTCCTGTTGCCCATTCCCTGATTACTGGTGTGTGTATTTAAGCCCTGTGTGTTCTCCTGCCTGTTGCCGGTTCGTCTGTGTTACTCTGCGTCAGTCTGTGTTGCTCTGTGTTCCATGGTTCCTGTTCGTCGTCTGCGTCTCTCTGCCTCTCATCCCTTTTTCGTATGTTCCCAGGTCTGTTATGTTAGTTCTCCCAGTTTAGGTGTCATCAGTTATTTGTCATACTCCACTGCTTGTTGGCCACTACTCCACCCTGTAAATAAACTTCACCAGCATTTTCATCCACTGCTTGCATCTTGGGTCCTCCTTCCTCCAACACCACACGGCTCGCCTCAGCAGCCGTGACAGTACGAACCGGCCACAATGGACCCAGCAGCATTCAACCCGCCCAAGGAACTCCGGGAGGATATAGTTTACTCTGTGGACAGATTAATTAACGTTTGGCTGGAGCACGAGGGGAGGGAAGTTCGCCAAGCCATAGCTAATCGGCTACAGCGCTTGGTTTCCGGTCTCCCCTGGCTGCTCAGCTCACTTCACCCGCTCGCACAGGGTTTCATTCTGAACGAGCTCCGTCTTCACCCCCCGACTGCTACCACCCACCCTGCAACTCACGCTTCCCTGTCTGGTCCGACGGAGGATGTTCTGCCCGGCCCGTCAACCCAGCCTTCAAGAGGGAAACGGCGCTCACGCCGCCGACGTTCCTCGCCACAGTCGGACCTAGGGATTTCTGAGCGGCCGGCTGTGGTGAGTGGACAGGACAATATTATTGGTCTGAACTGCGGGCCTGTTTACTCCGGGGTAATGTGCTGTACGGCAAAGGACAATGACTGTTTATCGCCTCAGGCTCAGTTAGCCGCCCGGCCAGAGGCTCAGTTAGTCGCCCGGCCAAAAGTCCAGTCGCCACCTCCACCACATTCAGCCTCACAATCCATGGCTCAATTACAGCCACAGCCAGACGTATTACAAACCATGTTACAATCCCTAGCCCAGTCAGTAGCCCGGTTGGCAGAAGAATCATTAGCCTTATCATCCGTTCAGTCCCCAACTTCTCCACCATTATTGTCTCAACCTTTGCTTCAGTCGCCCTCAGCTCAGCCACCTGTACAGCCATCATCTTCACTGACTCCTCCTGTACAGCAAGCTAGGTTGATTCAACCCGAGAGAAACCGTTGTTCACCCATTCGTTCCAGGCAGAGAGAAAAACCAAACAATCCTGTAGACATTCCTCAAGAGCTGGCCAGTTCTGAGACTGAGATACACTCCAGGGCCTCCCCAGAGGCTGGGTTTCAGCCCCCAGCAGACTCTGGACCCCTGGAGGTTAAGAAGCCAGCAGAGGACTGCACCCGGCCGTCGCTGCCTGAGCAGAGTCAATGCTCTGTGCAGCTGCAGTCTGCTGTGTGTTCGCCAGAGGCCCGTGTGCCTGCTGGTTCTGTTCTGTCCCTGCCAGAGGCCCGTGAGCCTGCTGGTTCTGTTTTGTCCCTGCCAGAGGCCCGTGAGCCTGCTGGTTCTGTTCTGTTCCTGCCAGAGGCCCGTGTGCCTGCTGGTTCTGTTCTGTCCCTGCCAGAGGCCCGTGAGCCTGCTGGTTCTGTTTTGTCCCTGCCAGAGGCCCGTGTGCCTGCTGGTTCTGTTCTGTTCCTGCCAGAGGCCCGTGTGCCTGCTGGTTCTGTTCTGTTCCTGCCAGAGGCCCGTGTGCCTGCTGGTTCTGTTCTGTCCCTGCCAGAGGCCCGTGTGCCTGCTGGTTCTGTTCTGCGCCTGCCAGAGGTCCCCGCACCTGCTGGTTCTGTCCTGCGTGTCCCAGGGGTCCCAGTGCCCACTGGTTCTGGGACTGTTTTTGCTGGAGGGCCCGAGGAGCCCGTCCAGCTTCCGTCCTCGTCAGCTGGGGGGCCCGAGGAGCCCGTCCAGCCTTCTGCTTCATCAGCTGGAGGGCCCGAGGAGCCCAGCCAGCCTCCTGCCTCGTCAGCTGGAGGTTCAGGAGAACCTAGCCAGCCTTCTGCCTCGTCAGCTGGGGGGCCCGAGGAGCCCGTCCAGCCTTCTGCCTCGTCAGCTGGGGGGCCCGAGGAGCCCGTCCAGCCTTCTGCCTCGTCAGCTGGGGGGCCCGAGGAGCCCGTCCAGCCTTCTGCCTCGTCAGCTGGGGGGCCCGAGGAGCCCGTCCAGCCTTCTGCCTCGTCAGCTGGGGGGCCCGAGGAGCCCAGCCAGCCTCCTGCCTCGTCAGCTGGAGGTTCAGGAGAACCTAGCCAGCCTTCTGCCTCGTCAGCTGGAGGGCCCGAGGAGCCCGTCCAGCCTTCTGCCTCGTCAGCTGGAGGGTCCGAGGAGCCCGTCCAGCCGCCAGCTGCAGCCTCATCACCCTCGCCAGCTGCAGCGCCAGCTTCATCAGCGTCGCCTGCAGCGCCAGCTGCAGCCTCCTCATCTGCTTCAGCGCCGCCTGCGGCAGCAGCCTCATCCACACCACCTGCAGAAGCCTCCTCATCTGCTTCAGCGCCGCCAGCGGCAGCAGCCACATCGGCAGCAGCCACATCGGCGTCACCTGCTGCAGCGCCTCCGTCTCCGGCTTCCACGCCGCCACCAGCTGCAGCCTCAGAGTCTTCATCCTCGCCAGCTGCAGCCTCCTCATCAGCTGCATCACCCACGCCGTCGCCTGGTCCAGCTTCAGCTTCATCCGCGTCGCCTGGTCCAGCTTCAGCTTCGCCTGCGTCGCCTGCAGCAGCCGCAGCTTCATCCACGCCTGCAGCAGCCGCAGCCTCTGCATCCGCTTCGCCTTCGCCTGGTCCAGCCTCCGAGTCTTCCGCCTCGCCTGGTCCAGCCTCCGAGTCTTCCGCCTCGCCTGGTCCAGCCTCCGAGTCTTCCGCCTCGCCTGGTCCAGCCTCCGAGTCTTCCGCCTCGCCTGGTCCAGCCTCCGAGTCTTCCGCCTCGCCTGGTCCAGCCTCATCGTTTGCTTCGCCATCGCCTGATCCAGCCTCATCGTTTGCTTCGCCATCGCCTGATCCAGCCTCATCGTTTGCTTCGCCATCGCCTGATCCAGCCTCATCGTTTGCTTCGCCATCGCCTGATCCAGCCTCATCGTTTGCTTCGCCATCGCCTGATCCAGCTGCAGCCTCGTCCTCATCTGCAGCGCCACCATCTCCGGCTTCCACGCCGTCGCCTGCAGCGCCACCATCTCCGGCTTCCACGCCGTCGCCTGCAGCGACACCATCTCCGGCTTCCACGCCGTCGCCTGCAGCGACACCATCTCCGGCTTCCACGCCGTCGCCTGCAGCGACACCATCTCCGGCTTCCACGCCGTCGCCTGCAGCGCCATTCTCGTCTGGTCCAGCCTCCGAGCCTCCAGCTTCGCCTGGCCCAGATTCAGCATCAGCTCCAGCGTCGCCTGCAGCAGCAGCCTCCTCGTCGCCAGCTCCAGCGTCGCCAGCACCAGCACCAGCTTCAGCTACGGCTTCGTCCTCGCCTGGTCCAGCCTCCGCTTCAGCTTCAACGTCTCCTGCTCGTCCTGTCCGTCCTGCTCGTCCGGTCCGGCCGCTTTCCAGGCCAATGACTGGACGTCCTTGCCGTCGTGGACGGCCCCCTTCCGGGCCGATGATTGGGCATCGCCGCCACTACCTCCCGCGTGGCCGGCCTCCAGACTGCCTTCGTTTGCCTCGCCGCCGTTGCCGCCAGCACGGTCGGCCCCCAGAACTGTTTCCACGCCATTGCCTATTGCGTGGCCGGTCTCCGGACCTGCCCCACTGCCGCTGCCTTTCGCATGGTCGGCCTCCGGAACTGAACTGTTTTGGCCTCCTGCGCTGTCGGCCTCCGGGTCGGCCCCCTGAACTTGGCCATCTGGGCCTTTTTGGACTCTGTCCCTCCGTCCTGGACCCCCACCGCCCGCCCTGGTCGGGTCGCTTTCTGTTTTTTGGTTTTTGGGGTTTTTTTTGGGCAGTTTGTGTTTCTGTTGGGCTGTCTGGAGCCAGCCCTTGAGGGGGGGGGTACTGTCATGGTCCTGAGTCTGTCTACTCAGTGTTTTGTGTTTCTTTATATTATTTCCTGTGCTTGTTTATCCTGTTATCTTTGGTTGAGGTTTGCCATTTGTTAAGGTTTTGTTCTGTGCCTGTCTGCTCCCACTTCTGTGTTCCTCCGTCTGTCTATGGTGTCACTGTGTCCGCTCGTGAGTCTGCCTGTCTAGTTCAGTGTCCTGTCTGGTTCTGTGTTTCCTGTTTTATTCTGAAAGTTCATGTCTCATGTCAGTGTGTTCAGTTTTACCTCTCCCCTGTCTCGTTAGCCTCATTTCTCCCAGCTGTGTCTCCCTCCTGTTGCCCATTCCCTGATTACTGGTGTGTGTATTTAAGCCCTGTGTGTTCTCCTGCCTGTTGCCGGTTCGTCTGTGTTACTCTGCGTCAGTCTGTGTTGCTCTGTGTTCCATGGTTCCTGTTCGTCGTCTGCGTCTCTCTGCCTCTCATCCCTTTTTCGTATGTTCCCAGGTCTGTTATGTTAGTTCTCCCAGTTTAGGTGTCATCAGTTATTTGTCATACTCCACTGCTTGTTGGCCACTACTCCACCCTGTAAATAAACTTCACCAGCATTTTCATCCACTGCTTGCATCTTGGGTCCTCCTTCCTCCAACACCACACGGCTCGCCTCAGCAGCCGTGACAGTATCTGTTTAACGCATGAAGGGGCGTTGTATAACCCTGATGCTTTAAAACAACTGCTTGCATAGTTTTTGGGCGGAGATCAATGCTGGTGTGTGCAGTGTTCATCTCCCCACGCTGCGTGTGTTCATTAAAATCATAGTTTGACCTAGCTCTTCTGGACTTCGTTGTTTTCTTCTCATCCTTAATATTCTGAACACAGGCTTCAGTTCATCTCAGGATGAACACACACACAAAAACAATACATATGAGCGGGCGGAGGGAGGTTTGGGGTCTTCATACACCCCCGTTCTCTGTTGCAGGTCAGGGCGGGGGGCCTGGGAGGAGAAGTTGGCCGTCCGATTGGGGTCTGGGATGTAGGGCCTCCCTGCTACTGCGGAGTCGGGGGAGGACTGCTTGTCTCCACCCCAGGGAAAAGGGTAAAACCTCCTGGGTGCAGTTTCCCCCTCTGGAAGCAAAGGTACCTGGACCTGGGGTATAGAGTATGTTTGTGGAGTGTGATTGTGTGTACAGTGTCTATTTATGTCTGTCTCCACATGGGTGAGTGCTGAGTATTTGCATATGTGTGCATGGGGGTGGGAATGGATGTTTGTATTTCTATGTGCATGTTTGTCTGTGTCTATATGTCAGGTCGGGTATTAGACGCCACCTCTCTAGGGACATCTCAGGCCTTCCAAGGTATGGAGGTCTATCTCCCCTCACCACTCTCCCTGCCGGTGGCTGACGCCCTCAGACATCGGTGCGTTGGTGGTTCTTGGTGTTCTTGGTGGTTCCACTTTGTATAGTAAATCTTGGTATAGTAAATCCATTGGGCATCTTTCTTGGCCTTCAGACAATAATTCTGATGGCAAAAGAACCAAATGGGACAGGCGGCAAAAAAAAAAAAAAAAAGAGCAGCAATAGAGGCCCTGAGTCAAAAAATTTTAATATTTGGTACAGAAGCCTTCGCTAACAATTACAGAGGTCAAACGGTTCCTGTAGTTCATCACCAGGTTTGGACACACTGCAGGAGGGATTTTGGCCCAATCCTCCATAAAGATTTTCTCTAGGTCTGTCAGGTTTCGGAGCTGTCGCTGAGCAACACAGAGTTTCAGCTCCCTCCAAAGATTTTCTATTGGATTTAGGTCTGGAGACTGGCTAGGCCACTCCAGAACCTTAATATGCTTCTTATGGAGCCACTCCTTGGTTTCCCTGGCTGTGTGCTTTGGGTCATTGTCATGTTGGAAGACCCAGCCACGACCCATCTTCAATGCTGTGACTGAGGGAATGCCACAATACATGGCCCCGTTCATCCTCTCCTTAATACAGTGCAGTCGTCCTGTCCCCTGTGCAGAAAAAACACCCCCAGAGCATGATGCTTCCAGCCCCACGCTGCACTGTAGGCACGGTATTATTGGGATGATACTCATCATTCTTCTTCCTCCAAACACGGCGAATGGAGTTAAGACCAAAAAGTTCTACTTTGGTCTATCTGACCATATGACTTTCTCCCATGACTCCTCTGGATCATCCAGATGATCCCTGGCAAACTTCAGACGGGCCTGGACATGGGCTGACTTAAGCAGGGGAACCTTCCATGCGATGCAAGATTTTAAACCATGACGTCTTAGTGTATTACTGATAGTAGCCTTGGAAACAAAGGTCCCAGCTCTCTTCATGGCATTGACCAGCTCCTCCTGTGTATCTCTGGGCTGATTCTTCACCATTCTTAGCATCATTGGAATCCTACAAGGAGAGATCTTCCGTCTTTTGTGTCTTTTGACAGCTCTTTGGTTTTGCCCATACTTAGACTTTGGCTGATTGTGGGGTGCACAGGTCTCTTTATGACAGCTAACGACCTCAAACAGGTGCTACTAATTTAGAATCATGAGCAGAGTGTAGCTGGACTATTTGAAAGCAAAGTAACAGATCTTTGAGGGTCAGAAATCTGACTGATAAGCAAGTAATCAAATACTTATTTGAGACAGAAATTCAAAAATAAATTGTTCAAAAACCATACAATGTGATTTCCGGATTTTTCTTTTTAGATTCTGTCTCTCACAGTGGAAATGCACCTATGCTGAAAATTGTAGATCCCTCCATGATTTCTAAGTAAGAGAACTTGCAAAATAACAGGGTGATCAAATACTTATTGATCTCACTGTGCGTGCAGCCAAAGGAGTGAAGCCAGGATGGTTCAAAGTCGTGCAGCAGCATTTTGAACCAGCTGCAGATGAGAGAGAAGACACTGACTAACTCCAAAATACAGAGCATTATAGTAATCTAAACGAGATGAAATAAAAGCGTAGATTACTGTTTCAAAATGTGGCCTGGATAAAATAGGTCTTACCTTTGCCAAGCACCTCAAATGATAAAAACTTGGCTTTACAGTACCCTTAATTTGAGCGTCCAATTTAATACACCACACTGCACTTAATCATCAGTTATTATTAATCTCTGGCTTCCTCAGCGAGTCTTTGTCCTGACTTCCTCCCTTCACCCCCATCCACTCATGATTCTGCTTCCTGTTCCCATTTTTTCCTTCCCACTGTTGCCAAGTGCTTGCTCATAGAGGGTTGTCTGTTTGTTGAAGTGCCTTTCTAATATTGTAGGATCTCCTTGAGGTGATGTGTGGTGTGATATAAATTAAACTGAACTGAACTAAAATGAATCAAATTGAATTGAACTGACCTGAGAGGCTAGAGCAATATGTATAACAAAGAAAATCTCTATTAAATACTAAATATATATACTAACTTACTAATATATTCTTTGAAGTTGGTTCATTTAAACTAACAACAAATATGTAAGAAAAATTGTGTATGTTTCTGTTCTGTGTCCTGTGTACTGTTTGTTTGTATATGTGTCTTTCTGGCTGCTGTTACAACCAAATTTCCCCTTGTGGGACAATTAAAGGATTATTCTATTCTATTCTATTCTATTCTAACCCTCTATCTTCTGTACTTCAGTGTTTCTAAATTTTCATTGCATTCCACGACCACTTCCACTGACTCAATCACTCCATTTTGGGCAAAAACATTAAAATTATAAATCAAATATGCACAAATAGACACACAAAGACTGACAAATCTTTTTAAATATAGAACATAGTAGAAATAATAAAAACACACCACTAAGTCACACTAAGTCAGCCCCGAGCTTATCTAATGTGGGACAGGAAGTTCATGTCATGGTCCTGGGCCGGTGACCCAGCGTTTTGAGTTTATTGTTATTATTTTCTAGCTTCTTCTGATTTTGAGTTAATTCTTATTTTGTATTAGTTCTTAGGGTTTGGTTCTTGTGTTTAATGTTTTAGTGTGTCATTCCCGCATTACCTTGTGTGTATTTATAGTGTGTGCCTGCCTGTGTTCCTTGTCGGTTCGTCTTTGTTATTTGGTAATCTCTGCGTCTCTCTGCTCTCCACTCTGCTCTCCATTCTGCTCTTCATTCCCTGCGTAACCTCCTTATGCAGTTATGGTTTCGTGTTTTGTTTGTTATTAGTTTTCCCCAGTTTAGGTTTATGTTTAGTTCTGCCCTCGCCTCTGTAAATAAACTCACTCGCATCACCGCCGCTGTCTGCAACTTGGGTCCTCCTTCACTTCACCACACAACTGCTGCCCCAGCCGTGACACTACAGCCCTTTTATAAAAGGGACCAGTACTGTCAATAAAGACACCACGATGAATTTGGTAATGATTTTTGCAATTGAATCCATGTCAGATTAACGCCAACACCAAGACACACATACAGATGTGCACAGGTGGCCTTAACGCACACCAACAGCCCAAAGGTGTCAGCACCGTTTCCTCACAGTATGTGTGGAATCAAAACTCACGTTCAAACACGTTCTTAATGTGAGCCGTGTTCTCAGGAGGACCAACTAGGTGAAATAAAATAACAAAATCCATTGTACACCCAGGAGGCAACATGACTGAAGAGATACAATAATTCAATTTGCTGTTCAGTTACATTCACATTCATGCTTTCCCTCCTTTAATTAAACGCTTGCACATGTTGGTGCTGAGCAGACGCAAATACAGTCAAATAAAATCCATCACAGCGCCCAGTATTCTTCCTGATTAAACAAATGGGGGATTTGATATTTAGCATCAAGCTTTTGTGTGTGTGTGCAAAGCAAATCAGTAATTTGCTAGCGTGAAATGACATTCAAAGCAATATATAGTTAACAAACTGAAACTAATGAACACATTTCAACTCAGAGGATGAGAATGAACGCAGCAAGCAGACTCAGCTTTGATATCAGTCACACATTTGGCACCTGTAGACATCAAACACATAATTACAAAGGATTCCTACATTTTGCTGGTGTGATGACATGACTGCAGGTTGTTGCATACACACACAACCTGAAGAAGCTATCCATCTATCCATCACCTGTAATCTGTTATTTAAACCATCAAACTGCTAATGTTGTTCATGAAAAAACATACAATTGAGTGTTGAGTGTCCAAGTCTTAGCTGCGGGCACCTCAAATTGTCAGTTTTTATTCTGAGAACTTGATAAAGAACCAGAAAGCATCTGTGTTGCCAAATTAGTGTAAATGGCCTTCAGTTAAGTTTCAGCAGATAGTTTGAAAGTGATTGTCCATTTACTTTAATGTAATGATGAAGAGTTCTATCAAAAAATACCTAAAATAACCAGTACTTTGGAGCATAGCATACTACCCTGCTAACAACATGAATTTACCCATAAGCAGTCTACTGGACACACTTGATGTTATTTGGAGTTGTGCCAGTGTGCAGACTTTGTGTTTTGTCTCAGTGTTCTTACATGTCTTTGTTTTACCCTTGAAAATACTGGAGCCAGACTAAGTGACAGAGACCACTAAAAACAAGATCACCCTGAACGTGCTGTCAACACAGGTCACAATCATACCATGTATTTCACAAATATTTGTGGGGCAAATAAAAGAAAGGCCACATGTATTCTGTACATGTGTTTATCTGACGTGAGACTCCATGGCAAGCAAAAAACCCCAAACCTGTCCCTGTGCACATGCACATGAATGAAAGAGAGACAGAGTTGTGTAATCTTTTCGTTGGATATTGAAGATTTCCTCAGTGCTCGTGAAGGTTATGGAAGGTTTTGATGCAGAAGGAAGGCAGGAAGGAAGGAAGGTTGGGTGGATGGATGATGGATGGATGATAGAGCAGGACAAGTATCAGAAAGAAAGGGGAATTAGAGATATATTAGAAATAATAGTAGAGCTCTCTTTTTCTAATAATAGAAAAAAATAAGGTGACAAATCAGTTCTTCGGTCCTTGGACCACTGGCACATCAACTAAGGGAATATCTTTTGTTTTTTTGGTAAATCCTCCTCATCATCATCCAGAGACTTGGAAAATCAATGCTAAGGCACATGAAACCTGTTATGTATCCTGGTATGTGCTGGCTCAGTCATTCAGCCTAGAGACCAGCCGATCTCTCACACTGTATAGTCTCAGAGCCAAACATATGGCAACAAAGATGTAGACAATCAGAAAGAGTCTGAACAGAAATAGTTCAAATATAGTTCAGAAAGAGTACATATATAATTTTTTTCATTTCAACTTTGCCATTTATTGGGTAAAATCACTCAAAATAAACAAATAAAACATAACCTAAACATGCAATTTGTTTCTGGATAGATGGCAATGAGGAGAAGAAAGGCAGCATGAGCTGGCTGTTGCATCCATCCAAACAACACTATCATTGCTATGGAGAAATGATACTTCAATATATCACCAGCAAAGAGCCTGACACCTGTTGTGAATATGTATGAGTTTATGGCAATTAAAAGCAGGAGAGCACTGACAATGATAGCACAGACAGAAGAGCTATGGGCCATTCAAAGCTGCAGAGATGTGATTCCTCTGCCACTCCACTCCACACCACTCCACACAGCTACCTTATTGGTTTTGTAATTCCCCTCTTTTCTCCCCCTCAAGTCTTTCCAATCCACTCCCACTTCCTTTTTTGCTGGATCTGTGTACAAATTAATCTTTTCTGCTCCGCCCTTCCTTTTCAGCCAGACCCATATAGCAGCATATGAAAAGCAAAACATCTCCTAAACAAAGAGAAAAAAGTGAAAGTCTTCAGAGACTGGGATTCAAAGTCACCCGAGACTTTTAGTAGCTACAGCTATGGTATCAATTTGAAAATCCTAGGGGACTTCTTCTTTAGTTACCGCATTCACAAACTTTGGTGTTCACCCGCCCGGTGGATCGATGACATCAGCTTTGCACATTTGAGCCATAAAAAAACCCATAAAATGTCATTACATGGCGTCTGTCAATGATTCTAGAATCAACTGACAAGAATCAATGAGTATAGTTCATCCATTATTCATCCATTATTTAAACCTGATGAATCTCCGTTCATATCTTACTGACAGAATAGGCTGATTGGCGGTGACTCCTGAAGTGAGACACAAGAGTTGTCAAAAGCGTCTTTAACTTCAAGGTATGCAGGGGTGGTGGGCACATCCTTTTACTGTCCTATGTGGGACCATTATTTGTACTTTATGTTGCTAACATTATTTTATGTTTGTAGCATGTTTTATACAGCATGACAATGGTAGGCAGTAAAACCATACCTGGCTAGAAACCCCCCCAATGGAGCACCAAATAGTTACTTAAAAGCTTGTTAGAATTGGAAAATTCTGATTTGAAATCTGTTTTTTACAGCATACATGTCTTTCAAAAAAAAATAAAAAATTCAAAATATAAAGAAATGAGAATTCTGCACAGTGGTGTATATTTGTGTTAAATATTGTAGGTCCATTCACACATGAGTGGTCAGAAAAGGATTTATAGGAGCACAGCGCAGAAAAGGAGACTGCCGTGTGCCAAATTTTCATCTCTTTTTCCACAAAATGCAAAAAAAAAAAAGATTCTAACAAACCAGTATATGTATTATTATTATTATTATTATTATTATTATTATCATTATTATCATTATTATTATATTTGACCGTACTCTAACCCTAGAATTTTATAGTACCCCTCTATACGGCTGGAACAGCGTGGTTAGTGAATGAGATGGCCATCGTAGTGGGATGTGAACGATGTATGATTGATTTGGCTGCAGGGGAGGAGTGGAGAAGCAGGTTCAGGAGGCAGTGCTTGGGGAAGGCTGAAGGCCACAGCTGTTCCTCGTTGTTTCCATCATGTCTTCTCTAGTTCAGTAGAACGAAGAGGTGGGAATGGGCGAGACAGAGACAGCATCTGAGGAAGGCTTACACACCCTCAAGTGGCTGAAAAGCTATCCCTTTTCGTATTTGTGCACATGAAGCACTGTTAATAAAACATCACGTTGCTCAGTGCATGGATCATATGCTCACAGGCATATACACATCAGTATTAATTTCATTGACCAATAATTTTTTATCATACTTTTCATTAATATTCTGATGAAAATGAGATAAAAATGATTTATTTACGTCTCATAAATTCACACTGATGCGTATATGCTGAGCTCACTCACTCACTATAGAGAGATAGTATAAAAACCCAGACAACAAGGGTTCGGGTTGAAATAATAATTCATGCATGAGGACAAAAACTAAGATGAGTGTATTGATACTTTTGTCAATGAATACAAATGGGATGAAAATATTCAGGATAGGCAAGACCCAATTAGAATTAATCTCTGGAAACTGCTGGAGATTAGAGATCCAGCAGTTTCCAGTTCATGGCAGGATTGGTAAACTCTGGGCTTTGTGAAATGACACACTATCCCACAGGAAGCTTGGTTTTAACAAGCGGTTATTTGAGTTACTGTCTTCTTCTGAGTTACCTTTCTACTCTTACGTCTGACATGAAAAAGGCATTTTAGCCCAGACAGCTGCAGATCACTGGGTGTGTCTTTTTCAGACTATTCTCTGTAAATCCCCGAGATTATTATGGGGGAAAAGCACAGTAGTTGGCCAGTGATTGTGTATATATAATATTAGCTTTGCCAAATGTGTATATACAACAGTAGTACTCTAAATTAAATAACAAAATCTCCACCACAGTAAGAAGCCATTCTTAAAGTGTAGGTTGACACAGTATGAGCTCAGTCTAACTGCATCTCTCTTTCAGCACTGACAGATTTGACTCAGTTATTGTGTGGTGCACTTTCAGTAATGTCTCTTTAGGCCTTTTCGAGCAGTAAAAGCAAACACCTCAGGGATACAGTCAGATGGAATGAATGATATATGAGGCAGGCAAAGCTTTTGTTCAAGAACTTCCTTTGACTTCTTTCCAAAAAGTTTTGTTTACCAACCTCTGAGAGTAACTGCCGACAGTGCTGAGGATGTTGCTGTACAGCGAACAATCACTGATCATCAGTCATTCCAAGCAAGAGTGTCCGTGCACAGAGAGGGAGAAACACATACTCTGTGTGGTGGCTAAATGAGATGAGCTGAGCTCTTTCCCTGGTGATGTGTTAATCGGACTTGCAGAGACAAAGAATTTAAAAAAGAGTATTTTAGAATATTTTTCATTTCAAAATGTCACATTGT
Source organism: Pelmatolapia mariae (assembly GCF_036321145.2). Lineage (NCBI taxonomy): Eukaryota > Metazoa > Chordata > Actinopteri > Cichliformes > Cichlidae > Pelmatolapia > Pelmatolapia mariae. The sequence continues at coordinate 36,478,192 of NC_086231.1, forward strand.
GTGACAGCTTTCATATCTCTTGAGAGAAATAAGCGGAAAGGTATGTCTGCTCAATTAAAGATGGCAGTACAAGGAGGGCTGTGAGGCGGAAGAAGGCTGTGACGGGTAAGGTAAGCGACCGACGGGTAAGGTAAGCGACCCATGTAGTAGGTGACGTCAGACGCCGGAGATTTGGCGGAAAAAGAACGAATGGTAGTGTAGAATTTAACAAAGTTTCTTTAGCTTCACTATTACCAAATATACTAATCAAATTGTCATATAACTAACCACTTCTGTCCTATCATCTCTAACACCCTGGAGGACAACGGGGAGAGTTTAGACGCTCTCCAAGATTACATCGACCGCTGTTTCCAAGATATAGTAATGAAGAAGGCCCAGAGTGCATCTTCCCCGGCCAAAAGTGAGACACCGTCATCGAAGAGATGTCGCCCGGCAGACTCCCCCGGAACAACATCGCCTGCCGGCAAAGACATTGCAGACATCCTGGAGTCAATCGACAGGCGATTGTCCACTTTCGATGCGAGGCTGTCCCTGGTGGAGATTTTACACCGGGAATTTAAATCTCTGAGAGAATCCCTGGAATTCAGCCAGCAGCAGGTGGAAACGCTTGCCGCTGAAAATGCCACGCTACGGGAGTCGGTCAAATCTCTCACTGATAACGTGACCCAGCTAAACATAGAAAACAAAAAAATAAAAGAATCCGTTATCGATCTACAAGCCCGTAGCATGAGAGATAATCTTGTGTTTTCTGGTATTCCAGAATCTCCTGGAGAGGACGCAGAGGCAACGGTGAAAAGCTTCATTAAAATCCACCTGAAGCTGCCGGAGGACACCGTAAAAAACATCGACTTCGATAGAGTGCATCGCTTGGGGGGCGTGAGGTCGCGGACCGGGAGACCACGTCCCATTGTGGCCAAATTCGGCCAATTCAAACAGAAGGAGCAGGTGAAGAGTCGCGGCAGGGAGCTGAAAGGAACGGACTTCAGAGTGAACGACCAGTTCCCCAAAGAGATCCTGGAACGACGCAGGGTCCTGTTCCCAGTCCGACGTAGTTTTATTCAGAAAGGCTCCCGGGCTGTCATCGCCGTGGACCGGCTCTACGTGGACGGACAGCTCTACCGCGACCCCGGCACCACTCCGTGGTTATATTGACTGCACTCCAGATAAGAACCCGCTACACTCTTTTCTTATTCACTCACACGCTCTCCTTTGACATGTGTTTGACCTAGTAATATCAATATGATGTCATAGCAGATATAACACCGTCACCCTCCGTTATTGTGTTAATTAGAATGTTTCCGTTTCTTTTCTTTTTTTTGTTGTCACTCACAGTTAATGTGGTTTCTTTCTTTCTCTTTTCTTCCACTGCTGTGATCACCTACCTCCCCACTCACCTACAAACAACACCCTCTATTTCTGCATATTCACACACCATGATCACGCAAACACATGCGCTCAACGGCAGCACATCTACAACAACCTCACACAGCGCACAGACTTACAGGACACATAAGCAAGCCACGGGTCTTCATATTAGTGAATATTCACACACATAGTCAGACTTATGGATTCTCTCACCACAATTTTTTCCTCTCTTTCTATTCACAAACAAGTGATGTTTCCACATTCTCTTCACCTGTCTAAAGGAAACACCCAGCATATATCGTTAGACATACACACACAATTATGGGCACACTGAGGTTTGTCACATGGAATATAAATGGAGCCGGCACCAGAGGAAAGAGGTTAAAGATATTTAACCAGCTTAAAAAACTACAGGCAGATGTTGTTTTATTACAAGAAACTCACAGACCTGTCACAGGTTTAAATGAACTTAAAACACCTGAGTTTCCTACTGTGTTAGCAGCCTGTTATAACTCTAGACAAAGGGGAGTAGCAATTTTAATACATAAAAATGTTAATTTTACAGTACTCGATACAGTTATAGATCCAGAGGGTAGATTTCTAATTATTAAACTATCAATATTGAACAAAAAGCTATGCATTGTAAGTATATACGTTCCAAATGTTGATGATCCCTCATTCTTCCACGGTTTTTTTAGTGCACTCTCTGAACACCTTGATTGCACACTCATTCTTGGGGGAGACCTCAACCTGGGACTAAATGAAGAAATGGATAGGCTCAACACAACAGGAACTCAGCGTAATTGGCAGTCCACAAATATAATCAAACAGTATATGACCGACTATGGTCTTTGCGATGCATGGCGCTCCCTCCACCCCAACAGTAAGGAATATTCTTTCTTCTCACATGTTCATCACTCCTATTCTCGTCTGGATTATTTTTTGGTCAGCAGCTCACTGCTGAGTGACATTTCAGACACTGAGATTCACCCTATAGCTGTCAGCGATCATGCTCCTGTATCTTTAACATTGATGCACAAGAATAATACTACACCAAGTAAAAACTGGAGATTTAACACATCACTGCTCAAAGATGAAGACTTTATTAAATATTTTAAAAAAGAATGGACTTCATATTTAGACTTTAACGACACTCCCGGAACATCTACTTCTGTTCTATGGGAAGCAGGGAAAGCTGTGATGAGAGGTAGAATAATTTCTTTCTCATCACATAAAAAGAAAGAAGAAAACAAAAATATTCAGGAATTAGAAAAAAACATCAAATCCTTAGAAGAAGCCTACGCGTCCCACCAAGATCAAGAAATAATGAACAAAATATGCAAAACAAAACTAGAATTAAATGAAATTATTAATAAAAAAACAGAATTCCTAGTACAAAGACTTCGCTTGCAGAATTTTGAACACAGTAACAAATCCGGTCGATTTCTAGCTAACCAGTTAAAAATAAATAAAGAAAAAACAACTATATGTGCTGTTAAAGATCTATCGGGGAACACAATATATGACCCTGGAAGAATAAACAACATTTTTAGGGATTTCTATGAAACTTTATATTCACCACAAATAAACCCATCTAATAATGAAATTGATCAGTTTCTTGACAACGTAAATCTTCCGAAATTACTAGACAGTCAAGCAATGGCACTGGATTCGCCACTGACGCCAGGTGAACTCCAGGAAGCCCTGATAAGTATGCCCAATAATAAGGCTCCAGGTCCCGACGGCTTTCCTGCAGAATTCTACAAAGAATTCTGGACAATTTTGGCACCAGTATTCCGCGGAATGTTGCAGGAAATCAAGGAAAATGGCAGACTTCCATCAAATATGAATTCTGCCAACATTAGTCTCCTACTAAAACCAGGCAAGGACCCTTTATTTCCCTCAAGCTATCGTCCAATATCTCTTATAAATGTAGACCTCAAAATAATCTGCAAAGCTCTCTCAAAGAGACTAGAGAAAATAACCCCCCTTTTAATTCATCCTGACCAAACTGGTTTCATAAAAGGTAGGCACTCATCAACAAACACTCGTAGATTACTTAATTTGATAGACTACTCATGCAGTAAAAACATTGAAACCATAATATTATCTCTAGATGCAGAAAAAGCATTTGACAGAGTAAACTGGAAATTTCTATTTGCAACTTTACACAAATTTGGTTTTGGAACCTCTTTCATCAACTGGATAAGAATATTATACAATTCTCCAACAGCTTGTATCAGGACAAATGACCAGACATCCTCCAGCTTCTGTCTCCGGAGGGGCACCAGGCAGGGATGCCCACTCTCCCCTTCACTTTTTGCAATTTTTATCGAACCACTAGCAGCAGCATTTAGACAGGCCACAAAAATTAAGGGCATAAAATGTAAGAACGTAGAACATAAAATCAGTCTCTATGCAGATGATGTGTTGCTTTTTCTGCAAAACTCACAAACCAACCTTTCTGAGGTAATTACTCTAATAAACTGGTTTTCAAGAGTTTCAGATTATTCAATTAACTGGTCAAAATCTACAGTTCTTCCCATTAACTGCTCCTTCCATAACTCTTCTTCTGCCCCACTACAATCTGGAAACATTAAATATTTGGGTATTAATGTTTCTCCTAAGCTTTCAGACTTAACTAAATTAAACCACATCCCACTTCTTAAGAAAGTAGAAGGTGATCTGACTAGATGGAAATCTTTACCCATATCACTCATGGGAAGGGTCGCCACTATAAAAATGATGATCTTGCCAAAAATAAATTACTTATTTTTAATGATCCCTAACAAACCATCACAAGATTGGTTCAGATCTCTGGATTCATATATTTCTAAATTCCTTTGGAAAGATAAACCCCCGCGTATCAGCTTAAAAACGCTACAAAGAACTAAGGATAAAGGAGGATTAGATCTGCCTAATTTTCAACAATACTTTTTAGCCAACAGGCTTCAGTTCATTTCAGAATGGTTAAAACATACCCTCTTAGATGAGCCCTGGCTAGATGTTGAACAGGCACTATGCAATGATCTAGAGATTTCAGACCTACCATTTATCAGCTCAAACATCAAAAGATATGAATGCTTCAAAAGTGTTAACATCAGCTCTTCTCTGACAGCATGGTGGGAGTTTCTAAAAATAACGGAGTCTTCATTAATCCCATGCAAACGTACACCTATCTGGAATAACCCTGACATATTACAAAACAATAATATGATTAATTTTCCAGAATGGAGTTGTAAAGGAATTAAATACTTAGAACATATATTAGAGGGAACAGAATTTATTTCATTTGACAGACTAGTTGCACAATATGGGATCAACAAGAAAAGGTTTTTAGAATATCAACAAATTAAATCCATAGTAAAAAAGAAATTTTACCCCAGTCAAGCTGAATTACAAACACCACCAAGTGTGGTACATTTTCTTACTCTTAAATCCCCCAAATTATTATCTAAAATATACAGAACACTTTCTAAAATAGATGAATCAGTATCCCTTCCTATTGCAAAGTGGGAAGCAGATTTATCAGTAAGCTTAGACCAAAACTTCTGGTCTCAGGTATGCTTAAAAACCTTTAAATTGATTAAAAATCCCAGTCTGCAATTAATACAATACAAAATACTACATAGAGTGCACTATACTGGTCATCGGATGTTCAAGATGGGCTTTACATCTTCCAACAACTGCTCACACTGTCAAGGCAATACACCAGACAATTACATCCACGCTCTTTGGTTCTGTTCACCAGTTCAGAAGTTTTGGCGTGAGATATGTGAAGACTTATCAAAGTGTCTGAAATGTAAAATTCCAGCCTCCCCTTTAGTGTGCTTGTTGGGAAAATTGGATGATGTCACTACAGAAACTAATACAGTCCACATGGTTTTTACTGCCCTATGCATCGCCAAGAAAACGATCCTCATGAACTGGAAAAATAAAAATAATCTTAATTCTAGCCAATATAGAAACCATCTAATAGATCACATTAGTCTTGATACAGCCTCTGCCACCACATTAGATCAATCCCTCTGGGCTCCTTTGATCGGCTCCGTCACCTAGAGGGGGTGGGGGGTCGTGGTTTGGTCCCGTCTTAGCTATTGTGGTTGATGTGGAGGTTGGGACGGGCTTAGGGCGCCTGGAGGACCCCTAGAGACGTTATCCCGGGAGGGCTCAACCCGGGGGGCTGTGGTCATAACCTGGTCAGTGGCTCTGGTCGCTCTTAGAGGGTGTTCTCCTCGTGGCTGCGTGCAGCGGGGGTTTGGGGAGTGCGATTGTGTGTACATGTGCATATATGTCTATTCCTACGTTGGATGAGTGCTGAGTGTTTGTATATGTGTGCATGAGGGTGGGAATGCATGTTTGTGTCTGTGTGTGCCTGTTTGTCTGTGTTTATATGTCAGGTCAGGTCTTAGACTCCACCTCCCTGGGAACACCCAGGCCCTCCAAAGTGTGGAGGCCTATCTCCCCTCACCACACTCCCTGCCGGTAACTGATGCACTCAGGGATCGGTGCATTGATGGTTCTTGGTGTCCGGGGCTGGGCGCTCAGGTATACACCAGCTCACTCCCGGTGGCTACTTGGCGGGGCCTGGTGCCTGTCGCTCGGTCAGGCCTCTTCCGGGGCAAAGGGGGCCCTCGAACCTCCGGCCTCGGGGCCTGCAGCTCGGTTCACTCTGGCACAGCTGGCTGCCGGCAGAGCCGGCGGGCGCGCCAGTGCAGCCCCCTCTGGCTTCTGCTCCGTGGCTACTGGGTGACCCCTCGTCTGGGGATCTCCTCAGCCCTTCCCAGGAGGGTGGCACGGATGCCCCTCCGGTGGTACTCCTTGGGCTCTCGCACTCTGGGGTCCCTGGATGTCTGGAGCCTGGATCTCCTCCATGCCTGCTTCATGCCCTGGGGGACGGGGCTATGGCCCTCCACACCCTCTAGCAGACCGTTACATGGGAAAACCTTCTGTATACAAGCGCGCTGATCCACACGGGTGTGCACATGGGTGTTCACTGTTCGTAGACATAAACTACACCTTTCTTAGCTGCTACTTCAAAGCACATTGTGCGCTGTCTGTGCTGCACAACAACATTCAATATTTAGTATTTATTGCTGTTTACACTTAGCTAGATTAACATGATGGTGTTGTGTTTAGTATGTTGCTTTGTTTTTTTTTTGCTTGTTTTCTATTCTTTTTCTCTCAACAGGTGATCCAGGAGATTTTTTTTTTCTCTTTGTCTTTGTAAGTACCCTTTCTCACTGTCCCTCTTCCCTTCTGTTTTTCTTTTCCTTCCTCTCTTTCTTTCTCCCCTTCCTATCCCCCAATCATGTCTGTCTCATCTGTAACTACTGAAAATAAAATAAATAATAACAACAAAAGTTGATCAAATGGACCAATACGGCAATGCCATGATGATCCATTTGGCAAAATAAATCCATTTGGTATCCTTGTTGGTCTTCAGACAACAATTCTGACGGCTAAAGAACCAAATGGGACAGACAAAAAAAAAAAAAAAAAAAAAAAAAAAAAAAGATGGCAGTACTTATTTGGCAGTAGTAATTTCAGCCTTGTTCTTATACAGTGCCTTTCTACTCCACTTGAGCACCAAAGCGCTTTATACAGCATGTCTCATTCACCCATTCACACACAGTCATACTCCTTCTGAACGCATCAAAAGCAACTTAGGGTCCTGTATCTTAATATTGAATCGGTGTGTAACTTTCCCAAAACAATGTTGGACTGTGGTTTTCTCTGGTCCCCTCCCCAATCGGACCAGGAGGGACATGTTTAGCTGCATGTTCTCCTTAAATTGCTGTCTGTCTGAGTGGTGCCCAAAGAACAATGTGGGCTTCATAGATAATTGGGAAACTTTCTGGAGGAAACCTGGTCTTGTTAGGAGAGACGGCATCCATCTCACTTTAGATGGAGCAGCTCTCATTTCTAGAATTAATTAATGCTTTAATCTTAAATGTGATCAACCTATCTCTAATAATCAGCTATGTACCACAGGCCTTCAAGATGGCTGTAGTTAAACCTTTACTTAAAAAGCCATCTCTAGACCCAGCTGTCTTAGCTAATTATAGGCCAATCTCCAACCTTCCTTTCATATCAAACATCCTTGAAAGAGTAGTTGTCAAACAGCTAACAGATCATCTGCAGAGGAATGGCTTATTTGAAGAGTTTCAGTCAGGTTTCAGAGCTCATCACAGCACAGAAACAGCTTTAGTGAAGGTTACAAATGATCTTCTTATGGCCTCTGACAGTGGACTCATCTCTGTGCTTGTCCTGCTAGACCTCAGTGCAGCGTTCCATACTGTTGACTATAATAATTTATTACAGCATGCTGACCAGCATATTAGAGCATGTAGCATACTCAAAGGGGGTCATATGATTGTTGGGGGGTTTTCTGCTTTTTTTGTATTATTGTAGGGTTTTTACCTTAAACCGCATTGAGTCGGCCATTGTTGTGATTTAATTTTATAAATAAAACTGAATTGAACTGAACTGAATAGACAATGTCTGGTCAGCTGGTACTATTTTACTTTTCTAAGACTATTAATGGAGTCTTCATTAAAGGACATATCACAGTTTGGGTCATGGCAGCAGCACCTCCTCAGAATATAGGAATACAAATAAATAAATACAAATTTTCCTCCTTTACGTGTGATTTACTCTTTTAGCATCATCTATAAAGAGAAGGAAAGTTTGGGTATCTGTAGCAAGAAATTACCAGCCTTCCATCAACCTTGGTGTCATCCATTTAACTGCCTGTCCTAATTTTTTTTTTTTTTTGTTTTGTTTTTTGGCCATTAGACATTGGACTGAATGACACATTTGGAAGAGACTCTCAAACATACATTAGGATTGAGAGGGGAAGAAAATGACTCAGTAGGTGAGGTTATGCATTACAGGTCATTATATGAGCAGCCTGAGAGCCACTCAGCCACCATTAACCACGATGAGGGGCGAATGGGACCACTTCCTGCTGGGATGTAATGGAAGAGATGTGGAGTGCATGTTCAGAGCTGATGGCTTCAGATGTTCCATGCTGGAAATTAACACTAAGGCCACACTCTGGACTATAGCACAGAATCCGTTTTTAATGCACTGCCCACAAGTCATTTATAGCAAAACTTGTTTCTCTGCTACCTTAAATGGAACTGATGTACATAATGTGTAATAATGTCACTCCATATAGAGTACAGTTAGCAAACAGAAATGTAAGTGTTTGAAATAAGCGCTGTTAAAATAAGACAATATTTCAGTGATTCTTAGGAGCTGTGGCGTGTCCAGCGCCACCCCTCCAACCAGACTGGCCACCCCAGGTGCCACCCCGAAGGGAAAACAATAAAATTCAGTCAAATATCAAATGTACGATTATGTTTTCACAGTGAAGCTCAGATATCCGAATGTAAGTGAATGCAGCATCGGCTTCTGCACTATGAGCATCACGTTAGCAAAGAAAGGAGAGCCAAGCATGAAAGACGGCACAGCAGGAAACAATTTTTCGGTGAAAGAAAATGAGGAGAGAATAAATGTCCCGGTAAGTAATATTAAGTTTGTTGAGTTTAGTAAACTTCGGTGAAATTAGAATACCAAGGAAAAAATAACACTTAAAGAATTATTGCAACCGTCGAATACTTCAGACAGTAGGCTACTGGGGGGAGCTAGCATAAGAGTTATGAGTTCTAAGATATAATCCAAGTCATAACATTGCTGTATGGAGCTGCAGACTTGGTTGCAGGTTAATACTGGCAGTGTCATCATGCCAGCTGACTGTATTTCATCATCAGCCAGTGTTGTTCTTTATACATCAATATTACCAAAGTTTACCATAAGGCAGCACTTACATTACACTGTGCGGTCTAGCTAATTTCTCTCATTACTTATCCTATCTGCCAGCTCCATGTTATGAATAGAGTGTAAATCATCCCATGAAATGGCTGTGCCATGTTCAATGCAGGGATGTGCAGTTCTGGTTCTCAAGGCTCCTGTCCTCCCGGTTTCAGATGTTTCCATAGTTCAACACAGCTGATTTAAAGAATCATTTACAGACTTGTGCACAAATAGGCGTTTGGGGATTATTTGATTTGAATTGGCTATGTTGGTATAGGTAACATCTAAAACGTGCAGGATAGGGGTCCATGAGTGCCAGAATTTGACATTCCTGACTTCTAGTCAAGGTCATACATCAGGAAAGTTGTTGTTGTCTTCAGTTGTCAGTTGAATGGCCCCCAAGGTCTCCCGATCTGACACCCTTAGACTTTTATCTTTGGGGTCATCTGAAGGCAATTGTCTACGGTGTGAAGATACGAGATGTGCAGCACCTGAAACTATGGATACTGGATGCCTGTGCTGGCATTTCTCCTGCAGTGTTGCTATCAGTGTGTGAAGAGTGGGAGAAGAGGGTTGCATTGACAATCCAACACAATGGGCAGCACATTGAACACATTTTATAAGTGGTCAGAAACTTGTAAATAACTCATGAAAGAATAAAGTTACGTTGAAACCAAGCACACCATTGTTTTTCTTGTGACATTACCAATAAGTTTGATGTGTCACATGGCCCTCTTCCTATTGAAAAAACAAAAGTTGTATCCAAGATGGCCGACTTCTAAATGGCCACCATGGTCACCACCCATCTTGAGGAGTTTGCCCCCTCACATATACTAATGTGCCACAAACAGGACTTTAATATCGCCAACCATTCCCATTTTATTACGGTGTATCCATATAAATGACCCACCCTGTATATTCTGAAGAGAAGAGGGCCTAAGACTGAACCTTGGGGTACACCAGAAGTGACCGGGAAAAGACGAGAGCGGAATCATTTCAGTTGAATAAACTGGGAGCGGTCAAGGAGATATGATTGAAACCAGGTGAGGGGTGTGTCAGAGATGCCGAGAGAGGAAAGCATGCTTAGAAGGACAGAGAGAGAGATGGTGTCGAAGGCTGAGCTCAGATCCAAAAGGACGAGAATGGTGAGTAGACCAGAGTCAGCTCCGATTAGAAGATCATTAGTGACTTTAAGTAAAGCAGTTTCTTTACTGTGACATGAACGAAAACCAGATTGAAATCTCTCGTAGATATTATTATTAACCAGGTGTGAATGAAGTTGAACTGCAACTACTTTTTTGAGTATTTTAGAGATGAAGGGTAGATTAGAAATCGGACGGAGGTTGTTAAAGTTTTTAGGGTCTAAAGAAGGTTTTTTCAGTATGGGAGTGACTGAAGCAATCTTGAATAAGGAGGGAACGATACCAATGGTGAGTGAAGAGTGGAAGATAGCAAAGATGAGTGGGAGTAAGGAAGAGAGGCAGGATTTCACATGCCCTGTAGACATAGGGTCAAGATGACACATGGCAGGCTTTGATTTACATATAAACTCAGAAATATCAGATAAATCAGGAAGATGAAAAGTGGAAAACGGCTCAAAATAGAGAAACGGTTCTGGAGAGGGGGTAGACACAACATTTGAACAGAGTTGCTGGTGGATGTTATTGATTTTTGTAGTCCAGAAGAAGCATCAAGGAGTTACAGGTTTCAGAAGAAGAGAAGTGTGGTGGTAAAGCGTTGGGGGGTTGAATTCAAACTATTGGAACAGCAATAGTTTGAATCGTTCGATTCAAAATAATGCAAAAGAAAGGGAATTTGCCTCTCTCTCACTACTTATTGACCAAAATTACCTCTGGGTACGATAGACTTACACTACCAGTCAAGGTTTTTAAACACCCCAATTTGTCCAGTTTTTTTTATTGAAAATTATGCAGTTTACTGTCTGATTGCTCTCTGAAGTGAAAGCATAGTACAAATAAGCAAGTGGAGTTAAAAAAGAAATCATTGAATCAGTTTATAGACCAAAATGTATTCTAAACTTTTGACTCATCAAAGTAGCCACCTTTGGCAGATATAACAGCTGAACACAGCTGTGGCTTCTTTCTACAATAGAAATCAAAGATTCTCCCATATCTGTTGCAGATGTTCCCATAAATGTGGACCTTGTAGGCTGCTTTGCTTTCACTCTTCTGTCCAGTTCATCCCAAACCAGCTCGATGGGGTTTAAGTCTGGAGACTGTGCCGGACACTCCGTGTTTTCAAGCTCACCATCTTGTTCTTTTTTCCTGAGGTAGTTCTGACATAGATTGGACTTACGTTTTGGGTCATTACCTTGCTGTAGGATGAACCCCTGACAAACTAGGCACATACCAGAGGGTACTGCATGATGTTCCAGAATGCTGTGGTAGCTGTTTTGGTTCAGGGAGCCTCTCACTCTGTACAAGTCACCCACCCTGATTCCACCAAAACAGCCCCGGACCATCACACTTCCTCCTCCATGTTTGACAGTTGATGCCACACACTGTGGTACCATCCTTTCACCTACTGAATAGCGTACAGAGATCCTGCATGATGAACCAAAGATTTCAAATCTTGATTATATCAGTCCATAATACCTTCTTCCAGTCTTCAGTAGTCCAATGGCGGTGTTTCATGGCTTAGCGATGGCTATCTTGCTGTAGCTCATCCTCTCAAACCTGCAGCTCGACCTACATTTTTAAGTGTTATGACGGTCTTTCTCTCTTCTGTTGTTACCATTTCAAGCTATTCATTGGACTTAAATGACTTGAACTGCAATAAATAACTGGTAAAATTGGGGTGTTCTAAAATGTTTAACCAGTTCTGTATATGATCCACAAGGCATCAAATCTAGCTGGGATTAAGGACACAGAAAGCTGCAGTTTTTAAAAATTCAAATGACAAGTCTAGGAAGTCTTAGTCCTGTGCAAAAAAGACATTTTATGAGTGCAAATTCAGAAGGCACATATAGCTGCTCAGGATGTAGAGCTGTTACATTTCATGTACATCTGGAGATAATCCTCTATTTTTGGCCAGTTAATAGAAGAACAAGACAGACACTGTTTATACGATGCAGATTCTCAGCTGGAAACAGATGGGTGTGGAAGTTCTTAGATCACAAAAGATCCCCAGGTAACAGCAGTCTGTTATCAGACATGTTCAGTTTGAGCCATTTTAAGATGGATCCTGATGTAGAACTAAAGACAAAATAAACCTGCTGCAAGCTGTTGTAGCTGAAGCAGATAACTGGCTATCCATGTCTGTCTTGCTTGTTACTATTGCATGACTGTGTGTGTGTGTGTGTGTGTGTGTCTTGTGTGTGTGTGTGTGTGTGTCTTGTGTGTTAGTCTTAATGTGACTCAATTCCCAGAGGGCCAGTAGCAGGTTCCAGCTCCATTTAAAGCAAAGAAGGCTAGGGTGCAGGTGTGTGTGTGTGTGTGTGTGTGTGTGTGTGTGTGTGTGTGTGTGTGTGTGTGTGTGTGTGTGTGTGTGTGTGTGTGTGTGTGTGCGCTGGGGGGATTATGAGCAGATGGCATGGGAACACACACACATGCACCCTACCATCCATCTGGACAGTTCTGCAGGTGAAGTGAAAAGTGTTTGCTGAAAAAAAGTGTGTGACATCACAGTGGTAAACAGCGCAGGCAGACATAAAAGAAAACAGCAGCAGGACTTAAGGCCTGGTCGGGGAGGCTGCATTTCTCTGTTGATTAGCCAACATACCAGACAGACAGCCAGAGAGGAAAGGGGGAGGAAAACACTGTGAAGGACATTTGGATAGAAAAGTGTTCTGTATGGCTTTTCACAAAAATCCAAGACCTTGTTAGATAAACAACAACTGTGAAAACCAGCCCACAGTTGATTAACACATTCTTTATAATTATTTTATGTCCATAACAGATGATTCTGTAACTGATACTATAACACATGTGTACTGCATTAGTGCCAACCTGTTTTTAATGATGACGCTGCAGCTGAATTACAAACCATCAATTCTGCCTAACTGAGCATTTCTTTTGTCGTGTTGAATCTAAAACCGTTAGTCCATCTGTAGCTAACAAGCAAAAAAATCAGCCAAGATAGAATTTTAACTGAAATCAAACCTCCACTAAGGTCTAGGGCAGAAGTCAGCAACCACAGACGTAATTTACAGTTAGGGTTAACTGTAACTAATTCATATGCTATGTGTATTAATTAATCCTCTCCCAATTACATCTGGCATCTGCCCATATCCCCCTTGTCCCATGGGTTTTTTCTCTTTTTGTCTCATTGTTTGGTAGAAGGAGCCAAAATGGCTCTTTTGATGTTGAAGGTTGTTACAGCCTGATCTAGGACATGAGCAGTAAGGAAATGGAGCACAAGTACAAAGTGCAGTAAAAGAATACAGACAGAATAAATGGCGAAAACTTCCCCAACAAAGAGAGATACACCAATATGACTACATCATATATTATATCATCAGTATGTACAGTTAGAGCCATCATTTATTGGACAATTCTGGTCCAATTTTCTGTAATTCTATCTCTGTACAGAATCTCAGTAAAGTTTTGAAATCAAACAATCAATATGTGATTGAAGCACAGACTCCAACTTAAATTCAAGAAATTTTACAAAACTGCACCAACTCTTTAGAATAAAAGCCATTTATACAGATAGCCCTGCAGAAATGAATGAGAGAATTGACTGACGAGCAGTTTCATGTCCAGCTAACTGTAATTCGTAACAAATGAAGCAGATGTAATATTGAAGCTGACTCCAAGTGTTGAATTTTTATTTTTTTAACTTTCACTACAGTTTTGAATATGAAGAGATAAGCACTGGGAGCAGGAGCCTATTCCAGTTACCACAGGATCAGTAGCAGTTGAAGTGGGGGAGGTTTAAATAAAACACTAAATAAAGTAAACCTATCAGAGAGATAATCATTAGGAGTAGCCAAATCAACAATCTGGTACATTCTTAAAATGAATGAATTCACTGGCCAGTTCAGCAACACCAAAATGCCTGGAAGACCAGAACATACAGTGCAAATGTATAGCTCCAAAAGTTGATTCTGTTCATCTGGACGTAGCGTTTTCAGTGGGAGAAATGTTTCATCACTCATCCAAGTGTTTTCTTCAGTCTCAGCTGACTTCAAATTCACCAGGGAGGATATGAAAAGTGGCAGGTTAGCCTTCTTAGACTGTGAGATTTCCATCAGTAATGGGGGACATCTAAAAGCTGACGTGTACCGTAAACCTATGCATACGGATCAGTATTTAAGGTTTGACTCTCATCATCACTGGAGCATAAACTGGGTGTCATCAGGATGCTACAACACAGAGCGAACACCATCCCCACTGACACAGCGGCCAGGGAAGCAGAGGAACATCACATCAAGAAGGCCCTGAGTAAATGTGGTTATCCCAGCTGGACTTTTGTCAAAGCTGGGAAGGCTCCTAAAGAAAGCTCAGGATGATCCAGGAGAGAAGGACAACCGCTGCCCAAGCGAAAACCTGTAGTGATCCCGTACGTGTCAGGAGTATCGGAACAGATGAGACGCATTTTTTCTAAACACTGTGTCTCTGTGGCTTTGAAACCCCAAAATACACTGGGTCAAAAACTGGTCCACCCCAAGGATCGGGTCCCCCGACACAAACAGAGTAACATAGTGTACGCTGTTAAGTGCCAGGAGGATTGCCAGGATTTATACATCGGGGAAACCAAACAACCTCTGGCGAAGCGGATGGCACAACACAGAAGAGCTACCTCGTCAGGCCAGGACTCTGCAGTCTATTTACACCTACAGGCCAGTGGACACTCTTTCAATGATGAGGATGTACACATCCTGGACAGGGAGGAACGCTGGTTTGAGGGCGGAGTCAAGGAGGCCATTTACGTGAAAAGGGAAAGACCATCTCTGAATCGAGGAGGGGGCCTAAGGGTACATCTTTCGCCATCTTACAATGCTGTGATTGCAGCCATTCCCCAACTCTCTGTGAATGGTACTCATGGTTATTGATCAGTGGTTATTGATCAATGGTCATGAGAATTTGCATAATCATGATGAAGGAACTGACCTCCCAGCCCATTGTTCCTTCAGTGGGCTGGTTTCAGTCATTATGCAAATGTACTGTTTATAAGATTGAAACCTGCAGTCAGCTGAGACTGAAGAAGTCACTTAGATGACTGATGAAACGTTTCTCCCACAAAACGCTACGTCCAGATGAACAGAATCAACTTTTGGAGATTTACTTACCTGGATGATTGAGAATGCATCAAGATGCATGTGTATAGCTTTTGGCTATCACTAGCTGACTCTACAGAGTCCTGCCTTAGCACACACCTGCAACAGCAACCACTCCCTGAAATTATGCTAATTTATATCTGAATTATATCTATTAGAATCTTTATTTATACCTATTAGATATAGATTTTTCTTTCCCTGGGCAGCACAATCGAGCAGTGATTAGCACTGCTGCCTGTGCTAATTACTAAGCTAAACCCTGATCTGTGTGGGTTCTCTCCAGGTCCCAGTGTCCAAAGACACACAGTTAGATTAACTGATGATTCTAAATCAGGGGTCGGCAACCCTGGGCACGCGTACCACAGCTGGCACACGAAGGGTTAACTGATGGCACCACCATAGCTGGACTGGCCATTGGGCATTTGCCCGGTGGGCCGATGGTGATTTTTCGTTTTATTTTATTTTTATTTTTATTTATTTATTTTTTTGTAACGGTATAAACAATGAAAGGTGGAGGATTGGCCAGATGCTGGTCGATGTGTGAAAATAACTCAGTTGTTTGGTGGTGGCTATGGCGGAGTTTCCACAGAGGGGAGGCAGGAGGAGGAGAGACCCGAGGCGGCCGCCAGTCCGAGTGTCAGGTGAACTGAACTTCAGGTAAGAAGTTATGACCTGCAGTCTATCTGGGTCAGATATAAACCAAGTTTAGGTGGAGTTTATTCTCGTTGTGCTGACTTTTTACAGTCAGTTACAATAACTCGTACTGCGTACTAGCTAGCATGACGGAGTTTTTATACAGCTGGGTGGGTGCTATGATGTTACTGATAGTGAACTTTACTAACGAACCTTATGAATAAAATAGAGTTGCCAACCGTCCCGTAAAAAATGGAATCGTCTCCTATTCAGAGAAAATATTACGCGTTCGTATTGAGCTGAAAAGGAACACAGTTTGTCCCGGACTTCAGCTAGAATGGAAAAAGACACAAAGCTGGAGTTATTCTGTCTTTACGCTGTCAGCTGCCTCTTCTTCTCTCATTCCCCCCCCCCCCCCCCCCTCTCCTGTTGTTGATCAGCTGATCGGCTTTTCTCTCTTGTTTGTTTATCGCCCACTTTGCGCCAGAAAGAGGAAACCAGCGGATGTCGCGCTAAACAACAGCAGCACGTTTAAGCTTGATCAGCTGTTGTTAGAATTTATTTAATATTAATTTCTAGTATCAGCTGATGTTTGCTGGAGCCACAGCTGTAAAAGCTGCTGGTCATGATGTCGGTTTGGATATGTGGTGAGAGGGAAACATGAAGATGAAACCAGGAGATGTCCTTACTGAATCATCAGAGTTGAACAGGTGATGGAGAAACAGGTTTACCTTTTAGGTGACATGAATGAGTTGAAGGGAAGTTATGAACTGTTTCTGAGAGACAAATAACACCAGGATCCTTTTCTATGTAGCTGACAGCTGGTAACTGTGCAGGGGCGGCTCTAGCAAAGTTTAGCCAGGGGGCCAGGTAGGGCATTAACAGGGAAAGGGGGGCACAAAGAAATACTTTTCTTTCTTATTCTCATTTAAAATGTCTCACTTTTATTAAATAATTATCTGAATCTTACAACCAAAGTTTTTATCTGATGTCAAATGTATAGAAATCATACCTATACCAACAAGACAGCGTACATCACTGTCACAACAGCGTTTGTTTTCATTCAAAGGCTTTATGGCTTTAATACCTGGTGGGCCGGTTTGTAGTCAAAATGCCCGGGCCGATTTTTTGTCCCAGTCCAGCCCTGGGCACGACACGCAGTGAATTAATCTGAGAAGGTGCATTAAAAAATAAATGGCTGCGCCAGCGGTGCACATCGCAAATTAGCTCGCATAGACACATTAGTTGTGCCGCTTCTTAATGATGGTATCTTAGCTAACAACCCCAACTACCAGATTCAACTTGTAATTGGCTAAAAATAACTTAGCCTACTGGTGAGAGGGACGTTGCTAGCTGTCAGTTTTTTCAAGCAATGTTGAAATTTCCACATTCTGACACTTCAAATGCTTCAGCAGCTGTCCGCTCAGCGCAGCACCAGCACCACGGAAATACACAGATAAATCGGTAGACTCGAGACTGATCAAACCAGAAAGCTTTAATGAGCAGCTGGGTTTGTCTCGCATTAACTGGTTGGACACAGAGGACATTGAAATGCAGCTGATTGAACTGAAAAGCTCGACTCTGTGAGGGTCAAAGTTTGCAGAACTACAAACGCAGCTGGAATCCACAGCTGTGCATGTTCATGGAGTTTGCATTTTCACCTGCTGGACATCACTACCTGACACGTGTAACTGTCTTCAGAACATTGCAAAGGCCTTATTGACAGTATTTGGCTCTACATATCTGTGTGAGCAGATTTTCTCTCACATGAGTGTCCTCAGGTAGCCGTCTGAATGCTGGACACTCGGAGACCTGTGTCTCTGAGTGGGAGACCAGAGATCACATTAACATGTGTATCCCTGTATTAACAAACATGCCATATTGGCCCAGTTTATTTTTCTTATCATTGTTTTAAGGAGACCATAAATAGCATTTGCATTTTCTGTTGTACAGTTCAGTTGCTGTTATGGAGTTCTTGTTATGGATAAAAAGTGTCTTTTTTGTTTCAGAATAGCTGATAACTATTCACTGACAGCTGCCAACATCTGCGAACAAATATAATTCTATAAAGTTGTTCTATATAGTGTGTAACTGTTAATATAGAGCGTTATTAAATTTATTGCTAATGCAATTATATGGCACATTGACTTCTGAGGAAATTTTAGATGGAACTCATCATCAGAAAGGTTGCTGACCCCTGTTCTAAATTATCTACAGTTGTGAACGGCTGTTTGTGTGTTGGTCCTACAACAGACTGGCGGCCTGTCCAGGGTGCACCCCACACCTTGCCCTATGGTAGCTGGGATTTATAAAAAGCAGAAGCATTGGAACTGTCCAGAGGCGCTCACTGGACAGACTTGAATGATAGAATCAATTTATAATAGACCCAATATAAATCGATGAAAAGTTTTTGTTTTTTATGATCCCATTTTCATGGCTGCTATTCTAGACCTGTTGTGATGTTAGATCAGCCAAAACTAGACTGAACAGACTGCTACAGTTCTGGTATCTCGCTCATTATCCCAGCCTTCATTTTTATGTCAGCTATACACAAAATGTCATAACTGGAGGAGTTTAAGTAGCTCTGGAGCTAAAAAATATTCTCCATCCTTATCTATATGAGTTATGTTAAAACGTCACCTGTTGTACTGCTCTGACACAATTCTGACTTTGGTGGAGTTGTTCTATAACTAAACTGATGGGGATGGAAATCTCAAAATCTAGGAGAGAAACCTAGTGTGTCTAAACAAAACACTCTGGGTTTGTACTGAATATGGGGCCAAGCACCTATTTAACTGTGCTGAATTGTCCATATTTAACTGCTAAAGAGAGATAACTCCATTTATCATGACATCAGCATCCTATCAGGCACTGAGAAGAGCTGCCTGTGCTTCTGATAGACTAGCAAAGGTCACATATTACCACAGCCCACAGTCACTGACAAACTCATCAAAACACCACTGGTCACTGGATGCATTCACCAGTTTGCTAATCCAGACTGAATAAATCTATTTGTCAGAGGTCAGTTATACACTTATTTCTATAGATCAAAAGCTGCCGTCATATGCTGCCAGATACGTTTAACTGTTGCCCAACGAATTTCAGGATATTAAAAATAGTTTGGAATTTAACTGTAATCAGATTCTCCTGCTAACCTAAGAGAATAACAAGTTTCAGGACTTGATTATGACTGTCACTGAATAAGCTGCGGCCGCAACTACAGAAAACAAAAGGATGAAACAAACAATATTATATTTACAATCACGTTTAAGGTACAATAACCTACTTATCACTAGTCCAGAAACGTTATTATTGAGTTATAATCCATATTGAAGGACTTCATGATGGCTCAGCTTAAGATCCCCACAGTCAGCGTCAACCAAATAACCTTTATCACATCCACCGTCTCGGTGCTGTTAAAAAAGACGCCAACAAACCAAGACAAAAACTAGTGAAAAAAACAAGGAAAAGAACTGAAAGGAACTCACAATTATAAATGATCAATTCCCACTACAAATTCAGGAAACATGCAAATGCCTCTTATATAGCTTTGCCACTCCTTACACAATAACACCACTGCACATTAAAACTACACTTTTAATCATCACTCACACATGTCCAGACATGCACAGTCAACCATATATTTAATCAAAAACCACATATCCATATTCATCATATCTCTACAAACGTGGATCAAATGTTTCTGTTGGAAAATCTGTGGAGTTGGAAGTCAGGCAAAAATCATTCAAGTCTGGTAATCCACTGTAATTCTAAAGCAATACATGGAAGAGTATGGCCTTTGTGATAGTTGGAGGTTAAACCATCACCAGATGATCGAGAATACACTTACGTCTGATCAAACATAGAATAAACATAGGAGTTAAACAACAACACTAAGACAAAATGTCTTATACAGCAGCTGAGACATGACAACATTGAATACAATAATAATTCTGGTAAATATCTGACAAACATACTTGATCAAAAAAAAAAACAACAACAACAAGCACAGTTATCGAGGACTCAGCAAGTCTTCCCATAGTTCTATGAATAAACTTTTTTTTTTTGGGGGGGGGGGGGGGGGGGGGGGGTTATATAAACACCTCTGACCATGAACCAAATATGGAAGACATTCACAAATTCAGCAATACTAGAGTTCAATCATTTCTATTTGTAGCACTTGAAAAATTTGGGTTTGGAGAATCATTTATTGGTTGGATAAAAGCATTTTACACATCCCCAAAGGCAGTCACCACTGACAGGTGTATAGGAATTTCTTTTACTTATGTACTAATCACATTATTTTATTGTATAATGCCTTGGTGCCACTGGATTTCAACATGTCTGACACCCATACTGTAAGAAGGAAGTTGGGGGAAGCAGACCACTCCACAGGAAGAGTCTTTTGTCTCTTCGAGGACTCTGGGAGGTAGCAAGGGAGTGTGAACCTTAAGGTATGAAACAGCTGTGTACTGCCTTTTGTTCCTGGAGAAGGTATTTAACTGAGAGCCATGCTAGGCTCAGGGAGAACTCTGCTGACCGTTTGTCCCGCGGACATGCAGGGGCTCCATCAAGCTTGGTTGTCTGTTGTCTTTGTGTGTTTGGATTAAAGAATGTTAGCTACCGCTCGTCTGCAGGCTTTATTTAAATGGAAAAACTTCCACAACAAAATGGCGACGAGGATGGGATGGTCCGTGTGGTTGCTGAACAACGGTTCCGTGGACGGGCTGATCACCCCTGAGGAAAAGTTGCCTTTGTCCTACCAACTGTTGAAGCAAAGGAAATGGAGGAGTCACGGAGCTGTGTGTTTCAGCAACCGCCGAGACCATCGACTTTGAGGGGACTCCTGCAGATGGGTGAGTGATAGCTAACTTGTAACAAGTCACGAGAGTTTTGTGTCTGGCCGAGGAGGTGAGCGTGTTGCAGCCTTGGGGGAGCTCAAGAAGGTGAACGTGTTACAACCTTCCAGGGCAAGAGCTCCGAAGGAGTCTTCGTGTAGAATCACGGAGAGTCTTCGTGTAGAATCACGGAGTGACATCCCTAGCGTCTTCTAAAAGATCCTAACTTCTTCAAAGGAGACTGGGGGTGGCGGTGTTCGTTCCTTGGTCCGTAGAAGGCAAGGAACCTCACGGGGGACGCCTCGTGCAGTAAAAGAGAATCTAGATTCCAGGGGCAGTCAGCGGAGCCAGATTAGCAGCTTGAGAGGCGACTGCGGCAAGCGCTCCACCGGGCGGCCAGGGACAAAACTCAGTGTGTGACTGTATGTTAAGAACTGTGGGTAAAAGTATGTTGTGAGATGAAAGAGAATGGTTGTGTGGGAAAAGATGTGTGTGTAAAAACAGAAAAAATGGGGTAAAAAAATGTTGAAAATGGAAAAAAAAAACAAGGAGAAAAAAGGAGAGGAGTGTAGAAATGTGTGTAAAAGTTGTTTCCAACTAGCGGAAGGTGGTGGTACTGCAGGCCACCAGCTCCCCTAGGATGGACACACAAAAATTTCTTTTTAACAGAATTGTTGATAAAAATAAACAAAAATAGGATAGGAAGGGGGTTTGGTGTTTTTCAACATAGGGCAACTACAGTCTCACTTTCTGGGTTTTAAGAAAGGAGAGTTTAGAACCAGAGAGGGGAGAGGCGTTGTTTTAAACAGTGATAAGAATGATCAAAATGTCTCAGTGTGTCACTTGCAGGTGAAGAGCAGACCCGGATCAATTTTCCACGTGCAGCAGTCGGAAGAAAATTATAGGTTAACACCATTAGAAACACTCAAACCAAGTTTTGGCTGAATTACTTTACAGCTTAACTTCCATGTGTTTGTCACCCTGAGAACACAAGCTCCAAGAATCTCTCCCTGAAGACAAGAAATGCAGTTCCAGAACAACGAGATGGATCTCAAGAGCTCACAGCAGTTTTCCTGAGCAGTGAAGAAAAGGTCCAGCAGCAGCAGCAGCAACAGCTGTGCAAGACAGCGACAGCAAGGAGAAAAATGGCATCATCATGACTAGATGGATGGAGATGTGCATTTCCAACGAGCTGCAACTTTACTGTGTGTGAATGGACTTTTGAAAAGACTGCCTGAGTTGGACATTTGCCACTTTTGGAGCAAAATGGCAAGATGAGACAGTGGAAAACACAGGACAAAGCTGAAAGACAACTGACTCTCACTGGACTGCTGCAAGGGGGGAGATGAGATGAGACCACAGTGGAAGGAGCAGGGGAGAACATGGCTGTTTTAGTGTGGGAAATGAAATTTGGGTTTAGGAAACTGGGAAGAAAAACGACTGCCTTGCGTGGAGAATTGAAAAGTGTCTGGAGCACCGCAAAGAGGAGAGGTACACAAAAATTACACAAACAAAAATGCATTAATCCTACTAACACAAACACACATGCAATGAAGCTCATGAAGACCAAATAGCATTTTAAGCATGCATTGCTGTTACCATCATCTTGTCCGGTTCACTTAGTGGGTTAAGAAGTGATACATAGACTAGTGAACTAGTATTATTTTGGGGAAGGATGACTGAATCATAGCAGGGGTGAACAGAATGCTGCAGGGGGGTCAGATGAGTGGAGACTAATAGATTATTGAGTTTCTTGTTTCTGATGTGTAGGGGAGGTCTTATCATGACACACATCTGGTTACATGGGGAAAAACAAAACTCATTATCTAATAGAATATTGTTGTGTGAGGTGTGACTGGTGGATGAATGTTTGGGAGATTTACTTGGCTGATGCATTTTCTTTTGGTACCACTTTGAACCTGCCAATTAGTTTTTGTTTTGATCTATCATTCTCAGAGAGTATGCTTAGACAAGTCCTAAAACAAGGCCTTCACATTTTTTGATTTTTAACAGTGCACTGAGATTTTTTTTTGTTGTTTGTTTTTTGGCAATTTTCTCTTTTGAAGCAGGCCTGCAAGATCAGGATCGAAAGCGCTACACAACATGTTGAACAATCGCAAGTGAGCTTTTCCAAAATTAAAATGGGCTCGGGAGAAAGCCACTTATTTGGGACAAGCAGTGTGTTATTCATGACCTTGTATTGTTTACAGTGCAGAGGTCACTGTGAGAAAGTGTGCATACAGATGCGCTGCACTAACATCTATTTTTTCCACAGTGGAGGGTTAATCATATGATCTAATCACATGATTTACAGCAGGACACACCACTGGCTAATGTTTTTTCTTACAACAGGGCCTGGAGTGATGCTACTCCAGGGGAGAAGCCCTGGGAATTTTTAAGAGACAGTGCACAACCTTATTGTGCATGTCTAATTGTGCTAAGCTGACATAGGGCAAAAGAGGGTTTTCCGGGGAAGCTTTCATTTTTAAATTGCAGAGACCGTGACATGAGGGATATGGAAGAAGAGACTGAGGTACAAATGCAGACCATGACTGGGAGAGAACGCTTCAACAGGACCAGTGAGAAGTAGGGACCATCTGCAGGACAACTGACAAACGACAGTGGGCTGCACCAGGATTGTCACGAGGAGATTTTGAACAGCAAAATCTTAAAATAAAGTGAAAAGTTTCTACGCTGACGTTGAGGAAGACTACAGGAGTGTACGACTTGCTCTGCTCCTAATCTACAGCCGCGTTGGAACAGAAATCAAGGGATGGAGAGAGCATGCCAAGCTCCAAAAGTGACAGCGCAAAGGGAGACCAGCGTTGGAATTATGACTCTGTAAATGGCACAGACACCAGGAGCCATGACCGGGACTGGGAATGACCACCTAATGCTGTTTCACTTTGCCATGCAAAGTACTTTGACACTCTGGAGAAGACCTTTCCTCTGTATCATTGTTGTTGCCATTTGCATGTGAGAGCTTAGATTGTGGGGAGGATTAAGGATGAACAAAGGGTGGTGGGAGAACAGTGAAGTGAGGATACACAGTGTGGAACTCCTTTAAGTGTACAATAATGTTGATGTGATATACAGAATGTCAGGAAAGAAATTCTGGTATTAATGTGATTCTTGATTTAAGAATCAAAGGGTGGGATTGTATAGGAATTTCTTTTACTTATGTACTAATCACATTATTTTATTGTATAATGCCTTGGTGCCACTGGATTTTAACATGTCTGACACCCATACTGTAAGAAGGAAGTTGGGGGAAGCAGACCACTCCACAGGAAGAGTCTTTTGTCTCTTCGAGGACTCTGGGAGGTAGCAAGGGAGTGTGAACCTTAAGGTGTGAAACAGCTGTGTACTGCCTTTTGTTCCTGGAGAAGGTATTTAACTGAGAGCCATGTTAGGCTCAGTGAGACTCTGCTGACCGTCTGTCCCGCGGACATGCAGGGGCTCCATCAAGCTTGGTTGTCTGTTGTCTTTGTGTGTTTGGATTAAAGAATGTTAGCTACCGCTCACCGCTCGTCTGCAGGCTTTATTTAAATGGAAAAACTTCCACAACAAAAGTTAATGTCAGCTTCACTCTCCTGAATGCTATCAGGCAAAGATGTCCTGTGGCTCCATCTCTATGTGCATTATTCATTGAACCACTAGTTGACGCTATAAGACAAAATAGCAATACCAAGGGGATTTCAAACGTTAACACAGAACACAAAATTCTCTTTTATGCAGATGATGTGCTATTACTCCTTCAGGATCCTCATTCTTCCCTGTCCCAAACATTTATGTTTATAGATATCTTTTCAGAATGGATCATCTCTTCACCCCAGTTTACATGTCCATCACTCGAACTCTCATCTGGATTATTTTCTAGTCAGCAGCTAAATGTGACATTTCACACACTGAGAGACATCCTATAGCTGTCAGTGATCATGCTCCTGTGTCTTTAATTCTAATAAATAAGAAGGTTATTTCACCAAGTAAAAACTGGAGATTTAAAACATCATTGCTTAAAGATTAAATTTTTTTTTTAAACAGTAGGATTTATATGTAGACTATAATGATCTGCCTGGAACATCAGCATCTGTTTTCTGGGAAAAAGGAAAAGCTGTGATGAGAGGTAAAATAATTTCATTTTCATCACATTAAAAAATCTAAGAGCTGGAGAAGAAAGGCAGCTGGACTTCGTTGAGTCAACCATACATTTAATCAAAAACCACATATCCATATTCATCATATCTCTACAAATGTGGATCAACATGAAACAACATTGTCATCCCTTATCTACCAGGTTTATCAAAGAAACTCAGGAGAGTCTTCTCCAAGTACAACAGCGTAGTGCACTTCAGACCCAGCCACAAACTCAGACGAAAACTGGTTCATCCAACATATTGTATGTTGTGCAATACAGCGAGCAGTCTGTGAATGTTATTTGATAAATACTGTGAAATCAATGCAGGGTCACCTGATTATATTGATTGATTGATTGATTGATTGATTGATTGATTATACTTTATTCATCCCGAGGGAAATTGGGTTAAGGCTGCCAGCCGTGCCAGCGCCGATTTATGGATATCCATATATCTCATATAGTAAACAATGACATGATAGCTACATTTCAGCAACTTGCCCTTCACAATGTCCTGGTGCTATTAGATGACAAAATTCACCACAATAACCAGCAGTTCTCTCATATCTCCATCTGAAAGCTCTATAAAAAGCCACACATTATAAAATCATGTTTAGATCTTAGCAGCAAACTCACAAGATACTAGCAGAAACCTTAAAAAGGCCTATGATGAAAAGGTGTCTCACACACAGATCGAGTGCATAGCAGCTGATCTTTATGGTTTTCACAACCTCACACAACTGTGCACACAAAAAGTGGTCATCCTAACCCTGTAAACTACTGAAAGCATCTAAATTACCATGAGCAAGTACTTGTCCCTTCACGACTTCTGATTTTTTGCACATTTGCCACATTTAAATAAAGATAAAATTTTAATGTTACACAACCCAAACATATACAGAATGTAGTTTCCATATTAGCCACAAACCACACCCTGCCACATGTATATTTTTCTTTTATTCATTGCATAGTGTTACTGTTGTTAGGTCATGCTGCATCTACAGTGGTTTGTAAAAGCATTCGGCCCCCTTGAACTTTTCCACATTTTGTCACATTACAGCCACAAACATGAATCAATGTTATTGGAATTCCATGTGAAAGACCAATACAAAGTGGTGTACACGTGAGAAGTGGAACGAAAATCATACATGATTCCAAACATTTTCTACAAATAAATAACTGCAAAGTGTGTGGCCCAGGATGAGGATGAGGACCACACTCCTCATCCTCATCCTGGGAATGTCTATGACTGTGTACTTGAAAGGTAAGTTGTTTTGTTGTTTAGTCTGCATGCAGTTCCTTCCAGAAGGAATTCAACCACGTTCCTTTCTGGTATCCTTTGGGGTGTGAGTCAGGATTGTGGGGTGTCTGGCCCATTCGGTCCTGTACAAGTATTGCAAGATCTTAGTTTGCATTGTCCAAGTTCAGGGATGAGTGGCTGCCCGATGTGGAGGAGTTTAAGAATCTCAGGGTTGTGTTCACAAGTGAGAAGGGAGCAGGAGATTAACAGATGGACTGAGACTACAGCTGCAGTGACACTGAAGCTGTAACACTGTCCACTGTAGTGAAGAGAGAGCCCAGTCGATCTACATCCCTGTTCTCATGAGCTTTGAGTGACTGAAAGACTGAGAATATACTAACAGCAGAAATCTGCTTTCTCTGAAGGGTGGTTGGCCTCTCCCTTAGAGATAGGGTGAAGAGTGCAGTCATTCGAGTGGGGCTCGAATAGTGTAGAGTGCCAAACCTCTACATTAACAGAACTCAGACAAGTTGGTTCGGGCATTTTACAAGCATGCTTTTTTGGTGAGGTGCTTGTGATGGATTGTATGTCTTGGCTGGCCTGGAAATGCCCGTGTTTCTTTGGATAACCTGGATGAGGTAACTAGGGAGAAGGAGGTCTGGGCTTTTTTGCTTAGACCGTGAAGGAAATGAAGGGATTGTGGTAATAATAACAATAATAATAACAAGAAGAAAAATAAGATTATTATTATTACTCAGTGCTCCACCAAAACACTAGAGTGTAATGCTTGCATACTGCACCGATTAGATGCTGTTTATAGACGTAATAATAGTGATCATTCTTATTATCTGGCTGATTGTCTATGAGTTCTATGAGCCTCCCTCCCTTCCTGTTGGGCTTGGTCTTTCAAATGACTCCCTCCTCTTCAGAATGAAAGGAAGCAGAGCAGTCACTGAGTGAATTACTGAGGCTTCAGCCTGAAGCACTGTCAGTTCACAAACTCTGATGAATGAGCCATTTGCTTTAACACAGCTCCTCACAGGAGTGTGTTTGCAGCACAACTGATTTGCATTTATTTATTACTGATGATGAATACTCCACCTTGAAGGACTCCACTGGTGAGTTTGCATGTATTAATAACTAATTGTGTACACTTCAAATTGATGCCAACTGTTTTCAAAACAACTGTCAAAGATTTTTTTTCTCCCTAGAGTACAGAGAATAGACAGTACTCACATTTAACAATATGTTTGTTTTAGAAAATGTATTCCAAAAATATACTTTTAGATGTTTTCTTGTCTTTGCAAAGTTATGTTCATGTGTACTGAAATGTGCACGCTATGAAGACTGTGTTTTGTATCAAGTAGACACAGTTTGCAGCTATTTGCTTAAGTTTTCACCACAGAATTGCAAAAAAGCAGTGAGCTAGCGCTGTAATCTTTACCTTGAAGGATGACTTCTCAGTGGTTCAGTAGACTGCTTGCGTTTGTGGCTGAGGC
Organism: Pelmatolapia mariae; assembly: GCF_036321145.2. NCBI lineage: Eukaryota > Metazoa > Chordata > Actinopteri > Cichliformes > Cichlidae > Pelmatolapia > Pelmatolapia mariae. Next base: position 36,505,964 of record NC_086231.1, read on the forward strand.
AGAATGTACATGCTGGGAAGGAGAAAGCAGAGTGGATGTTATTTTTGATGTGAATGTAAGAACCAACAAGGGGAGAGGTGGAGCACTCATATTCAGTTTTCTGCTTCTCCACATTAACCCTCTTGGTGGAAATCAGATGGCAGCTCCACTGACCTTGTACAGTGTGCATGGACACACTGATGGCTTACAACTGAGGAATTATTACAGCAAGCAGCCTCTCTTTCTAACTTTCTATTACTTTTATTTTTAAACAGTACTGATGGGCACAGAAATAGAAGAAACCTGATTATGTAAATAAAATTGAAATCATTCTCATTAACTACCTAAACTGTGGTATCCACATCTAATGTCCTGACAAAGTTACACAATAAACCACAAATACTTGCCAAAATGGCAACACTGACATTTTATTTTTGGAACCATCTAAAATCCTTTGTCACATTAGAGCTGAGTAAGTCAGCACTCTTCCCCCTCCCCTCCCTAATTTTTATTAGATGACAGCAGCAATAAACCCTCTGCTGCCACAATCATGGGATGATATCAAAAATAGAGGGTGATAACAACTTGCACGCATGATTTCCTGTCTGATGTCTTCTTGTGGCAGCAGAGCTAAGTCAGCATGTCAGAGAAGGAGCTCCACTGTGATGGAGAACACTTTGTTCATTCCAACACGTCTTTAAAAGTGTCCAGTTTGCAGCCAATCACAGAGCTACCTTTTTTCAGTTACCAGCTCTAATGCTGCTCTTCAAGCAGACCACAGCAAAGTTCATCACAGCTGCCAAAACCGAGTTACAGAAAATCGTCATGTTGCTGCATAGACTGAAGGGTCTCAGCTTCCATAAGAAAAAGAGCCTGCTCTGGTTTAGCCTGTGCATCTGCATTAGCAGCATCTTCATAAAATAGCTCTAGTACCAGTGCCACAACTGACATACTGGTGAAAAGCTGGTAATATATATTGAGTGTTTAGAGCTACTGTAGTGATACACAAGTCAAGTACTCTAGACCACTCCACCTGTGCTCCACTGTGAGTATGAAGTCTTTATGGTTAATGCCAGTGCCCTTAAGCCTATCATCGTCACTCTAAACAAACAATTGCATTATTTGCTGCTCAGAGATGGTAAAAACACTTCATGAGTTATTTTCAGCCCTAAGTCTTTATTCTACACAAAAACAGGCAGTTTTTTTGTTTGGTTTTCTTTTTTGTGTAGAACAGTATTTTCACACTTCTTACTCATCTTTAAAAAAGAACCCATTATGAAATTACTAAATGCAAGGTGTTTAATACTTTAACAGTTCAGATGGTAGAATTACTGTGGGCAGTAATATTCGCCTGATTTTTTTTTTTTGCCGTCCAGAGAGAAAGACAGAAAAGCCAAGGTCCAGCCTACTTGTAAAGCAGGTTAACGCATATATTGCTAGGGTCTCCATGGCAAACTGGTCCTGGTTGAAGGACCAGAGAAGTGATTTAGATGCCTACGATGAGTAATAGAGCAAGGGAACGGTTTACCCTGCCTGGGATAGGGTTAGCAGCTCTGTCGGGCCCCTGCTGGGGGGCCTTTGGGTCTCGGGTCTGTGGACTCAGAGCTCGGTCTGCTCTGGCACGGCCAGCTGCCACAGGCTTCTATACTGTGGCTGCTGGGTGACCCCCCTCCAGGGCACTCCTCAGCTCTTTTCTAGGTGGGTGGTGCAAGTGCCACTCACCTAGAAAAGCCCACACCTTAATACATGCACGCTCACACACAGGTGTTGACAGAGGTGTACAAACAGATACTCACAGACACACACAATCTTGGTTAGCTGCTGCCTTTATCATGCATTATTAGTCCTGTACACTGCTCACAACCATTTAGTATTTATTATTTACTGTTACTGATGCTTATGTTGATTGTTGCTGTGTTGTTTTTGTTTTGCTTGTGTTTCTCTGGCTCTCTTCACCTTTCCTTCTGTTAACTTTCTTCCCAACTTCTCTTTTCTTATTCTTTCTCTTTCCCGTCCCCCGGTCCTGTACATTCTGACTATAATAACTTAAAATAAAAAATATAAAAAATAAATAATAAAGATTGAATAAACTATGAAAATCAAGTAGACCAGTATAGTAAAAGCCGTAATGGGTAACGAACTAATCATGTGATTCAGGTGTGTTGACCCAGGGTGATATCTAAAACCTGCAGGACACCGGCGCTCGAGGCCTGGAGTTGTCCACCCCTGGTCTACAGGAATCAAGACTGGGACCTGCAAGATGCAGGAGGAAAAATGGAGTATCCACTGAGTGGGCCACAAGAGCCTAGGCTGTTGGAAACAATGCCTAGATGGCTACTGCTGAGACTTACCTACCACCAACTACCTTTGATGGACAGGTAGGTGGAGACAGATAACACCTAGAGATATTCTGATAAGTCTGTAGAAAAATAACAAAGGCAAACCTAAAAAAGAAGTTTCATACATGAAGCAGAGGCAAGGAAAACCCACTATATGGCGTATTGTTGTGGCATGAATAAAAGATGCATAATTGACACAGGCCTCTTACATTATCCATCCTTGTTTGCAAATCTCCATGTGAAGTTATGACGTTAAGCAGGTCAATCAATCTGAGGGACACGGTGTCAATTATCTAATGATGAAAGATAAAATGCAGCCATTCTCAAATTAAATTTGAACTGCTGGCTCCACCAGCCTTTTGGGGCGATCGTGGGTCAAGAGTTGGGAGTTCGCCTTGTAATCAGAAGGTTGCCGGTTCAAGCCCCGGCTTGGACAGTCTCGGTCGTTGTGTCCTTGGGCAAGACACTTCACCCGTTGCCTACTGGTGGTGGTCAGAGGGCCCAGTGGCGCCAGTGTCCGGCAGCCTCGCCTCTGTCAGTGCGCCCCAGGGTGGCTGTGGCTACAATGTAGCTTGCCATCACCAGTGTGTGAATGGGTGGATGACTGGTTGTGTAAAGCGCTTTGGGGTCCTTAGGGACTAGTAAAGCGCTATACAAATACAGGCCATTTACCATTTTGTACCAATGTAAAAATGCCACTGGTGTAAATTAACTTTGTCTGTCTTTGAGCATCAAGTACAATGGCAAACTGCAAACCTGAAATTTTTTTAATTTACATGCTGAGTTTTGTTTCTTATGGCCAGATGGTTCCTATTAGGGGTGGAGGATTCATGCGAGCTTCCTTAATAGCAATGAAGAGAACAGCTAATTAAATACAATTTTACAATAAATGATTCTAAAAATTAAGAAAATTAAAGTTGAGAGAATTTTAGTGCCAGCTCAGGTGTCAGCAATTCAAATTTGAATTCAAATGTTTCAGTGTGGCAGTTAGCCACATTATGCAGTTATCATAGCATTTATAGCAAGCCTTATGATGACTCTTTATTGTGCCCTACCAAACGTTAATGTCATGCAGTGCCTATGCCCCTATCCTCACTGCATTTGAAAGGTGCAAAGGATGAGCTCTATGGGAAACTAGATGACCTGATCAGAGGAGCCCAAAGGATGAGCCCTGGCTTCTTCCTTGGTGATTTCAAAGCTAGGATGCCATCACTTGCATTATCGAAGACAATAGTCCATAGGCTACTTGAGCTGTGTACTTATCACAGCGTGTGCATCACGAATAGCTGTGGAAACAGCAGCGCAGTGTTATGGCAGCACCCCATTACCAGAACACGGATGGAACATGTGTTCAGAAGTGTTCAACACATCAGACCATGCCTCGCAAGACAGACAGCACGATGCAGAGTTGAGTATCATTCACAGCATGAACAATGGGACAAAGAAGACACTAGGGCCTGATGTAAAAGGTTTCACCCCCCTCAGATCACTGGATCCGAGAAACAAATGGCCCAATAGGTGGAGCTGCGTGCAGTTATATTCTGCACCATATATTCTTCATTCACCTCTGATGTCAGCAGCACACCAAACCTGAGATTCTGGCGTTTCGGGCAAAATAAATTTATATTTAAAAATCGATTCAGGATTTTTAATGACTCGATATCACATTATCCAAACTAGAATAGATTTTAATCCATAACCAAAAACCACCCCTACATCTGATGCTTTAATGACTTGCTGAAGTAGATCTGCATTATGTGAATCTTAATTGGAAATGTCTTAGACTAACACTAAAACAGTAAAGAAGCTTAAGTTTACATACAGTGGAAAAATATCATAACAGAAACCTGAAAACATTTGCTGGCTCAAAAACCAGCCTCATACTGTCAAAGCAGCAGCTCTTTGAATGACTTTGGCCATTCACAGAGCTGCATGGACATATTAATGGATTTGAATTAATATGTCCTGTCATGGTTCTGGGTCAGTTTGACCCAGTATTTTGAGTTCTCATGTTTTGGTTTGATTTTGTATTCTATTTTGATTCGTGTCCTTTCTTGATTATTATTAGAATTCTATGTTTCAGTTTATTCTGGTTAAGGGTTTAGTTCTTAGGTTTCATTTTGGTGCCCTCGTTTTTCCTGCCGGTGTAGTTCAGAGTCTAGTCTGTGTCTTTGTGTTGTTATTTCCTGTTTTATTGTGAAGGTCCATGTCTTATGTCAGTGTGTCTAGCTTCGCTCCCCCTGTCTCGTTAGCCCTAATCTCTCCCAGCTGTGTCTCCCTTCTGTTTTCCATTCTCTGATTACGCCCCAGTGTATTTAAGCCCCCTGTTTCTCTGTGTCAGTGTGTCGTGTCGTACCCTCAGATTGTACCTGTGTGTTTCTGTTCTCAGGGTTCCTTGTTCAGGTCATGTTTTGTTCATCGCCAGCAATAAAGCTGCGGTTTTCAGTTGCAATCCGTCTCTGAGTCCTGCATTTGGATCCTCACCTCTGCCTGCCCACAGAGTCCTGATAGAACGACGCCACCAGAATGGGTCCAGCAGACTCACGCTTCGCCTCAGATTGGGAGTATCTCGCGCAGCTGTGGGATTACTACAGGAGGATAATCCACGCTGCGGACCCCTACAAGAGGCAACTGGAGGTAGTGTTTTTTGATCACTTTTTGTCATCTACTACCTCCACTGTCAGTTTTATGGACATAAAAGGACTAAAGCAAATAATTACAGAGCTGAGGGCGAGGCTCTGTTTCGAACTGTTTGGCATGGGCGGTCCGGGCAAGGGAAATTCAGCTGCCCTCCTGGAAGCCCTCACTACTTGGTGTTCTCAGCGTCAGCGGCCTTTCCCGTCGATGTTAATTGCCAAATCGCTAGATCCTCCCTTAAGGGAGAAACGGCACCCTCGTCATCTTCGCCCCACCACACCTCCACTCTCTCCTGTGGCATTGACTGAAGCAGCTGTTATTGGACCTGCAGCACGGAACGCCGCAGTGAGTAAAATAGACTCCACCATCAGAATTAATTCACTCACTTAAATGGCCTGTATTTGTATAGCACTTTACTTAGTCCCTAAGGACCCCAAAGCGCTTTACACTGAATTCAGTCACATTCACACACTGGTGATGGCAAGCTACATTGTAGCCACAGCTGCTCTGGGGCGCACTGACAGAGGCGAGGCTGCCGGACACTGGCGCCGCCGGGCCCTCTGACCACCACCAGTAGGCAACGGGTGAAGTGTCTTGCCCAAGGACACAACGACCGAGACTGTCCAAGCCGGGGCTCGAACTGGCAACCTTCCGATTACAAGACCAACTGCCAACTCTTGAGCCACGATCGCCCCGGAAAGTAAGACCTGAAAAGTTCAGAGGAGTTCTTCTGTGTTGACTGGCAATTCTAAGACTGTTTTTGCTGCCAAGCCGCTTCTCTCTGAGAAGAAATCTGGTGTTTCTTCTTTTCTTGATTTTAAAACTGAGAAGACTGAGATCTGTTCCGCTATGTTCAAGACTGTTAGCTCAGCCACAGTTGGCTTAGAAACTGTTAAGCCTGTGTCTGTTAATCTAACAACTCTGATTTCTGAGTCAGTGGGTTTTGAAGAAAAAGCGTATAGTATAGCTTTTATTTTGGAAAGAGCCATTTCTCTGTAATAAACTCTCTTTTTCCAAAGATGAGTGATTTCTCGATCAGATAGATTTATTACTTTGTTGTTTCAGCAACATTAAATTTAAAAACTCTACTTCTGAGTTAAAATATAAATTTATAATTTTAATAAATGACAAATTAAAAAGGCATGAACATTTTTTTTTGTATCGAAAAAATATTGAACCGTGACACCAAAGTATCGAACCGAACCGTGAATTTTGTGTATCGTTGCACCCCTAGTATTTACAGCCAGTGTTGGGTTTAACTCATATTTATTGCATTACAAAGTTACCATAATAAAGTTACAATTTTTGTAACATGTAATACACTACTGTATTAAATTCAGTAAACGCTAAAAGGCATGTGTGTCCTCATTTGGGAGGCGATGTGGTTTCTGGGTTTATGTTGTTCGGCGGTAATTATTTGATAATGTATGTTAGCTCATGTTACACAGTTCATTTTTATTTCAAACATGTGCCTTCACAATCATTACAAAATATCATTCTATTCTTTTGTTTGAAAAAAGAATATATGAAGCAAAGACAAAACAAAACAAAGAAGCCCCACTACCGTATAGTTACTTTCATATAAATAAGGACTGAGTGGTAACGTTTGCAGATTCACAAATTATTAGACAAACAAACGAAAACACTATTACGAACAACATTACCGCCCTGGGTTAACCCTGTTTTCTTCATTCTTATATTTGTTAAAAGTGTGTTTTTTATATTTCATTTTAAACTGGTTTATGTTGTTACTTTCTTTCATTTCTTCTGTTAAACTGTTCCATAATTTCACTCCTGCTACAGAGAGACATACTTTTTAAAGTTGTTCTAACACTTTATTTTTAAATTCCATTTCCCTCTTAAGTTATACCCACCTTCTCTTTCTATAAACAATTTACAGATTTCTTTTGGAAGCATTTTATTTCTTACTTTAAAACAGCGCAAATAATATATAAACTCCACCAAGTCTTGGAATTTAATAGCTTGCATTTTGAAAAATAGTCCATTTGTATGATCCCTGTACCCTGCATTATTTATTAATCTAATGGCCCTTTTCTGTATTCTAGGTATTGTTTATGTATTACTTTTGTATGTGTTTCCCCAGACCTCTACACAGTAGCTCGTATACAGCAGTAGTAAAGCACAGTATAATATATGCAGGGCTTTCTGATCCAATATTTGCTTTGCTTTCCCCAGGACGGCAATGCCCCGTGCCAATCTCCCTCGAACATAACTAATATGTGGTTTCCAACAGACCTTGTGGTCAATGATCACACCAAGAAATTTTATTTCATTTACTCTTTCTAAATATACATTGTCAACACATATTTCTACTTTGATATTCTTCTTTTGGTTTCCAAACAACATAAATTTGGTTTTATCTAATTCAATGATAATTTATTTATATCAAACCACTTCTTTAATATCGTTAATTCCTGTGTGATCATCTCCAAAACTTGTGGCAATTCCACACCTGAACACAGTATATTTGTGTCATCTGCAAATATTACAAACTTTAAATTCTGCGAGACTCTGCAAATATCATTTATGTACATAATAAACATTTTTGGACCCAATACTGAACATTGAGGTACTCCACAAGCAATATGCATCAAATTAGATTTATATTCATCTATTTGTACATATTGTTGCCTATTCCCTAAATAGCTTTTTAACCAGTCCTAAACCCATACCTTTCCAGTTTTTTTTTTTTTGTTTTTTGTTTTTTTAATAGAATTTCATGATTAACAGTATCAAACGCCTTCTTTAGATCTACGAAAACTCCGAGTGCGTACCTCTTATCTATACATTCTGTTCTCTTCCATTAAGTCTATCAATGCTAAAGTTGTTGATCTGTTGTTTCTGAACCCATACTGACTATTTGTCAGCAATTCATTAAATGTATTATTATTATTGTTATAATTAAGTAATGGAACACTTTTTTCTTTTTTTTTTTTTTCCCCCCCAAGGAATGAGGTGTGTGTGTGTGTGTGTGTGTGTGTGTGTGTGTAATCATGGATTACAATTACAACATCACTTAAAAAAACTAATCTAAAAATATAAACTCAAAAAATTATTTTTGTGTGAGGTCCTACTGTTACCTCCATCATTGCAGACTTAAGTACAGAAATTACTACCAGCACAGCAGAGGTCTGAGTTTCCAGAGCCATATCTAGAAATTAAAGCTGCAAAAAGCAATGATAGGGCCCTTACAACCTGGGGTACCTTGAGATATGCTGCAGCTGGATTATGCTGATAGTTGAGCAAGATGCAGTTTGGGGTTTTCTTGCAATAATTTAGATTAAACTTTAATTGGCTTTTGCATAAGCAAGTTATTTAAAGATAGTAGGGTTAGGTTAACTGGTAATTCTATATTACCCATAAGGGTGCTGAATTTCAGACATGTAGTGCTGGAGCAGCTTCATTGAATGCTGGTAGGTGGCACACTACCACACTCAGTAGTAAAGCCCATACAACAACCTTCATCACGTTGCAGCTAACGTTTATTTTAACCACATGTGGTGAATAAGAAGAAGTCCATCAAAATAACTAATAAAACATTAAATTATTTAGTTCCCACTAGGTCGAGCTCAAACTATCCCTGACTACTGGCATAAAGATGCGCTCAGGTTGGGACTTTAGTGAAACATGAAGTTTGGGGCAGACTGAACGATGCGTAACAAGCCACCGGTGCTTTATGGACTAACATCGAAATCCATCATGCTTTCAGAGTCATGCCATTTAATGACAACACACAGTTGTATAGGTAAAGTTAGACCAGGGTTTTCTGACTACATTTTAGATTACTTTGTTCATTCACCTTGAAGCTGTGCCTTAAAGCCTGAAATAAGAAATATTTGCTAAAAAATTAAAGTTTATTGAACCATCTGATAAATTTGTTTAAAAAAAGGATTTTAATTTATTTTCATTTCTGTATATGACTTATAATTTGTATCATATTTGCTACATCTGACTTTCTTTTCTATTTTTAGATTTGCTTCAAGATGTATTGTGCAATTTATTTATTTGGTTTTTCAGAGGAAAAATCACACTGATGATGTAACAGCCTTAAACTCACCCAAAAAAATGTTATCGTCAAATACGATACAGCAGTAAGCATTACGGTTTAAGTGTGAAATATGACATTTCCTGTTGCCACTATGACCATCATCAAACATTACTATTATTATTGTTACTATTACACTATTATTGTTCAGGAGTGGACCCTTATCAGAGCAGATAAAAAAGGGGCCTTTACAGTTCTCATGCCCTAAATATTTAAGCTGCAATAACTAAAAAGCCCAATAAGTATGATACAATGGCTTCACCAAGGGACAAGCATATTCTAAATCAGACCTTCCCAAAGTGTGGAGCCATTGCAGGGGGGGCGCGGTATGAAAGGGGGGGGGGGGGGGGGGGGAACAAAACGCTTGGACACTACTAGCACTGGGCGGCCACAGAAACGCAAAGCAGGAGATGAAGCATAGCTGAACATATTTCCAAACCAACTTCATTCTAAGCCAAAGACTAGAAAATATGGTGAAGCATATCTTCCCTTTGGCTTCACCTGCACAAGTGCTGAGGTAGGTCTCCCTGCAGAATTGGTTTTCCCTTCATCGGGAGCACGCATTGGGCTGTCCAAATCAGGTATAAACAGTATCCCACATTCTTGATTTTTAGTTCAAACACTTCTTGTAATGACTAACTACTCCTGACATTTTGGAGATGTTAGCTCTTTATACAGTAAAGTTACGGCGGGCTACAAATAATATCAGGCTGATCCTGCCACGATTTGTTCCCCCTGTTCAAATCACGGACAAACAGTATCCCACAGTTGTTTATGTTTTTGAACCCATTTTGCACAGAGAGGCATTTTTGATTTGATAGCAATGTTGAATATTATTACACAGGAAAAAAACAACAACTACACGTAAAATAATCACACCATGATGCCTTTGCCTTTGTAAATGGAGGGACAGTAACTGTGCGTGTATATGTAAGCCTGTAAAAACTTAAGGTGGTCAGATTAACAGCATTTCGTCTCTATCTGCCATTCTGCAATTCATCTCACGTAAACAATAACGTGGCGCACAGCGTGACGTGAAAAAAGGCACATACCTTTGACATGGCGTGAGGAACTCTGTATTCCTCGTCTACACGAACACTTTTCCTGTAAAACAAAGGGGGGCCTAGCAAAAAAAGTTTGGGAACCACTGCTCTAAATGAACGCAATACATTAAATGAAAGGTGAAAAGTAAATAATATCAAGTATGGTAGTAAGTTGTTGGGCCATCCCAGTTTCTTTTTTCCTTAGCGCTGAATCCCCAAGTCACTGTAGGGATGGCACACGATTTTCATGACTGTAAAATCAATTGCTTAGCCTTGTGTCCTATGAATGTAGCAGGTGCAATCCCACGTCCGATGGTTTATCACACGTAAACGTGAACAGCCCTTTATCTCCAGTGACAGGTAAACTTTAACCATGGCAGGTAACAGCTCCCACAGCACAACCAATCCTTAGACACTGCGGAGTGTGGAGGGGGGGCATATTTCTGTAAAACGTTGTGAGCAGCACTTGGGAAGGACGGGTCAGCGACTTTGAGCCAACTGACCACACGCAATTTTCAGTGGATATCTGCGTGTCAGTATCGTGCTCGCTGACTCTCATTATTTTACTTTCAAACACGGGGCCAAGCTCGCGGATGTTTGCGGTTATGTATACATTGTCATGTGGAGCACAGGAAACCCCGTGCCGGGTCTTGCCCCGTTATTATTCAGTAAAGATTTTTTTTTTTTTTTTTTTTTTTTTTTTAAATCACGGGCACGTTTACAGTTAAGAAAAAAAAAAACAAGATAACAGAGACACGCCGACAGGAGCTAGTGAGCTAGCGCTAAAGGCACTTTTAAAACAAGTAAATGTTCGACACACTCACCGTCTGTCAGACAGCTTCACCCACGTGCATTATGGGAAGTGTAGTTGTATGAACGCGTTGTAGACCGAAAAACATGTTTGAAAAACTACAAGTACCAGAGTGCATAAGGGACGGTCTTTACGTGGCGTTCACAGCCAGGAGGAATATTTTTCACAGATTCGACAGATTATTTTCTGTAATCATTTAACTGAAATGTTATATGCTTTAGGTTAACATATTGATTGGATGTGAGAAACAAAAGATGACACAAAAATGATGCAAGTTACATCCAGAATAACAGAAAACTCCCACATACATATTTAGTTTGTGAAGGCGTAATCCTGAAAGCCAGACTCAATGGGAAATTCAGTTCAATTCAGTTTTATTTATATAGCGCCAAATCACAACAGCAGTTGCCTCAAGGCGCTTCTGTGCTGAAATAATGAATTGTAGAATAAATTCTGCATTTGTAAATTCATTTTTGAATTCCAGTTTAATAAACTGCATTTCAAAATCCATTTCCCTTTCCTGTTCGCTCAGGGATTAACTTTTGGATTAGCTGTTGGATTAACAACTTCATTTTAAAAATCCTGCGGCTATTCAAATTAGCCACACCGTGGGATGTAAGGAGCTCTCTGATTGGTTGGACAGACACAGGCTGTCTGCCTGGATTTCTCTAGCTCATAGCTTCGCCCTGCTAAGAAGCGTGTGTGCTTGTACAAAGGCCGTTCAGCCTCGGGATTTACACTCGGCTCGACACAGATATGTGAAGAATGAAGGAACCCTGCAGCGAGGGTGATTTAAGTTAATAAGCAAGTTCAAACATTTCTGGCATCTTATCACTTAGATTTCTTAATCTTAAAAGTGAATGCATTTAAAGCAGGAACTGCACACCTAGCCATCAGAAGTTTGGCAGCATGAGTACTGTAAAGTTTTGTAGGGTCCTTGTTAAAAATCCCACAAGCACCACACCACATTTGTCTCATATAGTTCCATTTTGTACAGTACATTGTTGAAATTATAAACTATATATTCTAGTTATCCACTTGTCGGTAATTTTTGAGTAAATGATAAATCAGTGGTGATTCACCTGCAAATGTTTTTAACAAACTTTGTTTTTTGTAGAATTCATCAGCAGCTGTGGAGAGATGCATTTGAATATCTTCTGGTTCCACTTTTCCTAACCTGGAAGCTGAGGACGGCTTATTTCTGAGAAGGGCACACACCTCAGCGCTTATCATGGGTGTTACATCCTCCGTGCAGCAATTCCAGAGAAAATGAGAGAGCAACGACCACTCATTAAGACCAGCCAGAAATCTGTCCCTTTCTGGCAGCTGTGTAAACTACCAATAAGAAAGTTTGCATTCTTAGAACAATGCTGGGTCGTGTGTGATGTGTCATCATATGAGGATATTACATTTTGACTTAATTCTGCTCAATTAAGTGTTTTGATCGTTGATCCAATATGGCAGCTTTGTGTTGTGCTGCATGTTAAAACCCATTGTCCTCATGAGCACAGCATCTAACAACTCTCCTTAAAAAAGTCGATTGACTTTAACTGGACACAATGGTTTCCAGTGGGAGATACATTCATCACTCATCCGTGACACTGGAGAAGTCACCTGGATGAGTGATAAAACAATTTTCCATGGAAAATCCAGAGGAACTAAACTTTGTTGTTGTTTCTTTGGGGTCAATTTCAGCTCCAGCAGCATCTCTCAGAAGAAAACCGTTTATGTATGTATATATATATATATATATATATATATATATAGATGATGTTAATGCAGCACTACAGATGATACCTACAACCACGATTACCGACACTAACAAGCTGATCTACAATACGGCAGCAGTGATCAGTGAGATGCTTGGCTACAAGTTGAACAGCCACAAGGGGCAGTACCCTCCATGGAGAAGGAGGCTAGAGGGCAAGATCAAAGTAGCACGGAGGGAGGTTAGCCAACTAACGGAGTTGCAGAAAGGCGCGACAAAGAAGGTGCATAAGAAATACAGCAAGCTGTCCATACCTGAGGCCTTGGAAACTGCCAAGCAAAGACTCACAGCCTTGGCCAGCCGCTTGAGAAGGTACACCAGAGAGATAGAAGGCAGGAGAATAAACCAGCCATTCTCCACAGAACCAGCAAAGGTGTACTCTCAGTGGCAAGGGAACAATAAGAGAACAGCACCACCAAGGCTGGAGACGGAGCAATACTGGAAGAGCATATGGGAGAAGGATGCAACCCATAACGGCAATGCTCAGTGGCTAGTGGATCTGAGGGCAGACCATAGCGACCTCCCTGAACAGGGTCCAGTAACCATCACAGTGGCAGACATCCAAGAAAGGGTCTCCAGTATGAAGAGTTGGACAGCACCAGGGCCCGACATGGTTCACGCCTACTGGCTGAAGAAGCTGACTGCACTCCACGAGCGTCTGGCAGCACAAATGAACCAGCTGCTAGTTAACGAGAGACACCCGGAATGGCTAACCGAAGGTCGGACGGTCCTGATCCCCAAGGACCCCAAGAAGGGACCGGTCCCATCCAACTACCGACCAATAACCTGCCTCAGTACTACATGGAAGCTCCTGTCAGGCTTCATATCGGCTAAGATGAACAGGCACATGGCTCAATACATGAGCGGGGCACAGAAAGGGACTGGCAAGAATACCAGAGGTGCAAAACACCAGCTACTGGTAGACAGAACAGTCAGCCGAGACTGCAAGACCAGACTGACCAACCTGTGCACAGCCTGGATTGATTACAAGAAGGCCTATGACTCAATGCCCCACAGCTGGATACTGGAATGCCTAGAATTGTACAAGATCAACAGGACCCTAAGAGCCTTCATCAGGAACTCAATGGGGATGTGGCGTACAACACTAGAGGCCAACTCCAAGCCCATAGCACAAGTCACCATCAAGTGCGGGATCTACCAAGGAGATGCTCTGTCCCCACTGCTGTTCTGCATAGGCCTGAACCCCCTCAGTGAGATCATTAACAAGACTAGCTATGGATACCGACTACGAAACAGAGCGGTTGTCAGCCACCTCCTGTACATGGATGACATCAAGCTGTATGCCAAGAGTGAACGAGACATCGATTCACTGATCCACACTACCAGGCTATACAGCAATGACATTGGAATGTCGTTCGGACTGGAGAAGTGTAGTCGGATGGTAACAAAGAGAGGGAAGGTAGTCAGAACTGAGGGGATTGAACTACCAGAAGGCAACATTGCAGACATAGAGGACAGTTACAAGTACCTGGGGATCCCGCAGGCGAATGGGAACCATGAAGAGGCCGCTAGGAAAGCTGCAACCACCAAGTACCTGCAGAGGGTCAGGCAAGTCCTGAGGAGTCAGCTGAACGGTAAGAACAAGATCCGGGCCATCAACACCTACGCCCTGCCCGTGATCAGGTACCCTGCTGGGGTAATAGGCTGGCCAAAGGAGGAGATAGAAGCCACTGACATAAAGACAAGAAAGCTCCTGACCATGCATGGAGGGTTTCACCCCAAGTCCAGCACCTTGAGGCTGTACGCTAAGCGGAAGGAAGGGGGCCGGGGACTGGTGAGTGTCAGCACCACAGTCCAGGATGAGACAAGAAACATCCACGAATACATCACGAAGACGGCCCCGACTGACAGCGTGCTTAGTGAATACCTCAGGCAGCAGAAACCCAAGAAAGAGGAGGAAGGCGAGGAACCATCATGGAAGGACAGGCCCCTGCACGGTATGTACCACCGGCAGATAGAGGAGGTGGCTGATATCCAGAAATCCTACCAGTGGCTGGACAAAGCTGGACTGAAAGACAGCACAGAGGCACTAATCATGGCAGCACAAGAACAAGCTCTGAGTACAAGATCCATAGAGGCTGGGGTCTATCACACTAGGCAAGACCCCAGGTGCAGGCTGTGTAAAGATGCCCCAGAGACAATCCAGCACATAACAGCAGGGTGCAAGATGCTAGCAGGCAAGGCATACATGGAACGCCATAACCAAGTGGCCGGCATAGTGTACAGGAACATCTGTGCCGAGTATAACCTGGAAGTCCCGAGGTCAAAATGGGAGATGCCCCCAAGGGTGATGGAGAATGACCGAGCTAAGATCCTGTGGGACTTCCAGATACAGACGGACAAAATGGTGGTGGCTAACCAACCGGACATAGTGGTGGTAGACAAACAGGAGAAGACGGCCGTAGTGATCGATGTAGCGGTTCCGAATGACAGCAACATCAGGAAGAAGGAACACGAGAAGCTGGAGAAATACCAAGGGCTCAGAGAAGAGCTCGAGAGGATGTGGAGGGTGAAGGTAACGGTGGTCCCCGTGGTAATTGGAGCACTAGGTGCGGTGACTCCCAAGCTAGGCGAGTGGCTCCAGCAGATCCCGGGAACAACATCGGAGATCTCTGTCCAGAAGAGCGCAGTCCTGGGAACAGCTAAGATACTGCGCAGGACCCTCAAGCTCCCAGGCCTCTGGTAGAGGACCCGAGCTTGAAGGATAAACCGCCCGTAGGGGCGTGCTGGGTGTTTTTATTTATATATATATATATATATATATATATATATATATATATATATATATATATATATATATATATATATATATATATATATATATATACGTATATATATACATATACATATAGTAGGGGTGCAACGATACACAAAATTCACGGTTCGGTTCGATACTTTGGTGTCACGGTTCGATATTTTTTCGATACAAAAAAAATGTTCATGCCTTTTTAATTTGTCATTTATTAAAATTATGAATTTATATTTTAACTCTAAAGTACACTTTTTAAATTTAATGTTGCTGAAACAACAAAGTAATAAAAAAATAAATCTATCTGATCGAGAAATCCCTCATCTTTGGAAAAGAGAGTTTATTACAGAGAAATGGCTCTTTCCAAAATAAAAGCTATACTATACGCTTCTTCTGGGGTATATTCTCAGCAGCATATTAAACATATCAGGTCCCCATAAGGAGAATCATGTGCTAATGGCTGTCTAAATGGCTCGGGTAAAGTTTGTAGCATGCGTGCTTGTTGTTTTTGTCTGCTTCCACTTGTCTTTGCACTAGGATGATGTCGGAGTAAATGTGCAGTCATAGTCATTGTGTTCCCACTAGTGCTGTCAGCGTTAATCTCGTTGAAATGACATTAACGCCACAACGCGGCAAATCTCCGTTAACGAGCTACCGCGGATCGCCCTGTGCGTGGAGATGGACGACATCAACACGTTAACGAGCAAACTGCGCTAACGCACTAGTTCCCACCAATGTAATTGAGCATTGCGTGGCACATCCGACGTACTGTTTTACTTTTGTCCATGACGCGCTTACCTTCAGGGTCATACTTCACATGAAGACCAAAATAGTTCCAAACGCCAGATCTGAATGAGGGTGGGGGAGGTTCAATTTGCAATGTTGCAACGAGCTGAACTTCTGTCTCGCTAGCTTGCGCTGCGCTCAGTGGATCTGTGCTCGACAGTGCAGCCTAGGCGGAGTAGTCGAACGCAGATTCACTGAGCGGTCAACACAGACAGCATCGTCAGAAGAAAAGTTGATAAAATAAATTAAAAATTTTGTATTGTTCGATACATATGCGTACCGAACCGAAAGCACTGTATCGAACGGTTCAATATCCATACGAGTATTGTTGCACCCCTAATATATAGATATAGATAGATAGATAGATAGATAGATAGATAGATAGATGAATTTTTTTTTTTCTCCAATTCACCAGGTCTGTAAAGTTCAGTGTGACTGTGGTACATGATACAAAAGAATAAATACAGAAGAATAAAAACTTTATGTGAATAACTTTACTCTTCTTAAATATAACTCATAAAGCAAGTAAAAGTACAAATGTGTACAAGTTAAAGACTTCCTCAGTAAGTTTACACTCTTTTGGAGTGATTTTAATTGTGTGTTAAAGGAGAAAGAGATTAGGAGGTAAAGTAGAGGATGCAGAGTCCATCACTGAGACAGTCTCTCCTGCATGAAGTCCAGGTGCTGGTTTTCCAGTGTGTGCATCTGATGCCCCAAAGCTGACTCAGACCGTAACACCATCAACGGCTGCAGTATGGAACAGATGTGGGTGTGTCCTCATCTCCCAAAGGAGTCCAAATCGTCATCAAACAGCCCTACAGACACAAAAACGTGAAAATATAAACAACCAGTCTATCAGCAGTGATTTAAGTACTTTAAGACCTCTGTGAAAATCATTTACAGTATATATCACAGAATTTAAGGCCTTTATAATCACAGAGCATACAGAGAAAAGTACTAAACTGAATCAATTTCAGCTTTCGTTTCTCATGATGTATATTGTATTAATAATTACATTTCATTATCTGTGTCTTTACCACACATTTGCCACACAGGTGTAGATACTGTAGGTTCAGTGAATGCTTACATTGCACTGATTAGAATATACTGGACATTCAAAGCTAAGATTCAGCACACTGTGTTAGAGGCTGGGATTTGATGAATTCATCATTTACACAACCTTTGATCATCATTTATGTCCAGTTGAGAATGAATCTGTGCACTCACATATTAAATGAACTGAAATCAGTAGTGCGATCTCCAGTCTTGATATAAGGAATGAGAGAACTGACAGCTGTTATTTTAATCAGCCTGTCTCAGTTGTTTTAACTCTAAGTATCACAAAGTAATGTGGTAACATCTGAACTGACGAGTTTACTGTCAGCATGACGGGGTGGGTGCAGTTTTCTCTGCGGTGGGGTCGGGTGGGCTGTCCCAGGCTCTGTGGGGCCAGGCGGCACTGCTGCACTGGCCCCTTTCCCTGGCGGGTTGCAGAGTATGGGGGTTCCCACTGGGGTCAGCGCGGGAGCTGGCCCCAGGGAGTGGTCACTTGCCCCTCCCTTCCTTCCCTCCCCATCTCCAGCTGCCTCCCTCTTCCCGCTCCACCACAATCACCCACACATGCAGGGCCTTGGGGTAAAGGTGTGTCACCAGGGTGCAGGGGAGGCATCCCCCCCCCCCCTCTGTCCCCTTCTGGCTGCCTGTGCCTCAATTTTATCTCACAACTTAGACATTCACATTACTCACACTCTCATAACACATACATATAGGATCTTGGGGGTGGGCACGCTACACGGACTCCAAAAGACCATCAGGGTGTACAACCTCACCCCTGGCGTCGTAGACATTGAGGGCCAGCAGGAGGGGCTATGCGCTTACCTGCTGCTCTCTGGCAGGTAGCTCCATGCCCTCCTGGGTTTTAAATGCACCTTAGAACACACATACATCAACACTACATATGAGCGGGTGGAGGGAGGTTTGGAGTCTTCTCACACCCCCGTTCTCTGTGGCCTGCTGGAGCGGGGGGGCTAGGAGGAGGAGTTGGCCGTCCGACTGGGGTCTGGAATGTGGGGCCTCCCTGCTGCTGCGGAGTCGGGGCGGTCTGCTTCTCCCCACCGCAGGGAAAAGGGTAACACCACCTGGGTCTGGGCGCAGTTTCCCCCTCCAGGGGCAAGGGTACCCAGACCCGGGGCTTAGAGTACACTTGGGGAGTGTGATTGTGTGTACAGTGTCTCTCTATGTCTGTCTCCACGTTGGGTGAGTGTTGAGTAATTGCATATGAGAGCATGAGGGTGGGAATGGATGTTTGTATCTGTGTGTGCCTGTATGTCTGTGTCTATATGTCAGGTTGGGTATCAGATGCCACCTCTCTGGGGACATCTCAGGCCCTCCAAGGTATGGAGGCCTATCTCCCCCCACCACTTCCCCTGCCAGTGGCAGACGCCCTCAGACATCGGCGCGTTGGTGGTTCTTTGTGTCCGGGGATGGGCGTCCAGGTACACACCGGCTCACTCCTTGGTGGCTGCTTGTCGGGGCCTGGAGCCTGGGGCTCGCTCGGGCCACTTCGGGGGTGGGGTGCCCTCGGCCTCTCGTCCTGGGGCTCGGTCACTCTGGCACAGCTGGCTGCCGGCGGAGCTCACGGGCACGTCACTGCAACCCCCCCCCCCCCCCCCCCCCGGGCTTCTGCTCCGCGCGAGTGACCCCTCATCTGGGACTCTCCTCAGCTCTTTCTGGGATAGTGGCGCGGCTGCCCCTCTGTTGGTCTTCCTTGGTCTCTTGTGCTCTGGGGGCCTCTGGATGTCTGGAGTTTTGATCTCCTCCATACCTGCTTCAGGCCCTGGAGGACGGGGCTGTGGCCCCCCACACCCTCTAGCAGATCATTACATGAAGGAACCTTTTAAATACAAGCGCGCTCATGCTCACAGGTGTACACACGGGTGCTCTCACACACAAACTACACCCTTTTTGGCTCCTACCTCAAAGCACACTGTGCGCTGTCGATCTTACGTGCTGCACAATAATGTTTAATATGTAGTATTTACTGTTATATTCCCATATATCATCGTGATGTTGTTTATTCTATTACTCTCATTTTCTTCTGCTTGTTTTCTTTTTTCTTTCTCAACAGGTGATCCAGGTGATTGATATATGTATTTTTTGTCTGCTTATTTTGTTGGTTTTTGTTTTTTTCCCCCCTCTTTCTTTCTCCCTTTTCTTTTCCTCATTCAAGTCTGTCCCGTATCTAGCAAGTGAAAATAAAAAATAAAATAAATAATAAAAGGTGAATCAAATAGACCATTACGGCAAGGCTGGGATGATCCATTTGGTAAAGTAAATCCGTTGGGCATCTTTCTTCGCCTTTAGACAATAATTCTGATGGCAAAAGAACCAAACGGGACAGGCAAAAAAAAAAAAAAAAAATCTGGCAAAAACAGGAAGGAAGCTGACTAATAAAATTAATATGCCAAACTGAAATCCATCAGAGTCATTCAGTTCTTCAATAAACCAATTTGACCAAAGGTGTAAGCATCACAGCAAATTCCTTTGTGTCAAAGTAACTGAGGATAAAACGCAGAAAAACATGAAGGCGATTCTCCTGGTCTGGGATTTTATACAAATATTCTGCAGTAGATCAACAATGAAAGAAAACTATGAATCAACATATGAACATTACCTGATGCTGCTGACGTGAAGCAGAGCAAAGTTACAGAGGTTTTAGAGACATAGCCAAGCGTTTTGCAATTTTGCATAATTTAAAGTTTAAATTTGTTCCGTATTGAACAGCAGAAATGAGGCTTTCTTTTCGGAACTAAGTAAAAGGAAAAAAAACAGCGGCCGACAGCGCTGTAAACAACGGTAGACTTGTGCGTAACAAGCAAGCGAATGATGCAGAAAACAGATTTTTAGATGGGAAACTGTTCTTGAAGTACAGAGAGAGAGAGCTGTGCATGAAGTGTGATTTTTATCGTGGTGGAAGCAAAACAGCAAAAGTCAGAGGGAATTCATGACAATGTTTATGTGAAGCGTAGTTTGGATCTTCTTTTGCTGCTGGTTCAGTTGTGGTGGACCACTAGAGGGCTCCACCCACACCCAGTGTTGAGGAAGTGTGTTGCTGTGTTTTGTGGCGCGATGTGTGCAGTTGAAGTTAGGAGAGGAATAAAGAAGGAGTGAGAACTAAGAGCTCCGTGTCGTCCATGCTTACCTCCACATTGGTGACCCCTGACTCGAGCATGCTACGGGCCGAGGATAACGCAGACTCCGCTATGGATGCATCAGCGGCCGCCGGTCCTCCGCCCCCTGCTGCAGCTACGTTTGCTGTGGTGCTAAAACTGCCGGACTTTTGGCTCCACGATCCCCCGTCGTGGTTCGTGCACGTGGAGGCTCAGTTCGCCCTTCGCGGCATCTTGGCTGACGACACGAAGTATCACCATGTGGTGGTCTCGCTCGGCCCACTGGCCACCCGTCGCGCGATGACCCTCCTCCGGGACCCACCCGTCCAACAGAAATATGCCGCCCTCAAAGAGCTGCTTCTTCGGTGCTATGCCCTCTCCGACGCAGAACGAGCCGACAAGCTTCTCACCCTGTCAGGCCTGGTGGTATACGGCTCTTGAGCTCATGGAGAACATGCTGTCGTTGCTCGGGCCACATGACGGGAGATTCCTCTTCGCCCACCTCTTCCTCCGCCAACTGCCAGCTGCCGTGAGAGCTGTCCTCGCAAACTCCCCACTTCTGGCTGCGAAGGATTATCGCTCCCTAGCTGAAGAAGCGGATCGCATTCTTCTGGCTAGCCGCACTTTCAACGTGCACGCCCTGGCTACGGACCCGCCGGCGGCACCTTCCACGCCTCCACCTGCCTCCCCCGGAGCATCCGCCCCTTTGCTGACGGCAGGGATTGCTACACGGCAGCACCGCGGAAAGAGCATCTGTTTCTACCATCAGCGTTTTGGCGCCAGAGCGCGTCGCTGCCTGCCGCCCTGCGCTTTCACGGCCCAGGGAAACGGACCCGCCAGCGCGCCGTAGCAGCCGCGACCGCTGGCAATACAGAAAGGCTGCTCTTTATAGAGGACTCACGCTCCGGGAGACGTTTTCTCGTGGACTCCGGCTCCCAGAAGAGCCTCCTTCCCCCGACCGCTGCCGACAGGCTAGCAGCAAACTGCGGGCTGCAGCTCATTGCAGCTAATGGCTCTCCCATCACAACGTTTGGGAAAGGTTGGTGACTGTTTGTTTTCATGGCCGGGATTTCCAGTGGAACTTTGTTGTTGCCGCTAGCTCTGTACCTATCTTAGGTGCTGATTTTCTGTGTACCCATGGACTGCTTGTCGATGTTGCTAACAGACGTTTAATTGATGCTCTCTCGTTTTCTTCGCTACCCTGTTTTACTCGGGCCGCCGAGCCCCTGATTCGGGCTAATGTAGTGACCACCAGGGATGCTTTTCAGCATTTGCTTTAGAGTTTCCATCGCTGTCTGTCCCTAATTTCTCTAGCACGGTAACGAAGCACGGGGTTGAGCATTATATTTCCATGGTCGGGCCCCCGGTGTTCGCGCGCGCACGCGCGCCGCCTCGACCCTGCAAAACTGTCCGTCGCTCGGGAAGAGTTTGCAGCCATGGAGCATCTTGGCATTGTACAGCGCTCGTACAGTGCATGGGCCTCTCCGCTTCACATGGTGCCCAAATCGGACGGTCGGTGGTGGCCATGATTTCCGTAGTTTACATAATGCCACGGAGAATGACCGTTACCCCATGCCCCACATTCAGGATTTTTCCGCCAATCTCGCCAGGACCTTGATTTTTTTCTAAAATTGACATGGTGGGGGGGTATCACCAGGTTCCCGTGCACGCCGAAGATGTTCCTAAAACTGCTGTCATTACCCCCTTCGGCTTGTTCGAGTTTTTGCGCATGCCGTTTGGCCTGAAAGGTGCCGTCCAGACCTTTCAGCGGCTGATGGACTCCGTTTTGCGCGGGCTGCCGTTCGTTTTTGTTTACCTGGACGATATTTTGGTGGCCAGCTGCTCGGCATGCCAGCACGAGTCCCATCTGCGCCAGGTTTTCCAGCGTTTGGCAGCTTACGGCCTGATCATCAACCCTTCCAAGTGCCAGTTTGGGTTGCCTGTTCTGGATTTCCTCGGGCACCGCATTTCCGCTGAGGGTGTGGTTCCGTTGCCCACCTGCTACAGCCGCTCTATGCTGCCTTAAAAGGTAAAACAGCCAAAGATCCTGTTGACTGGCTGCTGGAACGCATCCAGGCGTTTTCCACAGCCAAGTCTGTGCTGGCTGACACCACCCTGCTGGCCCACCCGTTTCCGTCGGCGGAGATCGCGTTGACCACCGGCGCATCTGACGTGGCAGTGGGTGGCGTGTTGGAACAGCGAGTTGCAGGTGTCTGTCAAGCGCTCGCCTTTTTCAGTCGTACGCTCCGGGATGCCTAACGCAAGTACAGTGTTTTCGACAGGGAGTTGCTGGACCTGCACCTTGCGACATGACATTTTCATTTTTTCCTCGAGGGTCGCAACTTTACTGCATACGTTGACCACAAACCTTTGACATTTGCTATGTCCAAGGAGCGCACGCCAGCAGCACCAGTTGGCGGCCATTTCGGAGTTTACGACAGACATTCAGCATGTGGCTGGTAAATCCAATCACGTCGCTGACTGTCTCTCACGCGTGTTGGTTTCTCCAGTGTATGTCGGCGTCGACTAGCTGCCATGGCCGCTGAGTAATGTGCTGACCCGGATATCCTTGCCCTTCAATTAACGAAAACGGGCCTCGTGCTGGAGGATACCCCCTTTTGAGACGGTGGTCCGCGCCTGCTTTGCGACATTTCCACCGGCCGCCCCCGCCCAGTGGTTCCCCTTTCATGGCGTCGTCGTGTTTTTGACCCTGTGCATGCCCTCTCTCATCCGGGCGTCCGGACCTCGGTCAAGCTGGTCAGCGCCAGGTTCGTTTGGCCGGGCCTTCGCAAAACGGTGAAAGACTGGGCGGTGGCTTGTACCCATGCCAACGCTCGAAAATCCACCGGCACACACAGGCACCCCTCAAACCTTTCCGCGTCCCCGGTAGGCATTTCGATCACGTTCATGTGGACCTGGTTGGTCCCTTGCCGCAGTCACATGGTTTCACGCACCTTTTGACTGTGGTGGACCGCACGACCAGGTGGCCGGAGGCGGTACCCCTGGCATCCACGACAGCGGTTACGGTGGCCAGAGCGTTTTTGTCAACGTGGGTTTTGCGTTTCGGTCCCCTTGCTGACATTACCTCGGACAGGGGCCCCCAGTTTGTTTCTGAGCTTTGGTCTGCCATGGCTGACGGCCTGGGGGTCAAGGTCCACCGCACCACAGCATACCACCCGCAAACTAACGGGATGTGCCAGCGGTTTCACTGGTCACTCAAGGCCGCGCTCCGGGCTTTCTTAACAGGTGACGACTGGATCGACCGTCTTCCGTGGGTTTTGCTGGGATTGCGTAGCGCGGTTAAAGAAGACCTCGGGGTTTCCCCGGCTGAACTGGTCCTTGGCCAGCCCCTCCGGGTCCCCGGGGAATTCTTACCTGAGAGCCCCCCCCCATGTTTCGATACCTCTGTGCTGCCTTTTCGCCCCCCAAGGGACTCATTTTCTGTACCTGGCCCTGTGCACCACTGCCTGCCTGACACTTTTGTTCCGACGTCGTTGGACTCTGCTTGTTTCGTTTTCGTCAGGCACATTGCCCACAGAACTCCACTGCGTCCACCATATGATGGGCCGTATAGGGTTCTTAAACCGGGCAAAAAACATTTCATTTTGGACTTTGGCGGTCGGCAGGAGGTTGTCTCTGTTGACAGACTTAAGCCTGCACATGTTCTACAAGATGATCAGGTGGTCCCGGCTCAGGCCCCTCGTCGCGATTGCCCATCTACCACCGGGCTGATGGATTCTGCTTTTTCCCCTAGGAGCGCCCCACAACCAACCGAGTTGTCTGCAGCTTTTTCTGACCGCCGTTCCGGCCGTTTGCTTAAACCCCGAGTCCTGGACTAGTTCTGCTGGATGTTCGCGGGGGGGGGGGCGCATGTGTGGTGGACCACTAGAGGGCTCCATTCACACCCAGTGTTGAGGAAGTGTGTTGCTGTGTTTTGTGGCGCGATGTGTGCAGTTGAAGTTGGGAGAGGAATAAAGAAGGAGTGCGAACTAAGAGCTCTGTGTCGTCCATGCTTACCTCCACACAGTCAATATTGTTTGGAGAGAGATAAAACCTGCAGCTTCAGAATGTATTCGTTTTGTAACTACATGCAGAGTTGCACATGTAGTGCACATAAAGAAGCACATTAACACCCTTTACATATAAAGGATTTAGAAGACAAGGGTGATTCTGCAGCTAAAGATAATACTGCACATGAACAGCTGTTCAGTTTATGAAGTTTTTTTAGCAGCTGTAAAATAATTGCCATGAAAATGAAAAGAAATAAAAGTAACAATTTGTCAGTGTCTGCATGAGAGCTTGATTACAGTAAATAAATGTATGAATGAACCAATGAATTGACACCCAGATGTGAGAAAGCGGCATCTGCTGTCAGACAGAATGACATACTGTTAGACTAAAGACTCAGCTAAATGTCTTAATCTCTGAAGTAGATAACCATTCTGATCAAACAAAATATCTCAACAACTTTGAAGATTTAAGGGGGGGGGGGGGGGGGGGGGGCTTTTCCCACAAGGTACAAATTTTAACATTGGACACTATTTGCAGCAAGGCTTATTGGTGGTGATGTTAGTCAATCACATGAAATCTCCTGGCAAATGCAAGATTGCCATCAGATTTGAAATGGATATTTGTAGTTCCCACAAAATTCCTACCTTTTGGTGACCACCAGTTTATGACAGGCACAGAAGGACCACCATTTACAGTGCTTGTATTTCAAGATTATTCTCAAAAACCTAATTTTGTTGTTGTTTTTTTGTTTTGTTTTTTGAATTGAATCCCTGTGAATACAGCCTTTGTGTCACAGCTGGGGTAGCAGTCATGTGGTGTTGTGAAAATGAGGACCCAAAATGCAGGCACTGGCTGTGATGTGGGTGAGGTCTTTATTACAGAAGGTGAAAAACAGCAAGAGCGAGGATGGCAAGGACAGAACTAAAACATAGCCTAAACTGGGAAAAACTAAACACAAACCTGAAACCATACAAACACGGGACGAAGAGCAGAAATGTCACAGAGAATGTTGGGCAGAGAGATGCAGAAATTTCACCAGGTCACACAGACGACGCGACAAGGAACATAGGCAAGCACACACTATAAATACACACAAGGTAACGAGGGAATGACCAGAGGGGAAAACAGCTGAACCTAATTAGACAAGACAAGGAAGTGAAACAGAATACACTAACATGAGACAGGACTTTTCAAAGTAAAACAGGAAATTCACAAAAACAAGCTCAGGGACACGAACAGAGCAAAAAGGGAGGACACAGAAAATCAAAACAATAGGTGGGTGAACGTGCACAGGGAGGGTCCTGTGGGATAGAGGGTCTGAAACAGGAAAAGAGAGAGGTATTACTGCATGGCAAAGTCTGTGTCGGGGAGCAGTGGCGGAGCGGGGGGTGGCTTACTGGGTTTAAGCCCAGTAAGCCAGTGATCTATAGTGTTACATCATATTCTGTAAGGATGTTATGTGTTTGTATACTTTCTGCCCAGTTTGACCCATTTAGCAGAAGTCAGCCTGTTTAAGGCTCTGATATCTATTCTGTATGACTTAAAGCAGTTATGACATGGTCTGATTTTCTCACCCAATAAAGGAATATTTAATATATCAGTCTACTCTTCATTCTATCAGAAACAGTTATCACAGCTCGTACATTTTCCTTTTTAGACATGTATGTAAGCATTGAGCCAAATGTAATAATGCCAACATATAAAACAAACAATATTTGTCTCTTATGCATAATATATCTATATATACACTGTCAAAGATACTTGTCTTTGAATGAAGATTTAAGGTGATAGGAAATATAAATATCTGCAACTTGAATCTTTGACCCAGAGTTCAAGCTCACTGCTGTAATATATATATATATATATATATATATATATGTATATGTGTGTATGTATGTGTGTGTGTGTGTGTGTGTGTGTGTGTGTGTATGTATATATATATATATATATATATATATATATATATATATATATATATATATCACTTCCGGCGCCCCCCGTGTGCGGCAGCCTGTTACAGCAGCTCTGCTCATTCCGAGTTTCTTTCTTTCTTATCTTTTCTTCTCGTAATTTTTCTATAACTAACGTATTAGTGATTAGACTCTGCAACCATGTTCTACCGTTTTGTGCTAGTTCTGGTCGTTTTTCTTAGTTTTTTTCTACTTTTTTCACCCGTGTGTGGGGACCCAGAGCAGGGATCCTTTGTTTACAGTAAGGATCAGCTGTTAGCGCTGCGTCCAGCAGCTGTACTACCGGCGGACAGACCCGACATTCCCAGCGAGCTGAGGAGGAAAAGACGGG
Source organism: Pelmatolapia mariae (assembly GCF_036321145.2). Taxonomy (NCBI): domain Eukaryota; kingdom Metazoa; phylum Chordata; class Actinopteri; order Cichliformes; family Cichlidae; genus Pelmatolapia; species Pelmatolapia mariae. Next base: position 36,532,644 of record NC_086231.1, read on the forward strand.
GGTGTCGTGGTGGGAAGGAGCGCCGTCGCCCGAGAAGGAGACGTTATCGACCATCTCTTCCTTCTGTAATTATTGGAAATGTACGGTCTTTGCACAATAAATTGGATGAGCTCACGTCGCCGGGAGTACCGGCAATGTAGCATCATGATGCTAACGGAGTCGTGGCTAACACCGCTAACTCCGGACACGAGTGTGACACTACCGGGATTCCAGCTGCATCGAGCGGACAGGACAAGAGACAGCGGTAAGAGGAAAGGAGGGGGACTGGCAGTGTTTGTGAATGACAGATGGTGTAACCCTGGGCACATCACTGTAAAAGAACAACTCTGCAGCAGAGACATTGAGCTGTTAGCCGTTAGCATGCGTCCGTACTACCTGCCCCGGGAATTCTCGCATGTTATCGCGATAACAGCGTATGTCCCCCCCTCGGCCAACGCGGATGCAGCCTGTGACACTCTCCACTCAGTGGTCAGCAGACTGCAAACACAATCTCCGAGAGCCCTCCTCATAATATCAGGGGACTTTAATCATGCCTCACTGGACTCCACACTGCCCACCTTCACCCAGTATGTGACCTGCCCAACCAGAGACAATAAAACACTGGACTTACTGTATGCCAATGCTGAAGAGGCATACAGTTCATCACCTCTCCCTCCCCTGGGCAGATCTGATCACAACCTGGTGCACCTTGTCCCTGTGTATGAGCCCTTAGTGCGCAGGGAGCCACCAGCCACCCGCACAGTGCAGAGATGGTCGGAGGAGAGCGAGGAGGCTCTTAAGGATTGTTTTGAGTCGACTGTGTGGGAGGTGATCTGTGACGACCACGGAGAGGACATCGACAGCCTTACTACATGCATTACGGACTATATTAATTTCTGTGTGGATAACACCGTACCTACCAGGACTGTACGGTGTTTCTCCAACAACAAACCTTGGATTACCCCGGAAATTAAAGCTGTCCTCAAGCAGAAGAGGAGGGCCTTCAAATCCAAAGACAAAGAGGAGTTGAAAAGGGTGCAGAGAGAGTTGAGGGGACTGATAAGGAATGGGAAGGATAGCTACAGGCAGAAGATGGAGAACCAGCTTCAGCAAAATAACGTTGGTGAAGTCTGGAGAGGCCTCAGAACCATCTCGGGCCACAAACATCAGAACTCTCTGCCTGGGAGGGATGTGAGGTGGGCAAATGAACTGAATCATTTCTTCAACAGATTTGATTCAGCCATGAGGCAGTCTCCAACATCGGCTGCAGACTCAACCACCCCCACTGCTGCTGTTCCACCTCTGACACCTCAGACACTTCACACCTCCTCTATTCACCCTGCTCACTCCTCCCCACCCCCAACAACAGCATCCAATACACAATCAACACAAGGCTCCAGACTGTCTCTCTCAACCACCCAGGTTAGGAGGGAACTGAGGAGGATTAATGGCAAGAAGGCAGCGGGTCCAGATGGCATCAGCTCGAGGGTCGTCAGGTCCTGCGCGGACCAACTGTGTGGTGTGATGGAGCACCTCTTCAACCTGAGCCTGAGGCTGGGAAGAGTCCCACAGCTCTGGAAAACCTCCTGTGTTGTACCAGTGCCAAAGACTTCACGCCCCAAGGACCTCAACAGCTACAGGCCGGTGGCTCTGACATCCCACCTGATGAAGACCCTGGAGCGGCTGGTCCTGGCTCAGCTTCGGCGCCTTGTGAGCTCATCACTGGACCCACTTCAGTTTGCCTACCAGCCTGGCATTGGAGCGGATGATGCCGTCATTCACCTCCTACATCGCTCCCTCGCTCACCTGGAGACCGCTGGGAGCACTGTGAGAATCATGTTCTTTGATTTCTCCAGTGCCTTCAACACTATTCTTCCCTCGGTTCTGAAGGACAAGCTGGAGAACTCTGGAGTGGACCATCACCTCACTACCTGGATTTTGGACTACCTCACCGACCGACCACAGTATGTGAGGACTCAGGGCTGTGTGTCGGACAGGGTCATCTGCAGTACGGGGGCCCCACAGGGAACGGTTCTGGCTCCGTTCCTCTTCACCATCTACACTGCAGACTTCTCCCACAACTCCACCCAGTGCTTCCTGCAGAAGTTCTCTGATGACTCTGCTATAGTCGGCCTCATCACTGATGGGGACGACAAGGAGTACAGAGGACTGACTCAGGACTTTGTGGACTGGTGCCAGCTGAACTACCTCCAGATCAATGCCAGTAAAACCAAGGAGCTGGTGGTAGACTTCCGCAGGCACAAACATCCTCCACTGCAACCACTGAACATCCAAGGTATGGACATTGAGACTGTGGACAGCTACAGGTACCTTGGTGTTCATCTGAACAACAAACTGGACTGGACTCATAACTCAGACGCCCTCTACAGGAAAGGGCAGAGCAGGCTGTACCTGCTGCGGAGACTCAGGTCGTTTGGAGTGGAGGGCCCACTCCTGAAGACCTTCTATGACTCTGTGGTGGCCTCAGCCATCTTTTATGGTGTGGTCTGCTGGGGTGGCAGCATCTCTGCTGGGGACAGGAAGAGACTGAACAGGCTGATCCGAAGGGCCAGCTCTGTTCTAGGATGCCCTCTGGACCCAGTGGAGGTTGTGAGTGACAGGAGAATGGTGGCTAAGCTGTCATCCCTGCTGGACAACATCTCCCACCCCATGCATGAGACTGTGACAGCACTGAGCAGCTCCTTCAGTGGGAGACTGCGGCATCCACGGTGTGGGACGGAGAGATTTCGCAGGTCTTTCCTCCCCACTGCTGTCAGACTCCACAACAAAGACTTTAACTGATCATACACACACATCCACAAATGTGCAATAACACAAATGTGCAATAATCTTTCTGGCACCGTTGTATTTTTCACTCTGTTGTATATAGCATTTGTATTCTATTTTTATCCTATTGTATATTTTATTCTATTTTATTCTACTGTATATAGTATTCTATTTTTATTCTATTCTGTACAGTTGTGTACTGTATTTATTCTTATTTTATTTTATTCTAATTGTCCTTCATAACTTTTGCACTGTCCACTTCCTGCTGTGACAAAACAAATTTCCCACGTGTGGGACTAATAAAGGTCATCTTATCTTATCTTATCTTATACATACACACATATATATACATACATACACACATATATATATATATATATATATATATATATATATATATATATATATATATATATATATATATATACACACATATATATCATAATAATCTGACAATACTATAATATTGGCCATATTATATTTACATTACCACAGTGAGATGATATTAGTCTCATGAACAACATGAGCTAATTGTTATTTACTAACTCTTAAAATGACTGTTCAGTACAGAAATGAAGCCCAACTATCATGTTTTACAGTCCCGTGGTCTCAGCCTCAGATACTCAACTAATCAAAGTGATGTCATGACAAAAATGAATGACCAACAAAACATTTTTTCTCCTTCATTTCTGTCACACAACGCTGTATGTAACGTTTCTCGCGGTTAGTATCATGGTTGCTAGGCAACCTGAGCAGCACGAAGGCTAGACCGTCCCATTTCACAAGCCTCTCACTTCCGCACTTCTCGTACTTATAGTACGCACCGTACGTAGTACGCGTAGTGCGCGTACTTCAAGCGTGCAGACCCTGAATTGAGACACAGCCAGAGCCTGTTTCTTTGAAATGGGAAAATCAAGAGATGTCAACCAAAACACCAGGAACAGAATTGTGGAGCTCCATAAGTGTGGCTCAATTTTGAATACAATTTGGTGCCATTTACAATTAAGAAATACAGATAGTTTCTCTCTTTACTCTTAAATTTAACAAACATGTTTTTTATATTTATCAATCTAAAAAAAATAAACATTTAGTCTGATTTGATGTTACAATTAAAAAAGTGTTTGTGTTTTTATCTGAAGAGTATGTAAATATCTGGTTTCAACTGTATATTTGATGATGTTGGTGTTTGGCTTGATTGTTCCTCTCTCTCCCACAAAGAGGGAGAGAGAGGAACAGAGAGGGAGAGAGAGGAACAGAGGGAGAGAGAGGAACAGAGAGGGAGAGAGAGGAACAGAGGGAGAGAGAGGAACAGAGAGAGAGAGGAACAGAGAGGGAGAGAGAGGAACAGAGAGAGAGAGGAACAGAGGGAGAGAGAGGAACAGAGAGAGAGAGGAACAGAGAGGGAGAGAGAGGAACAGAGAGAGAGAGGAACAGAGAGAGAGAGGAACAGAGGGAGAGAGAGGAGAATGAGGACAGAACAGAGATGGAACAAGAGCCAGGTGAGACACACATATTAGTCAAATGGTTGTTTACCAAAAGTATCACCGTATCATAGGTACTCATGTATCTCGTACCTAGTGTTTCTTTTTAGGTTTGTTATTTTTCAAATTCTATATTTATTAAGTTATGCAGGCTTGTTTGCACAACAAGGCTAAATAATTATATAAACTTTTCTCAATCTAAATAGTGTACTTTGGTAGAATTAAAAAATAAGTGTAGTGCAGGTCTATGATGATTTTTAGTGCTACTATCATCTAGTTCTGATTCTGTCTTGGTTAAATCCTAAGTAGTCCTGATTTTGAACTGTTGTAGTCCTGTTTTAATTCCGGATCAGTTCTGGGTCTGGTTGAATTGGGGTTTAGTCCACGTGTCTTGATACAGCCCCGACTTTGTTCTGCCTTGCTGCTTAATTAAAAAACAAGTTTAAGGTGTCCTGCATATGTGATATATATTTTTCCCTATATGAAGTCATTCTTTTTTGAACAAAACTTTTTTGAACACCCCCCCCCCCCAATCCCACATGCATACTACCCTTTAGGGCTAAGCCCCAGGTGTATCAAATGTCTGCCTCCGCCTCTGTCGGGGAGTGATTGCACTGTGCAATCGGAATTTCGATTACGTGAGATACAGAAGTGGAAGGCTGCGGGAGGAGCCAGGAATGGTCCTGGGTGATGGCGAGCCATGGGCAAGAGAGGAGAGCCTTTCCAAGCAGAGCTGGCGAGAGTGGCGAGCAGGAAGGCAGGCAGGTGAGTGCGATCTCCAGCTTAGACAGGTGGAAAGGAGCTGATGTCCTTACAGGTGAGCGGCAGCATGGGGCGAATCGAGCAGCGATGGAGGTAACCAGGTGTGTATGGAAAAAACGTGAGAGATGAGGCAGGATGCTGGTAGCTGCAAACACAAGACAAGATTACTTCGGAAAAACACACAAGGAAAGTGCAAGTGTTGCTGAGCCGATTTAACCACCGTAGAATGGCAGATGATCCACAAAGAGTGGAGGTCTGTGCTGGTAAAACGAGCTGCAAGTGAGGGAAGGCAAGCTCGAACCCTGAGTTCACCGCCCAGAGTCAGACTGCTCCTCAGCAGGGAAGAATAGTAGATCCCTGAGAAAAAAAGGTGCATGGCCTGCATGAACAGAACACTTTTCACACAAGATCATCATTTTTCAGGGTAACATAAATGTCTGCAGCAGCAAGCGGTTCAAAAAGAGGCCAAACCTATGTTACACCTGCACTAATACCTTTTAAAATATTTAAAATGGCTTTTTGGAATCGAAAAAATGAAAAATGATCAACCAGAAAATTAGCACCAACCAGACTTTGAATTGAAATGAAAAAAGAATTTGAGAGGCTATAGACTGAAAATCAAATATTTTATTAGGACCTCAAGCTAAGATTTATCTACATGCGAGATTATTGTGTGTGGCACAACAGGCTGTTTTGATCCATGTTTGATGTTGGATGGAAATTATTAGGAATGTCTGGCTGAGAATAAGCTTTTTAAAGACTGGTTGTTGAACCGTCATTTTAAAGTGTTCAGGAACAAGAACAGATATAAGTGACGAGATAAATATTACAAGAAACTGTGTTGCTTTAAGGAAGGATGTCAAGAGAGGAGTTGTCATCTTTACCAGCCACACTCTAACTGCAATTAAGAAAACAAACTTTAGAAATTGTAACTCAGTGACTTTATAAAATATTTAAGTGGTTCAGGTATAGACCCAAATTTTGAATTACCACCATAATGCACCTGTACAGATTGTAACAGAGGCCTTGCTCTTAGTAAGGTTGAAGTCATTTCCTGATTTATTTTGTCATTTCTGCTCTTTCTGTATTCTGCTCAGTTTGCATGCTGTAACTGATGTAACTGTAATTGATGCTAATTCATTGAATATACTCAGCGATTCACTTTTTCCCCTCCCACATCGCTTTAAGTTTTTCAGTGTTCAGTTAGTTTTTACTAATGTTTAAATCTGTATGTTTGACCCTGTTTAATGGACTGCTTGTCTTCCTGTTTGTAACCACTGCCTGTGTTTGACTAAAGATTTGGATTTTTGGACGTGATGGAGCGTTTGGGAATGGCCGCACCATAGAGAGTCTCTGACTCCCGTCGACCCTACATTAGTTTTAAAAAAAGTTAGATGCTCACAAATAAAGCATTTCCGGACTGTGGTGACTTGCTAGATTAGTGTCCTCGAATTTATTGAGAGACATGGCCACAGGAACCAAGAAGAAGAGCGTGCAAACCTGAATCTCCACGATGGCGGTGGGGGAAACTAATGCTAGCAGTGCCAATGTTACTGCTAGCCAAGAAGAAGGACCAAAGATGGATATAAGCGGCCTGTTTGCCGAAATGACTAAGCTTGGAGCTATCCTAACTAGTGTTGCGGCGGATGTATCTCACATCAAGTCAGACATGGTGGAATTTAAAAATGCTATAAGTGCAATCCAAATACGGATGACCGAAGCTGAGGGCCACATCTCAGATGTGGAAGACAAAATGAGGAGCATAACAGCAAAAATGCTAAAAAGCTTGAACAACTATGGGCCCGAGTAGACGACCAGGAAAACAGAAACTGCAGAAAGAATATTCGGCTTATCAGTCTGGAAGACGGTCTGGAAAGTGGTGGCAGCATAAATGATTATGTGATGAAGATACTTGCGGATGGCCTGGGTCTACGAGGGGAGGAATATGAGCTGGAAAGATGTCACAGAAGTACGAGACCACGCCCGGGACCTGGTCAACCACCTCCAACCGTGCTGGTAAGATTTCTCCGTTACACTGCACGACAAAAAGTTCTCATGACTGCTAAGCAGAAGAAAGGAATATTGTGGGAGAACTGCCGCTTGTCATTTTACAAAGATATGACCGCGGAGCGAGCGGCGCAGAGGAAGCTTTTCTCCCCAGTAATGAAGAAGTTATGGCAGCATCAGATAAAGCACACCCTGGCACATCCAGCAAAACTTCGATTAACATGGAAAGGTCAGCAGAAGAGCTTTGACAGCATTGAGGAGGCAGAGAAATTCATGTGTGAGAACTTTCGGGAAGTGGTGGAGTAAGGGGTTAGCAAGCTAAATTACGTGTATGGGAGCGCATCGTTAATAATTTCATAAGACGGGGGCGGGCTCCCTGGGGTGTTGCCAGGACAGCAGGAGGACAGCAGTTCACTGTCCACGGGACCATCACGGACCAGAGACGGTTTTGCCCATGGGGCTTTTGCGCTGTCATGTTCCTTTTTTGGACGGTGCTATTTCTTTTGTTATGTTTGTTATTTTTTATTTTGGTAGAGATTCTATAGGTGAGGTACTGTTTAAACTTATGTTCTGTTTCAAGCAGGGTTGTCAGCACATGTTTAATGGTTATGGGCTGGAAGATATAAGGCTTATAGATACCATACCATGGCATAGTCATGGGGAATGTGGACGTTAATATTGTGTCATGGAATATAAATGGCTGTGGCACACCAGTCAAAAGAAAAAAGTGCTTAGCTACCTCAAGTCTCATAATGCTGATATTGCATACATCCAGGAGACGCATTTTGCGAATGAACGTGAAGCATTGAAATTAAAAAGGGATTGGGTTGGGAAAGTATTTCATAACTCAATATCAAGCAAGAGTCATGGTGTCATGATACTTATTAATAAAAGACTAAACTTTGTATTATTGAAGGAAAACCAGGATGAAGATGGGCGAGTGTTAGCTCTGCAGGCTCTCATTAATGGAGTTCAGGTTGTTCTGTGCAATATTTACGCCCCAAACAGGGAAGAACCTAATTTTATGGACAAGGTTAACAAGATGCTGGGGAACATGAAGGGCCAGATCTTGTTAGGTGGAGACTTTAATAATGTGATGGACGAATACATTGACAGAAGTGCCATTAATGCAACCTCAAGCACTAGAACAGGGACAGCGTTAGATGCTTTAAAAGAAGGCAAGGCAAGTTTATTTATATAGCACAATTCAACGGCAAGGTGATTCAAAGTGCTTTACAGAGACATCAAGAAACAAAAACAAATAAAAAAGCATGATTTTTAAAAAAAGGGAACAGTAGATTAAATCAGTAGTTAAAATGTAAGTTTTGAAATTTAAGCTTAAAAGTAAAACAGTGTGGATTTGGTGTTTTATTCAAATGCAGCTGAGAACAGGTGAGTCTTCAACCTGGATTTAAATAAACTGAGTGTTTCAGCTGATCTGAGGCTTTCTGGGAGTTTGTTCCAGATATATGGAGCATAAAAGCTGAATGCAGCTTCTCCGTGTCTGGTTCTGACTCTGGGAACTGATAAAAAACCGGATCCAGATGACCTGAGGGATCTGGAAGGTTCATACTGGGTCAGGAGGTCACTGATGTATTTTGGTCCTAAACCATTCAGAGCTTTATAGACCAGCATCAGAACTTTAAAGTCTATCCTCTGACGGACAGGCAGCCAGTGTAAAGACCTCAGAGCTGGACTGATGTGGTCCACTTTTTTGGTCTAAGTGAGGACTCGAGCAGCAGAGTTCTGAATGAGCTGTAGTTGTCTGACTGATTTTTTAGGTAGACCTGTAAAGATGCTGTTACAGTAATCAAGCCTGCATGGACTAGTTTTTCCAGGTCCTGTTGAGACATCAGATCTTTTATCCTTGATATATTCTTGAGGTGATAGTAAGCTGATTTTGTCATTGTCTTAATGTGTTTTTCTAAGTTTAGGTCTGCATCCATCACTACACCCAAATTTCTCGCCTGGTTTGTGGTTTTTAGGTGTATAGACTGAAGTTCTCTGGTGACCTGTAATCGTTTTTCTTTGGCTCCAAAGACTATTACTTCAGTTTTGTTTTTGTTTAGCTGGAGAAAATTGTGGCACAACCAGTCATTAATTTCCTCAATGCATTTACCAAGAGCCTGTACAGGGCCTCGGTCTCCTGGTGACATTGTGATATATATTTGTGTGTCATCTGCATAGCTGTGATAGTTTATTTTGTTGTTCTTTATAATCTGTGCCAGTGGGAGCATGTAAATGTTAAACAGAAGGGGTCCCAAGATGGAACCTTGGGGAACTCCACATGTGATACTTGTCTGCTCAGATGTGAAGTTACCTATTGATACAAAGTATTTCCTGTTTTCTAAGTATGTTTTGAACCAGTTTAGTACAGTTCCTGAGAGACCTGCCCAGTTCTCCAGTCGTTTGAGTAATATGTTGTGGTCAACTGTATGAAATGCTGCACTGAGATCCAGTAAAACTAAGACTGACATTTTTCCACTGTCTGTATTCAGACATATGTCATTAAACACTTTGGTCAGAGCGGTTTCAGTGCTGTAGTTCTGTCTAAAACCTGACTGGAAGGCATCATAGCAGTTATTCTGTGTTAAGAAGTAATTGAGCTGTTGAGAAGGTGCTTTTTCAATGATCTTACTTAAAAATGGGAGATTTGAGATCGGCCTGTAGTTGTTCATTTGTGTCTTGTCAAGATTGTCCTTTTTCAGTATAGGTTTAATTACAGCAGTTTTTAGAGGTTCTGGAAACACACCTGACATTGAAGAAAAGTTGACGATCTGTAACAGGTCTGACTCTAAAGTCTTTGAGACCTTTTTGAAAAAACTTGTTGGCAGGACATCTAAACAGCAAGAGGAGGAGTTCAGTTGACCTAAGATGTCCTCCAGGTCTTTGCTGTTTATAGGGTGAAACTGTTTGATGGTGTTTAAACAGTTTTTCGGTGGACACAGTACATATCCTGAATCTGCTGTTGATGTACCAATTTCTTGTCTAATCTTTTGGATTTTGTCTGTGAAGAATTTGGCAAAGTCATTGCAGGCCATGGTCGAATGAAGTTCAGCTGCCACTGACACAGGAGGGTTTGTTAGCCTGTCAACTGTAGAAAATAAGACCTGAGCATTATGACTGTTTTTGGTGATGATGTCAGAGAAGTAGGACCTCCTTGCACTCCTCAGTTGTAAATTATAATTGTGAAGTTTCTCTTTATAGATGTCATAATGAACCTGGAGGTTTGTTTTTCTCCATCTGCGCTCAGCTTTCCTACACTCTCTTTTTTTCATTTTTCACCAGTGTGGAGTTTCTCCATGGAGACTTTTTCCTTCCAGAGATAACCTTCAGCTTAATGGGAGCAATAGTGTCCATGAGATTTAACATTTTAGCACTGAAGCTATTGACGAGCTCATTGACTGAACCTCTGGACAGGTCAGGTGTTAATGGGAAGACCTGGTTAAAGATCTCACTACTGTTTTCAGTTATACACCGTTTTGTGATCACTGCTGTTGATATATTTGTGTGGGCTGAAATTTTACTTTCAAAGAAAACACAGTAATGATCAGACAGGCCCACATCAGACACAGTAACCTTTGAAATGCTCAGGCCCTTGGAGATCAGTAGGTCAAGAGTGTGTCCTCTATTATGTCTGGCCTCTGTTACATGCTGAGTCAGCCCAAAGTTGCCCAGAGTGTTACTCAGGTCTTTAGTCCCTTTGTCCTGAGGGTTGTCCACATGGATGTTAAAATCCCCAACAATAATTACACAGTAGAAATCAACACAGATCACAGACAGCAGTTCACTGAGATCATTAAAAAAGTCTGTGCAGTATTTGGGAGGCCTGTAAACATTAAGAAACACAACTTTGGATGGGGCCTTCAGCTGTAAAGCCACATATTCAAAAGACTGAAAACTTCCAGGAGATAGCAGCTTACATTGAAATGATTCATTAAATAAGACAGCAACCCCTCCTCCTCTCCTGCTCACCCTGGCCTCACTGATAAAACTGTAGTTAGGAGGGGTCATCTCGATGAGAACAGCTCCACTGTTACTTTGGTCCAACCAAGTTTCAGTTAAAAACATAAAATCCAGGCTGTGCTCAGTGATTAAATCATTAATTAAAAATGTTTTCCCAGCTAAAGATCTAACATTTAATAAAGCCAAATTAAGTGTTTTAGAGGTATTATTTGCTCCCTCGTGTTTGGGAGCAGTCTGTGGCACACAAGGTATGTTTACTATATTTAAAGATCTTTTAGAGTGCAGCTCTCTGTGTTTTGACCAGGCCACATTTCTCCTTCTGTCACCTAAAAGTACAGAAATTTTAAAACCTAAAAGTATAGAAATTTTAAAACCTTCTAGTAAACAGGGTCCCAGCTTCTCTGGGAAAAGTCACCACTGCCATAATCCTCGCAGCCCGGACCCTCCACACATCACACATCAGACTGCGGAGACAGAGCATGAAGGTGGTAAGGAGGAACTAAAAGGGGCGGGGCTGGGCAATGTAACTTGTAAAAGAAGATCTCAGTGTGGTAGATATTTGGAGGCTTGTTCACCCTATGGAAAGAGAATACACTTTTTACTCTCACTCGCATAAACATATTCCTGAATAGATTATTTTTTGATTTCTAAATCATGTGTTCATTTAGTAATAAACTGTGACCAGTGTTGGGACTAACGCGTTATTAAGTAACGCGTTACAGTAACTACGTTATTATTGTGGTAACGAGCACGGTAACTAGTTATTATGCCAAAACCAGGAACGCGTTACTCGTTACTGGGATTTAGATAGGCTCGTTATTCGTTACTTCGTGTGGTGGCTATCGCGGCGCTTCCACAGATTCAGTAACATTAGCAAGTGGTGGAGGCCAGCAGGTGGATGAGGGAAAGGGGAGGCAAGAGGAGAGACCCGAAGCGGCCGCCGGTCCGAGTGTCTCTCTCGAGGTGAACTGAACTTAAGGTAAGAAGTTATGACCTGCAGTCTATCTGGGTCAGATATAAACCAAGTTTAGGTGGAGTTTATTTTCGTTATGCTGACTTTTTCGTACTGTGTACTAGCTAGCATGACGGGGTTTCTATACAGCTGGGTGGGTGCTATGATGTTACTGATGTTGAAATTTGTTCACAAGGTTAATTATTAGAGTTGCCAACCGTCCCCTAAAAAACGGAATCGTCCCGTATTCAGAGAAAATATTACGCGTTTCGTTTTGAGGTGAAAAGGAACTCGATTTGTCCCGTACTTCAGCTAGAATGAAAAAGACACAAAGTTGGAGTTATTCTGTGTCTTTGCTGCACAGCGCCCTCTTCTTCTCTCATTCTCTCCCCCTCCCTCTCCTGTTTCTACTTCAATCATTAAACTGATCAATGATCAGCTGATCGGCTTTTCTCTCTTGTTTGTTTATCGCCCACTTTGCGCCAGAAAGAGGAAACCAGCGGATGTCGCGCTAAACAACAGCAGCACGTTTAAGCTTGATCAGCTGTTGTTAGAATTTATTTAATATTAATTTCTAGTATCAGCTGATGTTTGCTGGAGCCACAGCTGTAAAGCTGCTGGTCATGATGTCGGTTTGGATATGTGGTGAGAGGGAAACATGAAGATGAAACCAGGAGATGTCCTTACTGAATCATCAGAGCTGAACAGGTGATGGAGAAACAGGTTTACCTTTTAGGTGACATGAGTTGAAGGGAAGTTATGAACTGTTTCGGAGAGACAAATAACACCAGGATCCTTTTTTTATGTAGCTGACGGCTGGTAACTGTGCAGGGGCGGGTCTAGCAAAGTGTTGCCAGGGGGCCAGGTAGGGCATTAACAGGGAGAGGGGGGCACAAAGAAATACTTTTCTTTCTTATTCTCATTTAAAATGTCTGGCTTTTAAAAAATAATGATCTGAGTCTTACAACAAACGATTGATAGATTGATACATATATACCATCAAGACAGTGTACATCACTGTCACAACAGTGTTTGTTTTCATTCAAAGGCTTTATGATTTTTCCTATAATGGTGGGCCGGTCTCTAGTCAAAATGCCCAGGCCGATTTTTTGTCCCAGTCCAGCCCTGTATGCAGCTCATCTGCAGTCTGGTGTTACCTACATCTTCCTATTCAGAAGGCAGAATTTCCGAGTTCTGAGTACAATCGAAAGCACCACGACTGCAGTTTTTGTGTTGGATGTAAAAAGCACACATGACGCTGTGACGTAGGCTAGAATCATGGCGGCGGTCAACTACCGGGCGTGGGATTTCTCTCGTGGAAATATGCACATTATTTTTTCCTTTCTATTGGTAGGTGGCACAGTGCACTTGTGGCAAGTAAGCAAGCTAGAAGACTGGCATCCTTGCTGGGTATCCAGTTAGGGAAGCAACACATTAACAAGAGAATTCTGAGTAAAACCAAAGTTACTTTCCCTAGTAACTAGTTACTCTGAAAGTAACGAGTAACTTGAAGTAACTGAGTTACTTTTGATAGAAGTAACTAGTAATGTAACTAAGTTACTAATTTAAAGTAACTTAACCAACACTGACTGTGACATAGGTGTGAGTGCTTTAATAGACCACACGCCGGTAGAATTGCACATAAATTTAAATCTCCAAAAGTTGAATCTGTTCATCTGGACGTAGCGTTTTGTGGGAGAAACGTTTCGTCACTCATCCAAGTGACTTCTTCAGTCTCAGCTGACTGCAGGTTTCCCCAAACCTTATAACCAGTACATTTGCATAATGACTGAAACCAGCCCACTGAAGGAACAATGGGCTGTGAGGTCAGTTCCTTAATCATAATTATGCAAATTCCCATGACCATTGATCAACAATCACTGACCAAAACCCACTGATCAAAGAACAAAGAACGTTTCTCCCACAAAACGCTACGTCCAGATGAACAGATTCAACTTTTGGAGATTTACTTTCCTGGATGATTGAGAATGCATCAAGATAAATTTAAATGTTGAAAAGAACAGAACGGGTAGGTGGAGAGTAAATCAAGCATATTGCAGGACGAAAAATTTGTATCAACCCTAAAAGAGGATATAAGATATTTTTTAGAGGTGAATGTTGGATCTACGGACAGGCTGGCCATTGTAGGGGATGCTTTGAAGGCATTTATTTGTGGAAAGTGTATAGACTATAGTTCTACGAAAAATAGAGAAAATAAAAAAATATAAAAGATAAAAATTTTGGAGGAAAATACAGGTAAATTGGAAAAACAATTAGCAGGAAAATTTGATGATAATAAATTTAAAGAGATTTGTCAGCTTAAATATGATCTTCATGATGTTCATAACAAAAAAGTAGAGTATGCCCTCTTTTGTCTTAAAACTAATTTCTATGAGAATGGTGAGAAGACAGGCAGGCTATTAGCAAGACAACTTAAGCAAATGGACAATCAAAATGTTATTACGGCAATTAAAAAGGATGATAAATTAGTTACATCCTCTTCAGAGATCAACACAATTTTTTAAATATTTTATCAAGATTTGTACACGTCCGATAACAAAGTAAGTATGGATCTGCTGAGTGCATACTTTGATAAAAATGAAAATACCCAAAATTTCACAAGAGGGTAGGGACAAATTGGAAACTCTCCTAACCGAGGTAGAAGTAAAAGAAGCTATCTATGGAATCAAAGCTGTAAAGTCACCAGGAATAGATGGATTCCCAGCAGAATGTTATCATAAATCTATAGATTTCCTATGTCCTTTTCTAACTGAAGTATTACATGAAGCTTTTGAATTTGGATGACTCCCTGCAAGTTTTAATCAGGCAGTAAAATCACTAATTCCGAAAGGCGACAAGAATTTAACTGTCCATCCATTCGCTTACCCTTTTTCAGGGTTGTCGGGGGCGCTGGAGCCTATCCCAGCTGTTATAGGGTGAGAGGCAGGGTACACCCTGGACAGGTCGCCAGTCTGTCGCAGGGCTAACATACAGAGACAGACAACCATTCACGCTCACATTCACACCTAGTGGCAATTTGGATTAATCAATTAACCTATCCCCACAAACTGCATGTCTTTGGACGGTGAGAGGAAGCCGGAGTACCCGGAGTGAACCCACGCAAACGCGGGGAGAACATGCAAACTCCACACAGAAAGACCCCGGCCTGATGGCGGAATTGAACTCAGGACCTTCTTGTTGTGCGGCAACAGTGCTAACCACTGTGCCACCGTGCTGCCAGTTTTCCTAGCTTGTAGACATAACTTAATATCGGGCTTAAACATTAAGTGTGTGGACAAAGGGATGAAGTATCTCGGAATTGAATTGAACCCAAATATTGAGGATATTATGGCTAACAGTATGGGAAAATTAGTAACAAGATCAATAAAAACTTGTGTAAATGAAGTGAACTAAATTTGACATTGTGGGGAAAAGTAAACACAGTAAAAATGGTTGTAGCACCACTCATCAACTATTATACAGGGATGCTGCCTATGTGTATCCTGTGACGGATGTTGCAAAGCTACAAAAATATGATAAAATATTTTCTTTGGAAGGGTGGTAAACAATGTTCCCTCTAATTTTTCATGTGTCTGAGCGAACACACAAACTCCCTGAGCGGTCCCTTGGACCACTGTGAGCAACAGCAGACGTGTGCACTGTGGTCACGCCAGCATCCAATCCATCCAAGTTACATGGTTTATTAAAATAATCAAATTACAGCATTTACATTTATGTTAGACTACTTTTAATTAACTGCTTTAGCCCATTTACAATGAAAATTTAAAAAAGATCTTGTTCATGACCTGTGTAGTATGTTAACACTATTGGAAGTAAAAATAACTTGAACTCCAGTTTTGAAAACAAAACTTTCTTTCTTTTCTTTTCTTTCTTTCTTTTTTTTTTGTTATAAAGCTCTGACTTGTATTATGAGTCTGAGTCTGTGGTCTGGGAGAGAGTCCTGTAACTCTCTGTCTGCAAAATACAGTATATAATGACCAATGTTGGGCAATTAATTATATAGTTACTTCTTCAAAAAAGTAACTGAGTTATGCAAACAACAAAGTTTTTTGCAGCTGTTTACCTAAAAATGCAGCCAAGGCGTTTTTTAAATAAATATTTCAAACTATTTACAGAACAATCAGCTGTTCTGCATCAAATTTGATGCCACACAAATTATTTGTGCCACTCCAAAAAATAATTTCTGTCCACTATGAGATAAAGGAGAACAACAGCCTGATACCTGCAGGCCTGACAACAGGAGATGTATCACTCCTGTAACACCTGTAACATTCAGCAGTCGCCTCATTGTTCTGACACACACAACAAAACTATTGACTACACTACACACTAACTACACAAGATTTGCGTTAAATGTCGCAAATCACTCACATCTCAGAACACCGCCGTCACTCCTAAACTTCCCCCTTCCTAAACAACTAAATGCCATGTTGCCATATCATTTTTTGATTGGTCGACATGGTACATTTTTCGACCAATAGGAAAGGGTGGGGGTTTTGGGGGTTTTGTTTTTGCTCACAGGTGGAGAGTGCTTTCGAGCGTTTTCCTTATAAAACGCCGTTTTTACCGTTTCTTCCCGCAGTAAATATAAACAACGATAGTATTCAGGAAGAAAACCAAACATTGCAGATATTTTTATCACAACTCTGGTTTTACGTGGCCGATCAACACAATTTAAAAACTGGTATAAAGTCCACACTTTTTCCGTCAATTGTTCCGTCTGTCCTGCTCACATCTCCAATGGTTGTACACGTTGTCATTAACGTGGCTTCACTCCACATCAGCCACGCCGCTTTGCTAGCTAAAACACCGGTGTCGGCACATAAGGACGCTGTCATAGCCTGTCAACCACGTTGATTAGCTGCGTATATACGAATGTGAATCGCATTATTGGCTGGACTATGGGATAAGGTGGCATCGTTCTAATCCCATACGGGAGCAGCCAGTCACTTACTGACTAACACTGCAAAACAGAATTGTTAAAGTATTAATTTTAATTTCAATTCAGGTTAGATTTTTTTTTGTGCGCAACACAGATTTTCTGTGCGCAGAGACCGTGCCAGCAGTGCGCAATTGCGCACGTGCGCAGCTTAGAGGGAACATTGGTGGTAAACCTATTAATCGACTGTCCCAACCCAAAAAAGAAGGGGGACTAGCCCTGCCCAATATAGAGTATTATAGCATTTCTTTTGAAATGGCTAGATTAGGCAACCATTGGGCAGGGAAAAACAATATAGATTGGATTTTAATAGAACAAGAGCTTGCATCTCCATTCACACCAATTGATATTTCATCACAAAAAGTAAATAATCACGGTAAGACGTAAAACCCTATTTT
Organism: Pelmatolapia mariae; assembly: GCF_036321145.2. Taxonomy (NCBI): domain Eukaryota; kingdom Metazoa; phylum Chordata; class Actinopteri; order Cichliformes; family Cichlidae; genus Pelmatolapia; species Pelmatolapia mariae. The sequence goes on from NC_086231.1 coordinate 36,549,936, forward strand.
GAAATTTTCGAAAATGGTATGGTTGGAGGTGCATAAGAAATATAAACTTGTGCCATATGTACAAAAGTATGCCCCCTTGTGGTATAATCCTAAAATTAAAATTGGTAAGCAGACTTTTTACTGGACACAATGGCTAAGAAGAGGTATCAGAACTATTAGTGACCTATTTGAAGGGGGTGTTTTCATGTCGTATGAGGATATTAAAAATAAGTTTCGTTTGGAGGGTAACGGTCATTTTTGGAAGTATTTGCAAATAAGAAACTGTTTAAAAGGAGGAGTTACAATAACACGTGAAAGTAACCTGATAGAGAATTTTATGCTACTACCCCCATTACTATGCACAGCTGCAAAATGGTATAATATTTGCCCATGGATTAAAAATAATATAAATAAGAGCCTGAAAAAAGTATGGGAAAGGGATCTAGGGTGTACAATGGATGAAGGTACATGGGATTCTATATTGTCGAACAATGGATTATACATTAGGGAATGCAGGGGGAAATTTATTCAATACAAAATTCTTAATAGATATTATTATACTCCTTCAAGGCTGTATAGAATGGGAATCGGTAGAGATGACTTGTGTTGGAAATGCCAACAAGCCAAAGGTACTCTGATACATGGCCTCTGGGAATGCCCGCTGGTTCTTCCAGTTTGGAACACTGTATTGAATTATTTGCAGGGGTGGACACTTTGTAACTTACCCAGATCACCTAAATTATGTCTACTAGGAGACAAAGGAGAGGTGCCGCAATTAAATACACACCAGTTTAGAGTGTTAAGCACTGCATTGGTAACATGCGCCCGTGTCATTTTGGAACACTGGAAGGACTCCCATCCTCCAACGCTTAAAATGCGGAAAGAAAGAATGATTGGGAACGTTGCTTGCAAAAAGATGTTGGGAAAGCTACATCATGTGACAGAAGCTGCGGTGGAACAGTGGGACCTACATGTCTACCTGACTTGGACATTTGAGCTTAATGCAACAGATGTTAAAACCTCACTGTTTTTGTTTTGTTTTGTGTTTTGTTTGTTTGCTTCTTACTTTTGGTTGTTGCATTTTTGTATTTGCTGTTATAAAATGCTAAATCTAATAAATACTTGAATTTTAAAAAAAAGAATTGGATTTTTGACTCTAACACAGCCTCTGCATGTCCTCTTCCTCTGTGAATGTGTTACATGTGTCACAGATTCATTTTAATACCACAGCTTTCCCACTGCAGCAGTATTAATTTGCAGCATATTTGAGAAAGATTCCGATTAATACAGTGATATTAAAGTCAGAATTATCCTGACAGTGTGCCACTGTGAATTATTGTTTTTCATGAGGTTAATTTTAAAGTTCAATAGTTCAAAGCAGGAGCTATTAGGACTGTAAAAATATGAAATTTTCACTTATTTACAAAGTATAATTTTTCTAAATATATTAGAAAATTGGAAGATAAATATACAATTGATAATGCTGTTAGTCAAATATGTATAACTTCTCCTGGGATCCTTGAGTAAAAGGTGATGTACACCCTTGGCCAGGTGTCCAGTCTATCATAGTCGTGTTCAATATTTTGTTCCAAAATATGAGTGGAATCAAAAAGCCAACTAGGATTCTTGGAAATGAAAAGTCTGTCTTTGACTGTATTTCTGACTGTATGACTCTAGCAGTTCACTCAGCCAGTCATTCAGTCAGCCGGTCCTCCGTTTCATGTCCTGTTCATCCGCTCTCAAATAATAAACACGGCCTTCAGTTTGTCACTCATCAACAAGTTCTGCGTTTTGGGTCCTCTTTTCCTTCCCTCCACACCACGACCCCTGACAGAATGACACGACCCGTGCCACGAAGACACGCATGCGACCCAGCGGACTCTGACCTTTTTGAGCGGCAGGAGGCAGCGCTCTCCCTATGGGCGGAGAAGCTCCGGTGGAAACAGCGGCTCTTCTCAGAGAGGGAGCCCGTCTTCAAGGGGACTCGTCTGGCTCTGGGCGGGCCTCGGAGACGCCGCGGTCCTCCACCTGCTGCCTCACCTGCACGTGAGCATTCACCGCGGAGAGTGGGCGTCACTGGCCAAGCTTCGGCCACTCGCTCTCTCGCCGCTCCGCTCCTTGCTCGTCTGCCAGCCGCTTCTCTCACCAGACCTTCAACCTCACCGTGCCACAGCGGCTCCGCCTCCCACCTCGGCTCAACGGAGGCTCTCTCGGTCAGTGGCTCATCTGTTCCTGCTCAGGAGAAGCGAGCTTCACGCCGCCGTCGCTCTTCCCTTTCACCTCACCACAACGCAGAGACTGTTCACCGGCCACCTAAACAACAGACTGTTTTCTGTGACTATATCCTGGACTATCCTATTAATACTCACCATCCTGCCTCCGAAGAAACTGTTCCATCATCCCAGGCCATTATTAAAGGTATTCACGCCACTAAACCTGTCAGTATCGATCATCCAGTCATCATTTCCACCCCTATCAATCAGCCAACACCCGTTCCTGTGCCTGCTCCCAGGGTGAGGGCAACTGTGACCCAGCCTACCTCCACACCTGCTCCTGTTCCTCAGGTGGGGGGTGTCATTATAGTTTTATTTGTAAGAGAATGATGAACTTCACATTGTGTATCTAATCAAAGAACATTTGATAAGTCTGTTTCATTCCTTTGCCCTGTGAGAGCTGGAATAAACATGTATCCTGACAATTATAGTTGAGCAAACTTCAGTTAAATCTTGAAACAGTAGAGACAAAAGCAGATACCTCAGAATCTGAATCAGAAATACCTTATTAATCTCGAAGGAAATTATGGGTTACAGCAGGCAGTATGCTGGTTGGCGCATGTGCACTCACAAAGGAACCCTCCTCAGCACAAAAGCACATGAATCTTAATACACCATAGAAGCACATGACAAGCAACACGGGTGGGTAAGGGGTGAGAGTAAGCTGGTGTAGACAGTGCATCTGGTTGTGCAGCATGCGCTGTGCCCAGAGCCGCTGTCTGACCTCGGCCTTGGAGATAAGTGTTCTAAGGCGTTTGGAATCCAGGATGGGGGACGTAGGATGGGAACCAAGAGTCTAAACAGAGTCTATTATCAGGGAGAGAGTTTTTTTGTTGTCCAGCTCCAGCCTTGAGACCACAGCTGGCGTCGATATGGTAGCCGCATGAAATGATGGTGGTTTTCCTTTAGTGCGAACAACTGCATGTCAATTTTACAGTCGATCTGAATGTCCGTCACTGGTCTCTCAGTCTCCCGTTGGAGAGCTGTGAGCTTCTCCAAGATGTTATCAATTTTGCGCTCAAAGAGCTTAGTCTGAGTACTCACGACAGCCTCGAGCTTCTCCAAGAGCTTATCCTTGCTGCGTTCAATGAGCACATTTTGAGAATTCACGACTCGTCCCATCGCGGGCAGCCTTGTGGGGTTTTGAACAGCCATTTCGGCTTTCTTTAATCTTCGATAGGCCAGGGCCAAGCCAACTCCGACAGTGTAAAAATTAAAAGATCATAAATGAAACACTAACATTTATGTCAAACTAATTTAAATGAAAAACAGGCAATTTATAGATTTAAAAAGAAAGGATGTGAAAACAACACTTTTAAAACAGTATCTTTGGGTGTAGGCAGTCTTTAAAATAGAAAACAGAACTGAACAATGTTCAATAACAAACCGTAGCATGCACTAATATTACACATCTCCCAACAACAATACATATTTCAAACTTTTTGATCGTTGTGGTGAACAGACACGTTGCTTTTAAAACCACATGCAGTGTGTGACCATGATTGACACACTGTTCACTGAGACCATGAACAACACTTTTTTTGAAGGATTCTTCTTCTTGCCATCAAAATGGAAGCAGAAAGAGCACGAGCTGCTTTGATCCACCAAAAGGAAAAAGCAGAACATCTGAGCTGAAACCAGTCAGGTGAAATAATTAGGATACAAACAATAATTCAATGTAATGTCTCAGGTAGCTTAGCCTGTTACAACTACAAACTCAGTACAATTAACACACAGTGTCAGGGAACTCCAGTGTGGAAACTAGTGGCTTTTATGTTTTTATGTTTGTACTCATTTAACTTCGATCCATCCATTCATTTAATTCAGGAGGAAGAAATGTCAGGTCAGTGCAGGCTGGTTAGATGCATTTGGTCCCATGCTGTCTTTAACTAGACGACTTGGTTCACTTTATGGCCGGGCTGTATGTGTGGTTATATCATGACAGCTTGGACAGGAGTACCTGTCCCCAGTTAGGCTTAGCAAGTTTCTCCAATAGTGTCTCCATGAGTAGAGCTTCTAGTTTCTAGCACATCTGTGGCTGTGCAGGCTGGCAGGTTTTTGGTTGCTCTTTTTACCCCACTGGTTGTGAGTGTGTAAATAGCCCCACTAGTTATCTTGGGCTGCAGTTAACTTGGGAGGAAGGGGTGGTTCTCCCATGACAAGAAGAAAAACAATTATCTGGGATACACAAATTTAATAATGCATGAATATATATCTATTAATTAAATCTGTCCTGAGGTCTGCTGTTTTTTTAATTCACTTATTTCTCTCAGAAATGTTGGAGATAAATTATAAATGTTTTACAGTGAAACTGACACTGGTCAGTGTAAATGGCTCATTGGGACATAGGAACCTTTAAATTAAATCCCATCGCCTGATATCGAGTGTCAGATAATATCAAAGCTGTAAAAGCTGTTTACAGTCAGAATTTTGAAAAACTGTGATTGTAAATAAATTCAAACAAGTGAGCTTTTCTCTTTGTGTTGAATATCAACACTGTGACTTCTTAGACTGTAAGGTTTACTTCAGCACAACCAAAAACTGAGCTGTAGAAGCCGTCACTCCAAATGTTGTTTGATAACAAGAAAAAAATACCTTTTCAGTACACGGCCTGAAGTTCTTCTCTGACTTCTTCTGACATCAGCTTTGTCTGCTGGTTTGATGACAATAGACAACAAAAAAGCTGATTTAGTCAATTTGTCTGCATCATGCAGCTCGAATGTGTCGTGTAATGATGTTGAATAGCTGTCGTTATCTCTCTCCTGTGTCAGTAGGAGTGTACTGTACAGCATCTCATTGATACGTGTATGTAATATGATAACAGACATCTGGTCTTACATCACTAAACTATAAACAGCAGGAGATATTTATATATTTTTGTATATATTTTATATGTTATAGCTGATAGATATTGAATTTATTAAATAGCTGGATGAACATGAAAAATATGTCCTTCATTGCAAATGACGATAAGTGTCACTAGACACTCAAAAGACGTCCTTAAATGTCCTTTAAGTGGCAGAACAAATGAACAAACAGATAATCATTTATTTGAGATGAAATCTGCTCGGCTATTTTGAAAATAGCTTCTAACTGGTTCCTCCTTTAACAGGATGGCTTTTCGGGGATAAGGCCATCACGCAGTCCAACAACAACAATTTTTAATCACCAATTTATCATCATCTGATGTGTCTCTGACTAGAGTAGGTGGCACTCATAGGGATCATTTTTTGTGGAAGAAAATCCTTTTGACCCAAAAACATCAATTTTAGATTGATCAGATGCTGCCAACACCATGACTTCATGTGAAAGCACCTGATTTATCTGTTCAACCGGACAACCAGCTTTGCTTAGTTAGGTCAGGGTGGCTTTGCCCTTTGACCATTGTTCCCTTGCAGCTGGAGTACACCCTGAATCAGCTTTTGGAGAACAGGCCATTTATTATCTTTGCCTCTGCTTCTCTTTTCTTGTAGGGCTTATTGTCCATCCTGATTGTGTCAACTGGGACACCATTTTGGATCTCTGTTAGCCCACTAACTAACATTCTTCCAGGCTTCCTTTTGGCTTCCAAGCTTCTTCTGTTGTTGTGGCAGTTGTGCAGCTGCCTATAGTCTTGCCACAATCTTCACCCTCAGTGCATCTGTCATTGGGCATAGTCTAGTTCAGTTAAACTATTTTCTTCTACCAGAGTTACGTCATTATGGCCATCCTGATTAGTAATGTTCCCATTGTGCTGGAGTCTCTAGATTTCTAGCAGCTTTCTTCTGTTAATACTGTGAGATTATTCTGTTATCATATGTTACCTTATATCTGTAATCAAAGTAGTTGAATTATGATACTGCTGTAGGTCATATTATACCCCTTAGTCTAGATTGTGTGATTAGTATGTAGTTTTAGTTTGCATTATACTTCTGAGTTAAGAGAATGTGAAAATCATTAGATCTAGTGGATTGATGTGTATTATCCGATATTGTTGAATGTGTTACACTGTTTCTTGACATTTCATACTGCTGAATCATGAAGAGAATATTGTGTGCAGAGAGTCAGGGCCTTGCTGTTCTGATAGTAGAGAGGACAGAGCACATTCCACAGGAGCTTCACCCCCACCACCTTGTTGGGAGCAGAAAAACAAGGAGCCGAGGTCATAACTTAGGCGCTGTGAGAGAGAAAGAATGTGAATGTTTAGGCTTTTACGACTAGGTGGGGGCCACTAGAGGCTATAAGAGCTTGAGTAACCCTCCACCATTTTGAGATTTGAGGTGACCCTCTGCATGCATGTCTCCCCATCCGGATGGTTTATGCTCATAAAGTGTTGAATTGTATGAACATAAATGATTGTTGATTTTGCATTTATACACCGAGTATTGTCCTTCCTTCAGCCCAAAGATTAAAAGAATTGGGAGATTTTAACAATACTACAGCACTGAGCTGCCATGTGTTACTTGGTCAGCGTGAATGTTGGTCTTGATGAGAAGCCCACTTCTCATCAGTATGTCCTGCGTGCCCATCATCTGATGCAGATCTTGTTGGTCTGGCTAATCTCTGAGTTGATGTGTCTCTTGTGCATATGCTGAATTAGGAATGAGGCTAGTTGCAAAAAACACTTTGAGCGCTTGGTTACGAGTAGAAACATGCTGTTCATTTATTTATGTACACTTATGGCAACGTTATTAGGTAGAGCTGTTGAACTGCTTGTTATATCAATGTTCTAATCAGCCAACCACACTGCAACACCTCAATGCCTTTAGACATGTAGGCATGGTCAAGATTTTCTACTGACTTTTAAACTCAGAGTTGATATGGGAAAGGGGTCAATTAAGTGACCTTGAACACGGCACAATTCTTGGTGCCAGGATGTGACAAAGTTTCAGGCAGAAAATCAGCTATTGGCTAACCAGTCAGACAATGACAAAGTATGGTTGACAATGAGTAGAACACCACAGCTGTGATAGATGAGGTGATTCCAGGAGACAGCAACATCAGGAAAAAGAAGAAGAAAACAAAAGTACCAGAAATTTGAATTCAGCAGATTCTAGGCACAACATCAGAGGTCTTTTTCCAGAAGAGTGTGTAACACTAATGTGTCTCTTTTTTTTTTTTTTTTTTTTTTTTTTATAAACCTGTCCCGTTTGGTTCTTTTGCCATCAGAATTATTGTCTAAAGGCGAAGAAAGATGCCCAACGGATTTACTTTACCAAATGGACCATCCCAGCCTTGCCGTAATGGTCCATTTGATTTACCTTTTATTGTTTATTTTATTTTATTTTATTTATTTTTTTTACTTGCTAGATACGGGACAGGGGAAAAGAAAAGGGAGAAAGAAAGAGGGGGGAAAAAACAAAACAAAACAAAACAAAAAAACAGCGGAGAAGAGGGACGGGGATAAAGGGCAAAAAACAAAAACCAACAAAATAAGCAGACAAAAAATACATATATCGATCACCTGGATCACCTGTTGAGAAAGAAAAAAGAAAACAAGCAGAAGAAAACGAGAGTAATAGAATAAACAACATCACAATGATCTATGGGAATATAACACTAAATACTTAATATTAAACATTATTGTGCAGCACGTAAGATCGACAGTGCACAGTGTGCTTTGAGGTAGGAGCCAAAAAGGGTGTAGTTTGTGTGTGTGATCACCTGTGTGTACACCTGTGAGCATGAGCGCGCTTGTATTTAAAAGGTTCCTTAATGTAATGATCTGCTAGAGGGTGTGGGGGGCCACAGTCCCATCCTCCAGGGCATGAAGCTGGTATGGAGGAGATCAAAACTCCAGACATCCAGAGGCCCCCAGAACACAAGAGACCAAGGAAGACCAACAGAGGGGCAGCCATGCCACTGTCCCAGAAAGAGCTGAGGAGAGTCCCAGATGAGGGATCACTCAGCAGCCGCGGAGCAGAAGCCAGGGGGGGTTGCAGTGACGTGCCCGTGAGCTCCGCCGGCAGCCAGCTGTGCCTGAGTGACCGAGCCCCAGGCCGAGAGGCCGAGGGCACCCCACCCCCGAAGTGGCCCGAGCGAGCCCCAGGTTCCAGGCCCCGATAAGCAGCCACCAAGGAGTGAGCCGGTGTGTACCCGGACGCCCACCCCCGGACACAAAGAACCACCAACGCATCGATGTCTGAGGGCGTCTGCCACCGGCAGGGGAAGTGGTGGGGGGAGATAGGCCTCCAAACCTTGGAGGGCCTGAGATGTCCCCAGAGAGGTGGCGTCTGATACCCAACCTGACATATAGACACAGACATACAGGCACACTCAAATACAAACATCCATTCCCACCCTCATGCTCTCATAGGCAATTACTCCACACTCAACCAACGTGGAGACAGACATAAAGAGACGCTGTACACACAATCACACTCCCCAAGCGTACTCTAAGAACCGGGTCTAGGTACCCTTGCCCCTGGAGGGGGAAACTGCACCCAGACCCAGGTGGTGTTACCCTTTTCCCTGCAGTGGGGAGAAGCAGACTGCCCCGACTCCGCAGCAGCAGGGAGGCCCCACACACCAGACCCCAGTCGGACGGCCAACTCCTCCTCCTAGCCCCCCCGCTCCAGCAGGCCGCAGAGACCGGGGGTGTGAGAAGACTCCAAACCTCCCTCTACCCGCTCATATGTAGTGTTGATGTATATGTGTTCTAAGGTGCAATTAAAACCCAGGAGGGCATGGAGCTACCTGCCAGAGAGCAGCAGGTAAGCGCATAGCCCCTCCTGATAGCCCTCAATGTCTACGTGTATTTAAAATTGAGAGGTGGGCAACGACGCCAGGGGTGAGGTGTACACCCTGATGGTAATTTGGAGTCCGTGTTGTGAGCCCACCCCCAAGATCCTATATGTATGTGTTATGAGAGTGTGAGTAATGTGAATGTCTAAGTTGACAATGAGTAGAACACCACAGCTGTGATAGATGAGGTGATTCCAGGAGACAGCAACATCAGGAAAAAGAAGAAGAAAACAAAAGTACCAGAAATTTGAATTCAGCAGATTCTAGGCACAACATCAGAGGTCTTTGTCCAGAAGAGTGTGTAACACTAATGTGTCTCTAATACTCTAAGACAGAGCTTCCCAAAGTGTGGGGCCCGCCCCCGAGCCATTGCAGGGGGGGCGCGGTATGAACAGGAAAAAAAAAAAAAGAACGCTTGGACACTGCTAGCATAATGGACAGGTTTTTGACGGGGCGCCCACAGAAACGCAAAGCAGGAGATGAAGCATCGCTGAATATGTTTCCAAACCAACTTCCTTCCAAGCCAAAGACTAGAAAATATGGTGAAGCATATCTTCCCTTTGGTTTCACCTGCACAACTGCCAAGGTAGGTCTCCCCTGAAGAATTTGGTTTCCCTGTGTCGGGAGCACGCGCTGGGCTCTCCAAATCACAGACAAACAGTATCCCACATTCTTGATTTTTAGTTCACAAACACTTCTTGTAATGACTAACTACTCCTGACATTTTGGAGATGTTAGCTCTTTATACAGTAAAGTTACAGCGGGCTACAAATAATATCAGGCTGATCCTGCCACAATTTGTTCCCCCTGTTCAAATCACGGACAAACAGTATCCTACAGTTGTTTATGTTTTTGAACCCATTTTGCACAGAGAGGCATTTTTTGAAAAATGTATTGATAGCAATGTTGAATATTATAAGATAAGATAACCTTTATTAGTCCCACACGTGGGAAATTTGTTTGTTACCACACAGGAAAAAAAACAACTACACGTAAAATAATCACACCGTGACACCTCTGCCTTTCTAAATGCAGGGACAGTAACTGCGTGTGTGTATGTAAGCGTGTAAAACCTGAAGATAGAGACAAAATACTGTTAATTTGATTATATCTGCCATTCTGCAATTCATCTCATGTAAACAATAACGTGGTGCACTGCGTGACGTGAAAAAAGGCACATACCTTTGACGTTGCGTAACGAACTCTGTATTCCTCGTCCACATGTAAACGCAAAAAAGATTCGAAACGCCGTTTACGTGTGGATGAAGAGCTGCGTTTTCAAAAATACCCGTTTAAGTGTGGACGTAGTGTAAAAGAGTTAGTAGTTTACTTTCTTGCTACCTGTAATTTATTGCAGATTACTTGTATTTGCTTAATTGTTTACTAAATGTTTGAGGTGTGAAATAAACCGCAATGGAGCAAAATATGGGTTTGTGTGGTTGGAGGATGTGTTTGTGCTGGGGGGGGGCAACATTTGTCTTGTAAAACAAAGGGGGGCCTAGCGAAAAAAGTTTGGGAACCACTGCTCTAAGATCAAAACGTGCTTCACCCAATTTTGATGCAAAAGAGCTCACTGCTTTGGACCAGTAGGTTCGACTACGTACAGGAGAGGCAAACTGAATGAGACTCAGGCAACTGTGAGTTTTGAAAACGCCGGCTTTTGTATTTTACTCACCCAGAAAACAAAAGAAAGAAAATGACAAACATACAAAAACATTACAAATAAAAGTCTCTCCTTTTTGGTACCAGTATTTTCCTCAGTGACAACCCTGAGGTACAATCACAGTAATCACTTTAAAAAAAAAACCTTACCTGGGTGCACCCTTCTAAATGTACAAAGTTCACGTTCAAAATGAACCACAATCTCAATTACCAAAATCCAAATGGCAACATTCATTTGCAACTTCATAGACTTTGTTAACAAATTGCAACAACCATTGAACTGGAAAAATAGATCCAACCGCCCACACCCACTTCCCTTCCTGTTCGTGGGATGTATAGAGTCTGTAAAAAGTCCTTAAAATAAACCGTCCGTAAGTCCAGGGGGATGTGTGTGAAGAAGGGGAACAGTAAGTTCAAAGTGGTGTGGTGTGTTTTTTTTTTTGTTGCAGCTGGCCTACCACACTCTGCTGTGCAGCACAGAACAAAGTCAATTGGTCCGTCAACGGGGTTGGCTCGCCATCGATTACAGGATCTGTTGCAATGCATCAAAAGGAAGACACAAAGGGAAACAAAAAAACCTGACCTGTCAACGACAGTGTCATGGGATATATTAAGTTCTCATATAATCACAGTTCACTATCACCTAAGATGTATTATTTGCAGCGTTACCCATGTTACAAATTGAAAATAAACAGTAAAACACACAATAATCTGTGCATCGGTTTCAAATGCTTTTTTTTCAATAGATTGAATAAAGTTTTCCACAAAGTATTTGTAAACAATTTCCCAATAAACACTAGAACATTTTGCTCGCAAAGAACTCATGAAAAGTGCAGATAAACAATGAACTATTAAAACACTTTGCTCACCGATCTCAAAAAAAAAGGCGGAGCAGCGCGAGATGGTGCAGGAACGATGAAATGGCGTCGTCTCTAACTCCCGACCTTCCTCGACCAAACAATGTAAAAGGACCCAGCTAGTTACTTGTCTTAGCAGTACATATACAATAAAACGATCTTTCATAAGCAGTAAATGCTAACTCTTCCGTTTCTATTGCTTTTTTCCCACGCCCGGATGAGAGAGGGCATGCACCGAGTCACAAACACGACAATGCCATGAAAGGGGCACCACCAGGCGGGGGCGGGGGCGGCTAGTGGAAATGTCGCAAAGCAAGCGCGGACCTCCATCCCACACGGGGGTATCCTCCAGCACGAGGCCCATTTTCGTTGACTGAAGGGCAAGGACGTCCGGATCAGCACGTTGCTCCGCGCCCATGGCAGCTAGTCGACGCCGACATACACTGGAGAAACCAACACGCGTGAGAGAAAGTCAGCGACGTGATTGGACTTACCAGCCACATGCTGAATGTCTGTGGTGAACTCCGAAATGGCTGCCAACTGGCGCTGCTGGCATGCGCTCCATGGGTCAGAGACCTTGGACATGTCAAATGTCAAAGGTTTGTGTTCAACGTACGCAGTAAAGTTGCGACTCTCGAGGAAAAAACGAAAATGTCGTGTCGCGAGGTGCAGGGCCAGCAACTCCCTGTCGAAAACACTGTACCTGCGTTCGGCATCCCGGAGCGTACGACTGAAAAAGGCAAGCGCTTGCCAGACTTGTGTACAGTAGTACTGTGATTTATGTTTAAAATCCTGCTGCTTTTTTTTTTTTTTTTTTTTAAAAAGTAACTTACCAAACTGTAAAAATTTACAAAAAGGAATATATTTACCTTCACCAATGTGGAGGTAAGCATGGACGACACGGAGCTCTTAGTTCTCACTCCTTCTTTATTCCTCTCCACACTTCAACTGAACACATCGCGCCACAAAACACAGCAACACACTTCCTCAACACTGGGTGTGAGTGGAGCCCTCTAGTGGTCCACCACAAGACAAGTGATGGTGTCCTGGGGCATCTGGGGTATTATGTGGCAAATGCCAATCCACAGCTTTAGGCAGAAAGCACAGAGTTTGTTAAAGGAAATCAGGCCCTTGGTACCCATATGGAGTCTGTTTCTGATTCACAGTCAGAGACACACCAGTGTCCTGCTGGAGGTAATTTTGTAGCTCTATCGTGCTCATCCTATTCCTCCTTGCAATAAGGGGCGGATACCAGTCTTGCTGTTTGGTTAAAGACCTTCCCCTCTCAGAGCAGGCTACAGATCACAACTTCATTCACTTCCTCTTACAAAGCTATTCACAATAAAACATGATACTTGTAAAAATTAACCATATGAAATGCAAATGCTCTTTTAAATTTATTACAAACATTGTACTCCTTTTAAAAAAAAATTCCAATTTTTTTTCTAAATACTTTAAGCATTAGTATTTTACATTGTTACACTGATTTCAACGTTTTTAAGATTTCAACTAATTTGAATAAATTACAGTTTTACCCTGGTTATAAATAAATAAACTGTTTTAAAAAAGGAAAATGCAAACAACAACAACAACAACCCACATGTACTGAATAAATCAACAGGCTAACACATATTAAAATGACCTGTATTCATATGTATCATATTGATGATATTCATAAACAATGTTGGTATTTTTAAAAAAATCTATTTATTCATTTTATACATTTCCTGTACCTGTCACAGAAATCCACATGACTTCCAGTCCCAATTTCAAATGTTGAACATCATATTGATGTCCAAGTTGGGTCATGGTTGGATGTCAGAATTGTGGACCTAGTCCAGAATTGGTCACGGATGACAATCTGCACGTCTATCTGACGTCCAATGTTGAGTGGGTCTGATCGCTAACGAGTTTTATTGACCTATTTATTGAAGGAAATGTAGAAATATTTCTTATGGAACGCCAGGACTAACATAATGAATTAATTAAATACACCATTAAATAATTAATTAAATGTGTCATTAAGTAATTAAAATTGGAAATAATTAATTAAATACATATTTACGACACATTTAATTAATTATTGAGTTTTAATTAATTATTTAATGATGTACTCATTTAATTCATTTTGGCACTATTGTCCCCTTCATGTCTCACCTTGAAATCATTTTATCTGTCAGCCTCACTCATCAAACTAAGAGGGCGGGGCTAACGCTGCCACTGCAGCTTCTCTAACATTTGATTGGTTGCCGTGCAAAGTAAGTCAAGACAGGTCGATCCTAGATAATCGATTGCTTGTGTGGACTTGGGGCAGCCAGGTATCCCAGAATGCATTTCAAATCACAGGCAGCAGCAGTGGTGGTGTAAAGTTATAAAATACCCCGTTTTTCTGTCACCAACTACACTTTTAATAGTGTTTTAGCCGCGAATGTCGTGGCGTAATCTTCACATGTCTGGTCAGGTTGTCAACAGAACATGTTTACAAAAGTGCTCAGATGTTTTCAGAGATGTCACTAGCTCTGCTAACAGTCGGCATACAGAGTGTACCGAGCTCACAGCCCCCGTGTTCCAGCTGTTTTTTTTTTTTGGTTTGGTTTTTTTTGGGGGGGGGGGGGGAAAGGGGGGTTAACCGGTTTGTTTACATATTCCACTCTGTGTTCCGCATGTTGCATTCGCAGATTCTCATTTTCACCGAATGATCGTCTCTTTCTGCCTGGTCTTGTGTCTCTGTGCTTCTGTAACATAAAGAACGAGCTGACATTTTTCTCACGACACCAGCGATCAGCTCAACAGGCCCTTAGTTTACCTGCATGCATCCTCCTCCTCACCTGTCAGCTGTTTAACACCTGGTGCTAATTCAACGTTACCTGGTGATAGTCACAGTTTAACTGGGCAGCCGGTGCTCGATATAACGCAATGTTGCCGCATTTTTCTGCACAAGATAAGTAAATGTAGTTTCCCCCCCCGAGCGCAGAGCTGCTGGAGCTTGTTTCCCCAACAGAGCACTTTATAGGCCAACCCACTTTATCGGCGGCTGATGTCCAATCACCGGCACACAGTGTTATGTGACGGCTGTGTGCAGGCAGGAAAAGGACCCAAAGTGCAGACTCCGGAGACAGACGTGAACTCAAAAAACAGCTTTAATGCTAAACTCAAAAGGGTAACAAAACTGAGAACACAAAATAAGCTTACGCAGACAGAACACGCAGCAAGATGAGGATAGATAAGGGTAGATCGCGACACAGACCAAAGAGAACACAGGGCCGGACAGGACGAGGACGTGCAGGCCGGACAGGACAAGGTGAGGCAGGGCTAGACGGTGCGGAGACCGCCGGCGTAGACAAAGCGGAACCAGCCCGTGCGAAGGCCTTAGGCAGAGACGAAGCAGGACCAGACGGCAGCATGGCAACCGCAGGTGACGGAACAGGTGGTGGCACTGCAGGTGGCAATGTGGAAACTGTAGGAGGTGGCGCTGCAGGCGACGGCATGGGAGCCGCAGATGGTGGCGCTGCAGGTGACGAAGGCTGGACGGGCCCCTCGGACCCTCCAGCGGAGACAGACGAAGGCCGGACGGGCCCCTTGGACCCTCCAGTGGAGGCAGAAGGCTGAACGGGCCCCTCAGACCCTTCAGCGGAGACAGAAGACGGCTGGAGCGGTTCTCCAGAACCCCCAGCAGGAACAGACGGTTGGACAGGCCCCTGGGTCCCTCCAGCAGAGACAAACAAAGGCTGGTGCAGTTCTCCAGAACCCCCAGCAGGAGGACCCAAAGTGCAGACTCCGGAGACAGACGTGAACTCAAAAAAACCGCTTTAATGCTGAACTCAAAAGGGTAACAAAACTGAGAATACAAAATAAGCTTACGCAGACAGAACACACAGCAAGATAAGGGTAGATCACGACACAGACCAAAGAGAACACAGGGCTAATATACACAGAGGAGCAATCAAGGAATGAGAGACAGGAGGGAAACACAGCTGGGACAAATCAGGGCTGACGAGACAAAGGAAGCAAAACCAGACACATTAACATGAGACACGGACTTTCAAAGTAAAACAGGAAACATAACACAGAGACGCGGACTTGACAAGGGGATACAGCTGACAGGGGAGACAGAGCAACTAGAGAACACAGAGACATAAACCATAAGGCAGAACTCTAACAAAGAAACCAAAGACTAGAAATGATAAATAATATAATAAACTCAAAACTCTGGGTCAACAGCCCAGGCACCCTAACACACAGCTTTGAAAGTTTTAGCTCTCAGTGGTTAAACACTGGACTTAATTCACTCAGGTTTTGTCTGTCGGGTCACGTTTACTTTGCTGTCTTATTTACAACTGAGCAAATTGGTTTGGCTGAGGTTAAAGTTACGTTTCATAACCGCATAGTTTTACTGAAGTTTAATGGTTCACTGGCACGTGTGTTAGACTGAACCATTCGCTTTTCTTTATCTGGTGTGTTTTGGATTTTTTAACAGTGAATTTTGAGATTAAACTGACTTTTAAAATGGTTTTATACAAAGAGGAAAGAGAAGGCGCATTTCCACCGAGAGGAGCAGAGTTTGCAACAGCATGTTCATCATGAAGACTGCAACCTGGACAGAAATATTATATCATCTGTTTTTTAATAGTTATTCAACTGTATTCTAAGCACAGTTTAGAGTTTATTTAACTAAAAATAAACGAGGTTAACATATAATTTGTGTGAGTTTTTTTTTTTTTTTGTTAGAAACTATGAAACACATCGTGCAGACTTCTGGATGTTAGAAGAAAAGTAATACTGCTCATAAATGAGACTAAAGGCAGGAAGGTGTCCTATAAAACTAAACATGTTAATAGGACCTCCTTATTTATATCACAGTTTATGATATAGCACGTGTATTTCAGTAATAGCCTACTTATTTCAGTGTAGTGGTGAACAGTCACACAGCTCCGTGGGCGTTATCTGTGATACTCCTTAACTATAATTTATCCAAGTTAACTTCACCATTCAGACAGTCCTTTTGCAATGACAAACATAAACACTCATGTCGCCGTTTATTTACTTCACATTAATTAAAATGTGAAGTAAATAAAGAATTAATTAAATGTGTCAATAATTAATTAATTAAATGTGTCAAAAATATTTATTTAATTAATTATTTCCCGTTTTAATTAATTATTTCCAATTGTAATTAATTATTGACACATTTAAATAATTATTTAATGGTGTATTTAATTCATTCATTACGGCAGTCCTGGCGTTCCATAATTTCAAGGCTTTGTTAAATTTGTTCGAATAACCACGGTCGCTGCACTCATTCCAAGACAAACCTGAGGCGGAGGTGCAATCTTTTAACTGTGAACATACACCAAAGCTGTGGAGATGGAACATCTCTTCTTATCTGTGCGTGTGCTCAGAGTGCGCGCTCCCTCCCCGGCGCTAGGATCCAGAGGACTGACCGCTCTCTCTCTCTCTCTCTCTGGCCGTTTGAAGCGTGTAGCAGAGTAGGGCTCGCTTGTTACTTGGTGGATGGGTGGAGGGATGAAAGCTACCCTCCCCGCTGCTCCAGCGCCGACTGTTCTCTGTCCCTGTGCCCAAACAGCGCTACCTCCACCGCCGCAGCCACACAAGCCAGAGAACGCTTTGAGGAGCTGCGTGCACACGCACACGCGCGCTTTTCCGGAGACACCAGCGTCCGCGCGAGTGGTATGATAAGAAGGGAATAGTGTGGACCTCTGAGTGGGTCCGCCTGCATCTTGCCTGCTGCGCGGTCACTGAGTGGACGGTGAGGACGGAGAGTCAACAGTTGTTCGTGGGTGCTGTATGCATGTGGACGCGCACATCCCTGCCATGTGGACACTACTGCGGTCGTGCTGTTGCTGGATTTTACCTCTCCTGTTTGCAGCCTTCGTGCTCCGTGGGGCCCACAGTCATCCCGGTAAGTTTCATCCGCACACGTCCAACACGGGCTTTCTGTTCCACACACGGCCACAGTTATTCACTGAATGCTGGAGCGGCTCTCTGGTCCGTGACCTGTTTACGTCCCTTCACGCACACACCGAGCACAGCGTTACAACCCCGCGCTCCGTCTGCTGGAGGAACTCGGTTCACCTGTCCACACCAGCAGAGTGGGCTCGGGTCGGCTTGGATGTGATGTGATGATGTGATGGCTTGTTTGCCGCCGGCTCACCCTGGAGCGAGACAGTGGGGCTGTGACGCGTTCACACAGCCCCACTGCAGTGAGGCTCTAATCTGTGTGGGGGAGGCAGACCTGATGTCTGTGTTTGGGCTGACACTAGACCCACAGCACCTGATTGTAACACCGCATGGCTGCTTTAGAGTGAACGGTGGAAAATGTCCTGCTCTGTCTTTTTTATTAGGCCTCTCCAGCTGTTCTATAACGCAATTTTACCCTCACCTCCAACACTGGACCTAATCCCTTCACTTGTTAGGAAGCAATACTTGTACCACAGATTGTTCTTTGTCTTCTCAAAGGTAGAAGAGGACAAATGTGTTGGATCACACTCAGAAATAAAGCCTACAAATCGTATTTGACCTTGACCACTCTGCTCTCTTTCAACTGTGGAAGATGCTGCAAATAGACATCCAACACTTTCCGGGCTGTCAGCCCAACAGAAGCTATAGATGTGTAATTACCACCCACTCAGCCACAAAAGGCTCACACGTATTCCACTCATATGCAGTAATATCTAACAAAGGAACGAGCCTTTGTTGTTTGAAGGCGTTCAGCACCAGAAGGTGTACCTACGTTTGAAGGATGTTGGATAATGGTATATGCTGATACGTACCTGTATCATGGGATGTCATCAAAGGCATTTCCTGTGGCACACTTGGATGCTGTAGTGTCAGAGAAGGGCCCACAGTGTGCAGGTAACATGACAAAGAAGAAGCCAGCGGCCACATTCAAAGTGTAGCATTTATGCTGTGTTGAGTCACATCCCCACATCCCCGTAATGCTATGGGTGAACACACATTTTTCACATAACCTGCCATGAGGAGAAAACCACTGACCCCATTGGGCCCTTTACCTTACAGTAAACTCTCTTTGGCCCCCAGACCCCCACCCTGAGGAGCCAGGCTGATGTTGAAGTCCTGTGGCCATCTGTGGATATGACACATTTTCAGAGCTGCTGGTTAAAGAAGAATAGACTGAAATAGTCTTTTATTATCATTGTACGTGTACAGTGAAATTGTGGGTGCTCGGGCACCATATTAGACAGCAGGAATAAATGACAAGCAGGAGAAATATATGAAATCCAAAATAGTAGAAAAGCACACAATTGAGAACAAAATAGTTGCAAAGTGCTCAGCCGTAGTGCAAAGAAAAGAGTCCATGTTTGAGTTGCCTGAGTGATGAGGTTTACTGAGACTATGGCTCAGATTGGTAAGGTGTGTGGGATGTGGGGAGATAGTGTGTGTCAGTGTTAGACAGTATTAGCCTACTTTTAAGCTCAACTACATTATCTCTGATGTGTCCTATCAGATGTCACAAAACACACTCACGGGAGAGTTTCTGGGACTGCTGTACTGAGCAGTAGCGTGCCTTTGCTTGAACAAACCGTACCAGTACTAGTGACATTTTGGGAGGGACTGACGGATTTTCAGATGTAGAAAGTTAAAGTTTATCTCAGATGCTCATGTCAATCACAATCTGATCACAGATCCGGAGAAAAGCAGAGTGCAGGGAGAGTGGGAGGGACCCTCTGACCCACTGGTGGAGAACGTATACTTGGACTCCTTGAAAACACAAAGATTCAGTTTCTGCTCAGAGGAAATACTGAAGCTAAAAAAAAAAGTCTCAGGGTGTGTGACATCTGGCTCATTTCCAGGAGACGTATTTATCGGACAAAAGTCAAAATTAGCTGCGTGATGCTTTGTC
The DNA here is from genome assembly GCF_036321145.2 of Pelmatolapia mariae. Taxonomy (NCBI): domain Eukaryota; kingdom Metazoa; phylum Chordata; class Actinopteri; order Cichliformes; family Cichlidae; genus Pelmatolapia; species Pelmatolapia mariae. The sequence goes on from NC_086231.1 coordinate 36,569,312, forward strand.
TTCTCAAACATAGTAACTCAGCCACGTCCTGCAATCACAAACCGTCTCCTTTTTGTGGATCTAAGGATGGAGCGTGTGAAAATGTGCACAGTGCTAATATGTTTCTGTCTGTTCTCTGTCTCTGCTTGACCTGCTCTCGACTCAGACCCATGCTGCTGTTATGATAGTGAGCCCAAGGTGGCGGCTCGATGTCGAATGGCTGACAGACGCAGTAGAAACAGAGACGAGCTGCTGTCCTGCTGGGTATCGGCATTGACAGCCTCTGGGTTGCTTACTTTTCCATTAGCTGTACAGAGAAACATGCAAACGTGGATCACACCAGTGTCTGTGAAATCAGCCGAAACCCCACAGAGCAGCAAATGATCTAAACATGAGAAACAGCGAGCTTCTCCTCAGAGTTCTGTGCAAATACATCCAGGAGTTCAAATAGGAAAATGCAAACAAATTCAAAATTCTTCAACATCCTGGTTGTAATGCAGTCCTGTCACAGACAGATCACTCTGTCATGTCTTATAGTGGGCGTGGCTGTGGCTCAGGAACAAGAGCTTTGAAGGTTGCTGGTTCGATCCCTGGCTGCTTCAATCTGGATGGGCGTGATACTCACCGCAAGTTGTCACAGTGTGAATGTGTGAGAATGTTGGATAGAAAGAACTTGTCCCGTGTCCGTTCACTAGTTCTTACAATGCTCGTCCAGTGCTGCGGGTCTGAGTGTGCAGTGTCACAGCTCGCTGTGTAGCGGCACCGTCAGAAGCACGTGTACTTTGTGCGGTGCTGTTATGTCTGCAAAACTGACCTGACTGCTGTCAGCGCCCCCTCGCCCTCATAGTGGGCGGTTTGTAGCCACAAACATCTGCTTGCTGTGCTTCTCTGTTGGTTGGGGTGTTGAGAGCAGTGGCTGTCACTGCAGGGTGTCTGCTTGCTGACACGGGGCATCGTGTTTGCTTTCCCATTTGTGGTGTGCACTGTCACACCCCCGTTACGGTGCCACCCGTCAGCCCCGGGTTTAACAAACACACAGAGGTCGGTTGGTCCTTTAGCCTGATGCATTCTCTGCAAGCTGACAGGGAGAAACACAACAGTCACTGTCATCTGTAAAGCTAGCACACCTTTCCCACAAACACCACCCACTGCTCCTCCATCTATCTCCGTCTCTTTCCTCTCTACCTCTCCGTTCATCTGTCACAGTGGATATGCTCACACAGGGGCCAGGTTCATAACTGTAGGCAGGCCTGCGTGTCACAAGCCTCGTAGTCACAGTAATGCAGGAGGACGGCTGACATTTAGGATGGGGCTGGATATGCTTCGTGGCCTTGGGTTTCTAACATTATCATCATCATCATCTTGGTGCTCACTGAGCTGTTATCTGTCCTCTGCTGTGGCCGGAGTGGGGAACGCACACCGGCTCACAGGTCACTTTATCATCAGCACTGCACCCCTGGTCTCCTTAATAGACTGATTAAAAGATACTGCTCTGTGTGTGTGTGTGTGTGTGTGTGTGTGTGTGTGTGCGCGCGCGCAGGGGTGGTGTCAGGCAGTTGGTAGATGTGGTTTTGTCATGAGGAGGTAGCAGCAGGAGAGGCATCGGGAACCAGATTAATGAGGACAGAAGAAGAAGCATCCTCTTTAAATCACTATAGATTTTTAGCAGGAAAGTATGCTGCTCGCTGCACACAGGGGGACTACAGATAAATAGTTCTGATAATGATAACAATAGCAATAATGATATTAAGCGCAGAGGCACTAATGATATCTGTAGAATGCGGTGAGGGAGGCCAAGCGTGCAGCATCATTTATTCTGCTGTGAGTCTGCTCAGCTGAGCATGCCAGTGTAGAGTCCACTTGTTCAGGCTTTTCTTCTGTGCACCTCATTGCTACGTGAGTAAGGAGTGTAGACTGGAAGGACAGAGCAGTCCTGCTGGCTCCAAAAGGATCTCCATTCTTTTCCTCCTGTACAGTTTTAGCTCTCGTCAGGTTATTTGGAGGGGCTGTGCTGCCCAGCATATTTTTCAGGGGAAGCTCCATCCAGCCCGTAGCAGCTATTTCCACCTGCAGTGTAGCCCTCCATCTCTGCCGCCATATGTTCTCCTTGCCCATGCTGTTATCACCATAATGTTTCTGAAGCAGATATTTTTCAGACTTTATCGTTAGTGTGACTTTTTTTTCTCAGATAAATCACATGATAAATTTTTTCTGGAACAAATTGCAAAAAACGTCTGATGTAGAAAACATGAGACAAAACACAGACGCAAATAAATGTTAAATTCATTTTTGAAATTTCATCACAAAGTTCACTCGTGAAAAATGGCCTGATCCAAGTCAGCTTTGTGAAGCGATGATGACCTCTGGATGAAACATTAACCAGGTAACCGGCAGTGTTATGAGCCAACTGTGACATCACCACGCGCTCAGCTTGTACCAGCGTTGAGCGTGCACCGTACATGCTACAGTACAGCTGTCGTCACGCAGAGAAAACTCAGCTTTTGTCCCTGTTTGGAATCTAGTCTCATTTGTTATTGAAATGCTGATTAAAAAGCAGCATGGCCGTACACCTGTGCTTTCAAAAATCAATCAAAAATTGAGAACCAGCCCTTAGTGTGGCAGAAAGCAGCACATTCCTCCTCTACCCTTTCTTTGCCACTGTGGTACCGTTGCCTCTACCTCTGTCAAAAGGTTGCAGATTTTACATATCATTGCATACTGTCCAAAGTTTGACGTTATACCCCGCATGCTGATACCATACCAATGTCATGTCATGGGCACATCATGCATTTCTGTGAGATCAGGGTGCAAAGAACCTGGGAAACTAAAAAGATTTCCCTCTAACACAAGAATGAAACGTCATCCTTATTTCAGCTCTGTGCTCCTGAAAACTGAAAAAGCTGCCAAAGAACAGCCAGTTTGTTTGACTGAGAGAAGTTAGAGTGAATTTCCATCCAATACAGTGGTCCCTCCTTTATCGCGGGAGTTACGTTCTAAAAATAACCCGCAAAAGGTGAAATCCGCAAAGTAGCCAACTTTATTTTTTACAATTATTATAAATGTTTTAAGGCTGTAAAACCCCTCACTACATGCTTTTCTCAGACAGGCATGAACATTTTCACACTTTTCTCTCTTGTTTAAACACTTTCAAAGTTCAAACCTTCGTAAATAAGTTCAGTATTATAGAATGAAACCAAAGATCAAACCCTGTTTTCAGGTCCAGAACATGGGAATAGAGCAGTTTAAACATCTTAAACATAAAAAATCACAAAGAAAGAACAATACAGTATCCACATCTGAACCAAAGAGTAAAACAGTGAAATGTGGATTATTAAATATTAGGTCTCTCTCCTCCAAGTCTCTGTTAGTACATGACTTAATAATTGATCAACAAATCGATTTACTCTGCCTTACAGAAACCTGGTTGCAGCAGGATGATTATGTTAGTTTAAATGAATCAACACCCCCGAGTCATTCTAACTACCAGAAACCTCGAAGCACAGGCCGAGGGGGCGGTGTGGCAGCAATTTTTCACACCAGTCTATTAATTAACGAAAGACCAAGACAGACTTTTAATTCATTTGAAAGCCTGATGCTTAGCCTTGTCCAACCCAGCTGTAAAACTCAGAAACCAGTCTTACTTGTTATCATCTATCGTCCACCTGGGCCTTACACAGAGTTTCTCTCTGATTTCTCAGACTTTTTATCTGATTTAGTGCTCAGCTCAGATAAAATAATTATTGTGGGTGATTTTAACATCCATGTAGATGCTAAAAATGACAGCCTCAACATTGCATTTCATCTGTTATTAGACTCAATTGGCTTCACTCTAAATGTAAAAGAACCCACCCACCACTTTAATCACACTCTAGATCTTGTTTTAACATATGGCATAGAAACTGAACATTTAACAGTGTTTCCTGAAAACCCTCTGCTGTCTGATCATTTCCTGATAACATTTACATTTACAATAATTGATTACACAGCAGTGGAGAGTAGACTTTATCAAAGTAGATGTCTTTCTGAAAGCGCTGTAACTAAGTTTAAGAATATAATCCACCCACTGTTATCATCTTCAATGCCCTGTACCAACATAGAGCAGAGCAGCTATCTGAACGCTACTCCAACAGAGGTCGATTATCTTGTTAATAATTTTACCTCCTCACTACGTACAACTCTGGATACTGTAGCTCCTGTGAAAACTAAGGCCTCAAATCAGAAGTACCTGACTCCGTGGTATAATTCTCAAACACGTAGCCTAAAGCAGATAACTCGTAAGCTGGAGAGGAAATGGCGTGTCACAAATTTAGAGGATCATCATTTAGCCTGGAGAAATAGTTTGCTGCTTTATAAGAAAGCCCTCCGCAAAGCCAGAACATCTTACTATTCGTCACTGATTGAAGAAAATAAGAACAACCCCAGGTTTCTCTTCAGCACTGTAGCCAGGCTGACAAACAGTCAGAGCTCTGTTGAGCCAACCATCCCTTTAACGTTAACTAGTAATGACTTCATGAACTTCTTCACTAATAAAATTCTTATCATTAGAGAAAAAATTACCAATAATCATCCCACAGATGTAATATTATCTACAGCTACTTTTAGTACCATTGATGTTAAGTTAGACTCTTTTTCTCCAATTGATCTTTCTGAGTTAACTTCAATAATTAATTCCTCCAAACCATCAACGTGTCTTTTAGACCCCATTCCTACAAAACTGCTCAAAGAAGTCCTGCCATTAATTAATTCTTCGATCTTAAATATGATCAACCTATCTCTAATAATCGGCTATGTACCACAAGCCTTCAAGGTGGCTGTAGTTAAACCCTTACTTAAAAAGCCATCTCTAGACCCAGCTGTCTTAGCTAATTATAGGCCAATCTCCAACCTTCCTTTCATATCAAAAATCCTTGAAAGAGTAGTTGTCAAACAGCTAACAGATCATCTGCAGAGGAATGGCTTATTTGAAGAGTTTCAGTCAGGTTTCAGAGCTCATCACAGCACAGAAACAGCTTTAGTGAAGGTTACAAATGATCCTCTTATGGCCTCTGACAGTGGACTCTGTGCTTGTCCTGCTAGACCTCAGTGCAGTGCAGCGTTCGATACTGTTGACCATAATATCCTATTAGAGCGATTAGAACATGCTGTAGGTATTACAGGTACTGCACTGCAGTGGTTTGTATTATATCTATCTAATAGACTCCAATTTGTTCAAGTAAATGGAGAGTCCTCTTCACACACTAAGGTCAATTATGGTGTTCCACAGGGTTCAGTGCTAGGACCAATTCTATTTACATTATACATGCTTCCCTTAGGCAGCATCATTAGAAGACATAGCATAAATTTTCACTGCTATGCAGATGACACGCAGCTCTATCTATCCATGAAGCCAGGTATCACAGACCAATTAGTTAAACTGCAGGAATGTCTTAAAGACATAAAGACCTGGATGGCCGCTAACTTTCTGCTTCTTAATTCAGATAAAACTGAGGTTATTGTACTCGGCCCTGAAAATCTTAGAATTATGGTATCTAAGCAGATTCTTACTTTGGATGGCATTACCTTGGCCTCCAGTAATGCTGTGAGGAACCTTGGAGTCATTTTTGACCAGGACATGTCCTTCAAGGCACATATTAAACAAATATGTAAGACCGCTTTCTTCCATTTGCGCAACCTCCCTAAAATTAGAAATATCCTGTCTCAGAGTGACACTGAAAAACTAGTTCATGCATTTATTACTTCCAGGCTGGACTACTGTAATTCTTTATTATCAGGATGTCCTAAAAACTCGCTGAAAAGCCTTCAGCTAATCCAAAATGCTGCAGCAAGAGTACTAACAGGGACTAGAAAGAGAGAGCATATTTCTCCTGTATTGGCTTCCCTTCATTGGCTTCCTGTTAAATCCAGAATTGAATTCAAAATTCTGCTCCTCACATACAAGGTCTTAAATAATCAGGCCCCATCTTATCTTAATGACCTTGTAGTACCATATCACCCTATTAGAGCACTTCGCTCTCACACTGCAGGCTTACTTGTTGTCCCTAGAGTATTTAAAAGTAGAATGGGAGGCAGAGCCTTCAGTTTTCAGGCCCCTCTTCTGTGGAACCAGCTTCCAGTTTGGATTCGGGAGACAGACACTATCTCTACTTTCAAGATTAGGCTTAAAACTTTCCTTTTTGCTAAAGCATATAGTTAGGGCTGGACCAGGTGACCCTGAATCCTCCCTTGGTTATGCTGCAATAGACGTAGGCTGCCGGGGATTCCCATGATGCATTGAGTTTTTCCTTTCCAGTCACCTTTCTCACTCACTATGTGTTAATAGACCTCTCTGCATCGAATCATATCTGTTATTAACCTCTGTCTCTCTTCCACAGCATGTCTTTATCCTGTTTTCCTTCTTTCACCCCAACCGGTCGCAGCAGATGGCCGCCCCTCCCTGAGCCTGGTTCTGCCGGAGGTTTCTTCCTGTTAAAAGGGAGTTTTTCCTTCCCACTGTTGCCAAAGTGCTTGCTCATAGGGGGTCATATGATTGTTGGGTTTTTCTCTGTATTTATTATTGTGCGATCTATTGTACAATATAAAGCGCCTTGAGGCGACATTTGTTGTGATTTGGCGCTATATAAATAAAATTGAATTGAATTGAATTGAATTGAACTGCGAGAGAATTCAGCATTAATGAATCAATGGTACAGAAGTGGAGGAAGCAAGAAGAATGAGCTGAGTTAAGTTTGACTTATCCGACTGTTTTGTTTCGCTTAATGCGCCTTATAATCCGGTGCGCAAAATGGTCTGAAAAATATGTATTTGACCTGTTTATTTGGCACACTGCAGTTTCATGTTGCAAAGCACCTCTTTTTAACTTTTGTGGATATTATACATGGTTATGCTCAGGATATGTCAGCCCATTTCTACTGAAAATGTTAAATTGTCAGCAAGGAATTTGCATTTGCACTGTTAAATTTTTATATAGTGTTAATACACATAAAAATCAGCTGCTTGTTTAAGTGAAAATTAATTGATGGGGGATTTTTTGCACTAATAAAGTTGTGGAGTTGTAACGTATTTTGTCTCGCGTCAGTTATATCGTTATCGCAAATTTTCAAATATATATTGTGATAAACATTTTTGGCCATATCGCCTTGCCCTATGTGTGTACACGTGTACAAACACAGTGTTTCATTGATTCCTGCATGCAGAATCCTTTACATTTATATTAGCAGACCACAAAACCATGAATAATGGGGAAAAAATGTAACGTATAGAAATGAGATTTTATTCGCTGGGACCTGATTGGCTGAAGAACGCTGTTCACCTCTGGTTTTAAAATCAGTGTGTGGAACAAATAGGAGACTCTGATCAGACGATTGGAGATGCTGTAGGTATAAGGTCTCAGTAGCTCAGCTGTATATGCAGGGGTGATGTAGAGTTTTATGTTATTAATAAAATGTTAAAAATTCATTTTTAGTCAAAAATAGAGATGGCACGATTCCACTTTTTTATGACCGATACTGATATGAATCCGATACAGTCTTTTATAATCAATAAAACAGGTTTTTTTTTTAAATATCTTGCTGCATTTTGTATAAGTTCATACTCAAATTTAAAAAAAGAAAACACTAAAGCTATTCTATTACACTTGTATGCAAAAAATACACTGCACCAAAATATTTCACGGTTCAGCAATACTGCTCTTTTTATTTAAACCTTTAGCAGAACTTTAAGTCTAAGTGTTTAAAATAATATTCAAAAAGTAATTTAAAATGCAATTTTATGCAGATCTTTGGTGCTGAAAAAAAGAAGTGCAATATCAGCATAAAATAATGTTTATATTCAACAACTTAGAAAAAACAAACAAGTTGTATAATGGACCCTTTCATACTTAAAGATGAACATAAATAGACTTCCAGAGTGGAAAGCAGTGCAAATAAATGCAAACACGGCTTCACGACACTCATGTTTTTCTTTTTCTTTTTTTGAACCACAGAACTGTTTAGCCTGGAACACAGTTGTTATTTTCAAAGTAAAACTTGAGTCTATCCATTGTACGGTCAGACTTAGCAATGACAACGCACAGACGTCTGAGCTCCATATATCGGTTGTTAAGCTTAACGTGGGAATGCTTTACCAACATTCAGAGATGAACTTACACACTTGCTTTACTTCTCTGGGATAGCCTACTCCAGTGGTTCCCAAACTTTTTTTGCTGCCCCCCCCCCCCCTTGTTTTACAAGAAAAATGTTCGGGCCCCCCACCACCGCACAAACACATCCTCCAACCGCACACGCCCATATTTTGTTCTCAAACTCCATTGCGGTTTCTTTCACACCTCAAACATTTAGTAAACAATTGACCAAATACAAGTAAACTGCAATAAATTACAGGTAGTAATAAAATACACTACTAACTCTTTTACGCTACGTCCACTCCTACACGGGTGCTATTGAAAATGCAGCTGTTTCGTCCACACGTAAACGGTGTTTGGAATCACCGAACACGGAGACTTTTTAAAACTCAGCTTTTGCATTTACGTGTGGACGAGGACTACAGAGTTCGTCACGCAACGTCAAAGGTATGTGCCTTTTTTCACGTCACGCTGCGCGCCACGTTATTGTTTACATGAGATGAATTGCAGAATGGCAGATAGAGACAAAATACTGTTAATCAGACTATCTGCAGGTTTTACACGCTTACATACACACACGCAGTTACTGTCCCTCCATTTAGAAAGGCAGAGTCGTCACGCTGTGATTATTTTACATGTAGTTGTTTTTTCCTGTGTAATAATATTCAACATTGCTATCAATACATTTTTCAAAAAATGCCTCTCTGTGCAAAATGGGTTCAAAAACATAAACAGCTGTGGGATACTGTTTGTCTGTGATTTGAACCGAGGGAGCAAATTGTGGCAGGATCAGCCTGATGTTATTTGTATCCCACTGTAACTTTACTGTATAAAGAGCTAACATCTCCAACATGTCAGGAGTAGTTAGTCATTACAAGAAGTGTTTGTGAACTAAAAATCAAGCATGTGGGATACTGTTTGTCCGTGATTTGGAGAGCTCAGCGCGTGCTCCCGACACAGGGAAAACCAATTCTGCAGGGGAGACCTACCTTAGCAGTTGTGCAGGTGAAACCAAAGGGAAGATATGCTTCGCCATATTTTCTAGTCTTTGGCTTGGAAGGAAGTTGCTTTGCGTTTGTTTGGGAGCCCCGTCAAAAACCTGTCCATTATGCTAGTAGTGTCCAAGCGTTCTTTTTATTTTCATACCGATGAAATGCCGGTTTGGCAGCACGTAGCGAGGCTCCAAACGCTTTCAGTGTGAACTCCAGATCACCGACAGGTCTCGCACTCAACAGCTGCTCTATCACGTGACACATACTGCTCCGACCTGGGTTACGCCATGTCGCAAGTTTTGTGAGGTGCTTTTGTGATATTTAATGGATCGGATTACATTTTTTATGTCTCCCTGATATCCAATCCAGTCATTTAGGTCAGGATACCGATACTGTATTTCGGATCAGTCAATCTCTAGTCAAAATTAAGCTCAAAGTTCTCAGCAGACGATTTGATATTGTTGGTGAGGGAGCCAGTGACCTCATTGACCTCATTAGTAAAACTCTCTGGACCAAGCACTATAACCTCAACAGTGCGTGAGGTACTAAGCCGGTTCTGTAATCTGTCAGTGACAATGGTACACTGATCTTTATCTAAGCATAGAAGAATTGTCAGTAATGCTGTTTTGCTGCTGTGATTCTGTTGAAGAGCACACTGAAATGGATCAAACGTTACTCTCCCCCAGACTACGGGCTACAGCTTTCATTAAGATTTAGGAGATAAATGGACGTTTGGAAATAGGCCTGTAATTGTGTAAGAGAGCGGGATCTGCAAAGGGGTCTTTGAGCAGAGCAATGATGGTGGCGGTTTGAAAGTAAACTGGCATGGCCTGATAATGCAGAGGAGCCACAGGGAGGTGACAGGTAGAACCTCATTAGGGAATTTTGTCCAGTGGGTAGCTGTGTTACTAAAAATGACAACAAGATGAATTAATCAATCAAAACATGTAGCTTCATTTTCACTGATGTTATGAAAGCACTCCAGGTATTAGCCAGTCTCACACTTCTTTCTTTATTGTGTCGCATCCTGTTTGGTAAATGCAGCGACACCCTGGAAGGCTGCGGTTGCATACAGGCCCAAAATAATATAAAGGGAAAAAAACAAACAAGAGAGAGAAGACAACAACATGGAGACAGCACGAGATGCACAAGGAGATGCTGCACCAGTGCAAGCCTGTGCTCTGGCAACAGCAGCTCACGCTGACAGGCTGTCAGCTGGCGTGGAGGACAAGCCTGACCGCTGACGACTCCAGAAAACGGAAGAAGACGACGACACGCGAAAAGTCACAGAGAGTTCAGCCCTCATAGTCAAAGTTGTCGTTTTGGAAGCAGCACAATGTGATTTGACTCTGACATTTCGGATGGCTGCCAGGTGGTGTTTCCTTTGGCCACTGGCCCTTGTTCCTCCTCCACTGCCACTGTGCTACACGTCACCACTTTCAGATACTCTGTGTTCTTTTGTCAGGCTCGATAGGTGCCCGCTCGCTCCGGAGCGGTGACAGCTCTCTGATACAGCAGTGAAAGGTGCGCATGGGTGTTTCTGCCATTTCCCAGAACACTTTCTCATTTTCAGTGGTAAAGTGCACTTCACTCCACTTCCATCAGTCATCCCTGCTGACAGTGGAATGGAAGCAGCTGCCACCATGTTACTAATATATCTGCTGTGACAGTGACACCAATCCTCAAGTTTTACATAACCGTTTCATAAGTTTTACTTTGACTTCCTTGCCTCCTCACTTTCCTCCTTTCTTTTCTTTTTCCTCTTTCGGTTGAGCCGTTTTCATTTTCTTTTTTCACTGCTTCCTGCCTTTCTTACTTCTGCGTGTTTGCACACATAAAATAATTTTGAGTGATTTCCATTCACAAAGTTTACAAGAAAGAAAGTGAATTATTAGTGAGAATTAGGATTCATTTTGAATCTCAGTGTCAGCATCATGATGAGAAGTTGTGATGAAAAAGGCACTTTGCTAATGAACAGCAGAAATATGATCGAATCATTTCATGAAACCCCCACCAAACTGCCACCGCTGGCTTAGATACAGAGACTGAGGCTGTAACCAAGCCCTGGCTGCTGGTAGCCTGGCTGTCATGTGTGCAGTGCTGGCCATCATTCCCATCTGTAATGCAAGAAATTGCACACATTTTAAACAACACACAAACCGCAAACCGAAACTGTTTTCCCACAATTTCATTGTACACGTACAGTGAGAATAAAGGGCTATTTTATTCGATTCTAAAGACAATTTTGCTCAGCAATGTCAAATGAGCAGCTCCCGTCCAAAAGTCATTGCCTGTGCTCTAGTCTCACGGCTACCCATGGTCTTTACTTTGGTCAAAAATGAACAAATGTTGCACAGACCTTATTGTTTTCTTGTGGATAGCTCCACCGAGGCATGCGGCTGTGATCTGTTTAAAGTTATTGTGGGCTTAGAGAAACTGCAACTTCCATTATCTGCATTTATATAAAAACAGTCATCCATTTGTAACCATCCCAGTGTGAAGGAGTACGGCATCCCAACAACAAACCAACACTAATGCCAATACCACTGTTACTGCTACTACTATTAATAATAATAGTACTGATGATGAGGGAGCAGTTTATTTTTCATTATGTACAGTTCAAGCATGCTTGGGTGCAATGCAGGGTGATTTTCGCATTTGCACATTTGCATTCTAACATTGAGTCTGAGTGGGCCACTCCATTTCTTCTTGTGTAGGCAGTGGGGATAAAAGCATGAATAAAGAAGAAAGAACATCACTACATGCCATTCGGTGTTGTGTCAGAAACTGAGCAGAGAATAGCGCAGAGCCCTCCTCATTAAATTCTTGCAGCAGCGTTGGGTTTTCCACTTCTATGCTTGGGAGACCCCGGCTTCCTCCTCAGAGAGGTAGAGACTTGGAGGCCTCTGAGATGAGCTCGTAGCCCAATTTGTCTTTGTTCCAGGGGGTGGTGGTTTAAACAGCGGCGCCCTCCTCTGTCTCCTAATCCCTAGTGACCTCATCCTCTATCTTATATGTCTGTCGTGCTTTGAGCTCCCTTTGTCTTCGGTGCTTTGTCCTATTTCAGCTGTCTTACTTGACTTCATGGTTTGTTTTTGTTTCTCAATCTCCGAGCCAATTCTCCCACTGATCCCATGTAAGGTAAACAGGGGTGCTGCCAGGGGTTTGGGCTCCTGTGGGGAAATACGTTTCATTTTGGGCCCCACCACTTGAATACTGCAAACCATGCCAGCCCTAAAAATATACCACTCTGCAGACGTGGATCAATATTTTGCTCAGATAATGGAATCTTGTGATTTTGTGCAAACTTAATGAGCTATGTGCAAGCCATTTTTTACATTTTAATAATTTTAATGATAATACCTTACATCAAATAGTGATAAAATACAGATTAACTTTTTGGATTTAAGTAAATTTAAATTCTCATCTATATTAACTATTGACAAATAAAACTTAATAATCATTTGCATATCAATTTTCAAACAGAGTATAGCTTATTAAAATATATCTCTGTCCTGAGCTGAACTCAAATATATTTTTATGGGATTTAGCTTACTGAAAGCTCTCACCACCTGCAAATATATGCATAGCAATACACACTTCCTCAAAAATGCTCTGTTTATAAGGGTTATAATGGTAATGTACTATTATTATTACAAAATAAATAGTGTTTAGAATCAAAATAAATACAATCCAAAGGGGTCTTCTGCAATTAGACACATTTTTGACATAAAAGAACTCACCTGCTTCATCAGATATCAGTGGGGTAAAGGTCAAGGGAGACAGGAGTGGGACAGCTGAACCTGAGCCAGAGGTTTGATCAGTCCGGTGTGGCAGGACGTCGGCAGATAAGTGATTTAGTTCACATAAGTACAAAGTGTCTGCATGCACTGATTACATGTTGGCCAGAAACAAATACATTCTTTTCTGTTAGAAATGAAGCAAGTCAACTAATACTAGGAAAGTCAAGCAGTTACTTTCATGTGGACTTTGCTATGAGTTTAATTTCCACCTGTCCTTTTTTTCCCTTTTTTGAAACCCAGCCATCCTGCTGTCTTACCGCTCTAGTGCTCAGCCTCAGTTAGGAGCTTGTGCACCTGGATCAAACCAAATCATGAAATAAGGAGGGGGGAGACAGGTTCAGAGGCCGACTGGATTTTATTATCTGTTGTCAAAAACAAAAATGCTAAAAAACAAAAATGTTCATATTTATAGGTGAATGATTTTAATAAAAAAAAAAAAAAGACTAATTGACTGTTCTGCTGTTTCCTAGGACCCTGCCAGTCATGGGCCCTTAGAATCATCACCACTTTTTGTCTACTTTCTAATGGTGGAGTTGTCTGCACTGCTACTCCATTCATAACTCACTCAAAGTAACATGATTATGTTTGCATTAAATGTGTGCCTGTAATTTAGATGTCAGGCAGGAAAAAAAACAACAACGCTGAATCATATATCCCTTAAAGCTGTAGTCATCCAGGTCATGTAGTCTAAGGAGCTTTGAGAGAAATAAAAGGAACACAGACATGTAAAGAAAGCTCTTAAAAGATGTGGTTTTCCCAACTGTGCATTCATCAAATCAGCAAAGCAAGAAGGTCAAACGCCAACAAGAACATGTAGCAGCCTGGGGGGATTGAACCACCAACTTTCTGATCAGTAGATGACCAGCTCCACCTCCTGAGCTGCAGCTACCCGAGTGGAAATGTGATGAGTCACATGATTAATAGCAGGTCAACAACCCTCTGAAGGGACAAGCCCCACTAGGGTTTTAATACTTTGGACTCCTCACCAGTTGGTTTTAGAACTGAAGAAGCTTTTTGAATGAGAGGTGAAAAGTCTTCAAGAAACTGAAAGAAGTCCAGCCGCTTTCTTTCCAAAAGTCTTACAATCCTCAAAAGTTGTTAGAGCACAATAGTGTTCATCAGAGCAACCTTTCCTCTGAAACATCATGATCATAGCAACCGTTGAATACCGGAGCAAAATTTGCATTCACGCTTGCAGTTTTGTCTTGTTATGCAATATTCCAAATAAAAAACAAACAAACAAAATTCTACATTTTGGGAAATATCTGTGGGTGTTTTCTTGTTTATTTGTTTGTTTTTTGTACTACTCACATGTGATTACAGATCCACAGCTCATTTAAGTTTGAGACCCCTGCTGTATAAAGGTACTGGACCACCTGTTCACCTACATGAACTGCTTGTTTGTTTGTAAAAGTTTCAATTTTGCAATACTACTACTAACAGTTGACCATTAAATCTTTCAGGGAAGAAACTGACTTGTTGCAACAGTGGCATCCTATCACAGTATCACACTTAATCTAATAAGCCCATTCTTTTATATAAGGCTGACTGCACGGCTAGGTGCTTGGCTTTATATACCAGTGGTAATGGACCTGACGCGCATGAATTCCAGGCATAGTATGGCTCAATTCCTTTTGTTCATGTGCTGTTGTAAATGATGTGAGTGTTGTGAGTTAGTCTAAAACATAAACCTATCCAAGTACTTTTGTTGTCTAAAGTGAACTAAAGCATAGCGGTGACCTGTGTGTTAAAATGTGAGAATGTATTGCGACCGTGCCTCAGGGTGTTAGGAAACGCATCTGTAACCGGAAGGTCGCCGGTTCGATCCCCGGGCTCTCTGTCCTGGTCGTTGTGTCCTTGGGCACTTTACCCTACTACCTACTGGTGATGGCCAGAGGGGCTGATGGTGCGATATGGCATCCTCGCTTCCGTCAGTCTGCCCCAGGGCAGCTGTGGCTACAACTGTAGCTTGCCTCCACCAGCGTGAGAGTGAATGAATAGTGGCATTGTAAAGCACTTTGGGTGCCTTGAAAAGTGCTATATAAATCCAATCCATTATTGTTATTTCATGTGTAGAATCATCAGATGGCTTTTATGCCATATTTGTGATTTTGGCAAAGTTGACAAAATGTCATATAATGACAAAAAACAACTGTGCACACGTGGCTTTTAAACATCAAACTTCCTGAGTGGGATGCTCAAGGTGTTGGACTCTTTTGCCAGATGTTCAACAGATGGGATTCACTAATATCACCCCAGCCAGGGCAGGTAAGTTTCCACGCTAGCTGTCTCAGCCTCTGTTACTTTTTCTTCTGCTGTTTGTTTGAATGTAGCTTTTTGTCATTCTTTGTGGTTTATTAAAAAAAAATCCTTTAGAATTTTTTGGGTTGCAACATTTCTCTGTGAAGTGGGAGTAAATGCACAGAGGGGGAGGTATTCAGTGCTGGATTGGGTGAAGCCTCACCCATTCCTCAGAGCTTGACAGGCACCAATGTTCCACACGAAACGCTTTTGGATTTATGCTGCAAGCTGCAGCCATCTTTCTTCCGTTAATCACCTCGGGGCTGCGCGCTCCTGCTTACCACGTCCCCTGGCCAATAGATGACCTGCAGGGGAAATCGAATGGAAGCCAGCCAAGCCTGACACTCTTAAAGCACTTTCTAGGATCCACGCTGAGATGGGGAGAATAGAACAGCAAAGTAATTTAGAGTGTGTGTACCAGAGGCCAGAGAACAGCTGCGCTGCTAATTCAGTATTTGCTATAATTTGTTCCTTATCTAAAGAAAAAGTCTTTGATCCACGTTTGATCCAGAAAGTCATTAACACTTGGCTTCATTCCAAGCAAGTTATTGTAGCGCCATTTTAAAAAATAATGACAAATACCAATCTGAAGGTTGCTAGAGGCTGCCTATAGGCTGATTTCACTTATATGCCTGCAGAACGACATCTGGCCCTGCTGCATTCATTTCGTCTTGTTTTAACTCTCCATCACGACCTTAACTCTTTTAAACCTAGATCTTGGTGAAGGGTCCAGTTTTGTGATTTTTGTGATACATATGTAATGATATGTAATCAGTTGACTGATACATTGAAAACTAACTGATGGATACTGAAAAAAGAGGGATGGTCCCTCATTTTCTCCCTGTCAAGCACTCGTATTCCACCTATTGTGTTTGCCCTAAGACAGAAAGTTGGTGCAGAGGAGTTTAAGTATCTGCACATCTGCATCAAATACAGACTGAAGTGGAAAAGCAACACAGTAGCTGCATACAACAAGAGGATGATCTGACTCCATTTCTCCAGAACCTTTGATGTGTGCAATAAAATCATGAAGACTTTCTACCATTTTCTTGTGGCAAGCACCTTTGTACTTTGTGGTCTTCTTGGAGTTGATGAAAATAAACAGATGAGGCTGGTTCTGTGCCTGCCAGCAAACTGGACCCATTTGCAGCTATGGTGGAGGGTGACACTGGGATAACATCTGTCCCAACCCCCATCTGGTCACATGGAGATGTCTTTTGGAGGTTTCCTCTTGTTAAAAGGGATTTTTCCTTCCTACTGTCACGCAGTGCTTGCTCACAGGGGTCACATGATTGTTGGCGTTTTCTCTGTTTTCTCTCTATTATTGTAGTATCTCTACCTTACAATATACATTGCTGCTGTTGTGATTTGGTGCTGTATAAATACAATTGAACTGAATTGGGTAATTACCACCTTCTGCACCACATTCTCTAACAGACTGATTCAGCACAGTTGCAGAAACAGCAAATATTTCATATCACACAGAATATGCAACCTTTTTTGGATTATGGTGATCTGCCTTTTATGAATGCACCTCCCCAGTACTTAAACAGGTTGAATGCTGTCTATCATTGTGCTTTACATTTTGTTACTGGCTGTGGAAATCGTGTACGTCATTGTTCTCTGTATGCTGCCGCTAAATGACCATCTCTGTATATCTGCAGGCTTTCTGTTTTCTTACCCCATCCTAATTCAAGTGTGTAATCCTAGCTATGGTGGATGCTCTGGGACATGTTTCAGTCAGCTAAGCGAAATCATCAGCAGATTAAATTTAGACTGTATCCCATAACAGCTTCAGCTGGCCAGCATTTAGCATCTTTTTTTTTTTTTCGCCTGTCCCGTTTGGTTCTTTTGCCATCAGAATTATTGTCTAAAGGCAAAGAAAGATGCCCAACGGATTTACTTTACCAAATGGATCATCCCAGCCTTGACGTATTGGTCTATTTGATTCACCTTTACTTTTATTGTTTATTTTATTTTATTTTCACTTGCTAAACACGGGACAGACTTGACTGGGGAAAAGAAAAGGGAGAAAGAAAGAGGGAAAGAAAAACAGCAGGGAAGAGGAAGTGGAGGGAGCCATAGCCCCGTCCTCTAGGGCATGAAGCAGGTATGGAGGAGATCCAGGCTCCAGACATCCAGAAGCCCCCAGAGCACAAGAGACCAAGGAAGACAAATGGAGGGGCAACCGTGCCACCATCCCCGAAAGAGCTGAGGAGAGCCCCAGATGAGGGGTCACTCAAAAGCCGCGGAGCAGAAGCCGGGGGGGGGGGGGGGGTGTTGCAGTGATGTGCCCGTGAGCTCTGCCGGCAGCCAGCTGTGCCAGATTGACCGAGCCCCCGGCCGAGAGGCCGAGGGCACCTCACCCCCGAAGGGGCCTGAGCGAGCCCCAGGCTCCAGGCCCCGATAAGCAGCCACCAGGAGTGAGCCGGTGCGTACCTGGACGCCCAACCCCGGACACAAAGAACCACCAATGCACTGATGTCTGAGGGCGTCTGCCACTGGCAGGGGGAGTGGTGGGGGGAGATAGGCCTCCATACCTTGGAGGGCCTGAGATGTCCCTAGAGAGGTGGCGTCTGATACCCAACCTGACATATAGACACAGACAAACAGGCACACACATCTGTGTGTGCCTGTTTGTTTGTGTCTATGAGGGTGGGAAACATCCATTCCCACTCTCATACTCTCATATGCAATTATGGTAGAGACAGACATAAATAGACACTGTACACACAATCACACTCCCCAAGCGTACTCTATACCCCAGGTCTAGGTACCCTTGCCCCTGGAGGGGGAAACTGCACCTAGACCCAGGTAGTGTTACCCTCTTCCCTGGGGTGGAGAGAAGCAGACCGCCCCGACTCCGCAGCAGCAGGGAGGCCCAACATTCCAGACCCCGATTGGACGGCCAACTCCTCCTCCCAGCCCCCCCGCCCCAACAGGCAACAGAGAACGGAGGTGTGTGAAGACTCCAAACCTCCCTCCACCCGCTCATATGTAGTGTTGATGCCTAAGGTGCGTTTAAAACCCAGGAGGGCATGGAGCTGCATGTGTGGGTGATTGTGGTGGAGCGGGAAGAGGGAGGCAGCTGGAGATGGGGAGAGAAGGAAGGGAGGGGCAAGTGGCCCCTCCCTGGGGCCAGCTCCCCCGCTGACCCCAGTAGGCACCCCCATACTCTGCAACCCACCAGGGCAAGGGGGCCCAGGCCCATCCGGACCGGGGCCCAGTTCAGCAGCGCCGCCCAGCCCCACAGAGCCCACCTGACCCCACCTCAGAGAAAACTGGACCCACCCCGTCATCCACTCATCTTCCAGACTACACAAGACAATAGACGCCCAGGCTGAGATCTCCTCCACCTCTCCTATATCTCCCCCAGCATTTAGCATCTTTGCATTTTCCCTCAGCACTAAAGCTGTACTTTCTCAGTCATCTGGTAACTTTTCCTTGGTACGCAGAGACTGTCTAAACTCTTTCTGGAATTCTGTGCACTATTTTCTTTGACGTGCACCATTTAGTCCTTAGCTCTGCATTCACGTACTTGATGTATGAAGCCATCCTACAGGCTACCCTTCAGTGCTGACGTGGTGCCCTGACACCACCATACGGTCTCCTCTCTTTCAGACTGCACCTTTTGTATAAGTTGTAGTCCAGCTGTGTGCACCCTTTTCCACTCTTTCATGTTCCTCCATCTTCCTGAAATATGTTTACGGCAGCCATTTCCATCCTTTTCCTAAAATCCACCTGTCCTTCCACATTACTCTCGTTAACATCATATCTACACAGCGCCTCTTCATCCACCCTGTTTTCTTCACCTTCCTTCTCCTCTGACATCCAACCTGTGAGGCAACATGCTCTATAGCAGTATGGAGATTTTGACTATACCTCCATATCGCGATAGAGCATGTTGATGATGTCATCAAGCTGCGCCTGTTTTGGTCGAAAGTATGGCAGCGGCTGCAAGCATGGAGCTTACACCTGGGGAGGAGGAGGAGGTGCTCATAAAGAAGACCGGTGCGACCTCGGTCATATGGACCTGGTTTGGTTTAAGCAGTCGGATGTTGAGCAGAAAAATATCATCTGCAGATTATGCCGGGCAACAGTAATAGCGAAGAGAGGGAAGTCATTTGTTTTATCACCTCAAAACGAAGCACGTTTTGGAATATGAGGAAAGCCAAAAACTGCGCCTTCCACAAATGCCCAGTCAGTCAAGTGGAAAGAAAAAAGGTGGCTCCACACACCAGAAGACTGATATTTTCCAAGGCTTTTCCAAAGGCCTCCGTATGAGAAAACCAGTCAGCGGTGGATTGATATCACAAATGCCATTACCATGTACCATGGTGCCATTTCTTACAGTGGAGAAAAACGGCTTTAAGAATATGATTAAGACATTTGATCCACATTACGAGGTACCTGGCCGCAAACATTTTAGCCGAACTGGAATGCCCAAAGTGTATGACCAAGTCTGCGAGCAAGTGAAGAAAGTAATCCTGACAATTTAGAATTTTGTGTTTTACTGATATTTTACTTGTATTTTTTTATTCAAAAGATTTTGTGCATTTGTCTCCATTTTTATTTTTTTATTTAAGAATTTTGTGTTACATTGTTTGGAGAAAGATCTGTTACATCTTAAAAAATATTTGAAAAGTTTTGTCATTTAAATTTTTTTAAAGAAAAGTTTTGCATAATAAATGTTTTTAAAATGGCATTCTATCATTTTTTGAAGTGTTTATTCTTCTTCAATGTGTCTTGTATGTGAGTATGTTCAGTCATTTTGACATAAGATAAGATAAGATAAGATAACCTTTATTAGTCCCACACGTGGGAAATTTGTTTTGCCACAGCAGGAAGTGGACAGTGCAAAAGTTATGAAGCAAAATTAGAATAAAATAAGAATAAATACAGTACACAACTGTACAGAATAGAATAAAATAAAATACTATATACAGTAGAATAAAATAGAATAAAATATACAATAAGATAAAAATAGAATACAAATGCTATATACAACTGAGTAAAAATACAGCGATGCCAGAAAAGATTATTGCACATTAGTCTTATTGCACATGTGTGGATGTGTGTGTTTGATCAGTTAAAGTCTTTGTTGTGGAGTCTGACAGCAGTGGGGAGGAAAGACCTGCGAAATCTCTCCGTCCCATACCGTGGGTGCCGCAGTCTCCCACTGAAGGAGCTGCTCAGTGCTGTCAGAGTCTCCTGCATGGGGTGGGAGATGTTGTCCAACAGGGATGACAGCTTAGCCACCATTCTCCTGTCACTCACCACCTCCACTGGGTCCAGAGGGCATCCTAGAACAGAGCTGGCCCTTCGGATCAGCCTGTTCAGTCTCTTCCTGTCCCCAGCAGAGATGCTGCCGCCCCAGCAGACCACACCATAGAAGATGACTGAGGCCACCACAGAGTCATAGAAGGTCTTCAGGAGTGGGCCCTCCACTCCAAACGACCTGAGTCTCCGCAGCAGGTACAGCCTGCTCTGCCCTTTCCTGTAGAGGGCGTCTGAATTATGAGTCCAGTCCAGTTTGTTGTTCAGATGAACACCAAGGTACCTGTAGCTGTCCACAGCCTCAATGTCCATACCTTGGATGTTCAGTGGTTGCAGTGGAGAATGCTTGTGCCTGCGGAAGTCTACCACCAGCTCCTTGGTTTTACTGGCATTGATCTGGAGGACATATATGAATATGCATATATTTGAATATATCACAATATATATCGTTACCGCACATGCTTGAAATTATACCGCAATATGGATTTTAGGCCATATCGCCCAGCCCTACGTCAACCTCCAATGCTGATGGTTTGCTTCCTTTTCACTCGGTCTCCTGCACACACAATATACAGTGGAACCCCGATTTGCAAATACCCCATTTAACGAAAAATTCAAGTTACGAAGGCACTTAACGGCAATATTTCTGCCCGTGTTACGGCAAAATGCCCACGTAACGAAATCCGCTGGCTCTGATTGGCTGAGCCCAGAATGCCTACAATGCTCACAATGCCTTCCGAATCATGTGACAACCCCCTTGGCTTTCGTACTTGCGCTTCGCTGTTCCACTTGAACGACGTATTGTTGTTGCCGTTAGCAATTAGCCTATAGCCTATCGTTCACTCAAAAGGCGCGATGGGTGCTTCGACTTACGAAAATTTTCGACTTACGAAAGACCCTCAGGAACGAATTAATTTCATAAGTCGGGGTTCCACTGTATCTACTTTCCTTATCACCATCAAATCAGCCTGCTCTCCACACAGTCATAGTCCCTACAATTAAAGTCTCTATTCTCAACTCCACACATCTGCCTCTCCTTCTCTTTCACTGCCTCTTAATATGCCTCCCCCCCTTCCCTCTTTCTTTGTCTTTTGTCAACAGTAGCACAGGTCTCACTGACACCCTGTTGCCCAACAGCACTGGAAACAGTCATTGGAAACCTTCGGGTAGATTTGGGGGTGTGTTCATGTTTATGAGCTTTGTGCATGTGTGTCCGTGCAAATGAATGGGTTTGTGTCTGTAAGCCTTTAAAGGAGTATGTTGAGGCTGCAATGAAGAAGAGTGAGCATATTAGCGTTGTGAAGTTTGCCCTGTGCTTTCTGTGCTGCTGAAAAAAGAAAGTGTAGACGTTAATTAATATTCATAAGAATTTAGTGTCCAACCTACCAACCCTCGGGTTAGTGGCTCACAGTTTTATTGGCCCATGTACACATTTTATTATCTTATGAAAAGTTTTTATTTTCATAGTCTTAATTATTAATGCAACTTAATTTACAAAATTCTACATTTATTACAAGGAAGTAAAATCCCTGTAATAAATAAGGCCTTGTACACCCCATGCCCCCTTTAGACTCACCCCTGTCTGCTGCAGGTATTCCTTCCTTGTAAAATAGGATGGCAGCTGTCCGCCTTCAGAGAGTAGTATCATTTAAATGTGATATCAGACTAAGTTAACAGTTCATCAGTATATTTTAATACAGCTTTTGGAGGTAAAAGTAAAACAAACAGTGGTTTATGGAGCAGCTACAAAGTTTGTTTTTCTTCACGTCAGAGTTTGTTGATCAGGTGCTCTGATGATGGACTCGCGCCAGCTTTTTCACAGTAAAGGTTTTCATGGCTATTACATGTTTTCTTTCACTTCGTGGAGTGCGGACAGACTCCGGCTTCACATTAAACTGTGCAAGCATTATATTCTCTGCTGCTTTTGTGTTCTCAGTGTTTTTGTTTTAACTGCGCCAAAACTCTTCCTCAGGTCCCAACCTCAAACGAACACTGCGGCATCACTGAGACTTAAAAACTGTCTAAATTCTTTCATCTTAAATAAAATGATCATTGTGGCTGCTCTACCAGGTGTAACAATAAAGTTTAACATACATGAAAAACAGGATTTATTTAGTTTAACGGAGTTCAAAGGTAGCAGGGAGTTAACTCACTAGTTTCCATCTAAAGATGACATACCACGTTCTGACTGAGGGATTTCTGAACTCGCTATGAAAAATTTCTGGTCAGCTTCACATACCTATTCAAATTTTCCTAAGCATCAGAGACAACAGCCTTAATAATCACAATGTAGTTTGGACCTGGGAGGCAGGTCTGTCGGTGAAGCATTGGCATTCACGTTTCCATGGTGACAGAGGCACCTAATGTGGTGTTTTTCTTTGGGTTTTTTTTTTGAGAGAAGATGAAGAAACTATAAGTTTTCAAAATGTATTAAACGGTTGAGGGTTCAAGTTAAACATGGCGCCATGGACCTCCCTCTGTCCAGGAGTCTAGATAATGAAAGGGTGCCACTTTCTAGTGAACAAAGTTTTTATAATGTCATACTAAGATGATATGATTGGTTGAAAAGTTCGGGAGGAGCCACGGTTTAAACTTAGCTTGCACTTGGTGTGGTTCCTGGCTCGTGACATGATTAAATGCACAGTGAGTGAAAAAAGGTGAGAAAAGAAACACTGAGCTTTTTCTTTGAATTAAATGAGATTAGGTTGGATAGGTAAACGTTTAGGTAACATAGCATAATGTATCACTGTGTTACAGAATGTGTCGCAAATCAATTTATTAGGAATGAGGTTGCGTTGATTTTTTTTCTAATTTCTGTGTGAAAGTTTAAGTCCCTGGAACCTTTTTAAACCTACTGTGTCACTAGTAGAATAATTATAGTTGCACAGCACTACACGCCAACCTCATACACTTGAACCACCCTGTTTGTCTGTGTGTCCATCTGTACCTAAAGTCAGATTATTCAAATAATGCCAGGGCCTTATATCGCCATTCTAAATCTATGTTTTTCTACAATAACGCCACCCTTCTCCTACTCTGCATCTTTGTTCCTGTGTGTTATGCACTTTCTCTGCCTTTATGCCCATAGCTCTGTTTTTGGCCCTTACCAGTGGGTAAAAAAAGCCTACCAGACAGTGTCATTCCAAAGGCCGCTGCTGTGACAGCTTCTGGGTGAGCCTGGCAAACTAAAGGCAAAATCTAATTACCATTAAACCAGTGAGCCATGCTTTAGCCAACAACATTGCTCCCAGGGCTATTAGACAAACTCATTCACATTAAAAGCACAGACCTTTTTTCCTCGTTCTCGGGCTCTTCGCAGTCACACGGTCCTTGCAGGAAGCCCTCTTTTCTCACTCCTCTTCATTTTGTGTGACTTTTCAGTGGGTGAGTGCATGTTGTCTCATGTAGAGATGGGGTTTTCTTGCAGCCCCCCAGTAACTCTGCCTGAGTCACATATTGAATCTGATATTGTTATTTGAAGTTTACCTGTTATGATATGTGTGTTGGTGTTTCATTGGTGTTTCAAAATTTATCAGTCAGTCAACCTAAACTTGAGATAAGCAAAATGAGCAAAATGTAGAGAAATATTTCAAACACCAACAACTGTAACAGAGTCCTGTCATAGCTGTCAGCCAATCAAAGAGGGGTTTGCACTGTTGCCAGGGTATAGTAGTGTATATGATCTTTGCATATTGTAGTGATGAAATTGCTCCTATTGCTTCATTGTCATGTCTCAATAAATCTTTTAAATTGATACCAATTGTGATAAAAGTATCAAGAAGAAGAATCCTTTACATACAAACAGCAATAACAGTAGTGTGCCAGCTGGCCGTCTCTGTTGCTGGTTGAATATTCATATTAATGCAAGGACACACCACGTGCACTACCTGCTGAATCCCTTTAGGTGGATCCAGTCTTATTCCCAGAGTCAAACATGTATGGTTATAGCATTTATCTGTACTGCACCGTGTGACACTTTTCTGAGGAAGGTGGTCAGAAAACTCGAAGTGGCCTGAAGAACGCAGAGATGCATCCTCACATGCTGTCAGTTGACAAAATCTGGTTCACACTTCCTCCCTCTCTCCCTGTAGCGTGAGAGGAACTCGCTGGCTTCCAGAACATATTGATCCCAAAATAACATCAAAGAGGTCGGCTTAAGATGTGCTAGGAGGAGAAGGCAAGGGCTGGAACAGCAGAGAGATGAGGGGGACACATGATCCAGTTACAGGGAGAATAGCACCAGCAGTGGGGAGCCAGATTTATATTTGATCCTATTAGTATTTAAATTTTGATTTAGTTCTTTGATCAGTGTTAAAGGATTAGAAAGGTTTTCTACTGCGTCATGTGAGCCAAAGTATTAGAGTTCCCTTTTAAAACTTGAGTATTCAGCATGTTTATTATCACGCCCCTTTAAATGATTGGTTTAATTTTAGGCTGTCTGGAGACTGTGATGGAACTGGAGAACTTCCAGTCAGACTGTGGAGAAGATCAAGAGTCCATGATCAGCAAAGATTTCTGGAATAAACAGCCAAAAAACAGGATGATGGTGAAAATCCAGCTTCACGCTGGGTTCTGCTGATTAAAGGCTGCACAGCGGAATAAAAAACAATTGCCTCGTGCTTTCTTTGTTGGGAAAGCCAAACTCGGACAACTTTCCTTCACAAAAAACAAACACAAATAGAAGAAGTTTTCAGAGGGAGCCAATAATTCTGTCATCATCTGTATCTTCATCTGAAATGACTATAGATTTCAAATTCCTGACAAAAGCAACAAATAAAAGAATGGTAGAAGTAAAGCTGCAAGAAAAAGTGGACATTCACAAACTGCATGTTCTGAGGTCACATTTCTTTTTTACTTTTCATCTGAAGTGGCAGACAAATTTCAAATGCTTACATTCTCCGGTCAGTATTTAACGGCTGAGAAGCAAATGTGGTCGATTAGCACATGGGTTGTTCAGAAAGCAGAGTTGAAAGCATGTGATGCTGAACATTGAAATGGATGCTGAGGATGTTGAATCTGTTGGTTTTGAAGAATATGACATTAAAGGTATGTGTGGGACAGACAGAGGAATTAGCCCAGAACAGGCAGAGCTGTGAGAATTGGCACCTAGCTTCAGCATGGAGCAGTGTATTGTTGAGATTCAGTTACAACCACCAGAACGTAAATGTGGAATCTGCCTTTAGTCAGAAAGCACTTAAGGGCCGTATTGATCTGGCAGTGCAGAGATGCAGCAGGAGGAAGAGGGGAGAAACAAGAGAAGGAAGGACAGAAGAAGTGCATGTGATGTCAGTTTGTCCATGCAGAATACAGCCAGGACTGAGTTATGGTTTTCTCCTACTTTACTTGGTGGTGACATTCAGTCCATCTGTGTACAAGTTTGCTTTACACACCAAGAAAGGTTCTGTGTATGGAGATGGCAGTAGTGTACAGTGAATTTGACAGAAAGGCAAGTAGAGACTACTCTTCCCAGAACCTCTATTCAAATCATATCAAATCCAATCAAGAATAAAGCTTTAGCCAGTAACAGGACCAGTCTGGTTAAAACGTACTGCTCTGCACTCTCCATGCACGTCGTCACCTCTCTGCACTCCTATCTGGCTGAAAGTGATATTACTACTATAGTCATCTAACTATTTACTATAAGCTGACAATAATGTGTGATGGAGGACATTTTTTTGAACAAATTAACAATAAAACACCATGAAACTACTGTTAACATCTACATAAATGATGAGAAATAAGTCTCTTTTCTACATAAAAATGTTCCCCGTCAGTGTTGTATGGATCATTATTACTGCTGCAGATATGTTCTGTTTGATAATACAACATGCTGCACGCTGCTCCACCCACTCTTAGAAGGACATGAGAATGTCTGCCTCACACAGATATCTGTGGAAGCTCGTTTCCACCTCTGAAAATCAACTGGCATCTATAACTCAACATTTTGAGATCAATTACTTGGTTTCATTACATTCCAATACAAAAATGCCACAGACTAAGACATATATACGTACATATTAAGACCATGATAATGTGCATATAATACGTGGCACTAAAAAGTAATCATAGAGAGCAACTTATTTCCATAGTTGGCCTTTAACTTCTTTGGTATCTGAAAATTTTGACTGAATTCACAATTTCAAGTTAGCTTTGCCAGTCAGGAAACATCTGCTTCCAGGTAACGAAGCAGATGTTTGTGCAACAGCTCAATTTGAACACACTGATTACTTTTTCACTGTTAGAAGGCATTCAAAGCTGAAGAACTCAGTGCCAGTTTGTCCAAGTTTGCTGTCCACTGGTAGCTCACTGATGCTGTCCCTACAGCAGTGCAGTGTTCATCAGTTGAACTGAAATCACAGCCCAGCTGGCGTCTTTATCTCCATGTTACAGATTCAGAGAGAAAGATTGGACTTGACACAGAACGGAGGTTTTTCTCTTAACCTCTGTGAACTTTTCTGCTGTATAGTTTTACATTTTTGGTTAAATCAAGCAAGTTAATTCATATAGTGCAGTTATTTAAAAAATGCATTTGACATCTGTCCAGATCATAAATGTTGGTCGACCTACATGCATGTAATACATGCAGCTTCTCAAATTTTGCAAAGACGACTGACTTGAGTCAGTGTATTGGTCATTGTAAAAACATCTTCCAAGGTTTAAAATGGACTCCTTGAATTCTGATTAGGTCGTAAATAAATGATCAGCATCTTTTATGTCCTCAGACATGTAGCAACTGATCTGACCAGATAAATAACCTCTAAGCCTCAGTTTAGCTGTGATTTCACCCTCTTTGTGATGTTCTTATCTTGTTGACAGCTTATATTAATCATTGCCATCACCCCACCATCACCTCAGATCTATGAAATATATACTGGACCAAAAAATGATCCAGGATCGATAACGGAGACTGAAATAGAGTTGTGTACCTGCCATAACTCCTTTTAATAGTCGTTATCGAACTTACCATTTAGACTGCCACCCCCATTTTTTCCCTGCACTTTCTTCTTGATAGCTCCAATATGATCTGATATGATCTGATCCATGCTTTTTGGAATTTCCCCCTATCCCACTCGCTGGTGCTTTACATAGAGTTTTAAATAAAAGCCTTAACGCTCTTTGACAAATGGCCTGAAATGCCATGCAGGCACTCTACACATGATGGAAGTCTTACAATTGCAGAAAGGCAATGACAAGGGCTAATCAATGATGGCATGCTGAAGGCACACTACACACTTCTGAGTAACCAAGTGTCAGAGTCTGTGAGGAAGTGTAGATGTCATTAGAGGGAAAGTGCATGGATAGAATTTTAGCTGATAATGGTGTGGTACTGTTCCAGCATTCCTTTCTTTCACTTCATATCCATAATGCTCTAGTCAGCCTGCCAGCCGAGTGGTCAGTCAGCACTGGTCAGATGCTGCGACAGCTGTAATGGCTGCTTCCCTCCTTCAAAGCTAATGCTAAAACTAATAGGCCAATTAGTCTATGAGCATTGTTCTGATGGCTGCATGAGACAGATGCTATGGTGAGCTCTGTGTGTGCTAGATTTGCCTGCTACACTGGTGCATTATATCTCTAAATCTAGAACCTACAAAATGTAGTTTGATTGTTAGAAGGAGATTTAAGGATTAGACTATACAGGCCCTTTTATCCCTTTTACACATGTGATGAATACACACTCCTGCTGGTGGCACAATTAGAAGGGATAAAACATGGACATAGCCAATGCAGGAGAGCATTAACCTTAAGTTTGTCTAAGGTAGTAGGATGATGATGGCTTTGGCTGCAAAAACACATCAGTTCCCCAGTGTTGGGAAGGTTACTGTTCAAATGTATTCCACTACAGATTACAGATTACATGCCCCAAAATGTATTTTGTAACGTATTCCGTTACGTTACTCAATGAGAGTAACGTATTCTGAATACTTTGGATTACTTAATATATTATCATGCTTTTCACAACTACATGAATGTACTATTGCTGTGTGATTTATTACTATTACTGAAGGCTACTCGCCATACCAATACCAACTAGATGTTTAAATCTTAATATGAATGAGTAACAGTAGGTGGACATTAGGTAAGGCTGCACTTTTTGCAGCGATCTCGTATAGAAAACTATTCCGCGCGCATATAAAACAGGTCCGCGGCTCCGAACCATAGTAAAGGGACCTCTGGCTAATACGTCGGGTTCGTGTCGGGCTCGTAGCTGAAAACTAGCTTTACTTTGTTGTCTGGGTCAACTTTGCTAGCAGAGACAGAGAGAGGCGTTGAAAGGCTGCTCCAACGGAACTTATTGTTTGGGAGGAAAACACGAACACAGTGTACAGTCGAGTCTTAATAGCTTACTTACAACTGGGCTCGTCAGGCACTCTTCTTGGCTGCAGTGGTTATTATTATATTTATATGCTTCCAGCTCCCGTTTCTGCTCGGTGACAAGTCGTACTTTTACCTTTTACTCCCTCCCTCGCTCACAGACACATAACAGGTATGGCAGTCCATTCTCCCTGCAGCACGGACTACACTGCCCATCAGGCTACATGCTTTTTTGTAACTGAAGTCTTTATTTGTTTTTAACATTTAACCAAACGAAAAAAAACCCAAAACAAAACAACAACAACAAAAAAAAGGACAGCTTCCAATCCCATGGTTAATTCACCTTTGCATTTTGGGTCTATTTTCAATAGTTACTAACTATCGGTACACACACAAAAAAAGGGACAATAAAATCAAATTCTTAAGTTATTCTGTTACTGAGTGCCTAAACAAACATACAACACAGCAAGCATAAAGTTTAACAAAAGATAATTGCCCTGACAAAATAAAATCCAACAATCTCGGCCAAAAACTTGATTTGTCAAAACCCTCCCTATGAGGCTACGTTCTTAATGGCTACGCCTGTAAAACTCTGCCTATTGCCTTCATATTAAATCATCTTTTTAATAATAATTTTTAAAAATATTTCTTCATGTCATTATGCGGCCGCAAGTAGGGGAGAGATTGAGACACAGGGATTAGAGCCTCTTAATGCGTGTTTTGTTTGGGTTTCCACCGGCATGGAATTAACAAAAATAGAGAGACCATAGCCTAACATATGAAACAGGAAAATACCGCCGTGTAATACATTTATTTCAACAAAGTAACTGTATTCTAAATACCACCTTTTTAAATGGTAACTGTAACGGAATGCAGTTACCATTGGTCAGAGGGCCCGGTGGCGCCAGTGTCCGGCAGCAGGGCTCGCAAAATCGCTAGCCCGACGTCCCGGGGCTAGCGATTTTTCCAGTCGGGCTACCAGAATCTATCCCTGCCCTGCCCGTGGGGCTATCATAGGAAGGAAAAATATATGTCAATGCTTTTGCATTCTTTCGGAAATGTAGCTGGGTAAATATGTCATTGGCATCGGTGAACCACTGCCAATATGTGACTAGGGCTGCTCAATTAATCGAATTTTAATCTAAATTACGATCTGGGCTTTCAACGATCATTAAAAATGACTGAGCCGATTATTAGCACCTCCCTCGTACTTTACTCTCGCGCTGCTCCGTGTGCCAAATCGAGCGCACCTCTCTGGGTTTCGAATACGCGGCACAACAATTAAGAGGAGCTAACAGAGGGAAGCTCGGAAAGCTAAGCAGAAGTTATTTGGAGAGGAGAGTGACTGCCGTTGGCTGAAAAGAGAGGTAAAAAAACCCTTCAGTGGTGTGGAAACATTATGGGTTCGCGGAGTCAGACGTGGATCAAGTAGACATAGTGTGTAAACTTTGGTGTTGTAGCTGCACCACAGAGCGACATGGCAAAGTTCACTAAACATAGATGTTTACATTTTATGTTTTATATTGCAAACATTTGCACTGTTATCAGTATTTGCACACTATTTTATACTATTTTTGACAATCTTTAAAGCCATTATTCAATACATTTTTATTGTTAAATAAATATCATCAAATAATCGAGATCTCAATTTCAGTGAAAATAATCGTGATTATCATTTTTGCCATAATCGAGCAGCCCTATATGTGACATATTGAAATCGCATTTGAATTTGCGCTTGTTTTTTGCTTTCACTTTGCAATCGCGCGAACTGTGTATAGAGAGCGACAGTACTGATTGGTGAGTGACGATAATTTGCGCACCAATTCCTCTGACATCGTCTTATCAATTGTTAGTTTACTATGCAAACATGACAAGTGAAATCTCCCGCAGGAAGCTTAAACATGTGAGAGGTTGATCGCGCAGAGAATCGCTGAGCGTTATGTGAGTGCGTGTGTAAAGGCAGCAGGATATATATTTTAGTTCTGCTGAGCCAAATAAGACCGGTCAGGGTGAAGAAGTGACAGCCAAAGAAAAGCTTACCACAAAACGGAAAAGTTATGACAAATCAGACTATAAGGCAAAAAGAAAGTGCAGCTTTATGGTTTCATGGACAAAAGAATTTCTGTGGCTGGAATATGACAAGCTAAATAACCAGGGGTGCACATAAGTGGTCCGCAGGTGCGCATTCGCTGTCAAAATAAAATACGCGCACAAGATAAGAAGTTGCAACGCGTGTTTGCGTCCATAAGATTTTCTGGAGGAGGACAGACATTTATTTAGAACTCTTAAAGATGTCGAAGAAGCTCCTTTAAGCAATTACTTTGGTGTTCCTCCACCTCCAAAGAAATGTCAGATGGAGTCCGAACCACAAAAGAAGCGCGTATTCTAGGAAAAGTGGTTGCAGGAGGTGAGCTGGCTTTAAACAAATGATGAATGCACAGAGATTTGGTGCAGAATGTGCCATGAAAATCCCACTCTAGCGGACAAAAACACTGCCTTTTATATGGACGCAAACGCGCGTTGCAACTTCTTATCTGGTGCGCGTCTTTTATTTTGACAGTGAATGCGCACATGCGGACCACTCATGTGCACCCGTGTAAATAACATAATGTTCTGCCGGGTGTGTTGTTGGTTTCCCTCGATTTCTGAGTCGACAAGTGCCTTTGTTACTGGGACCAGTAATTTTAAGAAAGGCCCCCATTAGAACCCATGAGAAATGCAAGAAATGGATTATTGCTCAGTCTGCAAATAACATACTAAAAATCAACCTGAAAAATCTGTTAAGGACAGCCTACTATGTTGCAAAGAGTGAACTACCACTGGCAAAATTTAGCAGTCTTTGCAAACTTCAAAAAGCAAATGGCCTAGATCTTGGTTCCACTTGCCTCTTACCTGTGATTTCAGTGGAAATTTCAAATTCAGGATCTGACACAGACTGATTCCTGTTGTACAGTTCTTACAAGTTCATAGAAATTTCTGTTCAATTACAACCAAGTATTTGAGTTGATGATTGTAATTTTTATACAATATTGTAATTTGTGTTTCAACAATTTTTTGATTAATGTTTTGTTTCCGTTACAATATTATACATTAAAGTATAATATTGTAACGGAAACAAAACAGGAAACAAAACATAAAAAAAAATTGCTCCCTTTTTTATTCGGGCTACTTAAATTTAGTCCCTGCCCGAAGGGCTACCAGGGATTTTGAAATTTTGCGAGCCCTGGGAAGCCTCGCCTCTGTCAGTGCGCCCCAGGGTGGCTGTGGCTACAATGTAGCTTGCCATCACCAGTGTGTGAATGTGTGTGTGAATGGGTGGATGACTGAACGTGTAAAGCGCTTTGGGGTCCTTAGGGACTAGAAAAGCGCTATACAAATAATGGCCATTTACCATTTACTCATATTTTGTATTTTAAATATGTAATGCCGGTACATGTAATCCGTTACTCCCCAACACATCAGGTCCCATAGAAGTCTATGAGATATAGCTCCCTGACTTGCCTTTGGTAAATGGTAAATGGACTGATTCTTATATAGTGCTTTTCTACTCTGAGCACTCAAAGCGCTTTACAAAACTTGGCTCACTCACCCATTCGCACAAGCACTTTTTTCTGTTGTTGTGCGAATAGACTGAGCTCTTTGCTTTGAGCTGAGTGTATGGGTTCAGTCAATCTTTTAGGGTCATGCTGATTAAAAAAATCTACTTGGTAAATCTTGGTCACACCATGTTTAAAAACGGATGATTATCCAAAGAGGAAGTTGTTTGACAGTCAGACCACACATTTCTTGTCTCAAGGTTTTTTTAAAACCAATGGATGATACTGGTTTGAACTGAGCTGACTGTGGTGGCACACCACAGGTGTTGTTCTCACATGCTCATATTATATCAGGTTCTCAGAACTTGCAGCTGTGTTGCTTCAACTACTTCTGTTGTTACGTGGCAGTAACAGTTTACAGCTCTGTAAACTGTTACTGTTACGGCAGGTGAGCTGGTGAACCCAGACGCGGACCTCTCGCTTAAGTTGAACAGTGCCTTTATTTACAGTGAAGAAAAAACAGTCAACAGTTATCCACAGTGCAAGTCCTTGTAGTGATCCTCTCCCTTTTTCCCCCCGTGATGTGTGGTAGTGCGTCAGTGTTCACAAACTCCCGAAACTCTGTGAAGTCTCTCCTTCCGTCTTGTTCCTCCTCCTGGGAACAGTCAAAAAACAAACACGATTAGCTTCCCTCCGCTAGCTAGCACGATCCTAACACTCTCTGCGCTTGAGTCACTACCAGGCTTGGTGCAATACTCCAGCGCTGTCTGTCTCTCAGCCACACCATTAAATAGTCCTGCCAACGATGGTGGATAATTGGCAGCAGCTGGCGAGGAATCGGTCGCAGGTGAGGCAGCTCAGAGCGGCAACGCTTCCGGGTCGGAGGTCTCTCGTTGCCACGCGACCCAGTAACAATCGCAGCAGAGCCGGAGAAAAACAGAGCGAGAGAGGAGAACAAACACACACACACGCACAGGCAGGTCGACCGGTCGGGGCACCGTCCTACCCTGACAGTTACAGCCACAGTGTAGAAGGATGAAGGACCTATTGTAGTCAGTCTGTACAATACACACACAGACTAAACACTCTTTACAAATGCATATATAATCATATAACTCCCACTGCACTTTCTGTACATACATAAAAGAAAGACCTTGGTGTATTCTACTACCATTTGTAGTTTTTTATATAGCGAGTAGTATTCTGTTTTTTAACACTATTCTTCTTATTTATTTATTTTTTTCTAGTTTTATTTTCTCTAATACATCTCACCTGTTCTTCCTTTCCCTTTCCCCTTCCCTAGACACAGCCTATGTTTGTGTCTACACAACATACAACAGATGTGCAATGATTTATGTAATGATAGAGAAATTCTCTGTATGTACATAGTGTCTAGTGACTGTGTGTTGTGATTTTAGGACCACCTGTCTTCTTTAGTGTTCCTGTTAGGCACATATGTACATTGCAGTATTCAGTTTTGCACTTATCATTTGTATAGTGTGTTAAGACTTTCTGCAACTTGTTTTTTTCTTGCATGTTAATAATAGCAAAACTATAAATGAGCACATGGAATTACACACAACAAAGTGTGAAACAACTCAAATATATTTTAAATTCTTCAAAATAGTCACACTATGCTTTGATTACTGCTGAGGTATGGTTTTCCAGCAATTTTCCAGATTGACTGACCTTCAGTTCTGAAAGTAATGAAGGCCTGTTGTTTCTCTTTACTTAGCTGATTGGTTCTTGCCATAACATGAATTCTAACAGATAGGGCTGGTGTACCAACGTGACCTCTGCACAACGCAACTGATGGTCCCAACCCCATTAAGAAGGCAAGAAATTCCACAAATGAACCCCGACAAGACATACCTGTGAAGTGAACCCATTTCAGGTGACTGCATCATGAAGCTCACTGAGAGAAGGCCAAGGGTTTGCAGCAAAGGGTGCTGCTTTTCAGGGATCTAAAGTATAAGAAATATTTAGAGTTATTATACATTTTTTCTTTGCCACATAATTCCATATATTTGATGCCTTCAGTTTTTATCTGCAATGCAGAAAGTACTAAAAGGAAGCCATTAAATGAAAAGGTGTGTCCACACTTTTGACTGGTGGTGTATAGAGCTATATAGACCGTCTGTATCCAGTAAGGATGAGAAGTGGGCTACGAGAACAAGAAGACACAAGTGGGCAAGAGATGAGAACAGGGATGCTACTACTGTTGGAATGCTACTACGCAAGTAACCCCAGCAGAAGGGGTTACATGAATATGATGGTGGACCTGTGGAATCTTTGATACCCAGCGTGAAAGTGAAACAACTAGTAGCTCAGTGTTCCAACATTCGGAAGAAGGAACTGCTCTTATGGCTAGAGAGTGATGAGGTACAACACAAATGCTGCGGCAAGGAGGAGCCAGGACGACAGGTCAGAGGGGAGATCATCACCCCCCCCCCCCACCCCCCCACCCCAAACAACCCCCCCCCCCTCAAACAACCCCCCCCCTTTTTATGCTAGTTTCATTTTAATGGAAAGAGACTGTTTGTTTGATATTCAAACAAAAATCTAGAAAAAAAAATTGCATGTCATTGAGTGAAATACATATTTGGTCCCCAAGGAAAAACACAACTTAACACTTGGTGGAGAAACCACTGGTGGAAGGGAAGCAGTAAGACATTTCTTCGCCAGGTTTTCAAACATCTCAGAAAGGATTTTGGCCCACTCCTCTTCACAGAAACTCTAAATCCTTTCTTGGTTTCTTGGTTGCCACTTGGCAACTCAAAGCTAACTTACACTGTTGTCTACTAGTAAATATGAGACAAAATGACGTTGTTTGACCTTGTGTGTGTGGTATTATTAAAATGGAGCAGATTGGTCACAGTTCTTCAACTTGTGGTCAAGCTTACAACGATTTCCATTAGAGTTGCGTAGAAAATGCAAAAAATTGCAGTCTCTACTTGGACTGTCAGTAGAAGCTAAAATGGTAAAAGAATTTTGTATTGACTCAAACTTTGTCACAATTTTTAGTTTGAATTTAAAAACTTAGCCTGCCACCCCTTGAGGTGCATTTAGCCTATAAGTATATACATTTAAAAGTACAAAGGTATGTTCATAATATACAGTATGTTAATGTATTCTCAGCTAGCGGTGGGAATTTCTGGCACCTTTTTTATTAGAGTCCCTTGGGGACCTGCCGTGGAGTCCCTCCTACATCCTGCTGCCTGGTACCAAAAAACAGAAAAGGAAAATATCCCAGAGGAAATGCTGTGTGCATGTCATCTGAGCAGAACTGTAGCAGCAGTCTGCTCAAATCACTTCCCTCGTGGGATTACCCTGGCATGCCCTCTGCCAAGTGTATTTAACCCTCAAAGGCTTAAACACATGGAAATAGATTATTAGTGGATTCTGTGGAGAATAGGTGAGGGGTGTGTGCCGGCAAGATAGGACAAAGTTCCTGGAAAAGCTAGAAACCTTAATTAAAACATGATCGCCCTCTGTTCTAATGAACAACACTATGCTGTTCATTCTCCACTCAGTGTGACCCCATGTTCACTTGGTCTACATTTTCTGTACATCCCATCCTGATGGAAAGTATACTGGCTTGTAGTGTGTACAGTGAGTGGGTAGGCTGGACCTGAAACAGGAATAATAATGATGCATTGCAGTAGCTGAGTACTAGAACATCAATATATCATTTTAACATGAACCACTCAAGAGAAGCAAAAATGAAGTAAAAATAAACAAAAAAAGGGCAAGCATGACATCATGATGTCTTGGCTCATTTAATGCCTTTTACTGAGTACTGACAAATTAACATGTGATAGACAGAATGAATGAAGAAAATGATCAAGAATACACAAGAAGAGTGCTGCCTGGGACCCTCAATGGTAGGTGGAGGTCTGGGTATGACTTGGACCCTGCGTCATTCTGTCAGCGATTGCTTCTCGTGGGGCTTTGCTTGCTGGGAACATGTAAAATTGCTCCCGACACACATATACTTCAACCTACAAGATGCCCAGTACTAGTGAACATGTATGAAATCACACGGAGTTCATCTCCAAAGGTTGATTCTGTTCATCTGGACGTAGTGTTTTCAGTGGGAGGAACGTTTCGTCACTCATCCAAGTGACTTCTTCAGTCTCAGCTGACTGCAGGTTTCCCCAATCTTATAAACAGTACATTTGCATAATGATTGAAACCAGCCCACTTCAGTGGGCTGAAAACGCTACGTCCAGATGAAAAGAATCAACCTTTAGAGATTTTCTTACCTGGATGAATGAGCATGCATCAAGACACACTGAGTTCAATTCAGTTTTATTTGTATCGTGCCAAATAAGGTAAAGACTCTACAATAACACAAAGAAAACAGAAAACTGCAATAGATGCAATCAGATGAGCCCTATGAGCAGGTGCTTGGTGACAGTGGGAAGGAAAAAAATCCCTTTTAACAGGAAGAAACCTCCAGCAGCCCTCTGCTGCGACTGGTTGGGGGTGAACAGATGAGGACAGGACAAAGACATGCTGTGGAAGACAGCCAGAGTTTAAAAATGACTAATGATTAAATGAAGAGTGCTTTATAAACACCTAGTGAGTGAAAAGGGTGAGAGAGGGAGAAACACAGCCAGGAACCATTTCAGTGTAAATAATTCAGGGTCACCTGCCCTAAATATATGCTTTGTCAAAACGGAAAATTTCAAGCTTAATCTCAAACGTTGAGCTGAATTGAGACATGTTAACACACCTGATCACAATGGTCCTGTGTTAGATTTTGTTTGTTTTTTTCTCCTTTCAATTTCTTTTCCTCCACATTCTGTGCCTATGTCACCACCCCATATTGCCAATATGTGTTTATTGTAACTGTTCTATGTAAATATTTTTTTCTCAGAATTTAAAAAGTTGTTGGGTGAGTTTGTTTTGGACGAGTAACACCTCTGTGTTCAGTTTCAGCAGCATTATTTGTATGCAGGTGAGGACAGGGGCCAGGTCCTGGGAATTTCCCTGCTGGAATTCACTTCATACCCTCAGCTAAACTTGCTAGACCTCATTTGTCAAGAGCTCGAAACATTTGATATGCAAAGATCTGACAGTTCCTGGAGCAGAATTTCAAATGTTGTTTATGTACTAGCCCTTTTGCCATCCTGAGTGCTAATTGCTTTAGTGTTTTTGTCCCACACCTCCCAGAGATCATTAGTCAATCAAAAAGTCAGACTAGTATTAATGTTTGTTTGTTTGTTTTTAATTAGTTGGTTAATTTAGTGTTTGACTCCTGCAGAGCTCTTCTGTGCACATCATGGATCACAGGTGTGGCAGCGGCCTGTATCAGGGTTCAAGGTTTCCGTGGGCTGGATCCTGAAAAGTAAGACATAATGTGACTCACATTGAATTTTGGGGTCTGATATACGGTGTACATTTTAGGACATCCTCAGGTCTCAGGAAAAAAGCTGTCAGGTCTCAGGTCTCAGACAAAAAAATGTCAGGTTTCAGGAAAAAAGCCGTCAGGTCTCTGACAAAAAGTCGTCTCAGGTATCAGGTGTCAGGTATCAGGTCTCGGGTGTCAGGTATCAGGTGTCAGGTAGCAGGTATCAGGTGTCAGGTATCAGGTCTCAGGTACCAGGTGTCAGGTATCAGGTGTCAGGTGTCAGGTAGCAGGTAGCAGGTGTCAGGTATCAGGTCTCAGGTATCAGGTCTCAGGTGTCAGGTATCAGGTCTCAGGTATCAGGTCTCAGGTGTCAGGTATCAGGTGTCAGGTATCAGGTCTCAGGTCTCAGGTATCAGGTCTCAGGTATCAGGTGTCAGGTAGCAGGTATCAGGTGTCAGGTCTCAGGTACCAGGTGTCAGGTGTCAGGTATCAGGTGTCAGGTATCAGGTGTCAGGTCTCAGGTACCAGGTGTCAGGTATGAGGTCTCAGGTATCAGGTGTCAGGTATCAGGTCTCAGGTACCAGGTGTCAGGTATCAGGTGTCAGGTGTCAGGTATCAAGTATCAGGTGTCAGGTGTCAGGTATCAGGTATCAGGTGTCAGGTATCAGGTCTCAGGTGTCAGGTATCAGGTCTCAGGTGTCAGGTATCAGGTATCAGGTGTCAGGTCTCAAGTCTCAGGTCTCAGGTATCAGGTCTCAGGTGTCAGGTCTCAGGTCTCAGGTGTCACGTATCAGGTGTCAGGTATCAGGTATCAGGTCTCAGGTGTCAGGTACCAGGTGTCAGGTATCAGGTGTCAGGTACCAGGTGTCAGGTATGAGGTCTCAGGTATCAGGTGTCAGGTATCAGGTGTCAGGTCTCAGGTACCAGGTGTCAGGTATGAGGTCTCAGGTATCAGGTGTCAGGTGTCAGGTATCAGGTGTCAGGTATCAGGTATCAGGTGTCAGGTATCAGGTGTCAGGTGTCAGGTATCAAGTATCAGGTGTCAGGTATCAGGTGTCAGGTATCAGGTATCAGGTGTCAGGTATCAGGTGTCAGGTGTCAGGTATCAGGTCTCAGGTGTCAGGTATCAGGTATCAGGTGTCAGGTCTCAGGTCTCAGGTATCAGGTCTCAGGTGTCAGGTCTCAGGTCTCAGGTGTCACGTATCAGGTGTCAGGTATGAGGTCTCAGGTATCAGGTGTCAGGTATCAGGTGTCAGGTCTCAGGTACCAGGTGTCAGGTATCAGGTGTCAGGTATCAGGTGTCACGTGTCAGGTCTCAGGTCTCAGGTATCAGGTGTCAGGTATCAGGTGTCAGGTGTCAGGTATGAGGTGTCAGGTATCAGGTGTAAGGTATCAGGTGTCAGGTCTCAGGTATCAGGTGTCAGGTCTCAGGTGTCAGGTGTCAGGTCTCAGGTACCAGGTGTCAGGTATGAGGTCTCAGGTGTCAGGTATCAGGTGTCAGGTCTCAGGTACCAGGTGTCAGGTATCAGGTGTCAGATATCAGGTGTCAGGTATCAGGTGTCAGGTATCAGGTATCAGGTGTCAGGTCTGAGGTCTCAGGTGTCAGGTGTCAGGTATCAGGTGTCAGGTATGAGGTGTCAGGTATGAGGTGTCAGGTGTCAGGTATCAGGTGTCAGGTATCAGGTGACAGGTGTCAGGTATCAGGTGTCAGGTATCAGGTGACAGGTGTCAGGTATCAGGTGTCAGGTCTCAGGTACCAGGTATCAGGTATGAGGTGTCAGGTATGAGGTGTCAGGTGTCAGGTATCAGGTGTCAGGTATCAGGTGACAGGTGTCAGGTATCAGGTGTCAGGTATCAGGTGACAGGTGTCAGGTATCAGGTGTCAGGTCTCAGGTACCAGGTATCAGGTATGAGGTGTCAGGTATCAGGTATCAGGTGTCAGGTCTCAGGTCTCAGGTGTCAGAACACAAGCTATCAGACAGAGAGAAGCCTCCTTCAGGTGGCGCTGTTGTCAGGTCCCAGCCAATGACTGTAGCAAACATGGACAACACTACAGCACTTCCTCCCATTGTACAAAAATGAAGCCAAAATATCCCGCTTGTAGACGCTGCCATGTTGCACTATTGGAGCCAGAGTCTGCAGAGTAGCGGCTGGAGGTGGAGCGTCTGCGTGACGCTGCCGTCCACACACCCGCTGGATGTGACCGCGAACACGTCCCCTACACTTTTGATGTAGCCCGGCTGCTCCAGTTTATCTGCTGATGGGTTTACCACTACTGACGACTCGTTCAATTAAGGTAAATACAACCATGTCACTATTATCAAAAAAACACACAGCTTATCGTCTTATAGTTCTACAACATCTAAAATCACTCTGTTGTTAATTCGTTTGCTAGATTAGCCGCTAGCATATACAATGTGTTGGAGGCTTGTTGCTAGCTAGTTAGCGATGCTACACATCTGTTACTCTAGTAGTCTGCAATTTTGAATGATTCAGCACTCCTTAGGTTTTGTTACCCAATTTTAGACAGAGATTAGATCAGCTGCCCAATCCACAGAGGCCCAGAGTTACTGTTAATATCAAAAATGTAATGCTGTCCTTTGAGATTTTGACACCTGTCAATGCGTTGTGTTCTGGCATGTAAGTTAGAGGCAGGAGACAGCACTGGGTCTATGGGCTCTTTACTGCAGATCTGCAACACAGAATCTGCAACACAACACAGAACAGAAAGGAGCTGTGCCTTGCAGCTTTATTAACGCCACAATAATATAATAAATCAAATACAACAAATTATTTTAAAATATTAAATTAAGTTCTCAAAAAAACAAACAAAAAGCACAAAATAAATAATATATCACTGAAAAATCATCAAAAATAACTTATAAGAACAATAAACAAAATAATTCAAAACCAAATAAACAATCAGACAAATATCTTGATGCATTCTCAGTCACCCAGGAAAGTAAATCTCCAAAAGTTGATTCTGTTCATCTGGACGTAGCGTTATTTGTGGGAGAAACGTTTTGTCACTCATCCAAGTGACTTCTTCAGTCTCAGCTGACTGCAGGTTTCCCCAATCTTATAAACAGTACATTTGCATAATGACTGAAACCAGCCCACTGAAGGAACAATGGGCTGGGAGGTTAAGATTGGGGAAACCTGCAGTCAGCTGAGACTGAAGAAGTCACTTGGATGAGTGACGAAAATGTTTCTCCCACAAAAAAACGCTACGTCCAGATGAACAGAATCAACTTTTGGAAATCAGACAAATACAATTTAATAACCAGGACCCAATATTTTGGTGCTTATAGTTCAAACGTTATACTCAAGTACAATCATATTAATAAACGCCATCCAACAGGTAATATAACACTGTACCATAAAAACAATGAACGAAAATCCACATCCCAAAACTTAAAAAAAAACCCATCTCCATACCTGCAACACAGAATTACAAGTCCGTGATCTGTGTGTGTAGCGCGCCTGCTAGGACACCTCTCCTGACAAAGGAAAACAGTGCACACTGTTAAAAAATAATACTGCAGCGATTCCTTTCACCTCCCGCTAGCGACCAGGCTAACTCAGCATGCTAACATTACAGCTGTGTTCTCGGCTAAAGCTCATTAAAAGACTTAAATTAGCGAACTCTGCCCTCCACGAAACCTACACCGAACGAGTCTCTTAACAACAGACAAAAACACGGCGGTTCAGCTATATTCGCATTGCAGCTTGTGGTCTTAACAAACTTTAATTAGCCGAGAGCAACATGGCAGTTTGGTCTTTAAGTGATGACGTGACGAATACTGCTTCCGGGCCGAAACTACCCTGCGTTTAATAAGGCTTTTGTGTTCTTAACATGTTTTAATGCTTTGTATCTTGTTCTATTTAATATCAAAAAGCCCCTAAAAACAGTCAGTGATCACTGTCGGCCTCTCTCGGTTTTTATTACAGCTTTTAATTTTAAAGCTCAGTTTTTAAAAGCTTACGATGTAACTACAGCCCAGCCCATGCAGCAGTATATTAATGGCTAACCTCGTATTGTGGATGGATTATGTCAGTTGTTCTCCTGACTCAAGTTTGGTCTGTTTACAGCATCTTGCCATGCGATTGCATTTTTCCCTGACCATCGAGAATTCTCACGTTAACTTTTATCGAGTGGAAAAAAGTCCTCCGTTCGTTAGTGTTCATCCTCCAGCTTCACTGTTTATATTATGCTAACATAGCTGTGTGGCTAGCGATCACGTAGCACATCGTTATATACCAGCTAGCCAAAATTTAGTAACCCTAAGTCACTGCTGTTTAGTTTTCTGTCTTCATTTTTGTCATAAGTGATAGCAGAGCTGTACGCTTTAATTTGTTTCCGAAATTCCTCAGTCAGGACATGCTATATTGTATTTAGATGGAAGCTAGCAAGCTAGCTCTCTGCTAACTTCTAACTCCATTAAATGTCATAAATTCCGTTTTCATGGATGCCTGGATGTTAAACTTAATTGTTACACCTGGTAGAGCAGCCACACTGATCATTTTATTACAGATGAAAGAATTTAGACAGTTTTTCAACTCTCAGTGATGCCACAGTGATCATTTGACTTATGGACCTGCAGCGGAGTTTGGGCCCAGACAAGGTTAATGACGTCAGACTTAAAGACTGGGTGACTTACCTCCGGCCATGCTGAAAGGAACTGTGACCAGGGGCACACATTCACGCGCCTACGTCACACGCAGCGCACACACACGGACACACACAGACCTATATTACATAGGCAGGAGATGAAGACGCAAAATGAAATATTGAATTTAAAAAAGGGGTGTTTTGGTGAAATTCACAAGTATTTAACACATATGTTAC
Source organism: Pelmatolapia mariae (assembly GCF_036321145.2). NCBI lineage: Eukaryota > Metazoa > Chordata > Actinopteri > Cichliformes > Cichlidae > Pelmatolapia > Pelmatolapia mariae. The sequence goes on from NC_086231.1 coordinate 36,611,837, forward strand.
AAATACATAAAATGTAATCTTGTGTTCCATGCGACATGTCCTTTCTTACAAAAGACAAACTACTGAGAAGCATAGATCTGAAGAATTTGCAACACAAATTTGTTTTCTTTTCTTTTGGTTGAAGTGCTTGGATGGAGTAGAAAAGCGCTACAAGAATCAGTCTACTTACCATGACTGGTTTTGCACCTACTTACACACATTTTTTAAAGGTGCACGTATGGCCTTTTGATTGTTGCATTCTTTTTCTTTTGCTACCTCCTTACATCCTCCGGATACTTCCTTTGGTTTTAAAAGGACTGAAATGATTTCCAGCTGATTCCTTTTGGCGAGGCTAAGATATACAATAGTATATAAAAGTCTTGAGCCAACCTCTTTTAATCACCCCGCTCTACTCTATATTTTGCTTCCAAGGAGCCATTGGTTAATTGGAAGCAAAACAAGTAGTCTTGAGCAGTAGTTCTTAAGGCCTTCTGAAAATTGTTTGCTTTTTCTCGCTGTCACTGTCAGAGGAATATTATTCTCTTTGTTAAGCCACTTATCACTGACCAATTAATTATTCAAGCATGAAAATCACCATACTCAAGAGATCCACCGCCGTTGTGTCTATACCTAACAAAGAACCAATTTTAAACTGTAAAAAAAACATTACTAACAACCTGTCACAAAACATAATCTGTTTCTTTAGTTGGATTTACATAAATTTCAAAAATGACAAAGTTTGACAGGCATAAAAACAGTATTTTTGCCTTTTCTTTAAAAAAAAAACTGAGGAAACTGGACAAGCGCAGACAAAACAACATGTGTTAGAAAGTCATGTCCTTAAATAATAGTAATAATTCCAGCATTATGTCACAGGACTTGACACATGCATCTTCCTGATATAGAAAAGTACCAAAGACTTACACCAATACCATCAGGAGAGCAATCAATTAATTTGTTTTTTTTAAATGATAGTGATCCCAAACGTACTACCAATAAAATCACCTGGATAGAAAACCATACGATAGAACACAATCCGTCCATCATAGTCTATATGAATGAATGAATAGACCATTGCCCAGAGCGTTAGAAGCACTGGGACAGTTGCCTGCTTCTTCCGGCTATCAATGGAGGCCGAACCTGAAATTAAACCTTCAGTTTATCAATTAGCAGCTCATCACTAGTTTATATTAGGGCTGGGTATCGTCACTGATTTCAAAAATCAATTCAATTCTGATTCACAAGGTCCCGCATCGATTTAATTCGATTCAATTTTTCCTCCGACAGTCAGAAATATTATAATTCTGATAATTTATCAGTACTGACACTTGTGAGACTTCATCAGAGGTGTGAGTCTCACAGCAAATGCCTTTGTGTCAAAGTAACTGAGGATAAAACAGAAAAACATGAAGGAGATTTTCCTGTCCTGGCCTTTTATAGCAGGTAACCTATTCTGCAGTAGAACAAAAGCTGAAGAAAACCATGAATCAACATCTGAACATTACCTGATGCTGCTGAAGTGAAGCAAAATTACAGAAGTTTGATTACAGACACAGCTAAGTTTTTAGCAATTTGGCATAATTTGTTTCAATTTCTTCGGTATTGAACAGCAGAAATAAGGGTTGTGTTGGAAGTCATTTTTGGAAAAAAAAAAAATAGTGGCCGACAGCACTGTAATAAACGGTAGACTGGTGTTTAATAAGCAAGCAAATAATGCCAAAAACTGAGATTTGAGATGGGAAACTGTTCTCTGAGTACACTGAGAGAGAGCTGTGCAGGAATTGTGATTTTATCGTGGTGGAAACAAAACAGCCAAAGTCAGTGGGAATTCATGACGATGTTTGAGTAACATCAAGCGTAGTTTTGATCTTCTTTTGCTGCTGGTTCAGTCAGTTTTGGTCGGAGAGTGACGAAACATGCAGCTTCAGAATCTGTGAGCTGTCGGCTTTCAGCCCCGACGGCGGGTGAGAAAGGTGACATCTCACAGATTCTGATGCGTTGGGTCCACGCTCTGTGTTCACATCTTTGTGTGGAATCCGTTTACCTGCTCTCATTTACTGTTTTAGCTGTTTGGTGGTTGTTGAAGGTTTAAGCTGAGATTCTGGAGTTTTTGGCAAAATACATTTATATTTAAAAATCGATTCAGGATTTAATGAATCAATATTACGTTATTAAAACTAAAATTGATTTTAAAATCGATAATGGAAACCCACCCCGAGTTTATATTATTGACTTCCATGGCTCAGGTCAGAAAAATCAGGGCTTCAGGTAGTGGGATTCTTATGATTGTACAATGAAACCGACAGGACTTAATCGCTGGTCTTGATCACATATAATACACTCACCCCCTCACTGCAGTCACTCTCAACTTACTCTCCGTCATTACGCTCAGTCAGCCTGCTGCTTCTCTTCCTCCCTTTTAATTGTCTCATTTGTCACCCACTGTCTGTCTTTCTCACTCTTAGGTCTTTCTTATGTTTCATAAGCATAATCTGTGGGAGCGTGCTCAATCTAGTGAAATTGAGTTTTGGTGCTGCTGATGGTGGAAGATTTGCTTAAAGCTATAATCAATACTGGGAAGCCATGGGGCCATTATGGAAATCAAGTGATATTAAAAGGTGCAGTGCTGGATAAATGCTGCTGATTGCTCAGCAGAAGCGCATAAACTCAGATCATGTTTTCACTTCAGTTATTTTGAGTTTTGGTGTTCATTAGAGTTTTTGTGTTTTTCAGATATTCCCAGGGTTTAATAGCTGGAAATCTGGAATATGCTTGAAATAATATATAATATTGGTGTAGAGTTTGTCCACTTAGCTCCTGTAGAGGAAGAGCCCCACATAAGGCTTCTGCTCTGAGCATCTTGAAAGGGAAATGGACCGTGATTCCATGCTGCATGTTCGACTTCCTTTTTCTTCTCCTCACCAGCTAAGCTCAAAGTTTACAGCCCCTCAAGAATCTGGGCTAGGGTACTATAATGTATTTACACTCCTGTCAATAAGCAAATATTGCTTCATATATTGATATTGATATTGGGCTGTAAACTGTGATAAAATCGGTTCTTCAAGGTTTATCATAGAGTTGCACAAACATCAGTGAAAGCAAGATGTCAGGGTTAGGGATGTGAACATTATGATATTTTTATTTTCAGAGGAGACCAATTTAACACTAAAGCAAACAGAAATACGTCCCACCTCTTTCTTTACCCTTTTACAATCATACTCATGTTGCGCTACAGAGGAGAGTGAACACTAGAAATATAAAATGTGTAAAAAGGAATGGTTTGACTGTTCATATGGAATTATGTAATAACAGACTGAACTTTTTTCAGGAAAATGTTTGACGTTAAGGAATCCCTGTGTTTTTATATTCAATAAACCGAGGAAGATCTTGCAGTGGCATTAGACAAGTTAAAGCACAGTTATAACTTCTTTCCTTTTTTAATTTTTTCATAATAAACCAAGGTATCATCACTTGATCATTTTACATTTCTTTAAACTTTCTTTTCCTTGAAAGGTCACCTCACTGTCCTCACTGTCAGCATCAGGCACAAGGAGAACATGCAATGTGTGCATGGAAAGGTCCCTGCCAGTATTTGAACCAGGAACCTTCATGCTTTGTGGTGCATTGCATCAGCTACGTAATCATCTCTGAGGAATGGCTTATTTGAAGATCGATCATCATAGGACAGAAACAGCACTAGTGAAAGTCTGTGCCCCATTAACAATGGCTGGAGTAAAGCTGAGAGGCCAGCAGCATACAGTTGAGTTTTTTGCACATGTTCATAGTGGATAAACGTCTGGTCTTTAACAGCAGACTGATGAGAGATAAACGTGTGAGACAAGCTGCTACTGGCTCTGCTTTTACTGTCCGAGGTTAGTTATAAACTGATGTAACAGTAGCTAGCAACTAGACAAGACATCTCTGAGAAAACGGTTGACGTTTAACCATCCTTTTTTTTTTTACATCAAGATGTAAGCCTCTGTTTCTGAGCTAAAAGCTCTGGTCCTCAGTGTCCTCACCCAACATCCAGACTGACAGCAGAACAACTACTAGCTCAGTGTTCCAACATTTGGAAGAAGCATCTGCTATCATAACTGGAGATAGATGAGGTACAACAACCTTTCCGAAATTGTGTACTGTTACGTCCCCTGGCTAGCCTAGGGGATAGGGGGGACTACCATAAATTTTAAATAGTGAAGGTGGAGTCAAGATGGCAGTTTTTAAAGGTTTATTTTCTCCTAGTCTTAAAGTTCTGGTTCAGACTGACATTTAACTTAAGGGAGAGCCAAGGCCAACGTGACAAAGAAAACATCCCTGACAGAAAATAAAAGGAACTTACCTAACTCCAAAAAAATCACGAAATATACAACCTACAACGATAACCTAGCTAACCAGCACATAAACAGTAGAAAACAAGTGATCACAAAACAAAAGGCAGTTCTCCCCTACAGGCAGTCTGAACACTCAAAGGCATGTAAGCCTGCACAAGTATGGCAGTTAAAATGACCAGAAGGCCCAGAAACACAGCTCCACAGACATTACATAGGGCTCTGCTGATTGGTAATTAGGTTGCTTCAGGTAGCAGCACCCAATCGGGACGGAGGAGGTGGAGCCTACCAAGACACAAAGCATTATTTCACAAGGAAAAGCCAGTATCCTCCTGGGGGATGTAACAGGTACCAAGCCCCAAGTACGACTAAAGGTGCATTGAGTGCAAGAGCAGTTGAACAGAGAAATACGATCATGGCGAAGCTGGAAACCTGGACCCTCCGTGGCTGATTACCAGGACTACGTGAATGCAGCATTAGGGACAATCCCTACTGCGACGATCACCGAAACTAATCAGCTCACCCAAAGCACGTCAGCAGTGATCACAGAGATGCTTGACTAAAATAAACAGCCACAATCCAACTATCAGAGCTGCAAAAAGGTTCAATGAAGAAAGTAATGCTTTAAAAGCACAACAACCTGTCCATACCTGAGGCCTCAGAAAGTGCCAAGAAAGGACTCAGAGCCTTGGCCAGCCGCTTGAAGAAGTATAACAGAGAGATAGAAGCCAGGAGAATAAACCAGCTGTACTCCACTGAACTATCTAAGGTGTACGCTCAGTGGGAGGGGAACAATATGAGAACAGCCCCATCAATGACATTCCAATGCCATTGCTGTAGATCCTAGTAGTGCACATCAGTGAGTCGATGTCTTGTTCGCTTCTGGCAGAGGAGCTGTATGTCATCCATGTAGAGGGGGTGGCAGTTGCTCCATTCTGTAGTCGGTATCCGTAGCCAGTCTGCTCAGTGATCCCACTTAGGGGATTCAGGCCTATGCAGAACAGCAGTGGGTGAGCATCTCCTTGGTACATCCCACACTGGACGGTGGCTTGTGCTATTGGCTTGGAGTTGACCTCTAGTGCTGTGTGCCACATCCTCATTGCCACATACTCTTAGGGTCCTGTTGATCTTGTATAGTTCAAGGCATTCTGAAATCCACATGTGAGGGATTGAGTCATACGCTTTCTTGAAATGAACCTGATGTGACCTGATGTTCTGACTCCCTTTTGCTCTAGAATTTGTGTTGCACCTCATCAATCTCCAGTTGTGATAGCAGTTGCTTCTTCTGAATGTTGGAACACTGAGTTATCAGTCTAGGTGTTGGATTCCAAGATTCCTTTGGTCCCACATCCTCTTCATATAACCCCTTCTGCTTGGGTTACTTGTGTAGTAGCATTCCAACAGCGCCCTATTCTCATCCCTTGTCCGCTTGGGCCTTCTTGTTCCTCAACAACTGATGCAGTCCTTGCTAATTATTCTGTCCAGATAACTGAAAAACGGAAGAAAAATTGTGATTGTTCGATTTGCAATGTGATTACTGAATTTAGAAAATGTAGCACGCAATAAACACATACAATGTGACACAGTAAGGTGTTTGTTTTTAACATCAAACAACAGATAGATGTAGAGTATTTTTTGTGTATGAATCTATTTGGATTCACAGCTGTATTAACATTTCTCTGATTATATAGTTTATGGGTTACATCAATATCATCACTACTGAGCCTGGTGCCACAGTGGAGCAAATATTAAAGAAGAAAGTTTAGATCGGTCCAAAAATTTCCATTTTATCCACATGAAATTCAGGAACCTCGGCATTGTAATTTTCAACCCTAAGAGCTAATGAGTGAAGTTCCAAAGAAGAGAAATAATGCAGCGCTTGTATTCTGACCTTTGTGTACACATTATTCATTTGAGTTTATGTATATCAGTGTCCCATTGGTCCTTACATTGTAAGAGCCTGAACAATTTCTTCTTTTCTTTGAAGTCGGCTCCAAGTTTTTTTTAATGGCAGAAAAAGAGTCCTATCATTGGGCTAGTATAAGATTATGTTGTGTTTGAGAAGAGGTTGGCTTTATCATCTTTGATTAGGCATGAAAGCATCATTGCCACAAAGTTGCACAGAGGTGACCAAAGCTGCACTTGTCTCAGGAAAACCAGGGCCATCACAGGTGAGCCCTTGCAGCCCGCTCAACACCTGTTTGACCCGCTGCCAACGCCTCAGGTCAAATCTCATCCTTTGTCTGAGAGTTTGTTAGTTTGTTAGAGCTAAAGGCTCTCCATGCTCTTCAAGTGTAGTCCGTTTTCCCCTTCTTTTTCACATATCAAGAGTGAGAGATTTGTGTTTAGCCCTGTTTATAAATTGCACTGGCATACCCCCCAGCTTCATGGTTCTGGTATATCAGCTAGTTATAGCTAGTTGTTTACATATCATGGAGTATGGGACATATAGTTTACACTGGCTGATTCCTACATACATGGTCCTCATTTGTGTGAGCCACATTTATGTGTGTATTCATGTGTGTGTGTTTTTGTCCTTGTCTGCACAATTGTAGATTTGCGCACAGCAGCTATAGGTTCATCAGTCATGCTCTAGGCCTTTCACAGACTCAGATGGAAGATGGCTTTAGTGCAGTGGGTAGAGCAACAATCACCCATCTCTTCCTTTCTCTCTTTCCACCTGCACCCTGTACTATGGCTTCTCTTCATTCAGTAGTACACCACGCTGCTTCTGTGCAACAAATCTAATTATTTGTTTCTGTTTGTTTTACTTTTCAGTAGTAGCAACAGATCAGTGGTAGAATATAAGTGCCCTCAACATGATTTCATGTATAGATGCTTACATTTTCATGGCATCACTGTGATTTGTAATGTGCTGATACTTGTGTACATGGTGGAGGTCTTAGTTTTGTTTTATTTTCAGTTTTTATATTTAATGAGTTTTATCCTCAGCAATGTGCCATAAATGTACCAGTATAACCACAAATATAATGAAAACCTTGATTTGGAGGAAAAAAGAAAAACTATATCTTCTTACTATGAATTTAAGGGAACAACGACTTAAGATTATTGCTCTGTCTAAAGTGAGCAATTAGTTGACATATTTTAACCACACTGACCAAATGTGATGTCAGTAGAACAACACGGCATTGTATATTCAGGCTGTAGTGATGAAACTGTTAAAAGTTATTTGAATAATGTTGAATTTCTACTGCAGCACCGCTGTGTGCCACTGTTTCCCCTTCTCTATCCTGACTGATGCTGAGGCTATTTGTATTTGCTTAAGCAGCAATCTGACAAGAAAAAAATATGTATTTGTGTGGAAGAAGAATTAACCTTTAGATTAAATTATCATCATGACATGTCATAATGAGGTAAGCTCTAATAATGCCAGTGTCCACTGTGAAAAGACAACCAGTCTACTGCTAAGGCCTCTCACTGGAGTCATATTTGCTTTATCTCAAATCTCCGCTTTTGTTCCTCGTCTTTTCTTTTTGTGTCAAAGGCATGAGCGGATGAGGTTACCTGTATAATTTACTTCCCAAGTCATTGATCCTGTGCAGATTGATTCCATCTCAAATTTAGCTTTCAGATTGGCACTGACTCCATTACAAAGTAACTACGGGATGGGTCAATAAGTGGAAGCTGTACCAGTAATGTGGAGAATGAATGTAGATTCATTGGAATGCACCATTAAGCACTGGCGGATCATGTGGTCGGTACGTGGGGGTGACGGAGGGGCTGGACATGGATCATTCTGTCCCGTGTTCAGTCAACAGTGATGGGAACAGAATAGAGGACAAAGTACTACTCTGGTAAATTCATCATCTCCTCATTTTTATCTCTCCTATAATGGCAAGTTGGTGTGTGTGTGTGTGTGTTTGTAGGTGTGTGTGTGTTTGTGTGGTAAAATATGCCCATCTGTCAGTCTGACCTAATCAGGAATGAGACGTCATTCTTCTGTTTCCATGCTCCGTGCACCACAGACAGAAAGATGAGGCTTTAGTGGCTGATAGGGGCTTTGGCGGGAGACAGTTATGTATGTATATAGCCGAGGAGGGGAACAACGCAAGAAACAAAATGAAGATGGAAAACAGAGGCGAACCTCTGGCCTCACTGAACCTTATGCCAATGCCAATGGGGTCTTTGTGCAGTCATTGTTTTGATGTGCTGGACTGTCTATGCAAAGAGTGTTGATGGTAAAGGCATATTTGAGCAGAGTTCATCACGGGCTTTTCTGAATCAACAAAGTTTGTTGCGGTGAGCCAATATCCACTGGATGCATGAATGTGCTAAGATTAATATATTGGACTGCTGTGCTTGTAATTCCCAACAACCCCCCCCTAAAAAAAAAAACAAATACAGAAACTATGTAAATAAAGGAGAAGGGCATGATTTGGGGGTAGCATGGCATGTTTCAGAATCAGAATCAGAATCGCGTTTATTGACCATGTATATGCACAGACACATACAAGGAATTTGGTGAATCTCAACAATGTAAGCAACACAATTCACCCCCCCACGCACACACGCGCGCGTGCGTGTGTGGATATATACAGCTACACATGCATACACATACATACACAAACATACATAAACATACACAAGCTGTGTAAACCAACCATAAATAACCAATCTAAATCGTATATACATAAAACACAGGATGACAGAAATGAAATGAAGTGAAATGAATACCACAGAATGTACATAAGGTGCAGTTGCAGTCTGCTAGTGGGAGCAGTGTGACAGTTCAACTGTTTAGGAGGGAGATGGCGAGGGGAAAGAAACTGTTCCTGTGTCGGGTGGTCCTGGTCTGCAGGCTTCTGTACCGTCTGCCAGAGAGCAGCAGGTCAAAAAGTCTGTGTCCAGGGTGTGAGGGGTCTGTGATGATTTTCCCTGCCCGGTTCCTGGTTCTTGAGAGGTACAGGTCCTGGATGGAGGGCAGGGGGGCGCCGATGATCTTCTCTGCTGCCCGTACAGTCCGCTGCAGTCTGCTCCTCTCGTGTTTAGTGGCTGCACCATACCAGACTGTGATGGAGGAGCACAGGACAGAGTCAATGACTGCAGGGTAGAACTGGATCAGCAGCTCCTGTGGAAGACTGTACTTCCCCAGTTGTCTCAGGAAGTACATCCTCTGCTGGGTCTTTTTGAGGATGGAGTTGATGTTGGTCTCCCACTTCAGGTCCTGGGAGATGGTGGTACCCAGAGTCTTGAAGATCTCCACAGTCGACACCGGGCTGTCTGATATGGTAAGGGGGTGCAGTGTTGAGGGATGTCTCCTGAAGTCCACTGTCATCTCTACAGTCTTAAGCGTGTTCAGCTCCAGATTGTGCTGACTGCACCAGAGTACCAGCCGCTCAACTTCCTGCCGGTATGCAGACTCATCACCATCCTTGATGAGTCCACTGATGGTGGTGTCATCTGCAAACTTAAAGAGTTTAACAGCCGAGTTCTTGGAGGTGCAGTCATTGGTGTAGAGGGAGAACAATAGTGGTGAGAGGACACATCCTTGAGGGGCACCAATACTGAGGGACTGAGTTTCAGAGGTGATCTCCCCCTGCCTCACTTGCTGCTTCCTGTCTGTCAGGAAGCTGGTGATCCACTGACAGATAGCTGGTGACACGCTGAACTGGGAGAGTTTGGATGAGAGAAGTTCAGGCATGATGGTGTTAAAAGCCGAATTAAAGTCCACAAACAGGACCCTGGCATAAGTTCCTGGGCGGTCGAGGTGTTGCAGGATGTAATACAGCCCCATGTTCACTGCGTCATCCACTGACCTGTTTGCCTGGTAGGCAAACTGCAGGGGGTCCAACTGGTAGCCTGTAATGTCCTTCAGATGGGCTAACACCAGTCTTTCAAAGGATTTCATGACCACAGACATCAAGGTGACAGGTCTGTAATCATTCAGTCCTGTAATAGTGGGTTTCTTGGGGACCGGGATGATGGTGGAGCATTTGAAGCAGGAGGGAACTTCGCACAGCTACAGGGATCTGTTGAAGATGCGGGTAAAAATGGGAGCCAGCTGTTCAGCACAGGTTTTGAGGCAGGAGGGTGAAACACTGTCTGGTCCGGGGGCTTTCCTGGGCTTCTGTTTCTGAAATAGTCGGCTCACATCCTGAGTGTGTATTCTGAGTTTCAGGGAGGAGGAAAGGGGGGTGAGAGGTGTGATGGAGGTTGTTGAGTCTGGATTGGGGAGGGTGGTGGTGGTCGTTGAGTCTGGATTAGGGAGGGTGAGGTGGGAGGTGTGAGAGGTGTGTTGGGGGTAAATGTCTGAAACAATGGCTCTGGGGAGGGGAGGGTGAGGCGTGGGAGTCTGTCCGTCTCAAACCTGCAGTAGAATGTATTTAGCTCGTTGGCCAGGTCTTTGCTTGCTTCAACAGTGGGTGGGGGGCGTCTGTAGCTGGTGATTTCCCGCAGGCCCCTCCACACTGATGCAGGGTCGTTGGCTGAGAGCCGTTCTTCCAGCTTCTGGGAGTAGATGCTTTTAGCTGCTTTGATCTCCTTGGTCAGTGTGTTCCTGGATTGCTTGTACATGGCCCTGTCACCACTTTTGTAGGCGTCCTCCTTGGCCTTAAGAAGATGTTGGAGTTTAGGAGTGAACCATGGTTTGTTGTTGTTGTATGTGCAAAAGGTCTTGGTTGGCACACAAACGTCTTCATAAAAACTGATGTATGATGTCACAGTGTCTGTCAGCTCATCCAGGTTCTCAGATGCAGCTTCAAAAACAGTCCAATCAGTGCAGTCAAAACTGTCCTGCAGTTCCTGCTTTGCTGCGTTAGTCCACTTCACAGTTTTGACTACAGGCTTGGCAAGTTTGAGTTGCTGCCTATAAACTGGAATAAGATGGACCAGGCAGTGATCAGAATGTCCCAAAGCTGCCCGGGGCAGTGGTGTAACAGTACTGTTCTCACAGTACTGAAGGTAAATCTCCATCAGTTCTTTCATGCATACATGTTCTGCATGGGATTTGCCTCTAATAAGTCCCTTCACTGCTCTGGCACTGAGCGTGAGGTGTGAGGTGTTTTATTCCGCCACACAGGATTACATGAAGGTGTACACAGCAGAGGAGCGCCTCATTTGGTGGGCAGACAGACAGGTGACATTTCATCACTGACAAAACAGTTCTATCATCAGAACCTCCAGCCGCTCACATCACAACAGGCTACACAGCTTTGATCTGAGCTCCTTTTTTAAAAAAGCCACTTATCCATTACCTGAATTCAGTAAAGCCACTCTTTGTCATTCAGCTGAGCTGCCTGTCTAGACTTTACTGAATAATAATGCCTCTGAGGCAAAATTGTTTCAGAAGTCCTACATTCAAAATGAAGTTAAATCCAACTACAGAGCTGCATTTGCTCTCTTTTACCCATAAAAATGTACTTTACACAGCTGCACTGTTTGATGTCGAGCCTCGTTTTTGTTTGTACTGATGGGATTAATTAAACATTCTATTTCACATTAATGCATTGTGTTTATCTGAAAATTTGCACTGAGCATATAAAAATAAAGGCAAACACCCAAACTATGGCTATATACATATATATATATATATATATATATATATATATATATATATATATATATATATATATACATATATATACTAGGGGTGCAACGATACACAAAATTCACGGTTCGGTTCGATACTTTGGTGTCATGGTTCGATATTTTTTCGATACAAAAAAATGTTCATGTCTTTTTAATTTGTCATTTATTAAAATTATAATTATATATTTTAACTCAAAAGTACAGTTTTTAAATTTAATGTTGCTGAAACAACAAAGTAATAAAAAAATAAATCTATCTGATCGAGAAATCACTCATCTTTGGAAAAAGAGAGTTTATTACAGAGAAATGGCTCTTTCCAAAATAAAAGCTATACTATACGCTTCTTCTGGGGTATATTCTCAGCAGCATATTAAACATATCAGGTCCCCATAAGGAGAATCATGTGCTAACGACTGTCTAAATGACTCAGGTAAAGTTTGTAGCATGCGTGCTTGTTGTTTTTGTCTGCTTCCACTTGTCTTTGCACTAGGATTATGTCGGAGTAAATGTGCAGTCATATTCGTTGTGTTCCCACTAGTGCTGTCAGCGTTAATCTCGTTGCAATGACGTTAACACCACAACACGGCAAATCTCCGTTAACGAGCTACCGCGGATCGCCCCGTGCGTGGGGCTGGACGGCGTCAACACGTTAACGAGCTAACTGCGCTAACGCACTAGTTCCCACCCATGTAATTGAGCATTGCGTGGCACATCCGACATACTGTTTTACTTTTGTCCATGACGCGCTTACCTTCAGGGTCATGCTTCACATGAAGACCAAAATAGTTCCAAACGCCAGATCTGAATTAGGGTGGGGGAGGTTCAATTTGCCATGTTGCAACGTCTCGCTAGCTTGCGCTGCGCTCAGTGGATCTGCGCTCGACAGTGCAGCCTAGGCGGATAAGTCGAACGCAGATCCACTGAGCTCTCAGCACAGACAGCATCGTCAGAAGAAAAGTTGATAAAATAAATTAAAAATTTTGTATTGTTCGATACATATGCGTACCGAACCGAAAGCACTGTATCGAACATATATATATACATATATATATATATGCATTTTAGACATGCTTTGATGTTTTCTTGCCACAAGTTGAAGTGGGCAGATATTGATTAACCCAACAGACACATCACAATAAGAACTGCTCAGTATGTTTATGTTTTGGAGTTTGAATAACCTTACTCTGTTTATAAAGTTTATTTCTTTATTTGTAGTGTTTTAACTTTTAACCAATGTCACTCTCAATGTCACATAGTAAGACTCAAAAAGAAGGCTTACTATTGGCCCAGCCAATAGCAGGGCCTGGATTTACGAAAGTAACTGTCACACAATCATGTAATGTCAGGCAAAGACACTAGCACCCCTCTTATCTTCTGCTCCATGGAGTGGCTTGAGCAGGTCTAGTCATTTATTACCTAAATTCACATGTTCACATGCTCATTATGTTTTTCCACCAGTCACTCTGTGCTGTGATGGGCTGTTGTTTGATTAATGAACCCTTGGATAAATGCTTAAAACTGTGTATTAAAGAATCAGTGCACAGGACCAACCAGTGAAAAGGCTCTCTTAATGTTTTGATAGCTGGACAAGTCTGTGCAACTGCCCTCATGCAGACATGGATATTGTGTCTTAGTATCTGATATTACTTATTTACATCTGTTATGAGTTATTTATATAATCTGCTATTAGTTCTTTGTATATCTGTTATTAGTTATACACATCGATTATTAATTATTTACATATGTTATTAGTTATTTAGATCCATGTGAGATTCTCTCGGGACGAGTAACCTCATTGTCATTACATGTTAGTGATGTATGTGATGGGGTCCGTACTCAAAGCAACATCAAGCTGTGTAGAACAGGGTGTGGTTGGGCTTGGGTGTGAGACTGCAAGATACCAGAGGTGTTAATTGTGTTTGTTGGTGTGCATCACTCTCTACTGCTGAGTGGTTATGCCCAACAAACTTCCACTGCATACCGACGTTTATCAACTAAGGCAATTCCATATGCACTTTAAAACCAAAGCAGTTGCAGCCTCAGGAGCACATAAGGCTACAAACTTTCCATTCACATATCTTAAACTCGTCATGAGCCTTCAGGCCATCAGATCACTGTTCTTCCTGCCTCCAAAGTCACATTTGTTAGAGTAATGCTGCTTCAACACAGAGAGATATGGGTCAGGTGAGAAACAAAGACTCAAAGGTAAATAAAAGTGAATGGAGTAGAGTGAGACTTTTCCAGTGTTATTACTGATGATAACTAAAAAATAAATGCTTATAAATAAAACAACAAAAAATCTATTTACCCATCTGAGGCTCATGAGATGCATTACTCACTGAAGCACTGCACTGTCATTTAGGATGTTTCTATAAACTCTTAATGCTGCATGTGGTTTAATAAGAGAAAGTTTGGTTAACTTACGTTTCAGCAGATGTTGTGGTTGGGGTTAAAATACGTGGTTGATTAGTTTTAAAAGACCATTGTCATCGCAGTTGCAAAGATAACAAAAGGGTAATATGTGGACTGTCTGTATTATATCTGGTTAAAGGCTCTAGAAGAATCGGTAATAGAAGAATAAATAACATGAATGCTGAGGAGAAGTAGAAGGCCAGAAACAGCTTCTGGTTCAGGTTTTTATTCCTCAGGATTCCTCAGAGGAAGTGCAGCTGTTGCTGAGCCTTGATGATGATGTTGGTTGGGTGGGTTGGTGTACAGTCATAAGTGTACATGGCAAACAGTAGGGCACTGAGAACACAGGCCTGCTGGGATCCAGTGCTGAGTGACAGTGAGGGGGAGAGGTGGGGGCCAAGTCGGACTGATTGAGGCTGGTTGGTGAGGAAATCTGTTATTCAGGAGCAGGTGGCAGTGGGGATCTGAAAGTGGCCCAGTTTGGTGGTGAGGATGTCTGGGATTATGCTATTGAACATAGCTCTTCCTGTTCTCCAGATGGCTCAGTGCTGTGAAGGGTGATTGTAATGGCACCCTCTGTGGACCAATTTGCTCAGTAACCAAACTGGTGGGTGTCGAGGGACTGGGATGGTCAGTCTCTGATTTGCTGAAATACTATCTGTTCAAAACAATTAATGACTACAGATGAGAGGGAAATAGGTTTTTAGTCATTGAGGTTGTCTATTCCAGTCTTTTGGGGGATGGGAATGATGGCGGTGGCCCTCAGACAGGTGGAAATGGTGGCATGAATCAGGGAGAGGTTGAACAGTTGATGAGGATCCATGCCAGTTGGTCTCACAAGTCTCCCTGTGACCTCATGTTCCTAGAGTTGTGGGGAGGTGAGGGGGCAAGGGAAGTTGGGGATGAGTGGTCTCAAACTGAGCATAGAAGGTGTTGAGCTCCACTGCGAATTTGAGGCTGGTGTTGAGGATTAGGGGACTCTGGCCTTTGTAAGGGCTTGGGCGGGGGTTGTTGCCTGTCAGGAAGCCCTCTATCCTCCTCCTGTAGTAGTGATGGGATTTCCGTCTCTTTTTAGAGAACCGGCTCTTTCGGCTCCGAACCGGCTCTTCAGGTTGTTTTGTTGCTTTAATTAATTTATTATTAACAATAATATAAAATTATGCACAAAAGAAATTACTAATGTAAAAAAAAAAAAGTGGTTTTATTTATATATGTTTATATATAAATATATGTGGTGGCCCCTAGAGACAAAGCACGTACAAACTCCAAAACACGTACAAACTCCAAAACACATTTCTAGCGTTAACTGAACTTCCAAAACAGAGCTACCTAGATCACTTAAATTACACAATTGAAAGCATATGTGTATGGTTTGTGTATTTATACACAAGCACTCATATATATTCAAATAATTAAAAAAAATGTTCATTTACCTGTTATTACCACACACCAAATCCGGTCGTTGGTACTTGCTGGCTTGTGTAGCCACTAGGTAACAAAAGCTCAACACTGCGCCTAGCATCCTGGAGCACTTCTGTTGTGTTTTGTACGTGCTTCTGAGTTTTTACGTGTTTTGGAGTTTTTACGTGCTTCTGAGTTTTTATGTGTTTTGGAGTTTTTACGTGTTTTGGAGTTTGTACGTGGTTCAGGGTTTGTACGTGCTTCAGAGTTCGTACGTGTTTTGAAGTTTGTACGTGCTTTGTCTCTAGGGGCCACCGTAAATATGCTTTTATTTATTCACTACACATAAAATGTAATAAAGAAATCATATAATACAAAAACCAACTATTCACAGTTCAACTTTTGACTATTTAAATTTTCAGCTTTTTCCTTTTAAACAAATTTAAAATGAAACAACACAAACCACTACAAACCACAACACAATTAAATATAAATTAAAATATGAAAACAAAAAGAAGATGCATATTCTCTGTCATATGGGCCTGCATGAATAAACTTTCTGAATCCTTTATCATCCGCAACTGAAAATAGTTGTGGATGATTACTATACCTTTCTAATGTGACGTTGTTGGCCCTGGCTCTCTTTCTCTCTCTCTCCCTCCCGCTCTGTTCCTGTGCTACTGAGAGTGTAACTACCGCCCCTCCCCCCTCTTCCCAGCGCAAAGCACAAGGCTCGCGTGCAGAGTGAAGCGGAAAAAAAGTGCGAGAGAGAGGGTGAGAGAAAGAAAAAAAATAACATGGCTCGCGATAAGAAGCCGGCTCGCGATAAGGAGCCGGCTCGCGTCGTTCACGTCAAAGATCCGGCTCTAAGAGCCATTTCATTTTTTTTTTTTTTTTTAAACCTGTCCCGTTTGGTTCTTTTGCCATCAGAATTGTTGTCTAAAGGCGAAGAAAGATGCCCAACGGATTTACTTTACCAAATGGACCATCCCAGCCTTGCCGTAATGGTCCATTTGATTTACCTTTTATTGTTTATTTTATTTTATTTTATTTTATTTTTTTTTACTTGCTAAATACGGGACAGGGGAAAAGAAAAGGGAGAAAGAAAGAGGGGGGAAAAAACAAAACAAAACAAAACAAAAAAAAAAAACAGCGGAGAAGAGGGACGGGGATAAAGGGCAAAAAACAAAAACCAACAAAATAAGCAAACAAAAAATACATATATCGATCACCTGGATCACCTGTTGAGAAAGAAAAAAGAAAACAAGCAGAAGAAAACGAGAGTAATAGAATAAACAACATCACAATGATATATGGGAATATAACACTAAATACTTAATATTAAACATTATTGTGCAGCACGTAAGGTCGACAGCGCACAGTGTGCTTTGAGGTAGGAGCCAAAAAGGGTGTAGTTAGTGTGTGTGATCACCTGTGTGTACACCTGTGAGCATGAGCGCGCTTGTATTTAAAAGGTTCCTTAATGTAATGATCTGCTAGAGGGTGTGGGGGGCCACAGTCCCATCCTCCAGGGCATGAAGCAGGTATGGAGGAGATCAAAACTCCAGACATCCAGAGGCCCCCAGAACACAAGAGACCAAGGAAGACCAACAGAGGGGCAGCCGCGCCACTGTCCCAGAAAGAGCTGAGGAGAGTCCCAGATGAGGGATCACTCAGCAGCCGCGGAGCAGAAGCCAGGGGGGGTTGCAGTGACGTGCCCGTGAGCTCCGCCGGCAGCCAGCTGTGCCTGAGTGACCGAGCCCCAGGCCGAGAGGCCGAGGGCACCCCACCCCCGAAGTGGCCCAAGCGAGCCCCAGGTTCCAGGCCCGGATAAGCAGCCACCAAGGAGTGAGCCGGTGTGTACCCGGACGCCCACCCCCGGACACAAAGAACCACCAACGCATCGATGTCTGAGGGCGTCTGCCACCGGCAGGGGAAGTGGTGGGGGGAGATAGGCCTCCAAACCTTGGAGGGCCTGAGATGTCCCCAGAGAGGTGGCGTCTGATACCCAACCTGACATATAGACACAGACATACAGGCACACTCAAATACAAACATCCATTCCCACCCTCATGCTCTCATAGGCAATTACTCCACACTCAACCAACGTGGAGACAGACATAAAGAGACGCTGTACACACAATCACACTCCCCAAGCGTACTCTAAGAACCGGGTCTAGGTACCCTTGCCCCTGGAGGGGGAAACTGCACCCAGACCCAGGTGGTGTTACCCTTTTCCCTGCAGTGGGGAGAAGCAGACTGCCCCGACTCCGCAGCAGCAGGGAGGCCCCACACACCAGACCCCAGTCGGACGGCCAACTCCTCCTCCTAGCCCCCCCGCTCCAGCAGGCCGCAGAGACCGGGGGTGTGAGAAGACTCCAAACCTCCCTCTACCCGCTCATATGTAGTGTTGATGTATGTGTGTTCCAAGGTGCAATTAAAACCCAGGAGGGCATGGAGCTACCTGCCAGAGAGCAGCAGGTAAGCGCATAGCCCCTCCTGATAGCCCTCAATGTCTACGTGTATTTAAAATTGAGAGGTGGGCAACGACGAGCCATTTCATTCGCGACCGACACATCACTATCCTGTAGGCCTACTTGGCCTGTTTGATGCCCCTTCTCAGGTTGGCTCTAGGAGTGCTGTACATAGACTTCAGGCTAAGGGACAGTTCTAAGTTACGAGTTCTGATTATATCCTGTACTTCACTTGTCATCCAACGTTTTCGGTTAGAAAAAAATTGGATGGTTTTGGTCACTGTCATATTCTCTACACAGCACTTATGTAGTCTCCAGGTCCTGCTGTTCAGACTTTCAGATCAAAACGGTCCTTTAGCTGGAGGAGAGCATCATCTAGGCATGTTTTAATGACCCGGGTACTTTGATGGTTTTGTTGCCTGAGGAGGGTGTAGGCAGGGATGAAGAGCAGAGAGAGGTAGTCAGATTGTCCTAGGTGGGCAAGGGGTGTCACAGGCCTGCCAGTTTTCTGTCCCCCCTAGTAAGGAACTTAACATGTTGGTGGAATTTGAGGAGTACAGAACATGCCTTACGAAAGTCCCCAGCAACAATTTAGATGCCCTCCGGGCGCTCTCTCTGCTGTTTACTGATAATAAGTTGGAAGTGGTTGAGTGCTGAGCTAATGTTAGCATTGGGGGAAGATGTAAACAATGGTAACTCTGGCTACCATTAGCTTGGGAGGTAGATGGAACGGCCTACAGAAAGAAAGAAAAAAGAAAGAAAAAAACAAATAGAAATAAGATCCAATATGCAAAATAAATCCACACACATAGTCTGGTTTGAGATAGCAAAACTCTATATGTTTAAATGAGAGAATGGAAGCCTTACGAGCTTGAAAAAAGAAGGAAGATGCTTCACCTGTCATCCAATGGCTTCTTCGGTTCTAAAACCGAAAGCTGGAGAGTCCCAGATATTTAAAGACTAGTGGGGGTTGTCCCTTAGGACAGGGCTCTAGAGTGCGACCAATTTGGTCGCAAATGCGACCAAATTTTTCCGTGGTGCGACTAAAGAAAAACATTTGGTCGCACCGGTGCGACCAACTGTTACCAACACTTGGTCGCACCTGTTTGGGTAACAAAAAAAAAATCTCTGCAACTCCGTGTGGTCAACAACAGACACACATTATGCCCCTATCGTGGACTAAACCAATCAGAGATAGTCAGGGGCGGGACCTCTCTGATTGGCCGTGGTCCAGTGGAAAGTGCAGGTAGAAGAGGGAGGTGAGTAGCTTTAATAAGGCGATATCAATTCATTAACGGATTCCACACAAAGACGTAAACACAGAGCGACCCGACGCATCAGAATCAGCTTTGTCTTTCTCGGCTTTCTCACCGGACGGCCCGCAGACGGACACGCTGTCGGAGCTTAGCGATTCTGATGCGTCGGGTCGCTCTGTGTTTACGTCTTTTTGCGCTGATTCTGAGCTGCAGGTTTTGTCTCTCCAACCAAAATTCGCCGAGCCAGCAGCAAAAGAAGCAGCAAACTACGCTTCACATTTGATCAATGTCGTCATGAATTCCCTCTGACTTTTGCTGTTTTGCTTCCCCACGATAAAAATTACACTTCCTACACAGCTCCCTGTGTGTACTTCAAGAACAGTTTCCCGTCTCAAATCTGTTTTCTGGATTATTCATTCGCTTATTACCCACCAGTCTACCGTTGTTTACAGCGCTGTCTTTTTCTTTTTTCATGTAAATGACGTCCGACAAGAAAGCCTAATTTCTGCTGTTCAATACTGAAGAAATTTAAACTTCTTAAAATTATGCAAAATTGCAGAATATTGCAGAATATTTTTAAGGTTATCTGTTATAAAAAGCCAGACCAGGAAAATCTCCTTCATGTTTTTCTGTGTTTTATTGTCAGTTACTTTGACACAAAGGCATCTGCTGTGATGTTCACAATTCTGATGAAGTCTCACAAGTGTCAGTACTGATAAATGATCAGAATTATAATATTTCTGACTGTCTGAGGCTAAATTGAATCGAATCAGGACTTTGAGAACCGGAATCGAATGGATTATAGAAATCAGTGATGATACCCAGCTCTAGTGAGCAGCCTAGGCCTGACAGAAGTGGATGTAGCTGTGGGTAATAAGAAAAGATGAAAAGAACTATTGATAACTTTTGTGTTAAGTTAAGGCCTGATCTGTCTGAAATTCATAGCCAGCTCTGACACAGTGCCATGAATGCTGAAAAAGCAGCAGTGTATCCAGAAAACACACTTCATGCTGCAATAAATGCACTGCCCAAGTGTCCCCTCTCCCCACTGCCTTTCAGCAGCAGGCAGCAGCAAACAGGTCGTCAGGCCAAGATGATGATTAAGTTTAACATTTTCTACAATATTGACAAAGCACTTTAAGCACAAGATTGTTAGTTAATAATTTAGAAATGAATATTGTCTGTATGGACTTCCCCCCAAAGAAGGTGCACATGTAAAACTGCGGTGTTAAGCGAAGCGGTTGAAAAATTTGAGTGCGCCTAACTTTTGTGCCGGTGCGCCTAAATTTTTTAAGTTAGGCGTACTGGTGCGCCCATGTCAAAAAGTTAGTCTAGAGCCCTGCCTTAGGAGGTGGTCGGTGACCCACTATTGAGTTATCACTAGCCAAGGTGTGAAAAAAGCTGTGGGTCATTTGCATCACTGGTGGTTAAAAGTGAAACCATTGTGAGCCCTTGCCTTACCCTATCATGTGACGTATTGAGGTTACCTGACACAAGATGTGAATGGGGGTTGAGGCGCCTGGGAAGGGATCTCAAAACTGCATTGTAGGTGGCAGATAGTTGGTGTCTCCCCCCTCTGTTCAAAGATGGCCATTAACAGTGGACTTAAATGGCTTCTTTCACTCCTCTTTCAAATCACCTGTCTTCTCTGTCCAAAATGTGAACATTGGCATCCTCGAAAGAGTGACATTTGACCTTTAGATGCAGATGTACAGCTGAGTCTTGTCTCGGCTCTTCTATGTTATGCCATGTGTTTATGGCATGGCTGTTTGCTTTCTTCAGTATAGAGGTCTGAGCACTCTTTGCTGCACTATGTTGTTTAGCTTGTGTTTGGGAGTTTTGTCCTTGGGATTAACCAGTTTTTGTGTGAGGGTGTGGCTGGGCCTGAAGTGCACTGGGCTGTTATGCTTGGAGAAAATCTCCAGAGTTTCTCTGACACACCTCCTTTTACTCCTTAGATGGTATGTTCAGTCAAAGGAATTCACCCACACATGATTATCAGAGTTAATTAGGAATTTAGATGTGGTCAGGCCAAATTACCTTTGCATTCTTTTTCTAATATAATAGCAGATTGATCAAGAAAGAAAAACTTGAAACTTCAAAAGTTTTTTAAAATGCCATGTCAGCTTTAAAAATAGAAATTTTCATTAATGTGTGTGTGTAAAGCTTACAACACTTTAATGTGTATTTTCCCGGCCCGGGATCTCTGTTACTGCAGGATCGTTAGAATTTAGAGTGTAAATTCAACACCAATTCAAGAAGCTTAAAAGGAAAATAAAATCATTTTAACATGCACAGCTGGACTCATTTACAAACTTAAAGACAAAAAACCAAAAAAATTAAATGTTAATCTTCAATTTCTTGTGTGAACCTTGGAAAACATGGAGCTCATGAAATCCAGGTGTGTATAGTGTGTTTTGTAAAGAAAAATGCAGCTGGCAACAAAAAAAGTGGAGAATAGAAGCAACGTGCCAAACCTGGGCTTTTAATGAGGGTTTTGTGTGCCTTGGAGCTCAGAGACATGATATCAGAGGCGTACTGAATCAAGGCTGACCCCCAAGATGAACTCTGGTGAGTGAGAGGAGAGCAGTTTGCTCAGAGGCTATCAATTCACAATCACTCATCTGCTCGGCTTCTTTATCATTACTCTGACACCAGCTCAAGTAAGGATTTCATTTTTCTTTCCCACTGATTTTCTCTTTCTCCTGTTCCTTTTCCAGCTTTGTGTACAGTTTGATGCAGCATTGTATTCTGTCAGACATTTAAGAAGAACAGTTTCTATCCTCAGATAAACGCTGTCTTCCTTTTTTAATGCTCTCCCATAATGCTAGATGGGAGTGCTGAGTGGAAGGTACCGATGCTTGATGCAATAGGTGTGAATGTGTTCACCATCTCAGATGATGCAAAGACAAACTAATGTGCATTCAGTTTAATCTACATCTTTTTGTTTAATACATTAGTGCCAACAACACATACACTTTCACAGAAAAGGGAAAGCACTGATATTGTTTGATTTGATCAGATTGAACTTTAGTATCAAATTTTAAGAAGACAGTGCGATTGACATTGGTTAGCACCTTACAGCAGGAATGTCTTGATGCATGCTCAATCATCCAAGTAAGGAAATTCCAAAAGGTTGATTCTGTTCATCTTGACGTAGCATTTTTAATGCGTTTTTAAGCACTCATACAAGTGACTTCTCTTAGTCCCAGCTGACTGCAGGTTTCCCTAACCTTATAAAGAGTATTTCTGCATAATGACTGAAACTAGAACCACTGACACACAGTGGGTTTCTTCTTGGGTTTCTGCTGCCTGAGGTATTCACTAAGCACACTGTTTGTTGTGGCCATCTTGATGATGCACTCATGGATTTTGGTTGTTTCATCCTGGACAGTGGTTCTGACACTCACCCATCCTTGGCCTCCTTCCTTCCACTTAGCATGCATTCCAGGGTTTGGGATACCTGATCACTGGCAGGGCATAGGTGTTGATAGCACAGATCTTGTTCTTACCTTTCAGCTGACTTCTCAGGACTTACCTGACCCTCTGCAGGTACTCTGCAGGTGGTTGCAGCTTTCCCAGTGGCCTCTTCATGGTTTCCATTTGCCTGTGGGATCCCCAGGTACTTGTAGCTGTCCTCAATGTCTGCAGTGTTGCCTTCTGGTAGTGTGATCTCCTCAGTTCTGACTACCTTCCCTTTCTTTGTTACCATCTGACTACGCTTCTCCAGGATCCATGTGTGGGGCATTGAGTCATAGGCTTTCTTGTAGTCAATTGAAGCAGTGCACAGGCTGGTCAGTCTGGTCTTGCAGTCTTGGGCAATTGCTCTGACTACGAGCAATTCTGTGCTGGCCCAGAACATTTTCAGCCCACATGTCAGCCTAATGTGTACCATAATCAAGTCAGGTAATAACAACATGTGCCGGAACATAATGGTGTACAAGAAACACAACGAAACTCTGGTCAGACAGTGATTCTTATATAGCGCTTTTCTATTCTCGCGGATCACTCAAAGTGCTCTATACAACATGCCACATTCACTCAGTTTCTCTAAACTGAGTGCTTCCTAACTACATTCATACACATTCACACTCTTCACATGCAGACTGGAGCTGGAGGGATCGAACCACTAACCTTCCAGTCAGTAGATGACCTGCTCTACCTCCTGAGGTACAGCCACCCGGTGGAAAGCATGAGTAAACCCTCACTAGGTTTTGGATAAAGTGTACACTCACAATATTGTCAAACCTGCATTTGAATTGTTGGCTACCATAGCAGTATAGTATTGCAACATGGCATTTGGATCTTCTAACTAAAATAGATAAATAGGAACATAAATAGTGCCATCATTGCCAGACCTGGCCCACATCTGGTTGACATACACCCCGCCATGACACCAGTCAGTCAGAAGTGCCAGCTTGATGTCGGATCCGGGCCAGACCTGTTTTCTATGAGCCTGGGCCACATAAACCAAACCATAATCGGGCCAGATGTGGCATGCCATTACATAGACAGTTCCATCTACACCAGGCCTGGCCCATATCTGGATGACATACCAATTACCATGCCAGAAGTCAGCCGGCAGTGCCGGCTTGACACCAGATCCGGGCCAGACCTGTCTGCTATGTGGGATGCTTCATCAGCCAGTAGGTGTGAATCATGTTGGGGGCTGGTACTGTCCAACTCTTCATATTGGAGACCCTTTCTTGGATGTCCGCCACTGTGACGGTTACTGGACCCTGGTCAGAGAGGTTCCTGTGGTCTGCTCTGAGATTCACTAGCCACTGAGCATTGTTGTTATGGGTTGCATCCTTCTCCCATATGTACTTCCCATATTGTTCCCCTGCCATTGTGCACTGTCCGTGGAGTACAGTTGGTTATTTTTCCTGTTATTATACCTCTTCAAGTAGCTAGCCAAGGCTGTTTAGCTGTTTCCAAGGCATCAGGTATGGGCAGCTTGCTGTATTTCCTAGGTACCTTCTTCATCACACATTTATGCAGCTTCAATAGTTGGCAAACTTCCCTCCGTGCTACCTTGATTGTACCCTTTAGTCTCCTTCTCATGGAGGGTGCTACTCCTTGTGGCTGTAGTCAAGCATCTCACTGATCACTGCTGTCTGACTTGTTGTCCTTGCTCCGCCTTGCAGTAGCATTTGTGTTGTACCTTGTCGATCTACAGTTGTGATACCAGTTTCTTCTTCCAATTGTTGAAATACTGAGCTACTAGTATTTTCGCTGTCAACCTAGATGTTGGGTATCGAAGATGATTTCCTTAAGGAATAGAGTCTCTTCAGTGCGGTCTATGTCACATCCATGCAGACTTAAGGAAATGAAGGTTGAGTTGACCTGTGTGTTAAAGCTGACAGGGGAATGATAGTTGTGTGTAAGGTACTTACGATTCTCATAGCTTGTGGGAAGAAGTTGGTGCAGCACTTTGCAGAGGAGGCCCTGATCCTCTGGGTCCTTTTACCTGATGGTGGGAGGGTAAACCATATATCTCCAAAAATAAGTTGCAGTACTTTTCCAGTATACAACCATTAAATACCTGCAGAAGGAAAGGCAAGTCCTGAGGAGTCAGCTAAATGGGAAAAGCAAGATCAGGGTGATCAACACCTATGCCCTGCCGGTGATCAGATACCCTGCTGGGATAATAAGTTGGCCAAAGGAAGAGATATAAGCCACCAACATCAAGACAAGGAAGCTCCTTACCATGCATGGAGGGTTTCTCCCCAAATCCAGCACCCTGAGGCTGTATGCTAAGCTGAAGGAAGGAAGCCAAGGACTGGTGAGTGTCAGAACCACTGTCCAGGATGAGACATTAAACATCCATGACTACATCAGGAAGATGGCCACAGCTGACCGCGTGCTTAGTGAATACCTCAGGCAGCAGAAACCCAAGAAAAAAGAGGAAGAAGAAGAACAGGTCTCTGCATGGTATGTCATACCAGCAGTTGGAAGAAGTGTCTGACATGCAGAAATCCCACCACAGAGGCACTAATCATGGCAGCACAGGAAAAAGCTCTGAGCACAAGATCCACAGAGCCTGTTCTGAACATCTGACTGTGACCTGGAAGTCTCAAGGTCAAAATGGGACACAGCCCCTAGGTTGGTTAGGAATAACTGAGCTAAGATCCTGTGTAGTAGTGGTGGACAAGCAGAGGAAGACAGCCATAGTGACTGTCTTCACAAAAAAGTAACATGAGAAGCTTGAGAAGTACCAAGGGCTGAGAGAGGAACTCGAGAAGATGTGGAGGATGAAGCAACAAAAAACAAGATCCAAGACCTCTCTCCAGAAGAGGAAAGATACAGGAAAGATTGCAGGAAACTCAAACCCCCAGGCTTCCTGCATGGGCAAGTGGGGAATTTGTTTAAATTTTTTTTAATCTGTGTGTTCTGCCCTTCTTGCTTTGCCAGGTGAGAGGTAAAATGAGTCTGTGAATGTTGGTGTTTTGGTGGTGGGTGCCAGTGAGTCTGTCGATGAGTCTGTTGTGAAGAAAGTGGAGTCGAGGGCCGGGGTTGGAGGTGCAACAGCTGTCAGTGGTGACGCTAACGGCATGTCAGCTGGCACTTGTAGCTCTGAGTTGGAGGGTTTGCCTCAGCCTAGTGGCAATTCGGATGCAAAGGCCGGGCTAGTTTCAGTGGCTATAATGGGGTCCCAAATAAGTCAGGAAAACTTGCAAGATGATTGTGAGACTGTGGAAGAAGCTGAACAGGTTGGATTGGGGAGAAAGGTAGAGGGAGAATCTACGACGCAGGCTGGTTGCCATGGTGACAGTGTGGCAAACATGGAGTGCGATTATGAATCGGATTCTGATTGTTTCTCTGTTGCAGAAAGTGTTTCCCAAACTGAAAATTTGTACTCTTTAGAAGAAATTAACTCATTCTTGGACGATAGTTATGGGAGATCAGTTTTGGTAATGGACTATTTTCCTGACGTTGACAAGTTTATTTAGTCTGTGACGACAATACAGAAAGTTGTTGGTGTGGATCTCCTGGACGAGAAGAAGCGATGTCGTTTAAGGAACTATGTTACTAATTTAAGACGGGGGAAAAGAGCGGGTAAAACTCATTTGAGGAAAAAGTAAAATCTCTTTATTAATCGCAAGATGGTCAGACATCACTCTGTGTTTCTTATATACTTTTTCTTCTTCACTGCTTTTCTTCCTTCTCTGAATATGGAAAATCTAAAGGTGGCCTCTTTGAATATAAATGGGGGAGGGATGCACAGAAGAGATCTTTGATTACAGAAATTATCAAACAGAA
This sequence comes from Pelmatolapia mariae, assembly GCF_036321145.2. Lineage (NCBI taxonomy): Eukaryota > Metazoa > Chordata > Actinopteri > Cichliformes > Cichlidae > Pelmatolapia > Pelmatolapia mariae. The sequence goes on from NC_086231.1 coordinate 36,638,498, forward strand.
GAAGCTAGATCTATTTTTTTTTTTTTTTTACAAGAAACCCATAGTGATAATGTTATTGAAATAGAATGGGGGTTAGGCTGGATGGGGCAATGCATATTTAGTCATGGAACTAATTGCTGTGCAGGGGTCGGTATCTTATTTTCGCCAACTCTGTACATCCAAATTTTGGCAAGTGCTGAATATATTAATGGCAGGATTTTACAAGTAAGGGCAGAAATTCAGGGTGTTGTCATTCATTTTAGTAATGTGTATGAAGAAATAATCCAATGAGTAGACAGTATACCTGGGTCAGAATAGCTGAAGGTAGATGCCATGCAGCTAGGTTAGACAGCTTTTATCTGTCTGGATCTTATCGTGAATTGCCACATTGTTCCTGTTGGGTTTACAGATCACCACATGATTTTAATGGATTTGGTTCTTACTTTTACAGGGACACAGAAATCTTTTTGGCATTTTAACACTAAACTGTTACATGATTTTACTTTTTGTGAAAACTTTCAATTGTTTTGGGCTTTCTGGAGATCAAAGAAGCATGAGTTTCAATCTCTGATTGGGTGGTGGGAGGTAGGGAAAGCCCAAATCAGGAGTTTCTGCCAGCAATATACTTATAAATCCACTGACAACATTAGGAGGGTGATTTGGCAACTGGAACAGGAAATAACAGACTTGGAGTGTGTTTCTGTTAGTCAGAATAATCAGCAGGATTTATTGTATCAGAAAAGGATGGAGTTACGTACTCTTCTTCAGGAGAGGGTTAAAGGGGCTCTAATTTGTGCTCGGTTTACAAAGCTTAGGGATATGGACGCACCAACAACATTCTTTTTCAATTTGGAGAAGTCAGTCGCACGGAAGAGACAGATGGTCTGCCTTCGTCTGCCAAACGACCAAGTTACAACGGATCCAGCTGAGATGAGAAGTGTTGGGTCTAAACTCAGACCCCGCTGCATCCAGGACTTATTCCCGTGAAAGAAAAACAAGGCAACAGCGATTGATCATTTTTACTTGCAAGGGAGGTCTCGTCGGTATCTCAGCTCATCACAAATGACCCCGACGATGGCCTCCTCTCGCTGCCTTTTATTGAAAACATTCAAACAATAGTTTACAACACCTCCCCTCGTAACCCCCCTTGGTTACAAAGAGAAGGCACTGTATATGTGTGTGTGTGTGTGTGTGTGTGTGTGTGTGTGTGTGTGTGTGTGTGTGTGTGTGTCCTCCTGCTGATCAAAAGGTCATAAAACATAAAAGCAGGAGGAACATCCTTGGTCATAAAGAGGGTAGTCTCCCCCACACCCAATGTATGGTTTGCCATAGATAACACAGTGAAACCATACAAAGGGCAGGAAGTTTTACCAAACATCAAAAAGACCTTTACAAGGATGTGTCTGTGATAAAAACACTACAGCCCCCCACCCAGAACCTCGAGAATCTTGGGAGGGGAGGACAGAAAGAATTCCTTTCCTCACACAGTTAAACAATGCACCGATGGTAAGCTTAAAAATGACAAACATTTAACAATTCACTCTAACAAGAAGACTTGCAATGGAGTTTTATGCTAATCTCTTTTCGAAAGCTACCTGTTATGAAGCAGTGGTAGCAGAACTTCTTCAAGGGCTTCCTCAACTCACTTCAGAGGATCAGGAAACTTTAAACACGGACTTGACATTGGAGGAGCTTACAACGGCGGTTACACAGATGGCATCTGGGAGATCTCCAGGAATAGATGGTTTACCTGCAGATTTTTTTAAACATTTCTGGGGAACGATCTTCTGGATGTGCTTAATGATTCCTTTGTTAGGGGTACACTTCCAGCGTCTTGCCAGCAGGGCGTACTCTCTCTGCTGCCTAAAAAGGGGGACCTTGCCTTGTTAAAAATCTGGAGACCAGTGACTCTTTTATGTACAGACTATAACATTCTTTCAAAGGTGTTATCCAATAGACTGAAAAAATTTATTGACCTCCTCATTCCAGTGGATCAGTCATACTGTGTTCCAGACAGATCTATGTTAGACAACTTATTTCTTATGAGAGATGTTTTTGCTGTCTGTGAGACATATGACCTAAATGTGGGGATTATCTCTATTGATCAGGAGAAGGTTTTTGATCTTGTAGATCATACTTTTCTTTTTTCGACCTTGCAAGCATTTGGTGTGGGAAATGTTTTTCTTTCTTGGGTGAAATTACTTTATGCCTATGCTAGTTGTGTAGTGAAGGTGGCAGGTGGGTTGAGTAACCCTGTATCAGTTCATTAGGCAGGGTTGTTCCATTTCGGGTCAGCTATATAGTTTAGCAACTGAACCTCTTTTATTTAGATTGAGAGCAAAATTAAAAGGTCTTACCCTACCGGGTATGGGTCCCAGTTCTTCGGTAGTTGTTTCTGCTTATGCTGATGATGTTAATATCTTTATTAGTAATCAACATGATGTGAATGAACTGAGTGAGAGCTTAACTATGTATGAAAAGGCTGCTTTGGCCAAAGTTAACTGGGACAAAAGCGAGGCCTTATTGGTGGGTAAATGATGCGTAGAGAACAGTCCAACCCTGCCAGGAAATTTGTGCTGGGGAAGGAATGGTATTAAGACACTGGGACTTTTTATAGGTAATGAGAAATTTCAGAAAAAGAACTGGGAGGGCGTACGGGAAAAAGTTAAGTCCAAGTTGTCTAATTGGACATGGTTGCTACCCCAGCTGTGATATAGGGGTAGGGCTCTGAATGCCAATAATCTGTTTGCCTCGTCCCTGTGGCACAAGCTTGTGGTGTTGGTTCCACCTGCTGGGCTGGTTAAAGATGTTCAGTGTTTCATTGTGGATTTTTTCTGGTCTGGGCAATATTGGCTTTATTTGGGGCCGTTTATGTTGTCTGTTGACACTTGTGAAACCACATGAAGACCAGAGAGTACCAACGATTTGAATCACTCACTCTAGTTCCATTAAAAGAGGGGGAGTAGAAGGAGCACATGTGACGTGCTCAAACACAGCTGAATCAAATGCTTGAATTACCTTTTCAGCATGGCATCAAGTTTGGCAAAGGCCTGATAACCCGCCATTCATTTGATTCAGCTGTGTCCCAGCAAGGATGCATCTAGAAGCTAAAGAGAAGTAGCTCTCCAGGACTGGAGTTGGAGACCTCTGTGCTAGGCTATGTACAGATAGGGAGTCGCCCTTGGTGATCAGGGACAGTTATAGTATTCGACTGACTCACTCGGCGCTTGTACTGCAGGGTTCATTGTCTACGTTTTTGCGGAGCAGGTCCTGACTGTCATCTGTTATTGGACACAGTTCAGAGAATCTGGCCATCCAAAAGACATAGTAGAGGATGGTTTCGATCCATCGACCTCTGGGTTATGGGCCCAGCATGCTTCCGCTGCGCCACTCTGCTGGACAGCGCCCCAAATGGGACTCGAATCCACAATCCCTGGCTTAGGAGGCCAGTGCCTTATGCATTAGGCCACCGGGGCTGACGAGCACTTGATTTCCTTTCTTTGGAGGTTGTTTCGGGGGTTCGAGTGAAAGCCATGGTTTCAAGCTGAGTTTTAGTTCAAAGATGAAGCTGTATTTAAGAACATTTGAGAAATGCTGAGAAAATAAATTACACTCTGTACACACTTTGGGCAACTCAGTGTCCAGAACTCTGGACAGCCAACACGCTGTGCTTATTGCTCCACTTTATATAGGGGCATTTATGTTGTCTGTTGAGACTTGTGAAACCACATGAAGACCAGAGAATACCAACAATTCGGATCACTGAATCTAGTTTCATTAAGGCATCTGTTCTCTTTCTTCCCGTGTCAGAGGGAGGTCAAGGACTTGTGGATATCATGGCTATCGTGACCACTGCCTTCAGGTTACAAATCGCTCTTAAGCTGCTTTATGGACGTAGCTACTGATGGCTTCTTTTGGCTCGGCTGCTTCTCCAGAAAGCTGGATATCCTGGACTGGATAAGCATCTGTTTTTGCTTAAAACAGCAGAGCTTGATATGATGGGTTGACCACCTTTTTAATCATTCAGTGTTGGATGCTTGGAAAACGCTGATGATTTTCTGTGATCCTGACCCTAGACCTGGCCTGTGGCTTTTTGAGGAACCATTGTTTCACAATGACTTTTTTGTACGGGATTGTTTGCTGTCATCACCTACAATAAGGACCAAGTTCATTCAAGCTGGGATTGTGAAACTGGGTCACCTCGCAAGACTATCGATAGTCTACACCAGGACTACACCAGGAGATGCCGGACTTACACCAGGAGATGCCGGACTAGAGCAGCGCAGATACTGAAGGACCCCTCCCATCCTGGCAACAAACTGTTCCAACTTCTACAAACTGGTAGAAGGTTCCGCATCATCCGGGCAAGGACAGAGAGACTCAAGAGGAGCTTCTATCCCCAAGCCATCCGGGCCCTAAACCAACACCCCCCCCCCCCCCCCCCACCACACACACACACACCCGCCCTCTCACATCATCTATAACTGACTGAGACAGGACTCTCTTCCAGACACTCTAAACCGAGGCACAATGTACATTTACAATTCCTTTAACTTTAAATATGTTTATATTGTCTATTCTGTAAAATAGTCAGATGTCTATTCTTATTAATGTACAGAATTCACCTGCTTGCTGCTACTACTGCACATTCACCCAATGTATATACCATATATATATATAATGTTATTCCTCTACCCCCCCCTTTTTTGCACATGTCGAGGAGCGTGTCAGGATACATTTCACTGTGTGTTATACTTGTATAACTATGCATGTGACAAATAAAGAACCTTGAACCTTGAACCTTGAGGAAGGATATTCGATCTCACTAACATCAAGTCCACCAGAATCTTAAAGAGGATCCTGGAAGAGGTCTGGGAGTCCTTACCCGTGTCACTGAAAGTATTTGCTGAAAACTGTGATCTAGCGGACCAGTGGCATAATGGATATGAGCACGTATTTCCAGTACTTTCAGCTGCGTCAGCTTTTGATGGCTGGCATGAGGAGAACTCATGCCACCCACATGAACTGAGAACACCCAACATGGGTGTTCTCAGTTCATGTGGGAAGAAGCACTTGTATCAAAGTTGTGTCCAGGTGTTGAACTTGTGCTCTCTAGCAGGGGTCAGGGAGTCGAGGTGGACACAGGTTTTTGATTCAGACCTTGCCCCGAAGGGCAGATGGAGGGTCCTGTATAAGCCACCTGTTGAGAAACAGGTTGGTGACCTCCAGTGGAGGATTATACATGGATTGATAGCTATGAACAGACACAGAGCTCACTTTGACCCGACTACTAGGGGTGTTTTTTTTGGTTTTTTTGTGAACAACAGGAGTCGCTGGAACACTTGTTTTTGTCCTGTGTAAGGTTAAAAAGCCTGTTTAGTTTATTGCAGGAATGGGTGGAAGCCCTGGGTGAGCGTTTTTCTATGGATGTTTTTGTTTTTAGTCTTAAGTACAGAGCTTTGAAAAAGAAGACTCATGTCTTAATCAATTTCCTTCTTGGTATGGCTAAGTTAGCAATTTGGAAAACAAGGAAGAATAAAATGCTTGGACAGGGTTGGAATGATGCAGCACTTAGTTTTAAGGGGTTAGTCGCATTGAGATTGAAAGTGGAGCATGCTTTTTATAGAGTTACTTGTAATCTACAGATGTTTACAGATTTGTGGTGTATTCGAAATTTTTATGTTCATTGAGGAAGGATGGTGCACTTGTTTTGCATTTTTAGAGTAATATTATTATTCAGTGTATTTGTTTTGATAACTACACGTTGATCGAACTGTGTGTGGTTTTTGGGTGGTGTTTTTGTGATGTTTCCTTTGACTTTGTGAGTGTTTGTATTATTGAATTGTGATTTGAATAAATGCGTTTGTTAAAGGTCTTTCTTTCTTTCTTTCTTTCTTTCTTTCTTTCTTTCTTTCTTTCTTTCTTTCTTTCTTTCTGTCTTTCTTTGTCTTTCTAAGGATGACCTTTGAAAACATAAATCTAACCATAAATCGTTGGAGGGCCCAGTCATTAGTAATGAATTGCATATTTGATTGTAATCAGTATTTTGAGTTGTGTTGCAATCATGTTATTGCTTTGTGTCATTGTGTTATAAATTTTGCTTGTGCAACAGATAACTCTCTGCTTACCCCCCGTCTCACACATAAACACCCAGAGTGTCACCAGCAGGCTGCAGGATGCCAGCTTCTACAGTAAAGTAGCAAGTTTCATCCACAGATCAGCTTCATGCACAGACACACACACACATGTGCGTGTATGTTTGTGTGCTGGTGAATGTTCTTAAGCACTGAGAGCATTAGAGGCAGATGTAAGGAATGCTAATGAACTTATGGCCACTGTAAGGACTGGCTTGGATGGTCCTAGCATACATACATTGTCTGCGTCTGTGTGTGTACTTCCCTGCACGTTTGAGCACCCTGATATTCTTTTTATCAAGTCAAGTGAGAAGTGAGCAAGTCAAGGTTAAATACAGGAGCACAGCAAGGGGCTGTGCATTTTAATTAAGGCTTGAGGAAACACTCTGCAATTCCCCTAAATGCCCCCTGTGATGTATGACAGGAACCAGTGTTGTCTGTTTTTCTTCTCAAGAGGAACTTTTGTGTACTTGGACACAGAGGCTGGGCCAAAGTGCCTGTTATTTTGAGCTTTATTGACTTCTGGCACTGCGAGCTGAGGCAGTGTGATGGAGGAAAAAATAAGGTTCCGGGTATCCATCTCAAATGCATCTGCTATGCACTTTCTGTGTGTGGGTGTGCATTTGTACTGGTGTATATTTGCACAGTATTTCACCATCAGAGATGGGCAATAACGCCTAATCTGATTAGTTTTTTCAAGTAATGAGTAAAGTAAGGGATTACTATTGCAAAAAAAAGTAATTAGATACTGTTACTTTCCAGTAAGCACACTGAGTTGCTGTGTTACTAAACCGTGATTTTGTTTGTGGGAGTGTCACATGACATTCAATTCAATTCAATTCAAATTCTTTATTGTCCCAAAAGGGAAATTAGTTTAGCAACAGGATAAAAGTAAACAAAACAATAATATAAAATGACAATAATAGTAATGGAAAATCCCAGAACGGTTATATGCCATTTAGGAGACAGGATGCAGTAGGGATAAAAGAAGCCTGGAGTCTTTTGGTCTTCCTCAGAGGTACTCTAAAATGGCGGCCGGAAGGCAACAACTTAAACTCACTGTGAAGTGGATGGTTCAAACAATTAACAATAGAATGAGCCTTTCTAAGCACATTTTTATTGTAAATGGCCAAAAGTCTATCTTGCCAGTGCCCTGAAATTTTGCTAGCAGTTTTTTCAAAAGACCCAACCGATTCTTATTCTTCACTATCAAGTTACCAAACCAGGCAGCGATACAAAAAGACATCACAGATTCGATAAAACTTCTATAAAACAAAGACAACATCTCAGATGAGACATTAAAAGATCTCATTTTCCTTAAAAAGAACAGTCTTTGTTGAACTTTTTTAGTAGTGGCATCAGCATGAGATTCAAACCACAGTTTATGGTCAAGTACCACAGCTAGATATTTGTAACTCTCAACAATCCCGATTTCAGCAGTTTGAATGATAGTAGGTGATGAGCTATAAGATGACTTCCTAAAATCAATAATCATGTCTTTAGTTTTTGAAACATTTAGTGAAAGAAGGGACTCATCACACCAATCCACAAAATCATCTACAACCTGCCCATGGCCTGACTCGCCCCCCACCAGAAGACTGACGATCACTGTGTTGTCAGCAAACTTCAGGATGTGTCTGTTCATGAAATTGCTGCAACACTCATTCGTGTACAGAATGAACAGAAGGGGAGAGAGGCAGCAACCCTGGGGTGATCCAGTAGAGGAGGAGAGCACATCAGAAAATACATGACTCACCCTCACGCATTGTGACCTATTAGTCAGAAAATCTGTCACCCAGCCGATCAGACTAGTGTCAAGCTTAAAATGATTGTAAAGCCTGTCAGCAAGTAAGAGTTGAATTGTATTGAATGCCGATGAAAATTCAGCAAATAATAATCTTGCATGGGTGTGAGGGGCCTCAAGATGCTTATACAAGAGATGCAGAAGTGAGACAACAGCATCCTCCACACCTCTTCCTGCTCTATAGGCGAACTGGAAGGGGTCAAGATGGTGTTCAACATGCATTAAAATCTCCTTCTTAATTATCTTCTCAAATGACTTCATCACTAAAGAAGTCAGAGCCACAGGCCTAAAATCATTCAGTGCCTTAGGAGAACTGCCCTTAGCAACTGGAACAATGATAGCATGTTTCCAAATCTTAGGTACTGTCTGTAGCTCTAAAGAAAGTGAGAAAATGTGATGAAAAATCCCACTCAACTGATCAGCACAAGTTCTCAGTACCTGTCCACAGACGTTGTCAGGTCCAGGACTCTTACTCTTAGTGTGTCTAAAGAGATTAGCTACCCCCCTCTCATTAATATAAAATAATGGGGGAGTGATAGTCTTTTCCCTCAGTGTGCTGGTCTGCCTAGAACAGTCAAGATTCTCAAAACGCAGGTAAAAACTGTTAAGACTGTCTGCCAGATGTTTGTCAGAGGTAAACCCTTCTAAGGTAATATTACTTTTACCTTAAGTCTGTAGCCCTGCCATTGTTTTCATACCAGCCAAGCTCTTTTGAAGTTCTTACTGCTGAGTTCAGCCTCAGTCTTATTTCTATACCTCATCTTGGCGATCTTTATTGCAGCCCTCACCACCTTCCTCAATAGTCTCACAGTGGGAACGTCTCCCTTGTTAAAAGCAATTTTCCTTTTAAGAATCAGATCCTTAATATCTATAGACAGCCACGGTTTGTTATTGGGGAAAGTGTTAAATTCTCTGTCTGGAATCACAGAGTCTTTGCAAAAAGAGATTTAGCTACACACCACATCAGTGAGTTCATCCAAATCAGAAGTGCTCTCTTGAATCAAGGATCAGTCAGTGCAATCAAAACACCCCTGAAAGGCAACACAACTGTCTTCCGTCCAGACATTAGTTCGCTTCACACAGGCCTTCTCCCTCCTAATCACAGATCTGTACGCAGGGAGGAGGTGAACAACATTGTGATCTGAAGAACCTAGTGCAGGTTCGGCCACAGACTTATATGCCCCCTTAATTGGTCCATAACACAAATCCAGCGTTTTGTTATGCCTTGTAGGACAAGTGACATATTGTAAGAAATTGTTCAGTGATTTCTTAAGATTGCAATTGTTAAAATCACCAAGAATAAAATTAGGAGCATCTGGAAAGAGAGTTTGCAGATTGTGGCATCGGCAGCAACTTTAACGTCTGCTTTAGGATGAATGTAAACAACAGTGACAAAAATTTGAGGGAATTCCCTCGGTAGGTAAAATGGCCTGACAGATACTGAAAGGAGCTCGATGTCAGGAAGACACAACCGCTCCTGCACAGTAAAATTATTACACCAGCCCTGGTTGATATACAAACATACCCCTCCTCCGTGAAATTTGCGTGTTACTCCACAGTTCCAATCCAATCTGACAGGGGTCCCAAAGCCGCTGATTCGCAGTGAAGTGTCACTGTCCATATCGGTCAGCCACGTCTCAGTAAGCACCATCAGGCAAGCCTCCCTGCATTCCCGTAGATCAGGGGTCCCCAATCCCAGTCCACGAGGGCCGGTGTCCCTGCAGGTTTTAGATCTCACCCTGGGTCAACACACCTGAATCACATGATTAGTTTGTTACCAGGCCTCTGGAGAACTTCAAGACATGTTGAGAAGGTAATTTATCCATTTAAATCAGCTGTGATGGATCAAGGACACATCTAAAACCTGCAGGGACACCGGCCCTCGTGGACTGGGATTGGGGACCCCTGCTGTAGATGAAGCACGTTCCCTTGTAATTCATCCGTTTTGTTCCTAAGAGACTGGACGTTGAAGGCAGAGGAACACGATTCTTCCTCCGAAGTTTCCTTACACGCACAGGTGCCCCCCAGGGTAGCACAGGTGCCCCCCAGGGATGTGTGCTCAGCCCCCTGCTGTACACCCTGTTCACCCACGACTGTACAGCAACACACAGCTTCAACACCATCATCAAACTTGCAGATAACACCACCATCATCGACTGCATTTCTGACGGAGATGAGACGGCATACAGGGCAGAGGTGAGAGCCCTGACATCATGGTGCCGTGACAACAACCTGCTGCTTAACGTCAGCAAAACCAAGGAGCTCATCGTGGATTACAGGAGACTGCAGAGAGGAGGCCACACCCCCATCCACATCGAAGGAGCAGAGGTGGAGAGAGTCAGCTGCTTCAGATTCCTGGGCATCAACATCAGCGAGGCTCTGAGCTGGTCACACCATATTGGTGTCATCACAAAAGCAGCAAGACAGCGGCTCTTCTTCCTGCAGCGCCTGAGAAGATTCGGCATGAACCCCAGAATACTTACAAACTATCGATGCACCATTGAAAGTATTCTGACTGGCTGCATCACCACTTGGTACGGCAGCTGTAATGCTCTGCAGAGGGTGGTGAGATCAGCACAGCGCATCACCAGGACTGAACTGGCAGCCATGCAGGATCTCTACAGACAGCGCTGCATGAGGAAGACACAGCGGATCCTCTCTGATCCCAGCCACAGACTTTTCTCACTCCTGCCGTCTGGCAGGCGGTTCAGGAGCATCCAGACCTGCACTACCAGACACAGGGACAGTTTTTACCCACAAGCCATCAGACTTTTGAACTGCTGACATTCCATACACACCACTACACACTCACTACAATTACAGGACTTTGCACACTGTCACTTCAACAAATACTACTTAAATGCTCATTGCACAACTTTGTACAACCTGCAGATACTCTTGCACAAACTTGTAAATACCAACTTGTCTTAAATGTAAATACCAAGTAAATTCTCTAATATTTTTTCCTCTCCTTTTTATTGTTGTTATTATTATTATTATTTTATTACTACCACTGCTATTTTCTGTTATTTTCTTCTCAATATAACTGCACACTCTCTATATGCTCATGTAAAGCTGAGGAGCAGGAGCCAAAGAATTTCATTATGGATAAATGTGGCTACACTGTTTATCTGTACATGACAATAAAACTTGAAACTGAAACACACTGATGCACGCCGCCTTTCCTTCCGCGTTTTCTCAAGCCGCGGGGCTTTCCAAACTTTGATCGGGCAAATAAATCCTCACCAAGAATTACATCTGTCCGAGCATTAGAAGAATCGTACATAGACAAACAGGATCAAGTAGTTCCTCGCGTGTGTAAGTAATTGTCAGTGAGAGTGAATGACTCTAGGTGAATATCGGCAACAACAATAAAAATAAGGTGTAAAAGATCTCCACCTCAGCAAAAACCTCATAAGAAACGAATCAGGGAAACAATTCGTTCACTAAAAAGTTAAGACTACGGTTAAGAACACAGTTAAAAACAAAAAGGAAACACCAGTAAACACCCACTCCAGGTTGCCACAAGAGCAGCGCCCATCAGTGTCTGACATACGAGCGTGCAACGTCCGTGGCAGCAACAGATGTGTGCAGATCAACAATGGATAATATGGTATCCAGGAGAGAGTACGACCATGCAGCGTTTAAAGCTTGGAAGTACTGACATTACTCTGAGTTTGATTCTTTAAAAAGTGACAAATACATTAGCGTCCGCTATACACTCTGCGTGGGAAGAAAACTTCTTTCTACAGCGAAAAATTAAACTTCATATCTGAGCGAGCAGCGAGCACGCTGCCACTGGAATGTGACATTCACAGAGAAACCCCCGGATCCTCCCACTGACATGACCGCTGTGGCACCGGGCAAACCTCCGCCGGCCCCACTCCTGCTAAACAGGTGACAATAGATTTAAGAGCGGCAGGACTTAATGATGCTGAATCTTTGATTTTATTTATTTTTTGCTGTGTTTTACGTGCATCTATTTGAAAGAGTGTAAACAAAAAACATTATTTTATTTTATTTTATTTTATTAAAATAGGTTTAAATGTTAAACAATTTCTTCAAGTCAAAGACTGTTGCATATAATAAAAGTTTTGCGTAATGCAATGTGCATAAAGACTTTTCCAATTTGATTCAATTTTATATGATGGATTTTACAGAAAAAATAGAATTGGGCTGAAAGGTCTATTGCTTTATTACATATTCAGGTAGTGTATCATGTAACTAAGTAATAAAGTAACTAATTACTTTTGAAACTAAGTAATCAGTAAAGTAGCAGGATTACTTTTTTGGAGAAGTAATCAGCTATTAGTAACTAATTACTATTTTTAAGTAACTTGACCAACACTGGTCACCATATTACTGTAAATTGTTTCACGACTCACCAGCTGCTTAAGCTTTTTGAAAAAGCTGATGTCTGTAACAATGAAACAAACGTTTCACAGATGCCAAAGCTTTCGCACTGAGTTTAGCAAAAACGTGTACAAATTCATGCAAGAGACATTTAGAAGATTTCATTGAATCTGATCTGATGGGCCAACAAAATAGGACTTCCTGGAATTGCCTCACTCACACACACGTACAGGCAGTCTTTGAAGTTGAAGTTGCAGCCCAACACTGCCCATTTCCTGTGATGGCAGGTCTGTCACTGTCCGTATACTTCTCAAGGTTGCACCTTATTGTTAGCAGCATCTCTTATGTCCACACAGACACTGTGCATGAGTTTTCTGCTCAAAATCTTTGAGTATTTTCGTTTACAAATAAACAACATTGCATTCTCCTTTATAAATGTGGTCTTCATGCAGTCTTTTCGATCCAAGTGAAAACTATCAGTGGAATTCTAATAAAGCGTTGTCCTTATCATGAACAAACATTGCACTTTTGACAACACAGACCTTATAGTTATAATGTTTAAAGGTCTCTGTTTAAAAGTCATTCTGTTCTCACACTGACAGGTCTGGCTTCTTTTAGCTCCCTTCTTTATAACGCTCATAAGTTAGAATGCACTGCGAAAAGCCTGCAGATGAAACCGCCTTCAGTGCCTATTCACTTTGTTTTACCAGAGTGTATTCTCTTTCCTTGGGGAAGAGAATCAGTAAAGGTATGTAATGGTAATATATGTATAAGTTCTGTCTGCAGAACATTGCAGTATTTGTGATAAAACCTCTTAACAACCCCACAGCTCTCCTCCCTCCATCTCTTCTTGTCTTCTGTCCATCTTTCATCCACTGCCACTGACTGGTTGTTATGCAGTGGATTGTCAGTGACCAAGGAACTATTGCTAGGAGAAAAATGTAATTTTATTGTTGGTGCTTAAGTCCAGTCTTATTTATATACACTCAGTATTTTTCTTGTTCCCAGCTGTTGCTATCTTTAAACTAGTCTCTTTAAATTTAGCCTCAGTTTACTTTAGCCTTCTTCCTCCCCTATTGTTAATTGGACTGGTTTTATATAGTGCTTTCCTACTCTACATGAGCACTCAAAGCACTTTATACAAGCACTTTTTTTCTATCTAAGTGCTTTCTATTTAACAATCAAGAGCCACCTCGACAGGACAAGAGTCGACTGTACATCTGCATCTAAAGGATAAAGTTGAGTCTTTTGAGGATGCCAGTGTTTACAGTTTGGACTGAGAAGATTGTTTGAAAGAAGATTGAAAGAGGTCATCTATGTCCACTGTGAACGACAGTGTTTGAACATAACATGGCTTACGACACCAACTGTGTGCCAGCTATAATGCAGTTTTAGATCCCTTCCCAGGCTCCGTTTAAGACTTTTAATGCCCACACACATCTTGTATCAGGTGATCTCAATGAGTCACATGATAGGCTGAGGCAAGATCTCACAATCGTTTCACATGAAAACCAGTCCTTCTTCACACCTTGGCAAATGTAGAGAGGTACATGATTAATAGTGGGTCAAAGATCCTCTTAAGGGACAACTCCCACTAGGAATTAAATACCTGAGACTCTCCACAATTTGGTTTTAGAATTGAAGAAGCTAATCAATCTTTTAAGTACTCGGGGGGGGTGTACTCTTCACAGCTCCGCACTTTTCTATTTTTCAACAATTAACGCTACACCCTGCTTCTTTACTTAACTAGTCTACAGCAGTACTGCTTTGCATCGACTATGGTAAAGACTGGACGACATAGGCCTAAAAAAGACATAGCACATTGCCAGAAAGCAGCCTTAGCCAGAAACTCTGAGAGCATTGACGCCATATTAGCTGCTATTGCTAGCCTTAAAACATCAATGGAGAGCCCCCATGACATAATTGAATCAACTCTGTCTAAGCTCCAGACAGATATTCGGTCATCCGAACAGCATCTAGATGTTATCGATTAAGTCGCTTACTACAATGGACTGCTGTGTTTGTCTGCTCGAACCTAAATGCAAGGAGCTAATGGCAGCCACCGACATGACAAGCTTGACCACATGGAGGCATGGTCGCAGCGGGCCAACATCAGGCTTGTCGGAGTGAAAGAAGGTGCTGAGGGCAGCGAGCCAGCGGACTCATCTCTGCAAGACAACTTTATTAAGCTGATAAAAGTGGAGAGAGCATACCGCACCCTTGGACCAAAACCAGTGCTGGCCAGCGACCGAGGGCAATCATAGCCAAGGTACACCATGAGAAAAATGTATGGCATTTATCTGGCACACCAACTTGCACCGTTAAACTGTGATGGAGAGAGACTGTCTATCTTCCCAGACTACACCACAGAGATCCTTGCTCAGCGGATGGCTTTCAGTGTGGTCAGGAAAAAGCTTTGCGCTTCCAGAGCGACGTGCAGTCTGCGCTACTTGGCTCTCCTTTGGGTAGTTCACAACAACATCACTAAGCTTAAGTCTGCAGCTGAAGCTGAACGGTTTCCAGACTCACTGTAAACATGACCTGGTAAAATAATTTGTTCATGCTAGTGATGTGGCTGTATTGTTTCTTTTAGCTGTTGCTACGAGGTCTTGAAACTTTTTTTCTATTGTGAAGTATTGATAACATTTACATATTATCATAATTTCAGACAGATACTGCTATATTATTATAACAAGCTATTTTATATATTGGTATTTTTCTACCCAGTCATTCAACTCCTGGGTCTAACTACTGTTTTGATCAATGGAGGCAGGTGCAGCGCTGCCGGATCTCAGGATGCTTTTTTCTCTCTTTCTTTTTGCTTTTTTTCTACTCTTCTTCCTGGCAGTCCCCTAAATGCATGCTGGGATGGGCCACAGTTGTTCTTGTTCTTTTTGCAGCCTTTTTCTTTTTTCTGGGTTCAATGGGTCAAGTGTTGTTGTTGTTAATTTTGCTTTTTTCTGCAGTTATGCCAGTCCTTTGTATTATTTTTTGTCAGTATATATGTCATATCACTCCTTATTTAGATGCAGGGTAACAGTGCTACTGGATTAGTAACATGTCCTTTGACTTGACATTTACATCCTGGAATTGTAATGGCATAGGCAGAGCTTAGAAACGTGGGATGGCTATGTCACATTTGAAGCATCTATCTTCTGATATAATTTTCTTACAGGAAACTCATATTCACTCTAATGAACAGAGATGTTTAAGAGCAATGTGGGTGTCACAGGTCTACCAGTCCACTTTCACATCCAAGGCCAGAGGTGTTGCTATACTTATACGTAAGACCACTCCGTTTATTTTTGGGTCTGACTGATCCGGGTGGGAGATTTGTTCCTGTTTCTGGGTCCATTAACTCTTTTCCACTGGTTTTGCTAAACATTTATGCACCTAATTATGACTGCCCTGACTAGTTTTCCAATGTATTTGACCTAATTTATGAATGCAATAACTCTAATATAATTTCAGCAGCTATTTTGATCTTGTTCTGGACAGATCATCTACAAAAATAACCCCTATTACTAGATCCGTGGCAGTTCTGAACAACCTGGTAAAACTACACAACATAGTAGATGTTTGGAGGCTTCAGCATCCAAATGACAGGTAATATTCCTTTTTTTTCCATCTGTACATGGGAGCTTTACCAGAATTGATTACTTTGTCAGAGATTGTAGATTATTACCCAGTATTATCAGCTCTACTTGTCATCAAATCATGATTTCCGACCATGCCCAACTTAATATGAAAATAGATTTTAATTTACAGCCTCAAACTTTCAATTGGAAATTCAGTTCCACCCTTCTGTCAGACAAAACTTTCACCACTTATGTTTCTACTGAGATTTCAGGATTTCTTAAAACACAATGAGAACGGTGGGGTCTCTGACTTGACTCTTTGGGAAGCGTTAATGCATGGCAAAATGATCTCCTTTCAAACATTCTCGAAAAAGACGAGATTAAATTGTCTGTCCCAAATCGAGTATGAATTATCAACATTAGAGGAGGTACTTCGCCAATCTAATAGTGAGGACATCTGTAATGTTATTCTAAAACTAAAACTTGAACACAATCATATTTTGGGATCCCAAGTCAGAAACGATATTCTGAAATTGAAACAAAGACACTTTGAACTGAGAGGTAAATTACTTGCC
This sequence comes from Pelmatolapia mariae, assembly GCF_036321145.2. Classification (NCBI taxonomy): domain Eukaryota; kingdom Metazoa; phylum Chordata; class Actinopteri; order Cichliformes; family Cichlidae; genus Pelmatolapia; species Pelmatolapia mariae. The sequence continues at coordinate 36,654,921 of NC_086231.1, forward strand.
AGACAATTAAAAGATGTCTGGCAAGTAATTTATCGGTGAATTAAATACTAGCCTGATTAAAGATAGATTTGTGGAATTTTTCAGCCAGCTGTACCCTTCTAAATTGAACGCCACAGACTCTGAGCTTTCTAGCTTTCTTAACTATCTGAATATATTCCAACCCTTACAGAATCTGCCAGCCAAGTGCTTGAAGCTGATTTTAGCATCACAGAAATCAAAGCTGCTATCTGTTCTTTCCCAAGCGGTAAAGCATGTAGACCTGATGGGTTCAACATAGAATTTTATAAAGCCCATGATATAAAATTGCTCCACTTTTACTCAGGATGGTGAACTGCTCCATCGCACGGGGCTCTTTTCCAGATAGCACGTTTATCTTCTTACTAAGAATTCCAGAGATCCCACCAATGCGGCTTCATATCGCCTGCTTAGTCTATTAAATTGCGATAAAAAAAATAAATTCAGTTCAATTTAATTCAATTCAATTCAATTTTATTTCATTTATACAGTGCCAAATAAAAACAAAAAGTCACCTCAAGGCACTTTATATCGTAAGGTAGACCCTACAATAATGCATACATCTTGTCTGATGATTTCCTGATAACATTTACAATAATTGATTACACAGCAGTGGGGAGTAGACTTCATCACAGTAGATGTCTTTCTGAAAGTGTTGTAACTAAGTTTAAGAATATAATCCACCCACTGTTATCATCTTCAATGATAACAGCTGCTGTCCGTGATGGTGTTGTGTCCCCTTTTCCTGACCCAAGTGTTGTAAATGTCCTGTTGTGGTGTGAGAGGTACTCCACAGATGAGTTGTGCCATTTTAATGACACGCCAGCGAGCCTTCCTGTCCTGAGTGGTGCAGTTCCCGTACCACACTGCAGTAGAGTTTGTCAGGATACTCTCCACTGTGCATCTGTAAAAGTTGCTGAGAAGTTTGGAGGTTAATCCAAATTTTCTCAGCTTCCTTAGGAAGAAGAGTCGTTGTTGAGCCTTCTTGATGATCTGCCGTGTGTTATGGGTCCAGGTGAGATTCTCACTGATGTGGTTGAAGAGGAATTTGAAGATCAATAAATAAATGAAGCAGAGTGGATGGTAAATAAAGCTGCTATTCAACCACTGGTTTTGTATGATTGAAAATACCAGTATGACTGAGTCAAAAGGGTGAATAAATCATACTATAGTGTAGACGAACTGGATTGGATGCACTGGGGGATCTCCAGGGAGGAGTAGAAACCTAAGAAAAAGACATAAAAACTCAAATGTTGAGGAGACTTACCTGTTCTTCCTCCAGGACTTGGTGGTGAGCAATTTCACCATCTTGAAGAAAGGACTTGATTCAAATTCAGCTTACAATAATACAGAGAAAAACACAGCAATCAGATGATCGCCTATGCCCAAGCGTTTTGGCAACAGTGGGAATGAAAAACTCCAATTTAACATGAACAAACCTCAGGCCGAACCAGATTTGGTGAGGGGTGCCATCTGTCCCGACCGGTTGGGACGAGGGTGTGGAAGAGAGCCACATCTATGCCACAACTATGAAACAGCTTGATTAAAGAGTGAGGGGGATCTGAATCAGGTAGTGACGTGACTGAAGTCTGAACAGAAGCTCTGGTGGTGAAGCATGCTGAAATTTTTGAGACTGGAAGCTTAAGGGTGAGTTTATCTTGAAATAAAAGATGGAGAGGGAAGAGGACAATTTTTTAAATTAATGTTTAGATATGAATCGCCTAGACCAACGAGCCATGGACGAGCCCCCTTCACATCGCAAGCTTTGAGTTTCACGGAAACCTTTGGCAAGTGTAATTCCTTCTGGGTCATTGTAAATATGAGGAGGCAGCACGGTGGCACGGTGGTTAGCACTGTTGCCGCACAGCAAGAAGGTCCTGAGTTCAATTCCACCATCAGGCTGGGGTCTTTCTGTGTGGAGTTTGCATGTTCTCCCCGTGTTTGCGTAGGTTCCCTCTGGGTACTCCGGCTTCCTCTCACCATCCAAAGACATGCAGTTTGTGGGGATAGGTTAATTGATTAATCTAAATTGCCCATAGGTGTGAGTGTGGTTGGTTGTCTGTTAGACTGGCGACCTGTCCAGGGCGTACCCCGCCTCTCGCCCTAAGACAGCTGGGATAGGCTCCAGTGCCCCCTGCGACCCTGAAAAGGATAAGCGGAAGTGAATGGGGGATGGGATGTTTAGATATATGAGCTTTAAAAAGCCAAGAACAGTTAGAATAACTGTGAAATGAAATACCTCTCTTTTAAGACCTGCTGTAAAAGGTCTACGGTCCGGTGTGAATCCTTAACAGAAGAATATTTACAGGAGACCTGACCAGATCATGGATGGTGCATCTTCTGACTCCAGTACTGACAGCCAGTTTTAGAGCGAACAGCAGAGGAAGGTGATCTCTAAAGGAGTTTCTCAGGTTATAATTTTGCAGAGATGGCAAGGGACTGGGGTCACTTTATGACTGGATGGAACAGAGAGAGGAGTTCTGATGGATGGGTGGATACATGCAGCAGACCGGATTGTTGGGCAGCAAGAATGATTGCTAAAAGGTTCCCCGGGGTGGCCGGTGGCATTTGGTCTCTCTGAAGCACCTGCCATGTCATTCAGAGACAGAAGTTTGGGGTTCTTGGATTGCCATGAAGGGAGCCATTTTGTCAAGAAGGCTATTTTGAGCATATGGATGGATAAGTAAGATTCTATTACTTGTATAAGATAAGCTGCATTGAAGTTTTGATGGGAGTTCACACGAAAACGAGAACGAGCAGCGTGTTGTAGTGATGGGACGTACGGTGGCTTCGGAGTGCATGTTGAGAAATCCAGGAAGGCATTTATGAAGCACGTTTCAAAGTTTGCTTGGGCGAGTGACGTCACTGATGGCGTCTGAAGCTTTGCTGTTTCAGAATGTGGTTCGAGTGTTGGTGTGATTTGTGAACATATATCTATAAAGCGCAATTGATTCCCACAAAATTTGCCTGTTAGTGTTTGTGTTGGAGTTTCAACAGTGATATAGAGGAGCTTGTTTTCATGGAGCCTGCTGAAAGGAGAAGGGATTCCCCTATATGACAACACTTTGAGCTGGGAAAAATGAAGTGTGATACTACTATTATATTTAAAAGTCTGGGTTTTTTCATTTGAAGATGAAGTGTTTGTTGTGTGCCAAGCAACTGGGGTACAACAACAACACCTGATCTATGGGTATCATGTAGACAGAGGTGTATTTGCTTAGTATATTAAAGGTATTAAATTTATTTTAATCTGAAGCGACCTTAAACAAACAGTTTGTGAAAATGAAAAGTAAAACAGAACAAAACAAATAACAGTAAGCAACTTATAGACTCTTTCTGTAAGTCATGTTAGTTCAAGTAACACAAGTGAATGTCATGGCAGCACCAACCTTCCTGCTGCTTTGTGCAGTTTTATGACTACGATAATGGTTTAAGACATGCCTACATAATAGCGAGACCATCTACCACAAAAGCCTGTAGAAATTAGCACACCATTCAGTGTGCTAATAACATTGGAAACAGTTGAATTTGGTTTGCTAAGGAAATCTGGCACAAAAAAAATCACTAGTATGAAGACTTTTTGCCCTGTGGAGTGGTACTGGTGATGCTGCTGCAGAACAGTTCCAGTGTTGAAATCATGGCATGTGTGGGGCTTTGGAGAGTGTGATTGTGGGGGCAGGCAGGTTACTGATGACAGGAACAACAGACAAATGGATGAAAAGGAACTGAGTGAAAGACAAGAAACAAAAGGGGTAAGGGAAAAAGAAAATAAGTTCAGTGAAGATGAAGAAGGGGGTAAGAGACAGGTCCAGACATAATTACATTTGCTATTCTGAGCAGTATTGGGAATCAATAATGTAATTCATAGAAAAGCCATAGAGCTGCCTCCCACTGGCATTCACAGACATGAGGCATGCTTACACACACACCAATTAACCCAGGGTGGGGGGTGAGGTGTGTGTGTGTGTGTGGGGGGGGTCATCTTGAGCCTTTAAATCTTCCCTACAACATGACATGTCCTTACTCTGCTCATTTCACATCCGACTCACAAAAACACAGAGTCACAGTCAAAATGGCATTTCCTGTTTGTGATGCCGATTCCCTACTGAGGCCCAACGGCACATATACCAGCAAAGAGCAAAACTCAACACTGCAGTGATGGAACCATGGTCATTAGCAAGTGTTCTTTTGTCTAGTGCGTAAATTCATTTCTTAGTCCTGTAGTAGTTGTAACCCTGTACAGCACACCTCTTCATCCTATACATGCTGCAGTTCTCCTGTGCAAATTCACTCACGTGGTCTGGCCCGATGCTTTATGCTGCTGCAGTCTTTGCGATGTGTTTGTGAGAGAACTAGACTGCTGCTTTGCCAGCTCAGGTGAGTTTATTTTTTCAAACTCGTTTATGTAAAAATAAGTTCAGTACAGCCAGCTTATACACACACGTCATCACATCACACACTTTTAGGAGGAGAGAGGGGAAAGAACAGCAGGGCATGAGAAACCACCTCGGAGCCCCCGCAACTTAGCTGAAGATCTGCATGTTACAATAAATTGCTGTACTCGACAAGAAAACAGAATTTCGTGCCAAAAAACATCCGACAACATAAGATAATATCTAAAAGTGCAATAAGTAAGGTTTGACCCATTTTTAGCAAACCTGATGACGTGGACTCAGAATCAGTTCTTTGAGGCTTCCAAGGCTGGGGACCTAACTTGCATTAAATGAAGCTGACTCATACCCAAAACTGCTACAGAACTATGTAATTTTCACAGTGAACATAATAGTGTTTAAGCAGTATATTTCATTTTATGTACTGGTTTGTTGTGTATCGCAACTGAAACAGCCTATCTTACTGAAGCACATTGTTTACACAGCTTGTTGTCTGTGGGGGTCTCAGTGTTTTTCTTCCTTTGTTCATGTGGGTATTAGTCCAAAACTTGTGTTGATCATAATTATTCATAGTCAGCTATAAATAAATAAAGAATTGTTCAATGCTTATATGTGTTGATATCAAGATGTGATTGTACCAAAAGTGGCCATTAGGTGTCACTGTGTAGAAATGTGTCAGATTGTATCAAAAACTCTACAGGGTGGGCCATTTATATGGATACACCGTAATAAAATGGGAATGGTTGGTGATATTAAAGTCCTGTTTGTGGCACATTAGTATATGTGAGGGGGCAAACTCCTCAAGATGGGTGGTGACCATGGTGGCCATTTAGAAGTCGGCCATCTTGGATACAACTTTTGGTGAACGCAGTAACCGGGTCATTGCAGCAGATTTCAATGCAAGACACCCTACGAGACCACCCATCTCCCATGCTACAGTTAGCAAACTGCTTGCTAGGTTTCGTGATATTAGCTACTCACAAATGGCACCCTTACAAACTCCAGCTACTGCAGCATCTCAACGAGGATGACCCAGATCGGCGCACAGAATTTGCAGAATGGGCAAAACAAAAATTGGAACAGGACCCTCAGTTCACGCAGAAGATTTTGTTCAGTGATGAGGCAAACTTTTATGTGAATGGTGAAGTTAACAAACAAAACCACTGCTATTGGTCTGACACTAACCCACATTGGATGGATCCCTCCAAGACTGTTGGAACAACAAAAGTGATGGTTTGGTGTGGTATATGGGGTACAACAATAGTGGGTCCATTCTTCATCAATGGAAACCTCAAGGCCACTGGATATTTGAAATTGCTATATGATGATATGTTTCCCTCTTTATGCACTGAAGCTGGCACGTTCCCTGAGTTTTTCCAGCAAGATGGTGCACCACCACATTATGGGTGCCAGGTCCGAGCATTCCTAGATGAACAGTTTCCTGGAAAGTGGATTGGTCGTCGTGGGCCAGTTGAATGGCCCCCAAGGTCTCCCGATCTGACCCCCTTAGACTTCTATCTTTGGGGTCATCTGAAGGCAATTGTCTATGGTGTGAAGATACGAGATGTGCCGCACCTGAAACTACGGATAATGGATGCCTGTGCTGGCATTTCTCCTGCGGTGTTGCTATCAGTGTGTGAAGAGTGGGAGAAGAGGGTTGCATTGACAATCCAACACAATGGGCAGCACATTGAACACATTTTATAAGTGGTCAGAAACTTGTAAATAACTCATGAAAGAATAAAGTTATGTTGAAACCAAGCACACCATTGTTTTTCTTGTGACATTACCAATAAGTTTGATGTGTCACATGGCCCTCTTCCTATTGAAAAAACAAAAGTTGTATCCAAGATGGCCGACTTCTAAATGGCCACCATGGTCACCACCCATCTTGAGGAGTTTGCCCCCTCACGTATACTAATGTGCCACAAACAGGACTTTAATATCACCAACCATTCCCATTTTATTACGGTGTATCCATATAAATGGCCCACCCTGTAGTACAATGAACAAAAGGTTCAGTGTTTTATAAAACATATCTTGACTCTTCACTAAATTAAAAGTAATTTTTTTTAAATGACATTTAAATTAATTTAAAAAATAATTTCCATAATAAAAAAACCATGCAATTTGGCACTATATAAGTAAAAAGGCGTACTCTGCAACAGACTGGCGACCTGTCCAGGGTGTACCCTCCCTCCTGCCCTAAGATAGCTGGGATAGGCTCCAGCGCCCCTGCGACTCTGGGGGCACTGGAGGATGGATGGATGGATGGACAAGTAAAATGGATCCAATGAACTGCAGCAATGAACAACAATTAAAACCTGTGTTCTCAGAGTGTGAACTGTTGTCATAGTAACATGAGCACAGGCTTTTAGGCATCCATATTTTTGTGTTTTTTATTTTATTTGTGTCCTGTTATGATGCCAGAAGTTTAAAACAAAGTTGAGTTGGTTAAAATGTAAAAGAACAAACAAACAAACAAACAAACAAACAAAAAAACTTTTGACAATAAAAATAAGATCTCAGGGGGAAATTCATAGTTCATCTGCTATTTGTATGAGAACTGAAATGCCTGATGGCTGTGGGTGCGAATGATTTTCTGTATCTCTCCGTTTTACAACGAAGACAGAGGAGTCTTCCAGTACTTATGGGGGTTTTTTTGTTCCATGAAGATGATGTAAAGTGGGCGATCCGAGTTATTCAGGATGGCTTCTAACATCTCTATGGTGCATCTTTCCACCAGGTAACTTTGCCCCTTATTGTATAGTTCATTTGTATTCAGGGACCAGTCTAGTTTGTTATGTGGGTTTAAACCTAGATATCTGTATAGTTTTATTACCACCTCTATCTCCACCCCAACAAACTTTCACAGGCTGGAAAGGGGAATCTTCGGAAAGCTATTGTCATTTCCTTGGTCTTAGAGGTGTTAAAAATGACGGTTTTTGTGACTCTAGTCACCGAAGGCTTTTACAAGATTCCTGTGTTCATAATCCTGTCAATTTCTGATGCACACCACTTTGGCAATGTCATTCGAGTATTCCTGTATTTGAAGTCTGCTGTGTAAAATGTGAAAAGGATTGAAGCAGGGTCATTCTCCTGTTTGTATGTAAACTGCCTGGCATCACATTTGTCTTTGATCTCAAGTTTCAGTTGGTGTTGAATCAGCCTTTCCAAGATTTTCATGTTATGTGATTGTGATAGAAAGGCCTCAAAGGGCACAGCGTTGCTGCCACAGGAATGTTTTGTTTACAGTGTAGTAATCTTTTTCTGCTTGTGCAGCTTTCCAGCTGCCTTACTCGAGTGCAGCACAGCTCACTTGTCAGGTCCTTGCATTTTATTCAAGTAGGGTAGGCATGATTAGATGGTGGGGGTCAGCTGTGTTGGTGAGCTTCCCCTCATATCACAATCATAAACCCACTGCTCCACCCCTCCCATGAAGCTGAGCCACAATACAACACCCCGCCACATATCACCATCACTCGACTAGCTGACAGCCCCCTCCCAACAAGAGGGAGAGGAAATCAACCACAACCATCTGTGACCCCGGCATATAAAACATCTTGAACTTAAAAGGCCATACCAGCAGGTGATCTGGGCGATCATGCAATGGAGCTACTGGATGCAGCTGGGCATGATCTGAACTGAAGGTGAAAGGACAGTCCAGGAGGTAATAGAGAGGGGGAGTCAACCACCCACTAGGATTGCCAGACATTCCTTTTCAGTGGTGCTTTACGGGGCTTCCTGCTCTAACAGCTTCTGGCTAATGTGTGTAACCGGGTGGTCGATCCCCACCTGCTGGGACAAAGCGGCCCCCAGCCCTCTGTTCAAGAAATCAGACTGTAGGATGAAAGGAAGTGAAAAGTTAGGAATGTGGGGCAAGGGTTCCCTACAGAGAGCCTTCTTCAGGGGCGTGGCTATGGCGCTGAACTGAACATACAGCTTTTGGTGAGCTCCTGGCGTAAAATCCTTAAAATTATACTTCTACTCCACGAACAGTGAAATTTACCACCTGTGGCCATTTAGTATAATATCACGCAAAAATATGCCAGCGAAGAAGGCACTAAATAAAGTTAAAACTAACCCTTCTCCAAATGAGGACGATGACGTATCGTATGCAAGTAGTCAAGCTAACTCAGCAGAAGATGCTAGTCCTGAGCCAAGCGTAGGTGAGAATACTGAAACGGCCCACAACATGGATGTCATTCAGATTCTCGACGAGATCAGAAATGACTTTTCCACGAAAATTGAAAGCCATACAGGATGTTAAGAGGGATGTGCAGGATTTCTCAGCACGCATGGATGAAGCAGAAGTGCGAATTAGCAACGTAGAAGACACAGTTAACTCGGAGAAAAACAAGTCTGATGCGCTTGCTGAACAAGCTCGAAAACTGCTCTCGCCGATCCAACTTGCGACTAGTTAACTTGCCGGAGAAAATGGAAGGAAATAATGCAGTGGCTTTCCTGGAGAAGTGGCTCCCTGAGGCGCTGGGACCTGAAACATTTCCGACACCACTCTACATTGAAAGAGCACACAGGTTGCCCGGCTGGCCGCAAAGTTTTTAAACTTTCAGGATAAAATCCGAGTGATGCGAGCAGCCAGGGCCAAAGGCAAAGTTACCTGTGGCAGAAGGGAGATTTTGTTTTTGCCAGACCTATCGGAATCAGTTTATCGAGTCTGTTGGCATCTGCGACCCTCAGCCTGCTCCCCCAGCATGCAACAGCATAGAGGATTGCACTGGCCACAACAGACTGGTAGAAAATCCTGAGCATTTTCTGGCAGATGTTGAAGGACCTCAGTCGCCTCAAAAAATAGAGACGACTCTGGCCCTTTCTGTAAAGTGCTGTGGTGTTTGTAGCCCAGTCCAGTTTATTGTCAATGTGTACTCCAAGATATTTATAGTCCTCCACAATGTCAACACTGACCCCCTGGATTGAAACAGGGGTCAAGTGTTTCCTGGTCTTCCTGAAGTCCACGATCAATTCCTTGGTCTTTGCCACGTTGAGCTGCAGATGATTCTGCTCACACCACGTGACAAAGGAGTCGACCACAGCCCGGTACTCCGTCTCATCATCCCTGCTGATGCATCCAACCACCGCGGAGTCATCAGAAAACTTCTGAAGATGGCAGGTCTCTGTGCAGTGGCTGAAGTCTGTGGTGTAGAGGGTGAAGAGGAAGGGGGAGAGGACAGTCCCCTGTGGTGCCCCTATGTTGCTGATTACCTTGTCAGACACACACTGTGGGAGACGTACATATTGTGGTCTTCCTGTCAGGTAATCAACAATCCAGGACACCAGAGAAGCATCCACCTGCATCGCTGCTAACTTATCACCCAGGAGGGTCGGCCTGATGGTGTTGAAAGCACTGGAAAAGTCAAAAAACATGACCCTCATAGTGCTCGCCGGCTGGTCCAGATGGGTGTAGACACGATTTAGCAGGTAGATGATGGCGTCCTCTGTTCCGAGACGAGGCTGATAGGCAAATTGAAGGGGATCCAGATGTGGTCTGACAATTTTTGTTGTTGTTGGTGGTGGTGGTGGGGTTTTTTGCTTTTTGTTTGGTTTTTTTTGGCTCCTTTGTCCCCAGTAGTAATGGGTTCTTTACTTGTGCTATAAGCTGCAGGAGAGACTCTAATGAACATTTTAGATATGCATGTTCGTGAAAATATTTACTATCGCCGGGAGACATAAAGAACTTATTAGTTATATTTTATTCTTTTAAGATTGCTGGTGTGGTCTTACACGCTCCCTTATTTACACTGGAGCGGTGCGTGCACGTAACACCACCCCAAAGTCAGGGGGAGGGAGGGAGGGCTGTCTGGTTCGGGGTGACAGCTAAGGGGATTTGTTTATGGCAGATTTTCAGTTTTTTGTTTGTTTTTTCAATACTCCTCAAAACATGTTGTTTTTTACTGGTGCTTCCCCTATGTAACACACATAGGAAATCAACAACATCTCTCTCAACTTTAAGAAAAAAAAAAGATACTAAGTGATACAATCATGAGTATTGTTTGGTTCAGATGACTCCAAATAAGACGTTTAAATTTACTTCTTGAAATGTAAGGGGGATGGTAAAAATGACTAAGCTAAAGCAGGTTATTGCCAGGCTTAAGCATCTGAAGTCCTCAATAGTTTTTATCCAGGAGACCCATCTACTCAGAAACGACTTGGTGAAAGTACAAAGGAGATGACCAGGCAAAGTACTAGCGTCCTGTTTCCCCTCTCATTCTAGAGGGGTTATGGTGTTAATTCATATCTCAGTGCCCTTTCAGGTAAATAACACTATTTATGACAGAGCGGGTAGATTTTTGGTGGTCCAGTGTACCTTCTTGAAAGAAAATATAAATTTAGTTAATGTCTACGGCCCCAATGATGATAACCCATTGTTTTTTGAGAATTTGTTTTTGTTATTGGCCACCCTTACTGGTAAAATAATATTGGCAGGTGACTTTAATTGTGCCTTAGACCCGAAGATTGATCGCTCGTCAGGGACAGATACCTCACATTCGCAAACAAGAAAGAAACTACTTCAATATATAAAAGATTTGAATCTCTGTGACCCCTGGAGGACTCAGAATCCTACCAAAAGGGAATACTCATGCTACTCTTCAACATTTAAAACCCACTCTCAAATAGATTTTTTTCTTATCTCCTCATCTTTGTTACCTAGTGTAACTGACTGTATTTACGATAGTATTGTTCTGTCAGATCATGCCCCAGTCTCGGGATTTTATAATGTTGTACAAGTGAACAGACACTCTTTTAACTGGTACTTACACCCTAAATGGTTACAAGATTCTGACTTTATAAAATTCATAGGAGAACACATTGATCTATACTTCTCAATCAATAAAAATCAAACCAATGCAACCACCAGATGGGAAGCATTTAAAACATATATTAGAGGACAAATGATAAGCGTCACCAGTTCTAAATTTAATAAATTCAGACGGACAATGAATGAATTGGACTCTAACATTGGAGAACTTGAGAGAGAGGTTATTAAAGACGATTCGAAACAAACAAAACAGGAGCTACTCACCTTTAAAGCAGAATATGAGGAGCTGTCCTTGTTTAAAGCTGAAGACAGTCTAATTAGATTGAAACAAACTTTTTATGATCAGGGTGAAAAGCCGGGTAAATTGTTGGCCTGGCAGATTAAGAAGCTTGAATCTGACAGGGCCATTAATACAATTAGGAATGAACGTGGAGAATTACTTACGGACCCCACAGAAATGAATGATTCTTTTGTCTCATATTATAAATCGCTATATAATTCAGGCGTCTTACTTGACTCTGAATGCATAAATAGTTTCCTTGATGGCCTGACCATTCCTTGTATTTCTGAAGATACAAAAATTGCTTTGGAGAAGGATTTGGATCTGAATGATGTCTCTAATGCCATCACAAGCATGAAAGGAGGTCAAACAGCTGGCCCAGATGGGCTCCTGATAGATATTTATAAACTATTTAAAGAGAAAATAATAGCCCCATTGTTGGATGTGTATTTGGAATCCTTTAAAACAGGGAGTCTCCCTGCTTCATTACGAAATGCTCTGATCACTCTTTTTCTAAAGCCAGGCAAAGAGGCCACTGAACGAGGTTCATATAGACCCATATCACTTTTAAATTCCAATGCAAAGATTATAGCAAAAGTTTTAGTGATGAGACTAGAAAGGGTACTACCTGCCATTATACATACGGACCAAAGTGGTTTTGTGCAAAACAGCTCTCGATGCAGAAAAAGCATTTGACTGAGTGGAATGGCCCTATATGCTCAAGGTGCTTAAACGATTTGGATTTGGTGAACATTTTTGTAGATAGGTCAAAATAATACTTGTTGATACTACTGCAATGATATCTACTAATAACTTGATCTCTCACCCTTTTGAATTGTTTCGAGGTACGAGACAAGGGTCACCAATTTCGCCTCTTCTTTTCGTTTTAGCCATGGAACCACTGGCGATAGCGGTTAGATCACACACCTCAATTCACGGCATTAAGACCATGGATATTGAACACAAGATAGCAATGTATGCTGATGATACTATTTTGTTTCTATCACAGCTTGCAGAAACAATCCCTGCTTTCTTGGAATTGATTAATCAATTTGGTACAATCTCGGGATTCAAAGTGAACAGAGAAAAATCATCAATTATGTTTTTAAATGTTAATGAGAGGAGGAAACCATTAGTATCCCACCCATTTGTGAATGCCGCAGAAGAATTTCGATACTTGGGTATCAGAATAACTCCAACTATAAGCAAACTTAGTTCAACCAACTATGAACCCATGGTAGCAGAATTGGTGGAAGAGATCAACAGATGGACAACATTGCCTATATCTATGCTGGAAAGAATAAACATAATAAAGATGACCATATTACCCAAATTCCTATATGCTTTTCAATCAATTCCACTAGCCCCGCCTCCTTCTTTTTCCCCAAAAACCAGAAAGCTTCTCTCTAATTTTATTTGGAACAACAGGAAGCCAAGACTTAGACTCTCTCTCCTCTACTTGCCCTATGATAGGGGAGGGCTACAGTTGCCAAACCTAGAATGGTATTATTGGGCTGCTCAGCTGAGGGCCACAATGTTTTGGTTTTCTAAATACGTTTTCTTGCCCTGGGTAGAAATTGAAAAACTGTCTGCAAAAGGTGTGGCGCTGGATAATTATATATATTCAACAACGCTTAAGAATTTAAAGAAAAATACTACTAATCCCTTTGTAAAAAATTCTATTGTGGTTTGGCACACAGTTCAAAAAATACTGGATGATCCCATGGGGTTATCCTGTTTTTCCCCAATCTGACGTAATGAGCTCTTTACTCTGGCACATAAGGACATGGGTTTTAAAATATGGTTGCATAAGGGCATAGTGAAAGTACAAGATGTATATAAGGATCATAATCTTATGTCATTCAGCGAGTTGAGGGCAAAGTTTGATGTACCTCAGAAACACTTCTTCAAATATCTACAACTTAGAAGCTTTATTCTGGCTCGATTGAATAATTCAATGCAACAGCCCCCATTTTCCATCCTAGAAAAGCTTGTTACAAAAAATTGTTTTGGTGAAAGACTGGTCACTCAGTTTTATAACATGTTGGTTGAAAAGCATAGAGACACCTCAGACAGTAAGAGACAGGAGTGGATACAAGACTTACAAGAAGATACTTCATCCATCGAGTGGAGTAAAATAACACACACCCAAACCATCAACACCCGATTGAGAATGACTCAATTTAACTGGATAATGCAAACATATGTCTCCCCTGCAAAACTAAATAAATTTGATCCTAATGTATCGGACATATGTTATAAGTGTACCGATCAAAAGGGGCCATTGTACCACTGTTTGTGTCCACTGCTCTGTCCACTGGACCAGATCTGGGCCACCCTTCTGATGAGGTTGTCAATTGTGTTGCATAAGCTAGTACCAAGTATATAGGCTGTTTTGTAGACCTTTTACACTTTCCTCGAACGTGAACCAGTAATCCATGAATCATTAATCATTCAAGATCTCCCCAAATATCTTTATTTTATTATTATATATATCAAAAGAAGGGGCACACATTTAGATTTTTCAACACTATCACATGATGTGAAAACACCGATTGCTGGAATATTTCACTGCTGGCAGGGACAGTTTTAAGTTCCACAGCATAGTTTTCCTTCATTGTTGAATTTTGTTCCTTGTGTGGCTACTGGACAGTTTGTGTGGAGGGTAGCTAAGGACACAGCTGTCTTGTCATCCTACCCAGCTGGAATCCAGACGGTGCTCCTGAAGCTGTTTATGCTAACCTGCCTGTTCCTGTGTTCTTCTCTTCCACAGCGTTGACAGGAAGCCAAGCTGAGTCAGAAGGCCCTATCCAAGGTTTGCAAAGAACTGGTGAGATACGACTTCGAAGAGCCACCCCTGAAGAGACTTACTGGGCATACTCAGGTGTGTTTCTCCATGATCTACTTTTGCTTTGAGTTTTTGGTGAGGAATGTGTGCTGAGGCATTGTTGTCTCACCTGCAGTGGAAAATCTGGATATTTAAAAAACAAAATCAAAAAGCTACAAAATGAAGGTAACGTTCTGTATCTTTTTTCCAACAACATCTCAAATAGTGGTTTGGGTGTTTAGATCACTTCAAATGCTCTGAGTTACTAAATGTCCCCCAGGTTACATGTATATAACAAGATAGCTGCCATTTTATAAATGCAGGCAGTAGATGGGAATTTCTTGCTTTATGTTGTAAAAATTGATGTCATAGGCAGTTAGGTTCAAAACAAGAGGGACCTAATGGGACCCAGGTATTGGGTGGAAAACTTTTATTGTTTATTATTAAATTGTTACCATTATTAGTGTGGACTGCATAGAGAAAGTGTGGTTGTTCAACGGGCACATTTAGGTGACCTGTGATATATTTTGCTATGATTTATAAAACAATGAGTACAGCAAGGGAAACCTGGGTTTCAATGTGAAAGCACTTCTGTGTCACTGGCATTACAATATGTTTGACTTCCTCTTTATGATTCCTTCCTCCTTGGCCATTCTCTGCTTCTTTGTGCTGTCACCTGGAGCTGTCTTAGAACCCCCCCTTTTTTTGTTAGTGCTTCAGAGGAGAAGAAAAGTCACTTTCTCCGTCCCTTTAGAGCCTTTAGTTCTTCAGAAGGGCAGCATTAATCTTTCACCATCCATGCAATGCCAGCCTCGGGCCACAAATGATCTTTTACTTTATTTCTTTCAGTGTTTTTCTGCATGCTCATTCAGGCCTAATTGGCTGCCTGTCATTCCTGTGAGAGTGCAGGAGCTTGTAGGTAAAAACAGAGCTAGTGACTGTTTCTGTTTGTGTTGCTGTTCTGCTGTCCCTCTGGACATGTTTGATTGTGGCTCTTATGTAAGATCCTGATGTAATGGTGGGCAGTGAAGCCACAGAGGAAAACAATCAAGAGACAGCTAGTGAATATTTTGTTTTTATGTCATAGCAAAGTTTTTTTTTCTTTATTCCCACTTTGGGCTTTCTCTTGGAGAATATCAAATAACATTAGCAATACGGTACTTATCACTGTATTTTAAAAAACATTAATATTCCCCATTTTAAATCTCTAATTTTAAACTAAAGGATAAAAAAAGAATTAGTGAGTGTAGAAATGCCCCATCTCACTGCCAGTATTGTTGGCAGTTGGATGTACCATGTTTGATTTTTAGCTTATTTTCTGACAACCAGTTTTATACATAGCCCCCCATTTACGGGGTCAGCAAAAATAATAATAAAAAAAAGGTAACATACTGTTAAAAATAAGGCTTCTATTTAATATAAAATTCCTTTGTGGTCAATGTCTGCCTGAAGTCTAGAGCCATGGACAACAAATCCCCACCTGAAGAATATCACATTTATTTTCCTTAAGAAACTCCTGGGTTGCTTTTGCAGTTTGTGTGGATCATTATCCGTGTGCACTTTAAAGGCCATCTGATCAGTTTTACAGCATCCGGCTAAACCAGTGTAAATCTGTACACTTCAGATTCACTTCTATGAGCAGTCACATAATCAATAAACACAAGTGACCCAGTTCCATTGGCAGCCATTCATTCTCCTGCTAGAACATTTATACTTTTGATAAAAAGCTTCTTATGGCTACATGCCTGTGTACTCCTAAGCTCAGATAAATCAGGAGTGTTATGTGAGGAAGAGCATACATCTTGGCCAAATTATACATTTGAATCATCAAGAATGAAATTTCCATATTGCATTGGTCAGGGTATGGGTTAATAACAACCTCCTATGGCAGGGTGCCGACAGAAACTGTGCTACACCTGGCTAACACAAAGGAAAAAGAGAAGGTGGGGAGGGGTATTTGGAGGCAGCAAGATAGAAAGAATGAGTGTGGAGGTCAGAGTAGAGACTTTAAATACAGAGACTACGACTGGCAAAGGAAGTGAGCTGGCTGATGTGATGGAGTGAAGGAATGTAGATCAATTATCTGTCCAGGTGGAAGGACAGCAAGATCAGGCATTCAAGCTGTTCTACTATGATGCAGATAGGAAGGAAAATGTAGTAAGGGAAATCTTGAAGTATGTATATACTGTTTTGGAGATGAAGGGATCATCTGACAGGATCAGGAGTTTAAAGCTGGGTGATAAAAATCTTTTTCAGTCAGACCAAGGGTTGGATGTCAGTTATGCGAAATTGTGGATGAAGTTGTAAAGCTTGGTAGAGAGTGGTGATAGGACCAGACTTTGATGGACATCTTGGATGTCATCTGCTGGAGCCAGTCAATTTGGAGGTCACTGCCCCGAGTGCTCCAAGTATTATGGAGACCACTGCTGCCTTCACCCTCCATTCTCCCTCCTCTCCAGCCCATCTCTCAGCCCTTGGTATTTCTCAAGCTTTTCTTGTTTCTTTTTCCTGATGTTGGTATCACTTGGTATAGCTACATGTATCACTTATGTGCCTTATGTGACTTGTCTTAGGGGTATCTATGCACAGTTTGCACCTGGGGTCTTGCCTGAATTGTGAGACCCCGGCCTCTATCAATCTTGTACTTAGAGCTTGTTCCTGTGCTGCTATGATTAGTGGCTCTGCACTGTTTTTCAATCCAGCTTTTTCCAGCCATTGGTCAGATTTCTTGCCACTTCTTCTGTCTGGTGGTGGTACATGTCTTTCAGGCGTCTGTCCTTCCATGATGGTTCCTGTTCTTGCTCCCCTCCTTTTCCAGTTTTTACTAAGCACCTAAAAGTTGTGGCTGTCTTCCTGATATACTCACTGATCTCTGTTCTTTGATCGTTCTTGGGCCTTAAGTTAGCCATTCCGAATTCCTCTCATCCAGCACAGCACAGCGGTTCTCAAACTTTTTTTGCTAGGCCCCCCTTTGTTTTACAAGAAAAATGTTCGCGCCCCTCCCCGGGCGCGCGCGCACGCACAAACACATCCTTTAACCACACACACCCATATTTTGCTCCATTGCGGTTTATTTCTCACCTCTAACATTTAGTAAGCAATTAAGCAAATACAAATAATCTGCAATACATTACAGGTAGTAATAAGATAAACTATAAATAACTCTTTTACGCTACGTCCACACCTACACGGGTATTTCTGAAAACGCAGCTGTTTCGTCCACACGTAAACGGCGTTTCGAATCACCGAAAACGGAGTTAAAAAAAACTCCTTTTTTGCGTTTACGTGTGGACGAGGAATACAGAGTTCGTCACGCAACATCAAAGTTATGTGCCTTTATTCATGTCATGCTGTGCGCCACGTTATTGTTTACATGAGATGAATTGCAGAATGGCAGATAGAGACGAAATACTGTTAATCTGACTGTCTTCAGGTTTTACACGCTTACATACACACACGCAGTTACTGTCCCTCCATTTACAAAGGCAGAGGCGTCACGGTGTGATTATTTTACGTGTAGTTGTTGTTTTTTCCTGTGTAATAATATTCAACATTGCTATCAAATCAAAAATGCCTCTCTGTGCAAAATGGGTTCAAAAACATAAACAACTGTGGGATACTGTTTGTCTGTGATTTGAACAGGGGGAACAAATTGTGGCAGGATCAGCCTGATATTATTTGTAGCCCGCCGTAACTTTACTGTATAAAGAGCTAACATCTCCAAAATGTCAGGAGTAGTTAGTCATTACAACAAGTGTTTGTGAACTAAAAATCAAGAATGTGGGATACTGTTTGTCCATGATTTGAAGAGCCCAGCGCTGCTCCCGACACAGGGAAAACCAATTCTGTAGGGAGACCTACCTTGGCACTTGTGCAGGTGAAACCAAAGGGAAGATATGCTTCACCATATTTTCTAGTCTTTGGCTTAGAATGAAGTTGGTTTGGAAACATATTCAGCGATGCTTCATCTCCTGCTTTGCGTTTGTGTGGGCGCCCCGTGCTGGCAGTGTCCAAGTGTTTTGTTTTTTTCCCTTTTCACACCACGCCCCCCCTGCAATGGCTCTGCGCCCCCCCTAGGGGGGTATTTGTCCTGTCAGACACTAATGCAGTGCTGTTAGCTTCTTTAGCCAGTAGCTGTGAATCATGTCAGGGCCTGGTGCTGTCCAACTTTTCATACTGGAGACTCTGTCCTGGATGTCTGCCATTGTGAAAGTTACTGGATCCTGTTCAGGAAAATTACTGTGGTAACCTTGTTGAACAGGATCAACTAGCAACTGATAAACCGCTTGCTGTACTTCTTAGGCATCCCTTTCTTCGTCACACCTTTCTGTGGCTCCAATAGTGGGCTAACTTCCCTCCATGCTGCCTTTATCTTGGCCTCTAGTCTCCTGGTATAGATCAGCTGGTTGCTTTCAGTGATGATCACAATAGGGATAGTCCATAATGCTGCAATCACATCTTCTAGGAGCCTCTCAGAAGTTACCTGTAGTCTGTAGTAGGCCACGGAGGGTCCAGGCTTCCAGTTTTCCAGTTTGTCTTCAATTTCAGGTTGGCTCAACGCCTTCATTGTACCAGTCGTTCTTGGGACTTGATACCAAATCTCAGGGGGCGAGGATAATGACATCTCACCCTTGACCTGACGTCTTGGCTCCCCCTTGCCATAGCATTTGTGTTGTACATCATTAATTTGTAGTTGTAATAGCAGTTGCATCTTCTGGATGATGAAACACTCTAGATGTTGGATGTAAAAGAATTCATAGGTCCCATATCCATATTACTGTGAAGCACTTTGGTGTGCCTTCGGGTTTTTAAATGTGCTATATAAATAAAACTGTATTGTATTGTATTGTATATCCTGTTCCCACATCAATCCCTGTGTAATAGCATTCCAACCGTTCCTTATTTTTATCCCTTGTCTACTTACACCTTTTTGTTCCAGTAACCAAGTTCTAATCGGCAGCTCCTGGTTCCTCAAAACCTGACATGAACCTTGTTAAACTGGGTGACTCTGAGCCGGTATGGCTTCAGTTATATTCCTTTCACTCATGCTCTGAGGTAGGCTTGGGTAGCATGTTGTCTTTGTTTTATTGATATTTTTAGCAACTCTTTGCTCATCCTCCAGTTTGTGTTTCAGTGAGATGATCAAGACTTCAGGGCTTGCTGGAGCATTATATTTTGTCCAGTGGTTTCTAGCCATGTTTTGCTGCCACTGATATTTTCCAATAAAAAATCTGGACTCTTTCAGACACGGATGCTTCTCTATTAATGCCTGCACCATTGTAGATCTCTGGGGTAAGATGTGAAAACAACACAGGTTGACCAAAGTGCTGTACAAAGTAAAAAGTAAAACAAACACACACAAAGAGAACAGCACAAAACTCACAATTAAAAGCTAAAGAGTAAAGATGTGTTTACAGATGGGATTTAAAAATGTTGAGTGTTGGAAGGATCCTAATTTGAAGAGGCAGACTGTTCCACAGTTTAGGCGCAGCAATCGCAAAGGCCCGGTCTCCTCTGTGTTTCAGTCTGCTTCAAGGAACAATTAGAAGCAACTTATCAGCTGACCTAACAGTCTAACAATCTTAAAATCAATTCTAGAATGTAAAGAAGCCAAAACTGAGGAAATATGGTTGCATTTACGTGTCCTGTGAAGAGTTGGGCTGCAGCACTCTGAACAAGCTGAAGACGTGTAGACTAGTCCCATATTAGAGGGTAGCATACTGTTCCAGATCATTTTCCAAGAACTTCATTTGATTGTCTCAGCCGCAGATGACAGCGATAGACACATACAAAAGTGTAAATAAAGCTACAGAAAAATTGGCACTGATGGCCTACAGAAAACATGTCCTCCATGCTCTGGAAACAGTCACTACAGAGGCTTTAGAAGCAGCGTAAAAATGACATCTAAAATCAGTCTAAGTTTGAAAAGGGGTCCAGATTTGGGCTATAAATAGCCCTTACACAGAGGTCCTATGGATGTCACAGTAAATGTTCAGTAAAGGCATCACCTAACGTTACAAACAACCCCTCCAGTGGACGAAAATCCAACGTCCAGAAATGACATATAAAAGACAGTGGACAGTGGATTGACTTTATTCTCAAAATGATGAACTATATTTCTTTTCTTAATGTGGCCAAATGGTTTTTCCGCCTGACAGTTGAACAGAGAGTTGGGCTACGGGACAGTTACCCTACAATGGTAACGGACAAAGTAGAGGATGCTGTGGCGCTGGCTGATCGATGAAGAGAAAATTGTCTTCTCAAAATCAGTTAAAAAGAAAACCAACAACTTATAATTGTCTAAAAATATTTGTTTTATGAGTAAAAAGCAATGAAAAAAATTGCTCACTCTTCTTGATTACAGAGCAGACTTGGAAAGGCCTTGCTTAAATGAGAACCTGAGGGGGAAGAGGAAAGAGTCAAAGAGACAGACCAAAACATGATAAACTGAAAAAGTTGTAAAATTAAAAAAAAAGAAAAACACATTAAAGTCCTATACCATACCAGTTTTCTTAGTCTTGGGTTTTATACATATTTGAAAGTGTATTAATGGGTGTCAGCTAAGAACAGAAGAAGCTCTCAGTGTCCTTTATATTTCAAGGGAAAGCTCAACAATCTGACGACCCCAATAAGCATGGAGATAGCAACTTTATGAATTAAGTATTCAGAGTCCTTACTGACTGTTTATAAGGCAGCCTTCCTGGAGCTGCATGATGTCTGAAGCTGAGATGCCATCAGCTGAGAACTGTATGAATAAAAGCAAGTGTCCTTAAATTTGTAATAGTGTGTGTGTGTGTGTGTGTGTGTGTGTGTGTGTATGTGTGTACGGGTTCGTACTATCCTGGTGGGGACCAAAATCTGACTTTTACTATCCTGGTGGGGACTTTCTGCACCGTGGGGACCAAAATCCAGGTCCCCTCGGGGTTGAAAGCAATTTTCACACTCAAAATGTGGTTTTACTGTCAGGGTTACAATTAGGTTATGGTTAGGTTTAGGGTAAGGGTTAGGGTTAGGCATTCATTTTTAATGGTTAGGGTTAGGGTAAGGGGCTAGGGAAAGCATTATGTCAATGGGATGTCCCCACGAGGATAGCAAACCAGACATGTGTGTGTGTGTGTGTGTGTGTGTGTGTGTGCGTGCGTTGTACGAGGCTGTGGATATAAAACGTGACCTGGTTTGAATGTTGGCCTCTGATGTGGAGAATGGCAGCTTCTTTGTAACAGCTGCATCTTACACTGGTTGCTGTTTATTGAGTACAGAGTGGTGATATCTGTTCATTCTCATATTTACAGTCAGTGATAGATTGTACTCACAACACAATTGAGACTCTGTCCTTATTTTGCCAGATTTGTTAGGATTTCAGATCTTGTATATTTTCCTTCTCTTTTCTTTCACTCTCTCTCTTTTTAATATAATATGGTTGATTCAACAGCCTTGCAACAGACCTGGGCGTACCCTATAACAGCTGGGTTAGGCTGCAGCACCCCCATGACCCTGAATTGGATAATCATGGATGGATGGACAATTAATTCAGTAAAGTTACAAATCTACAAGCGTTAAAGTAACCCTCTTTAGTATGTTGATTACGAATGTTAAAACATCCGCTTAGTCACTGCAAATACCACCTTCAAATGCAGAACATTAATTATACATATAAACATATATGTGACATAAATGAGTTAAAATTGTTTTAATTAAGACAAAACATAAATATGATAAGCACCAAACATGTTAAAAGATAATAAATAATACAGACATGTTTATTTGTAAAAAACAAAACAAAAACAAAAAAAAAAACAAAGAAGAAATGACAGCAGCAAGGTTTACAACACCGTTTCTAGATGGTGGCACTGACAAAAAGGCATCAGGTGGAGCTGGCAGAACTGAAGAAGCTAAGATCTTGTTGGGAGTGATGAAGGTGGATTAGAAATGAGTGCAACAGAGGGACAGCTAAGGATGAGAATTTAGACTGAAATGGTTTGGACATGTGCAGAGGAGGCATAGGTGCTGGAGAAAGGATGTTGAAGATATAGGAAGAGAGAGAATTAATGGATGTAAGCGAAGGAGGAGATGGAGAGGGCTTGTATACTGATTAAATGAACTAAGATAACTTATAATTTAAGGGGTTTTTGTAACTTTAAAGCTGTACTACCAGGAAAAGTTTTGGTGTTTCTGTGCGTGGAGTGAAACTGTGAATGAGCAGTTTAAGTGTGGCGTTGTGTCCAAACATGAAACAGTTCAAAAAGAGATGTAAAGATATGGTCTTCATGAGACACAAAGAAAGGCAAAAGGTTATTTAATGCTTATTTGGATTGTACGACTAACCTTTCAAAACTAGAGGTATTGGCTTTGTTGTATGGAGGCAAAGTTATAGATTCACAAAAACATGATGATGATATGATAATAATTTATGCTTTATCTAGTATACATATAATATTAGAAACGGATGTATATGCATGAACAGGGAGAATAAAACAGGGCCCAGAATAGAGCCTTGAGGTATTCCAAGAGTATTGTTTACCCAGTGTAACAGAGAATGTTCTGCTCTCTAACTCAGAGGCAAATCATTTCAGAGCAGAACCCTGAATGCTGACATGTCTTCAGGCTGTTTAATAGGATTACGTTATCAACAGTCTCATATGCTGCACTCAGGTCTAAAAGAATGCATTTCGTCCCACTCCTTTTCGATATTTAACTGAAACAGCGATATTTAAGTGTGTTCTGCTTTATTTTGTGTAGCATTGTTTTTTCTTTTATTTTCTAAATAAACTCTGTATATTGTTCACCTGATCTAAATAAATTGAACACTAAAAGCCAAAAAGAAACAAACAAGATAGATAAATAGATAAGTGCTGAGCTTTGTTGCTGCTTATATATATATATTTTTTTTTTGTCTGTCCCATTTGGTTCTTTAGCTGTCAGAATTGTTGTCTGAAGACCAACAAGGATACCAAATGGATTTATTTTGCCAAATGGATCATCATGGCATTGCCGTATTGGTCCATTTGATCAACTTTTGTTGTTATTATTTATTTTATTTTCAGTAGTTACAGATGAGACAGACATGATTGGGGGATAGGAAAGGGAGAAAGAAAGAGAGGAAGGAAAAGAAAAACAGAAGGGAAGAGGGACAGTGAGAAAGGGCACTTACAAAGACAAAGAGAAAAAAAAAATCTCCTGGATCACCTGTTGAGAGAAAAAGAATAGAAAACAAGCAAAAAAAAAGCAAAGCAACATACTAAACACAACACCATCATGTTAATCTAGCTAAGTGTAAACAGCAATAAATACTAAATATTGAATGTTGTTGTGCAGCACAGACAGCGCACAATGTGCTTTGAAGTAGCAGCTAAGAAAGGTGTAGTTTATGTCTACGAACAGTGAACACCCATGTGCACACCCGTGTGGATCAGCGCGCTTGTATACAGAAGGTTTTCCCATGTAACGGTCTGCTAGAGGGTGTGGAGGGCCATAGCCCCGTCCCCCAGGGCATGAAGCAGGCATGGAGGAGATCCAGGCTCCAGACATCCAGGGACCCCAGAGTGCGAGAGCCCAAGGAGTACCACCGGAGGGGCATCCGTGCCACCCTCCTGGGAAAGGCTGAGGAGGTCCCCAGACGAGGGGTCACCCAGTAGCCACGGAGCAGAAGCCAGAGGGGGCTGCACTGGCGCGCCCGCCGGCTCTGCCGGCAGCCAGCTGTGCCAGAGTGAACCGAGCTGCAGGCCCCGAGGCCGGAGGTTCGAGGGCCCCCTTTGTCCCGGAAGAGGCCTGACCGAGCGACAGGCACCAGGCCCCGCCAAGTAGCCACCGGGAGTGAGCTGGTGTATACCTGAGCGCCCAGCCCCGGACATCAAGAACCACCAATGCACCGACCCCTGAGTGCATCAGTTACCGGCAGGGAGTGTGGTGAGGGGAGATAGGCCTCCACACTTTGGAGGGCCTGGGTGTTCCCAGGGAGGTGGAGTCTAAGACCTGACCTGACATATAAACACAGACAAACAGGCACACACAGACACAAACATGCATTCCCACCCTCATGCACACATATACAAACACTCAGCACTCATCCAACGTAGGAATAGACATATATGCACATGTACACACAATCGCACTCCCCAAACATACTCTATACCCCGGGTCCAGGTACCCTCGCCCCCAGAGGGGGAAACGGCACCCGGACCCAAGAGATGTGACCCTTTCCCCCCGGGGTGGAGGCAAGCAGACCGCCCCAGGCCTCGCAGAAGCAGGGAGGCCAATCTGTCAGCCAACACCTCCTCCCAGCCCCCCGCCCCGATGGCTGGCAGAGAACGGGGGTGTGTGAAGACCCCATACCTCCCTCCTCCCGCTCATGTGTAGTGTTGCTGCGTGTTGTTCTAAAGTGCATTTAAAACAGGGGAGGGCATGGTGCTGCTGCCGGAGAGCAGCAGGTGTTAGCACGGCCCCTCCCGAGAACCCTCAATGTCTACATGAATTTAAAATTGAGAGGTGGGCACCGGCGCCAGAGGTAGGGTTGAATACTCAGACCATTCACTGGACGCCGTTGGCGTGGTCACCCTCAAGGCCCTATATATATGTGTGTGTTATGACAGTGTGAATAATGTGGATGTCTAAGTTGTGGAATAAAATTGAGGCACAGGTGGCCAGAAGGGGACAGAGGGGGGGGATGTCTCCCCTGCACCCTGGTGACACACCCACACCCCAAGGCCCTACCTGTGTGGGTGGGTGTGGTGGAGCGGGAAGAGGGAGGCAGCCGGGGATGGGGAGGAAAAGAAAGGAGGGGCAAGATGCTCCTCCCTAGGGCCAGCTCCCCCGCTGACCCCAGTAGGCACCCCCGTCCTCTGGCACCCACCAAGGCAAGGGAGTCCAGGCCCATCCAGACCGGGGCCTACGGCAGCAGCACCGCCAAGCCCCACAGGACCCAGGGAAGCCCACCCTACCCCACCGCAGAGGAAACTGTACCCACCCTAACATTCAATCATCTCCCAGACTACACAAGACAACAGACACCCAGGTTAGGTTTGTTCTCCACCTCTCCTATGTCTCTCCCCCACCTGCAGAGTGGACTTCTGCAAGGATGGAACAACCTCCCCGCCAGTTAAAGAGCTCCCCAGTTAGGCCGATGCACCAGAGGCCCCCTGCGCCAGGGCTGAGCCCCCGTGCACCCACCCGCCCACAACCTCGGCAACACACCGACTAGGACCGAAGCCCCAAGGCCCAGCTTATATTATTATAATTTTTTTAAACTCCATTGCCCATCCTTCCACCCTCACTGCATTGCACTGGAAGACCGGAAGTTTCCAAAACTGATTATGGTTTATTTAGAGAAAGCTGTGTGTAATCTGGGACCATTCTTCATTACTATGCTTGATAATATCCAGCCACCGCACACAGTGATACTCTCAAGGGACTGCATGTGAGTGTGTACACTGTATTTTTATCTCATGGCTTACACTGCAATGCTGCATGTGTGCAGGTTTGTCTGAGAAAATCTAGCACTGTTGCGACCATTTATGTTCAGCACAGTGGTGCGCAGATTAACACTGCTCCCTCACAGCAAGAAAGTCCTGAGTTCGATTCCACCACTTGGCCGTGGTCTTTCTGTGTGGAGTTTACATGTGGTCCTTGTGTTTGCGTGGGTTCTCTCTAGATACTCTGGCTTCCTCTCACAGTCCAAAGACATGTGGTTAAGTTAATTGGTGACTCTAAATGGTCTGTAGGTGTGAGTTTGAATGGCTGTCTGTCTCTATGTGTTAGCCCTGCAGCAGACTGGTGACCTGTCCAGGGTGTACCCTGTCTCTCACCCTATGATAGGCTCCAGCCCCACCATGACCCTGACAAGGATAAGTTGGGGAGATGGATGGATGGATGCTTATGGTCATTTCTCACTCTTTGACAAACAGTAAGCAGGGCTACAGTCCTGTCCCATCCATCCATGTGTGTGTTTTTGTGTAGAAGTGTACATATGAATGGGTGAGATGACAGGATTCCCTGTCTCATTTATCTGCTGTTGACAGTGAGCATGATTTCCTCAACTAAGAGCAACCAATGCCCCTACTTATTAATTATGCCCTAAATATTAAAGATGCTCCATCAAACATAAATTATTAATGAATTTGGCTCAGTTCATCTTGGCTAAAGTTTTCATTTGTCATACATCATCTGATGAGGCCATGAGGCATAGTGTTATATCAAGGAGTGTGAGTATGTGAGTATGTGTGTGTGTGCGTGTGTGTGTGTCGAGGGGGAGTGAAATTCTGTCTGTGTATGTGTAACACAGACTGTTTTAGAAATCCATTTGATTTACTCTTGGCCGTGTTTGAATGACTACCTTTTTCTTTTTTACTATGGTAATACATTTTTAATACTGTCACCTTGGATGTAGACATTCAGTTGACTTCTAAAACACATTATCTGATTTCAAGGTCTTAATAACACAGGGTGACTCTTACTTTCTCTCTTACCTTAAGTCAGATGTGATCATGTGTCTTATTTGATGTGTTTAAGCTTTTATAGGATGTCTTTGAACTGTCAGATTTTAAATTGTAATGTCTTAGCAAGGCCAAAGATGTGTTTTATGTGGCCCACCAAGTGGATAAAGAATACCTGCCTTGCATGCGAAGAATGAGGACACTGGAAGAGGAACTGTACACGTGGTCAAAGAAACATTGAGTGCTGGATGGGACCACCTAAAGTGGGACCACGGCAGGAAGAAGCAAATCCGTGCAGGGAAGAAGATCCCTTCACGAACCCCAACTCTAGTTGCAGCTCTTGCCCCTCCTCATTATGCTGAATTATTTTAGTTGGATGTTTCTGAATGCCACCTTTTTCAGAAAAAGGAGGGAGGATGACAACTGCTGCTGAAATACACTTAACAACACTGGACAACATGGAAAAAAAACAGCCATATTCCAGAAAAAAACAAAGGCATTTTGATGCAGCCACACATCTTATATGGGACAGAAAGGATCAAATTGGCAGCCGGAAAAACTTTCAAAAATACATGTTTCTGTTGTTTCGCTACATTTGCCATTGAACAGAATCCAAATTCTAAAATTCAAATTCTAGGACAGTGATTCAAGTAATATCCCTCTCACTGAACATTAACTTAGCTTATGTTGTGCTGCATCCTATTTTTATTTGTTTTGTTTCGTTTGTTTTTTTTCTTTCTTTTTCTTTTAGAAACCAAAGATCGGTGATTTCATTTTAAAGATGTGAATTTCAGTTCCTGAATAATTAATGACTTGGATTCGTGTATTTTGATACAGATGACTGTCTCATTGATACTGCAAGACTGAACATCACCAGTAGTTGCTATTTCCATCTTACTCAGAGAAAACTCGATGTTTAAAGAATCAAAAGTTTACAGTTTATGATTGCTTTGCATATGAACCATACCTACGCTAACTGTTATGTTTTAAGATCTCAGTATTTAGTGGTGTCCAACATGACCACACCACCGGTCTAAGAGGGTAATTGGACATGTCGAATTCATATAATGCCACAGAGGTAGGTGACGTGCAGCCTGCATGGTAATAAAATAATAAACATTCTGAATTAGTTCAACGCCTCTCAGATACTTCTTTCAGGGTGGACCCTGAAAGAAGTATCAAGACTCAGATGTGGTCACGTCACTGATGGTGGTATAGGACAGGAATGTCTTGCTCCTGGCATAGAGGGGAGGTGTGTGTACGTTTGGTTGTGCTTTCATTCTTAAATACACAGCTTCAGATGTCCATTGTTGGAGTATGTTGGAGGACCTGGAAAGTCAGGATGAGATCGAGGAAACCGTAAAGAAGATACTGAAACAGGAGATTTCCTCCCATGTTTTTTGTTGCCCTTCACTATGTAACAATTGTGTGATCAGACATTTCCAATTGACCTCATGTTGTACTCTTGATAAGCTAGGCTGATGGCCTATAGGCCTAGTAACTATTATTAGAGGAGTGGCAGAGTAGTCTCACTTTCTTGGGACCCCTGAAACAGGTTTAACAGAGAAAGACTGTTTTGATCGTTCTGATCGTTCTGATTTTGAGTTTGGATCATCTTCTCTTATAAAAGAATCCAACAAATATAGAGAGAATACAGACTGTTACGCCTCTAGTCTAGGTGTGTAAGATAAGATTCTGAGGAGAGAGAAGCAAGTACCTGCCCTTTTTCCCAAGCCAAACAACGAACCCGGCTATGAGTAAAAAAAGGTGATTTTATTAAGTGACAAGAAGTGCAACTCCAGGGTGAACCCAGGCCAAAATAATAAACAAAACCAACTAAGTCCCACCAGAGAAAACTCACTAAACCCTAAGAAAGAAACAAAACAAACAAATGACAATAACTATCCCTCGCTTCCGAGCCCAGAAACAGGAGAAAACAGGAGAAAACAGTTCAAAACGAAAAGGCGGCTCACACCTTCAGCTTCAGCCTATGCACGCATAAGCACTGGACTCATATACACACGTTTGGCGGCTCTCAAGGAGCACGCTTACACAGATACAAAATTACACAAAGAATTTGGAAGCCAGGGCCAGGTCTGAGTCTGCTGTCAAATCGGTTCACTCTCGCTCGCTTCTCTCTCTCCCTGCAGCTGTCAGAGCGGCTTTTTGAAACCAGTCACATGATCCATGGTCCAATCAGCAGCCCACTGCTCTTTATTAGAGGAAGGGCCTGCAGAGATTCTTAAAACACAGTAAAGAAACACAACACAGCAGCTAACACAGATTTCCTATGGCCACGGGCCGTAACACAGACACATAGGACTAAAAAAAAGGGAAATGAGAGGAAAAGGGGAAAGAAAGGAGCCACTAAGGTTGTGCTGCAGAAAGGTCTAAAGCCTCGATTACTCTGCAACCATCAGAGTGTGACTGTGTGGGTAAAGACTGAAGTGCTTTGAGTAAGTAGTTATAAGCCCTGTGTACATTACAGTCCATTTTTCGGCACTGTCAAAGGCTGAGCATGTCTCAAATCAAAACCATGCACCTTGACCAGTAAACTTTGAAATCCTGACTATGACAGTTCAGGAGTTTCTGAGAAGACAGAGACCTGTCCTCAGATCTCCCTGTCAACTGATAGAGGTAATTAGCTTTAAGTACTAACAAGTGCTATTTTTTTATGGGCATGATGCAATATGTATTAGGCAAGGAGCTGCAGGAAAGCACAGTTAAAAACTGGATCTGCCATTCAAAACTCTGAAACACTGTCACTGCTTGTGGAGAGTATTTTGTCTTAGGATAATAAAATGTTCACAATTCAAGTGCGCAGAGAAATGAGCTGATAAGCTAGCGATTTTTTGCAGCTTAGTTCCCTGATAACAGTTGCACGCATGTATTGCTTTAGAGCTGTGTCGTCTGCTTCTTTACCTGACAAACACAGAGATAGTTACAATCTGTATTGCGCGCTACATATTGTCATCTGTGAGGTGGCTCACTGAAATAAAATAAAGAAAAACTGAGAGATTTTAGAAGGTTCACTAAAGATGCTGATCCATAAGAGGACTAAATTCAAGCACACGTCATTAGGAGAGGCAAGGAGATTGTATGTGTGTTCTTTATGTGAGCGTGAGGACGTTCGTATATGTGTCAGCTGCTGCTGTGTTATCAGCCCTTTCACTGTGGTGGCTTCTGATGGATGCTACTTGCTTGTTGCTGCTTTGTAGTCACTTTGGCATTGTGTAATTGAAAATCCATGTGTGGGTTTAAGAGATTTGGTGTCAGATTAATGATCAGTGAAATATGGAGAATTAATCACCATGTAGGTAAAAATGTTTGGTCTAGCAGCAGAGGCATTGATGGTCATAGAAGAGGTGTTAAACTGCACAGAAAAATGGAAGAAGACAGTTAAAAAAAATGCAATCTTTCTGTTGCTCTCTGACGATGTGGGTCAAATAGCTTCCTCTGAAGAACCAACAGCATTGCTGAGGATATACAGCAGTATATCCTCAAGGCTGCTTCAAGTAAAAGGATATTCTCTGCTTTTGGAATACAGAATGAGATGTTTAGCTTAACTGAAGTTCTGGTATAAATTAGGGCAGAGTGGACACACCCGAGGAACAGAGCTGAATAGAATCTAGCTGACGAGACAGGGGAAGCAAAAGTGAGAATCAAACACATGAGATTGAGGGACTGTCAAAAAAACAGGAAGTAACACACACACTAAGACAGACTAAGAAATGTGAACTTAAAACAGAGAGCAGAGATGATCAAACATCAGGCTAGACTGACTAGGGAGACAAAAGGGCAAAACCCAGAGATATGGGAAATCAGACAGTCATGGAGACAAAACACAGTGAGACCAGATAGACACAAACACATGAGACAAAGACGAGACTAGGACAGACAGGACACAAAAAGGAAGCAAACATGAGTAAGAAAGAACCAAGAACTAAAGATAATAAACTCAAAAACGCTATCGAACTAATGACAGTCAAGAGAATGGAGAGAATGTGTCCTCAACCAAAGCTTATCTTTGTCCATTAAAGTTTAATGGCACGGCCATGGCCTCATGTATCTCATCTTCTGAATATTTGTAGTGACACCCCACTTTGCAGTTATTTATTTGTAAAAAATGTTTGGAATCATGTATGATTTTCGTTCCACTTCTCATGTGTACACCACTTTGTATTGGTCTTTCACGTGGAATTCCAATAAAATTGATTCATGTTTGTGGCTGTAATGTGACAAAATGTGGAAAAGTTCAAGGGGGCCGAATACTTTTGCAAGCCACTGTACATGCATGCATGGTTGCAAACTATGGTGAAAAAATGAAGCTAAAAAGATAAAGGAAATACTAACCTATAAAAATGAGTTTTCAGCAGTAGCTTAAAACGAATAACAGAGTCAGCCGACCTGATTGACTGAGGAAGGCTTCCCAGAGTTTGGGGGTAACAACCTCAAAAGCACGATGACCTCTGGTTTTAAAATCAGAGCGAAGGACAGTTAGAAGACTCAGGTTAGTTGATTGGACTGCATTGGTCCAGGTCTTAGAAATTCTGGTATATCAAGAGGGCCCTGTCCTTGTAGACTGCATGTATGTGCTGGCTGTAGCTCAGAAGGTAGAGCGGGTCATCTAGCGATCGGAAAGTTGGTCGTTACATCCCCGGCTCCTCTGGTCTTAATTAATTTGGCAATATCTAATCATCCAACAACAGTATTATATATATATATATAAGTGCCTGTAAAAGCTTAATTCCTTATAAATTATTTGAAATGAGTAAATAGCTTTAATCCAGTGGTTCATTATGTTCCTAATTAGCTAAGAACATGCCAACTAAACTAATGAAGTAAATCAAGTCCTATATATGTGAAAGGAAAGTATCCCCTAATGTCATCTTATTAAGCATGACCACAGGACCTAAATCAGAGAAGAAGTTATTTTCATTGTATTTGTTTGGGTTAATATTCGGTTTTGAAATGGAATGACTGAAAGATTTTGTTCAGATATTCTTTCTAACTTTTTTTTATGTTTTCAACTACTATCTGCAGATGAGAGATGCTGATAACGACCTCACCCACTAATTTCCTTCATACAGCAGTTGTGTTACAGAGAAATCTGCTACTGAAAATGAATGAGGAGATTGTAATAGGTATGCTAGGGTGCAGAGTCAAGGGCTCGTTAATAGTCTCTTGCTAACAAGGATCCTTGAAGTGCATTAATGACCTGGTGAGTGGCATGCTCTCAGAAACAAGATGATGAGCATCGAGGCTAAAAAAAATGCAGAAACAGAGGGAAAATATCCAGTTTTCATTATTTTAATTTCAAATACTGAGACATATTTATTGTAAAATGCATAAAATTAAACCTCTGAAATGACAACACCTTTTTAGAATAGAATTCAACTTTATTGTCATTGCACATGTCACAAGTACAAGGCAATGAAATGCAGTTTGCATCCATCCATAAGTGCTTTAGCAATAATATAGATATATTACAGAAATGGGTATGTTATAGGT
Source organism: Pelmatolapia mariae (assembly GCF_036321145.2). Taxonomy (NCBI): domain Eukaryota; kingdom Metazoa; phylum Chordata; class Actinopteri; order Cichliformes; family Cichlidae; genus Pelmatolapia; species Pelmatolapia mariae. The sequence goes on from NC_086231.1 coordinate 36,687,151, forward strand.
ATGAGGGTACAAAATATGGGTCTATTATGGGTATGTTACAATGTACACAGTATGAAGGTATGTTATAAACAGTGTTGGGCAAGTTACTTTGAAAAAGTAATTAATTATAGTTCCTAGTTACTTCTTCAAAAAAGCAACTGAGTTAGAAACTGAGTTACCAGATTCTAAAAGTAATTAATTACTTGAAAAGTAACTATTGCGTTACTTAAAAAAAAATGTTTAACCCTCTGGGGTCCAGGGTATAATTGGCCATTTTAACCACTTTTGATGTTTCCTCTACATTTCACCTTTAAAAACTATTTACTTTGCCTTGTTTGGTATCATTCTTTTCAGCACAACCTCACGTGTCTGAATTTACAGTTATGTTTTCATTTTGATATACTGTTTTCTACCTGGAGACAGCAGTCACCTCATTGTTCTGACACACAATACAAAACTATCCACAACACTACACACTAACTACACAAGACAACATATTAACTACACACTCCAAACACGCTAAATGTCACAAATCTCTCAACATCTTAAAACTCGCTCTCTCTCTTTTTCTGCTCTTTCTCTCTCTCTCTCATATCATTTTTTGATTGGTCGACATGGTGCATTTTTCCACCAACACGAACGGGCATTTTTTTGTTCTGCTTTTTTATTTTTTGGTCATAAGCAGAGAGTGCTTGCTAGCGCTGTCCTTAGACAGCAAATGTGATGAAAATATTGAGGAAAAAACACGCGTATATATTGTTTATCATGACTCTGGTTTTACGTGGCCTATCAACACAATTTAAAAACTGGTATATATCACCTTGTTGCTTTGTCATCTTGAAGTGGTCATGTGATTGACTTACCACGACTACTTTATTCTTCCTCAGCCAAACAGCAGCACTCATGCGATTGTTTTGCTCCCTGAGCTCCAGGTGTTGTGCCAAAAAGTGATCGTCTACCAGAAAGTGATTGCCGTCCGCGGGAGCGCGCGCAGCTGCTTAAAGCTGTAGCGTCCAGATTACTTACGTAGACAGCTACTTCCGTGCAACTGATATAAGATGCGGTAAGCTGAACACAGCTTCAACCATCTGTTTGTTGAAAAATAGTAACGCGACCGCACCGCATTTTCTTGTTAGTAACGGTAACGGCATTGTAACGATAGGAATAGGAATTAGTTAGATTACTCGTTACTGAAAAAAGTACACAAGACAACTTGTAACGCCGTTATTCCCATCACTGGTTATAAATATGCTATAACTATAAGTATGTATAGGCTGTAGTGAGTATACAAGCTATACAGAAATATGAAATATGAACTATGCAAGTTGTAGAATTATTATGATTGTATTGTACAGAATGATTGTCTATACAGCATTTACAGAATGGGTGAATGACTGAATGTAGTGTAAAGCGCTTTGGGGTCCTTAGGGACTAAGTAACGCGCTATACAAATACAGGCCATTTACCATTTAAGGTCAGTGAGATATGTGGCTAATTTCTCCAGAGGTTATATAAAGTGCTAGTGATTGTGAGTGGTGGTTCAGTCCATGTTATTATTGTGCGTATGAGGGTACAGTTGGCCATTTGTTTGTTTTGTCCATTGTGTGTGTTCAGTTATGGGTGGTTGTGGGTGTGTGTATGTTCAGTCCATTAGTTTAATGTGGGTGAGATGTCAGGAGGCAGAGTTCAGGAGTCTGACAGCTGTAGGGAAGAAGCTGTTCCGGTACCTGGTGGTCTTAGTCCGGAGGCTCCTGTAGCGCCTCCCAGAGGGCAGGAGGGTGAAGAGTCCATGTGATGGGTGACTGGGGTCTTTGATGATTTTCCCAGCCCTTTTCAGACACCGCTTCCTGTAGATGTCATTTATGGCAGGAAGTGGTGCGCTGTGCAGTTTTCACGACCCTCTGCAACGCCTTCCGGTCCGAGGCAGAGCAGTTCCCATGCCAGACTGTTATACAGTTGGTCAGGATGCTCTCAATGGTGCAGCGGTAGAAGTTCACCAGGATGTCTGAGGACAGGTGGTTCTTCCTCAGAGTCCTCAGGAAGAAGAGGAGCCTTCTTGACCAGCTTGGAGCAGTTGGTCGTCCAGATGAGATCCTTGGAGATGTGGACTCCCAGGAACTTGAAGCTGCTCACACGCTCCACAGCCATCCCTTTAATGTAGATGGGTGAATGTGGGTCAGCATTCCTCCTGTAGTCCACGATGAGCTCCTTGGTCTTCTCAGTGTTGAGCAGCGGGTTGTTGGTGTCGCACCACTCAGACAGACGATCCACCTCCTCCCTGTAGGTGGCCTCATCGTTGTCATTGATGAGGCCAATCACCGTGGTGTCATCTGCAAACTTAATGATGGTGTTGGAACCATCGGCAGGTCTGCAGTCATGGGTGAAGAGGGAGTAGAGTAAAGGGCTCCTCACACACCGGTACACCGGTACACCGGTGTTGGTAGATGAGCAGTGGTTATCCAGCTGGACATGTTGGGGCTGGTTGGTCAGGAATTGATTTCTTTGGGTGTTAGGCACATAAATGATATGTTATAGATAAATCTCCTCTACTGAGAGAAAAAAATCCTGGCTCATCAGACATAAGAATCCAAGGTCCTGTGAGCGCCTCCAAAGATTTTCACCTTTACTCTAGTCCTAACAACTATGCTACTTTTGATATGCTGAAGATGAAGATATGTGGAATTGCTACAGAGAAATGTGTGGAACTAAGGGAAAGATTCTTTGCCTTCAGGATCTTTTGATGTGGATATTAATATGGTGGAAGTTATTCTAAGAAACTGGCCCCAACACTTATGGACAAAGCCAAAACTGTCAGAACTGAGGTTTCAGACATGATATCCCCAAATGCACACTTGAAGACTAAATTGGATGAAAGAAATACTAACATTTCTTTTAGACAGAAATTATTGTTGTTGTTTTTTTTTTTCATTAATAATATACACCTTCATTTCAAAACTGCGTTTTATGTTTACGTGTGTTGTCCAGAATTTAAATTTGTTTGATGAACTGAAACATTAAAGTGTGACAAAGCATATAAAAAACAGGGAATCAGGTCCTGCTTTAGCTCAGTGCGTTGAGCAAGCGACCACATGCCGCATGGCTGAAATTGTCCAGTCAGGGTTCAAGTCTGACACGTGGCCCTTTGCTGTACGTCTTCCCCTCTCTCTCTCTGTATTTGCTTTCCTGTTATTTCTTCACTGTATCTGTCAATAAACCTAAAAAAAAAAAAAAAGGCCCCCCAAAAAGAAATCAGGAAGGAGCAAACACTTTTTAGGTACTCTAGGTACTGAAAGAAACCAGGATACAAAAGTCAGAAGAACTAAGAATCCTAAAGACTAAGCTCAGAGCCATAATGAACCAGAGTACCAGAGAGAATCTTGGTCAGTGATGAAAGCTGGGTGTCCAGCTACTGCCAATTTTATTTATCTTTTTTTTGTATTTTCATTGATTTTTTTTTTTTTCCCCAAGTACTGATGGATACTTCAGTGGGGAGAAGAGCTTACTCTAGAGAAGCAGGAGTTTCTATATGAACTTCTCTGTGTGGAATGTTTTACTCTTCTGTTAACACAAAGCTGAGAATAAAGCAGCAGTTTGTTTGATTGTTTATTGGTTTGTTTGTGTGTTATTCCCAGTCCAACTTGACTTTCTGCCATCGGATGGGGATTGTTGGTCTGATAGTTAAGTTTGTGGTTGGGGGAGGGGGGTGTATGTGGAACATTGAAGTTTCAAAGGAAGAGAAACAGAAAGTTCAGAGCTTGAAACAGGAGGTGGGAGCTAATGCTGTGCTGTGGTGAGGTATAACTCGTCAGAGAGGGCTGTAATTGCTCCTAATGTTCATTAAAAAGTGTTGATCATTTATATTTTCCCTCCTTTCACTGCTGTGTTCCTTTGCTATAGATTGTTTTAGACTTTCTTTTCTTTACCTCAGGCTTTACATGCATTTCCAAGTGTTAATTGAAAAAAGTCCTTAATACTGTGTTTGAATTGATACAAACACAGTATTATAACTAAAGGAAAAGGAGAAAAGGAACTGAGAGGGAAAAAACTGAAATTGAGAAAGGTGATGGAAAAATGTAAAGAAGAGTAGAGAGAGTAGAGAATCATAAAAGCACAAAGTCAAGAAAGACAGAGAAAAAGAAGGTGGGAAAAGATATCACTAAAGGTCAGGTGAAGATGGGAGGGAAACTTCATTTCAGCTCATAGCGTGTGGCTCAGCAAATAGCCTTATAAATTCATAAAAATAATTATCCATAAAAAAAGTGCTGCAAAGTTAGCCTGCGTGTGTGTGAGTGCACAAGAAGGACAGCAAGAGAGAGAAATGCTTTTATGAGGTGGGCAGAGGAATGCATTGATTTCATAAAGGGCATAAAGGGATCTGTTGACCATTTGAACAGACAACCATGAGATCAATGCAGGGGGAGATGAAAAAGATGACATTTAACCTGATTTGTGCCCCTAGGCAGGAAGGACCTCTGCAGAAAGTCACACTGTCTGCTTCCTTTCTCTGTGAGTCCACACTGCTGTCTTCATGTGGGAGAAATTAGACAAATCATAAATCTGCTTCCTCCCAAACTCCAGATTTGGTACTATTTGAAACAGAAGTCAGGTAAATCATTTTTGACCATTTATATCACGATAAACTGGAAACATCTTACAAGTCATTCAACGTAAGAATGACAACAAGCATTACGTAGCAGGGTACGGTCTGTGGCTCAGCTCTAGAGCAGACGGCTGGCTAACCCAGCTGGAGGTCATCATCAAATCATGCCTCCCCTGTTTGAGCAGCACGCTGGGAACAAGAAGGGGAGAGGAGCTATAAGTGAGCTGTCACCCTCACAGTCAGAGGCGCTGATAACAGCCTGAAAACGCTTACTTATAAATAAAGAACTGTGAACAGTGACACACTGTGTGTGTGTGTGTGTGTGTGTGTGTGTGTGTGTGTGTGTGTGTGTGTGTGTGTGTGTGTGTCGTGGTGCGCAGAATCGACACCAGCTTGCATTACGCATAATGATAAACATACAGACATGTTTATCAGCATTTATAGTTTATCCAAACATAAGTATCTAAAAAATTGGGGAAAATGGGGAATGGGAAAAAGTTTAATTCATACAAAAAGGTAAACTTTCATGTGTTCTCTATTGATTACACAAAGTGAAATATTTTAAGCCTGTTTTAAAAATATTGATTATTATGGTTTATGGCTCATGAAAGTCAGAAGTCTAGGATGTCAGTTATTTCATTCAGTGACATTTTATCTATATAGTGCAAAATCACAACACAAAGCGAGTGAGAATTAAAGAATTTGAATTAAAGCTATCTGAAGCATGTACAGACTGATATTAATCTTTAATAGGGCTGTCAAAATTGAGAGCAAACAAAACAACTGCTGTTTAATGCCCTCCGCTATCTTTGTTTAATTGGTCACATGACTGCATCACATGACTAACATGCGTCATTGTTTTAGAAAGTCTCGGTTTTCGCTGTCCACACTGCGACACAAAAACACCGTTTTGAAATGTGTGCGTTTTCAAGAGCGTTTTCAAAACGCTGCGCTTTCCATCAGCGAAAACGCCGTACGGGAGGCCAAAACGGAGAGAAAACGATGCGTTTTCAAACATAAACACATTAGTGTGGACGCAGCCTCAAACTCACAGAGGAGCTCAGCACCTTCTTTGCTTGGTGTGAGGCCACCTCTCCTTTCCCCCCTGCCCCATAACTTCATCACTCTCCCTCCAGGAACATGACATCAGGAGGAGTCTGAGAGCAGTGAACCCCAGGAGAGCTGCTGACAGGCATTCTCACCAGGCTGTTCAGCCTCTCCCTGACTCATGCCACGTTTCCCATCTGAAGGCATCCACCATCATTCCCATCCCCAAAGAGACTGGTATAGACAGCCTGGATGACTACAGACCTGCAGCACTCACGTCTGTAGTCATGAAGTGTTTTGAGCTGATACTGTCTCAGCATGTTAGAGACTGTCTACCCACCTGCCTTGACCCCCACCAGTCTACAGAGTCCACGGAGGATGCCATCACCATCACCCTTCACAGAGCACAGAGCCATCCGGAGGACAGGAAGGACTACGTGAGGATGCTCTTTGTGGACTATGGCAGACATCCTCACCACCAAACCAGACCACCTTTAGATCCCCCCCTGCCACCTGCTCAAAGATTTCCTCACTATCCGACCCCAGTCAGTCCTGCTTGGCCCCAAACCTCTCCCCCACACTGTCACTCAGCGCTGGATCCCCACAGGGCTGCGTTCTGTACCTCGTCAAGTATGCTGATGACACCGCTGTGACTGAGGTCATCTCTGATGGAGATGAGACAGCATACAGGGCAGCAGTAGAGAATTCGTCCCGCTAGAGTGCTTAGAAAATAACCTGAAGCTGAACCCTTAAAACAGCAGAACTCATTATTGCCTTCAGGAGACACAGACCGGTCCACTCATCTCTTATTGTAAATGGAGAATGGATGGAATCGGTCTCCACCTTCAGGTTTCTACCCACATCTCTGCTGATCTCCCTTGGACCCATAACACCAATGCCCTGGTAAAGAAGGCCCAGCAGTCCTGAAGAAGAATAACCTGGACCTGAAGCTGCTGCAGGCCTTCTACGGCTCATCAGTGGATTTCATGCTGTCCTACTGCTTGGGTGTTTGTTACACAGGGGCCACTACTGAGAACAGGAAGGTTGCACAGAGAGTAACTGCCCCAAAAAGTCATTGGCTGCCCTCTGCCGCCTCTGGACGCACCCCATCCCCTACCTGTTTGACCAGCTGCCCTGCGGTTGGTGCTTCAGGTCAATCAGGTCCCACACCTCCAGACTCACAAGCAGCTTTTTCCCGTAGGCCATTCGAACAGTTAACAAACACTACCCAGCCCACACACACACAAATCTTTTTTTTTTTTTTTTTTTGCCTGTCCCGTTTGGTTCTTTTGCCATCAGAATTATTGTCTAAAGGCAAAGAAAGATGCCCAACGGATTTACTTTACCAAATCGACCAACCCAGCCTTGCCGTATTGGTCTATTTGATTCACCTTTTATTGTTTATTTTATTTTAACCTGCTAAATACGGGACAGACTTGACTGGGGAAAAGAAAGGGGAGAAAGAAAGAGGGAAAGAAAAACAGCAGGGAAGAGGAATGGTGATAAAGGGCAAAAAAACCCAAAAACCAACAAAATAAGCAGACAAAAAATACATATATCGATCACCTGTTGAGAAAGAAAAAAGAGAAAACAAGCAGAAAAACAAAGAGCAATATAATGAACAACATCATTACGATGATCTATGGGAATATAACAGTAAATACTAAATATTAAACATTATTGTGCAGCACGTAAGATCGACAGCGCACAGTGTGCTTTGAGGTAGGAGCCAAAAAGGGTGTAGTTTGTGTGTGTGAGCACCCGTGTGTACACCTGTGAGCATGAGCGCGCTTGTTTTTAAAAGGTTCCTTCATGTAATGATCTGCTAGAGGGTGTGGGGAGCCACAGCCCCGTCCTCCAGGTCCTGAAGCAGGTATGGAGGAGATCCAGGCTCCAGACATCCAGAGGCCCTCAGAACACAAGAGACCAAGGAAGACCAACAGAGGGGCAGCCGCGCCACTATCCCAGAAAGAGCTGAGGAGAGTCCCAGATGAGGGGTCACTCAGCAGCCGCGGAGCAGAAGCCAGGGGGGGTTGCAGTGACGTGCCCGTGAGCTCCGCCGGCAGCCAGCTGTGCCTGAGTGACCGAGCCCCAGGACGAGAGGCCGAGGGTACCCCACCCCCGAAGTGGCCCGAGCGAGCCCCAGGCTCCAGGCCCCGACAAGCAGCCACCAGGAGTGAGCCGGTGTGTACCTGGACGCCCATCCCCGGGCACAAAGAACCACCAACGCACCGATGTCTGAGGGCGTCTGCCACTGGCAGGGGGAGTGGTGGGGGGAGATAGGCCTCCATACCTTGGAGGACCTGAGATGTCCCCAGAGAGGTGGCGTCTGATACCCAACCTGACATATAGACACAGACATATAGGCACACACAGATACAAACATCCATTCCCACCCTCATGCTCTCATATGCAATTACTCAACACTCACCCAACGTGGAGACAGACATAAAGAGACACTGTACACACAATCACACTCCCCAAGCGTACTCTAAGCCCCAGGTCTAGGTACCCTTGCCCCTGGAGGGGGAAACTGCACCCAGACCCAGGTAGTGTTACCCTTTTCCCTGGGGTGGAGAGAAGCAGACTGCCCCGACTCGGCAGCAGCAGGGAGGCCCCACATTCCAGACCCCAACTCCTCCTCCTAGCCCTCCCGCTCCAACAGGCCGCAGAGAACGGGGGTGTGTGAAGACTCCAAACCTCCCTCCACCCGCTCATATGTAGTGTTGGTGTATGTGTGTTCTAAGGTGCATTTAAAACCCAGGATGGCATGGAGCTACCTGCCAGAGAGAGCAGCAGGTAAGCGCATAGCCCCTCCTGATAGCCCTCAATGTCTACGTGTATTTAAAATTGAGAGGTGGGCAACGACGCCAGGGTGAGGTTGTACACCCTGATGGTATTTACTAAGCACATGGCCAGTTGTGGGACTCTTCCTGATGTACTTGTGGATTGTTGTTGTTTCACTCACTAGTCCTCAGCTTATTATCTGTTGGATTTGGGTTGAAACCCACCGAGCATGATAAGGACTTTCTTGTTATTATGCCATTGGCTTCTTTTTATCTTATTATGTCTTATTAAAAGACATTATGAGAGTGTAGATGTTAATTAATAATAATAATAATTTAGTGTCCAACATACCAACACTCAGGTCAGTAGCTCAGAGGTTAATTGTACATTGTTATTAGCGTGTGAAAAAGCTTTTATTTTTATATTTTAAATATAATGTAGTTTAATTAAAACAATATTTGATACACTTTCAATCTGAAAATTGTTATGAAAGCCTTGAAACAAATATGGTCTAGTACACCCCACACACCCCTTTAGACTAACCCCTGTTTGCAGCAGGTATTGCTTCCATATAAAAAAGGACTGCTGTCTTTCTTCAGCAAGCTGTATATTTTAAACATGGTATCAGACTAAATTAATAGTTCATCTGTAAATTTTAATACAACTTCTGCACATTTTTCTTTGTAAAACAAACGGCGGGGGATGGAAGTTTGCTTTTCTTCATGTCGGAGTTGATCAGTTCCTTTGATAAATGACTGTGTGGTAACGTCAGGCTACAGAGCTGTGTATTAAACGAAACATCCAAGATTCTTAATAACTGAATTACTTGATGAAGCGTTGCAGCCCTAATAAATGTGCATGCGTTATCACTATGGGGAGAAGTCTGTGCCATCAGAAACTGAATTTGAATAAGTTAAATTCGAATTTAAATTGCTCAGATTGAATCTGAATTGTAACTTGAATAAATGCTTTTTAAAACTGAATTTGAATCAGCTTAATTTGAAATTCAATGTATTATTTTGAAAATGATGGTCACTACATTGAAATTGAATTTTATATTTTGAAAATGAATTCATTTGCTTTGAAACTGTATTTTATCCTTTAAAAATGTAGCTCTCGAATAATTTCAGTTTCACTTCTCACCATTCAATTTCAGTTCCAAAATTCAGTTTTTTGGCCTGAATCTACAGCATCTTGAGCTGGATTAAGACTTCAGAAGTCATTCGTCATGTCGAATGACCAGCAGATAAACTCTCAGGTTGGTAATAAATATATTACATGCATAAGAACAAGCGTCATGTTAACAAATGAGAGCCGCACAGTAACTTTTATGCTTATTGTAGCTGTTAGCTAAAAACGCTAATTTAGAGTAGTTTACCCTGGATTCAGCTTTGACAAACAAATATGATCGACTGTTTCTAGTAGAATTCCAAAGTTGCATCTTGCACCCTCTCAGAGCCCTGTATGCTTGCAGAGACCCCTACAGTAGGGAAACATGCAAAACAGTGTCCAAACCTTTGTATTTTAGCTTTATTTATGTTTTACACAGCATCCCAACTCTTTAGCTAACTTAATAACTTTAGCTAAAGTGAATAGTTTAATTCATTAGTGCAGCATTACTGGATCACCTCTGTTTGAAGTGATATAATATGATATACAACTATCACTGAGACAGCAAACTCTGTAACAACAACAACAAAAAAAAAAATCAACACTTCTCATTCTTTAAACCAGGGGTCGGCAACCTTTCTGATGATGAGTGCCATCTAAAATTTCCTCAGAAGTCAATGTGCCATATGATTGCATAGCAATAAATTTAATAACGCTCTATATTAACAGTTACACACTATATAGAACAACTTTATAGAATTATATTTGTTGGCAGATGTTGGCAGCTATCAGCGAATAGTTATCAGCTATTTTGAAACAAAAAAGACACTTTTTATCCATAACAGCAAATGAACTGTACAACAGAAAATGCAAATACTATTTATGGTCTCCTCACAACAATGATAAGAAAAATAAACTGGGCCAACATGGCATGTTTGTTAATACAGGGATACACATGTTAATGTGATCTCTGGTCTCCCACTCAGAGACACAGGTCTCCGAGTGTCCAGCATTCAGACGGCTACCTGAGGACACTCATGTGAGAGAAAATCTGCTCACACAGATATGTAGAGCCAAATACTGTCAATAAGGCCTCTGCAATGTTCTGAAGACAGTTACACGTGTCAGGTAGTGATGTCCAGCAGGTGAAAATGCAGCTCCATGAACATGCACAGCTGTGGATTCCAGCTGCGTTTGTAGTTCTGCAAACTTTGACCCCACAGAGTCGAGCTTTTCAGTTCAATCAGCTGCATTTCGATGTCTTCTGTGTCCAGCCAGTTAATGCGAGACAAATCCAGCTGCTCATTAAAGCTTTCTGGTTTGATCAGAAAAGAAAACACTGGTCCATACACCTGAAAGTCCCAAAAACGCATTGTGAATTCTGTCTCGAGTCTCCGGATGTATCCGTGGTGCTGATGCTGCACTGAGCGGACAGCTCCTGAAGCATTTGAAGTGTCGGAATGTGGAATTTTCAACATCGCTTGAAAAAACTGCCAGCTAGCAACGTCCCTCTCACCGGTAGGCTAAGTTATTTTTAGCCAATTACAAGTTGAATCTGGTAGTTGGGTTTGTTAGCTAAGATACCGTCATTAAGAAGCGGCACAACTAATGTGTCTATGCGAGCTAATTTGCGATGTGCACTGCTGGCCCGGCCATTTATTTTTTAATGCACCTCCTCAGATTAATTCATTGCCTGTCGTGCCCAGGGCTGGACTGGGACAAAAAATGGGCCCGGGCATTTTGACTAGAGACCGGCCCACCAGGTATTATAGGAAAAGCCATGAAGCCTTTGAATGAAAACAAATGCTGTTGTGACAGTTATGTACACTGTCTTGTTTGTATATGCATGATTTCTATACATTTGACATCAGATAAAAACTTTGGTTGTAAGCAAAACTTTGCTAGAGCCGCCCCTGCACAGTTACCAGCTGTCAGCTACGTAGAAAAGGATCCTGGTGTTATTTGTCTCTCAGAAACAGTTCATAACTTCCCTTCAACTCATTCATGTCACCTAAAAAGTAAGCCTGTTTCTCCATCACCTGTTCAGCTCTGATGATTCAGTAAAGACATCTTCTGGTTTCATCTTCATGTTTCCCTCTCACCACATATCCAAACCGATATCATGGCCAGCAGCTTTTACAGCTGTGGCTCCAGCAAACATCAGCTGATACTAGAAATTAATATTAAATAAATTCTAACAAGAGCTGATCAAGCTTAAACGTGCTGCTGTTGTTTAACGAGACCTCCGCTGGTTTCCTCTTTTGGGCGCAAAGTGGGAGATAAACAAACAAGAGAGACAGGACTTGCATCAGAAAAGCCGATCAGCTGATCATTGATCAGTTTCATGATTGAAGTAGCAACAGGAGAGGGAGGGGGGAGAATGAGAGAAGAAGAAACAGCTGCAGCGTAAAGACACAATAACTCCAGCTTTGTGTCTTTTTCCATTCTAGCTGAAGTCCGGGACAAACTGTGTTCCTTTTCAGCTCAATACGAAACGCGTAATATTTTCTCTGAATGCAGGACGATTCCGTTTTTTACGGGACGGTTGGCAACTCTACTAACTAACCTTATGAATAAAATAAAGTTCACTATCAGTAACATCATAGCACCCACCCAGCTGTATAGAAACTCCGTCATGCTAGCTAGTACGCAGTACGAGTTATTGTAACTGACGGTAAAAAGTCAGCACAATGACAATAAACTCCACCTAAACTTGGTTTATATCTGACCCAGATAGACTGCAGGTCATAACTTCTTACCTGAAGTTCAGTTCACCTGACACTCGGACCGGCAGCCGCCTCGGGTCTCTCCTCCTCCTGCCTCCCCTTTCCCTCATCCACCTGTTGGCCTCTGTGGAAGCTCCGCCATAGCCACCACCAAACAACTGAGTTATTTTTACACATCGACCAGCATCTGGACAATCCACCACCTTTCATTGTTCATGCCGTTACAAAAATAACAACAACAAAAAAAAAAACCATCGGCCCGTAAAAACGAAATATCACCGGCCATCGGGCATACCGGGCATTTGCCATAGCATCCAGCATCCAGCTATGGTCGTGCCATCAGTTAACCCTTCACGTGCCAGCTGTGGCACTCGTGCCCAGGGTTGCCGACCCCTGCTCTAAACGTTTGGCCACAGCTGTAGATTACACTATCAGTGCTTGTTCACTCTTGACAATAATTACATTTCTAAATTCTCTTTGTGCAGTTGCAGGTAAACAATATCTAATATTTTATCTAAATTACTGCTTTGTCTTTGAAAAGGTGAAGAGCCTGAGGCCGGTGACGGTCCAGTTCTACTCTAAGTACATCCTTACAGTGGCTCACAGGACAAGGCCACATTCCTGTCCTGCCAGAAGAGAAGAGAAACTTCAGAGTCTTCATGCAGTTCAACCACACCTGTCATATTCCGTATGACAGGGGTCTCAAACTCCAGTCCTCGAGGGCCGGTGTCATGCAACTTTTCCATGTGTCCCTGGTGCAACACACCTGAATACAATTAGTAGGTCATTAGCAAGAGTATAGAACTTGACTGCATGCTGAGGTGGCAACCCCTAACCCTACTCAAGTACATTTAAGTAAATGTATGTATTTGGAAACATATACTTCTAAAAATACTTTTATTGCACCATGTTCATTCACTCATGAGCTGCTGTAACATGAATCAAATGGCTGAATTGCCAACTCAGCATGCAGTGAAGTTCTATACTCTTGCTAATGACCTACTAGGTGTGTTGCAAAAGGGACACATGGAAAAGTTGCAGGACAGCGGCCCTCGAGGACTGGAGTTTGAGACCCCTGCCGTATGGTGTTCATGCAGTTTTCTACCCCACAGTTACAGCATGTCTGACTAACTGTTCAGCATATGCAAAACATATATGATGAGTTTAAGCATGTGATGACAAAGGCCTTCCATTATGGTGTTTGTTATCACATGTCACAGACATCTGGATGATCATTTGGAATAAACAAAAAACTAAAAACTTGTTACTTCATCTTTTATCTTTATTATTACTATTGTTCTTATTTTACATTTTTCATTGTTAGGCATTAGGCTTATTTGTAGTAGTCCTTTCCAACTTCTTTCCCTCTTCCATGTTACTGTGTCAGCTTGTCAGCATCTATTTGGGGTTGGAAGTGGAACAGAAAGTAAGGAAATCCAAAGTGCCATTAAAACCAGGAGAGGTTCTTATATTTCAGAAGAAGGGATTATTAAAAAAAATTCAAAAGAAATGACCTCAATGCCATATTTTATTTAGGAACCCTAGAGAGCACTTTGCAAAATAACACATTCTTATAATTTCACCCTCAGATGAGCCAAGCTACGACTGTCAGGGAAGGTGATGTAGGTACAGAGCATGTGAGAGTGGTCAAGTAAACATCTCGTCTAGATGAAGGCACAAGAGGGAAGGCACACATATCATATCACTTCAAACAGAGGTGATCCAGTAATGCTGCACTAATGAATAGACAAACTATTCACTTTAGCTAAAGTTATTAAGTTAGCTAAAGAGTTGGGATGCTGTGTAAGACATAAATATACCTAAAAGTACTCTGGAACCGGAACCGGATGTAAGTCCCAAAAAACTGAATGATAGAACTGAAACTGAATGGTGAGAAGTGAAACTGAAATTAGAGCTACATTTTTAAAGGATAAAATACAGTTTCAAAGCAAATGAGGTCAGTTTCAAAATATAAAATTCAATTCCAATTTAGTGACAATCATTTTCAAACCAATATATTGAATTTCAAATTAGGTTAATTCAAATTCAGTTCTAAAAAGCATTTATTCAAGTTACAATTCAGATTCAATCTGAACAATTTAAATTCGAATTTAACTTATTCAAATTCAGTTTCTGATGGCACAGGGTTAGGGGGTGAGTGTAGGTCTGTGTCAGTGTACATGTGTATGTGTGCGTGTGAGTGTGTGTGTTCCGTGTTCAGCCGAGAGAAAGTGTCCCTTCACTCGGTTAGGCAAAAGTCAACAATCTTCGGTTGACGCGGGTAGCCTTGAATGAGGAGGGAGAGAGTCACAACAAACAGTCTTATTATCTAAGGGAGAATTTTGTTATTCCCGTCAGCTTTTGCCTTGAGCATCCAGCTGGTGCCAGGGGGGCCGCATGAGATGAAGATGGTAGTTGTTTTGGTTAGTGCGAACAAACTGCATCCAATTTTACAGTTTGTCTAATGTCCGTCACTGGTCACCAGGTCTCTCAATTCCCGTTGTTCTTCTTCAAGATCTTATCCATATTGCGTTCAATAAACACAGTCTGAGTACTCACAGCCCTGTCCATCGTCTATCATGTTGGCCAGCCTCTTGGGATTTTGAACAGCTGTAGCTGCTTCTTGTTCTTCGATAACCCAGGTCCGAGCCAGCTCCAATCAGCCAGAACTCTGTTATCGTGGTTCCGAATTGGTAGATGTCGTTCAGTGTCCTCCATCGAGAGTGTCGCCAGACACACGACGCAACCGACCATCGAGTATCCAGCAGCAAACATCTCAGTTGTTCTCCTGACTGAAGTTTGGTCCGTTTACAGCATCCTGCCATGCATCGTATTTGTCCCTGACCATCGGGAACCCTCACGTTAACTTTTATCGAGTGGAAAAAAGTTAGCGTTCATCCTCCAGCTTCACTGTGTTCATGTTATGCTAACATAGCTGTGTCGCTAGCGATCACGTAGCACATCATTATATACCAGCTAGCCCAACTTCAGTAACCCTACAAACGTCACTGCTGTTTAGTTTTCTGTCTTCATTTATGTTGGAAGTGATAGCAGAGCTGTATGTTTTAATTTTTTCAGAAATCTATCAATCAGAACATGCTGTATCATGTGTAGGTGGAAGCTAGCGAGCTAACTTCCTGCTAACTTCTAACTCCGTTAAACTTAATAGATTCTGTTTTCATGGATGCCTGGATGTTAAACTTAATTGTTACACCTGGTAAAGCAGCAACGCTGATCATTTTATTAAAGATGAAAGAATTTAGACAGTTTTTAACTTTCAGTGATGCTGCAGTGTTCGTTTGACTTCGGGACCTGAAGCGGACAGAGTTTAGGACTCAAATTACTCCGCGAGGCTCCTGAATACGGCAGCCGTAATGCTCCGGCAATCCATCAAGCGGTGCAGCTTCGTAGCTTACCAAAGTCGTACTAAAACATTTATTGACAGACTTTTGAGCGCCGTGTAGCACATAAAATCAGTTCGAGGTCAGTAAGCACAACCAGAATTCATACATAAGGCGAACCGGATTATAAGGCGCACTGTCGATTTTTGAGAAAATTAAAGGATTTTAAGTGCGCCTGATAGTGCGGAAAATACGGTAAACTTTTTGAAAAAGCAAAAAACATACATATCATTTTCTATTAGAGGAGTCTCCAGAGCATTTCACATTGTGCAGCAATGTGTGGCAGAATAAGACAAATTGTAAAAATTCTATTAAATATAATGAAGTTATTGAGGTGAGTTTATTTTATTTTTATATTTTTATTTCTGACCATAATTAGATGAAAAGAGCAGATGATATGAATAAATTAAATTTGTGCTTGTGTCTCTGATATGGATTTACTTTCTTTGAAGTCAAACTTCTCTCTGCTGGCAGGAAGGTGTGTCAGTGTGGTCACTGAGGCAAACTGCTGTTTTTTTTCTTCCTGAGACCCCGCTGGTGTCACGGTGTTTGAGGTAATTTGGCCCTGATGATGGTTCTGGTGTTGAAGTGTTCCAGAACAGCAGAGGTTGAGAGGCTAGGGTCCACATAGGGTCCATTTCTGCTATGTTTTTACTGGTAGAGTGGCTCACACGTTTACCCACTTCCCTTTTTTATTTTCTGTCTTCTAAAGGCAGATAAAAAAAAACAGAGTGACTGCTTTGAGCGGATCACTTACGTATTGAAGAAAGTGGCTTTTTATTCTTTTAGCATTATTAAATCAAAATCTGTATGATAAGCAGATTACAAGAACTGGTTGAGAATTTTATGTTCTGCCCTAATGCTGTGACTCACCTGGCTTAAGAATGTGTTTGCTGATCAAAGTGATTTTGATATATATTTCTAATTCATTTATTTAATATTTAAACAAAAAATCAAGATAATGCTTAAGTAACACTGACACACTACAAAAATAAAGGAAGGAAAATGATGCTATAAGTAAACAAAGATCTAAACAGACAACCCTCCCTGAAAACCAACTGTTATGATGAATTATTGTTGTATTACATTTGCAGCTGTGTAATCATTGGATCCAAAATGTGTGCTGGTTTTTAAGCGTTTAAACTCTGTAAGACATGGGATTAAGATTTAACTGACATACAATAACAGGGCACACCCTTGAGACACTATGGTCAACATGATCACTTATGTTAACTACAATATCTCAAAGTTTCTAGTTTCGTCCGCTCAGGAGGTAGATCAGGCCATCTGCTAATTGGAAGGTTGGTGGTATGAAACTTGGTTTTTCCAGTCAGCATGCCAAATATCTTCGGGCAGCATACTATCCCCAAATTGCCCCCATGGGAGTATGAATATTAGATAGAAAACGTGTGTGAATCGCTGAATGAGGCATGTTGTGTAAAGTGCTTTGGGCACTGCAGTAGAGTAGTGCAGATGCAGATGTACAGAGTCTTGTCCTGTCGTGGTGCCTCGTCTGTGTTGTGCCATGCATTTATGGATTGTCTGTTTGGTTTCTTCAATGTAGAGGTCTGAGCACCCTTCGCTGCACTGCACAGCATACTCTATGTTGCTTATGTCTTGATGATTGCTCAATCATCCAGTTTTTTGGAGGGATTTTAGAACAGCACACAGCAACACCACATATGAGTGGGCGGAGAGAGGTATGGGGTATTCACACCTCCATTCTCTGATTGCCGTTAGGGGTGGGGGACCAGGAGGAGGAGTTGGTCATCTGGTCTGGGTCTGGGATGCTGGCCTCCCTGCTGCTGCAGGACCGGAGGCAGTCTGCTTGCCTCCAACCCAGGGCAAAGGGTAACATCTCCTGGGTCTGGGGGCGGAGATAGGCCCCCACACCTGGGGGGGCCTATCTCCTTTGATGATCTCTTATGTCTCAGGAGTATGGGAACAACTGAAGACACATTAAAACAGCAACAAAAAACAAACAAAAGTCTGTTTGTGGCTTTCAAACCCCAAAACATACTATGTGAAAAGATCCTTAGGGGTCAGCCTAAGGTCCCCTGGTGCGAACAGAGTCATATAACAACAATGTAATAACGACACAGAAGAGCTACCTCGTCAGAACTCTGCAGTCTATTTACACCTACAGGCCAGTGGTCACTCTTCTAATGATGAGGATGTACAACAGAGATGAATGTTGGTTTGAGCAAGGACTCAAGGAGGCCATTTACCTGAAAAGGTAAAAGGAACATCTCTAAACCAACAGAGGGGTCTAAGACTGTATCTTGAACCATCTTACAGTGCAGTGATCTGAGTCATTCCCCAAATATGCTCATGGTCACTAATCAGTGGTCATGACAACCCAAAAGTCCCACAAATACACAAAACAACAACAACAACAACAACAACAATAATAATAATTCAAAGTAAAAGCATTGGAAAAAACTGAACTTGAGCCATTGTAAAGCTACAGTATTTATTTCAGTTGAAAAAGGTGACAAAGCACTTCACTTTTCATCTCTCATTTTATCAGATGATGAGCAGGTAAATCAACTGAAAATGCCAATTGTTTCCAGACAGACTGAAATACCAGGTGCAACAGCCATTTAGTTTATTTTTCAAAAGATGTCTTTATTCTGCTCAGAATAAAGGGGTGTTATACTGTAATTTTTGTTCTTTGATTTTCAGTTGATTTCGATTTTCAATTAGTTTATCAGTTAGCATTTAAATATTTTGACTCTTTAATTATTATTCCTGTCTTTTTTGTATTCAGAGTTATTTTGTTCCTTCTGTTTTCTGTTTCCACATCCTGTGTCAGAGAAAGTTTAGTGTTTCCCCATTTAGTTATTGGTTTTACTTTCTGTTTTATTTTGGTAGTAGCTGTCCTCTGTGTCTTACTTTTCGTTTTACTTCTGCTGTCTCATTACCTTGATTGTCAAGCACCTCTGTGTTTTCCCCAACTGTGTCCATTTTCCATTCCTTGTTTCTTGTGAGTGTCTGTGCATTTCCATGCCTTGAATGTTCTATTCCAGTGATTTCTACTTGTATCACTCAAATGTAAATGGGATAGCTCAGTAGGTAGAGTGGTGGCCCCATGATCGGAAGGTCGGGGGTTCGATTCCCCTGAACAGCTACCCTGAGGTACCCCTGAGCAAGGTACTGTCCCCACACACTGCTCCCCGGGCGCCCAATGGCTGCTTCAAGGGTACAGCCGCTGGGCAGAGCCAGAGGGGAAATGTCATTAACAATGAACAGTGATGAGCCAAAGAGAGAAAAACACGCTGTCTAAAAGGAGTCTGTAACACAGTAAAAGAAGCATTTAAAAAACCACACATACAAACGGAAAACGCACTAACCTTACAGAGACAAGCTCAGGAAGATTAATGCATAGATAGTGATTAAACTTAAATCAGCTTGCTAATTTCATGAGTGTTAAAATGGTGTGAATGTTGAAGAAAATACACTTGGATAAAATAGAGTTGAGGAATAACTCAAAAGAAGCTGTATGACAGGGGAGTGAGTTATGGAAAAAACAAACAAAAGAAAAGTGATTAAAGTAGTTTTTAAAAGAGTGACTTAGGAGTGCTCTTGTACTGAGTGATCAAAACCAGTGATTATTACAGCAAGAAAATGAAAATAATTGAAGAATGTGTTAAGGTTTAAACAGGCATTTCTCTTGTCACGGCAACTTGTTGAGATATGACTAAGTATGCAAATTAGCTGGAGTGAGTGGTGACGATGAAGCTTCCTGTGTGCGTGTGTGACTGAGGCTTTCAGTTGAGGAAACAGAGCAGTGACTGGGGAGGATTATTTGGCGACAAATATAATGGTAAAGTAACAGGATAATGGATTACGGTGGTCAGGTCTGTTCAGAGATGCAGATTTGGACAGGAAATTTATAATTTATAAAAAGTGATGATACGTTGTTGTAAAGGGGGACCATTGTTGTGTGGAAAACGGTGCAGCTTTTGACGAGGTTTTCGGTGTGTTGAACCGGTGACATTTAAGATTGGTTAAGATTTTTGAGGTTGTTGTGTTTTATTTTTAATAGAGGGAGTTTTAATAAACATGGAGATGTGTAAGGGGGCCCATTAGTTTGTAACAGTGCATTTAAAAAAAAAAAAAAGGAAAACCGGTCAGGTGATTTTGTTTTGTGTTTTGATGGGCTAATGATCAGCTCTCTTTTTCTCATTTTTGTTTTGAAGCAGGCCTGGAAGAGGGTGAACTAACAGCGCTGACAAAATTCTTGGGAGAACAAAATAAGGTGGGCTTTACAGATTATAATTGGCGGAGGAGGAGACCTGATTGGCTGTGAGTCTCTGTCTAAAAGGATTGTAGCGATTCAATCCAGTCAAAAGCCTAAAGGACTATTTTCCTAAAAAGGGAAAACGAAATAAAACAAATGATTGAGCTCATTTTGCTGATGTGGAGTATCTCGTTATTTGCGTGGAAGGCCCCATATCAGCAAATATCTCGTGTGAATGTGTGTGACTGGACCAAGGTGGGAATGAATAAAATGTTGACAAACAGGAGGAGTGGAAGACTTAATTCTGGGGATGCTGACTTTTAAGTTGCTTTGAGGGAATTTCTGTTCTACTGACTGGGGTTAGATTTTGGTATTACATTATATTGTTGGGTGAATGCTTGATGCTATAGGGGAAACATTTTTTGATATAACTCATGTGACCATTAACGGAAGAAACACATGTTTGATATTTTGCTGCTATTTCTGCTGCTATTTTTATAATCTATTTGTTTGATAATTGTGCTGTTTTAAGTTTATTTTTGTTATAACACAGATTGGATCATAAAGGGGGAGTTAGTTATGAAATGTAAAGTACAGGTTTTGTTTGCAGGAATTTCCAAGGATCCAGATTTCGAAGGAGCGAGGACTTCGAGAAGATTTGACATGATGATTAAATTGATTTTATTCCTTAAACACAGGTTTTCAGGGCCGGAGCGAAATACCTGAGAGGAGGATGGCTAAAGTGTTTGGAGAAATGATATGACTAACCTTGTTGTTTTAATTTCCTAAGCTTGGGTGGACCATTTTGAGTTTTTTGCCACATGAGATGTGTCAAAAAGAGAGGGGTTTAAGGTTTAATTTGTTTAATTTGAAATGGGTTTTAGGATCATTTAATGACATTTTGGGGTTTTTTGATAATTTAGATATGGCAGTATTGAGGCAGAAATTGTTATTTTTAAATAAAGTTATTTTTAAAGTAAAATGAACTGAATCCTGTTTAGAAGATAAATGGCCGGTGTTCATGAGAAGTTGTACACCAAATTTAAAGGGAAATTGCGGGACATTTTGGAATAAAAAGATATGCTTTGGGGAAAACTAGCGAAGATGTTAGGAGTAGAAAAGGTTTTATTTCTTTTTGATTTCTAGGATAAGTGGTTATAATGCAGGCTTACACATACACATATTACATAGGTTTATTTCTGGGGTAGAGGAGAGAGTTTTTCTTAAGAGAGTGTTAAAAGTGTCGCTGACTCAAATGAATAATATTGGAGATTATATATGTAGAAATGATTTTTTCTTACACATTGCGATCGTGCTCATTAACAGAGTTGATGTTCGGTCCATTTAAGGTCATAAGCTTCGATGAGCGCGATGTCTCAGTCGATATATTGCGGGGGACTTGGAGCAATAGAAGGATAAACAGCATTCACGCTTACAAACAGACATGATTTAAACATAGGCGAGGCCAAAGGCCTGGAATTCATTTAGCTTTTAACTGCACAGCTCCTAACTCGCAGGAATGGTGTGGAGTGTAGTGAATGAATGCATAACATGCTTACAGTTACAAACATGACATAGACTTATTTTATAGGACAAAGGTGGAACACATGTTGCTTTGTTTCTGCTTAGCAACTACTGAGGTAGAAGGTGTTAAAGATAAATATGCAATAAGTGAACAGGAAACGTGTGAGGGTGAGACGGGTGAAACAAAATGTTGTAGATAATGGAAACTTGTCTAACTGGCATTAACGGTAACTTTTGCATGTTATGTATATGCTTGAAGCAAAAAGAGGCGTAAATCTTGATAGAAATTTTGAAGCGTGCTTTCTAGCGGAGATTTAGGCTGACAGGGGGATGGTGTATATTTTACCCTGGGTGTGTTTAATAGAACTAAAAGCGTTGCTCACACACATAAAGAGCATTGAGATTAAGTAAAGATAATATAAAGGATAAAGTCCAGAACATGATATTGTGAACCAACTTTGAATAATTAAAGGAACATTAGATGAACACAGTAGATTAGTGAGGTGTAGCAGAGAGAGGCTGTTTGTTTTCTATCCTTTACAGGAGAGGATTCCCACTAGAGAGGGACCCAGAAAAGGAGCAGAGACCACTTAAGCATAAAGTGTTTTCAAGTGGGAGCTGGTGTTTTATTACTGGACCACTTAGGTGACCTGAGGTTGTCTGGTTTGCTAAGTCAGAGGACGCCTAGAGAGGGTCAGAGCGAAGGCAGTGGACCTGGGAATGGTGGTTTCGGTGCCCATGACGTCATGGGTGGACAGGGAAACAGCTGAATGGGCCGAGGAGTGACCCAACATAATGTATGGCGATCTCTGGTGGTCCAGAGGTCGAGAGAGGGAGTATTGGGATTAGAGAAATTGTTTCCCTGCTATTGTTCATATTACCATGGCATTAATCACATAATCTCCAAGTAGGGATAGTGCATTTAGATGTTTAAACATATTGGCACCCAATTAAGCTTTTATTACAGGTCCAAGAAGAACCACTTTAAACTGTTGAGGTGAATCTATAATTTTAAAGGCTTTTGAATGTTTTTATATTCTTACACTGAAGACTTCAGTGGGTGAGAGACTGAGTTGCAGGCTGACAGGAAACGCCATGCTTTGCAAAAGTGAAACTGAAAGCAGAGTCTGAGTGTAAGTATTTTGAGTAGGTTATGAACAATCAGGTTATTCTTTAGTATTTTTTATGTATCTATATCTTTGGATTAAGCTTTTAGTAGAGGTTCTTGATTAAAACATTTACTCAACATATTACATATAAAGTTCCAATTAGGTTTTTGGTGAGAGGTCAGAAGTGCAACGGGAGAGATGAGAGAGCATTTAAGGACGAGACACACATACACACACAGTTTCAGTTGTGTACGTGCTGGCCTTCTGTTTAGTGGAAAGGTTACAAGGTCTAGCTGGGGAGCTGAGAGGTGAAACAAAGTGCAAGCAGAGGCTGACACATACACACACATACATACATCGTAGAAAGACTCAGTTATATAGGTAAAAGTTAATCATGTTTTGCTTGCAACTGCAAAATTGTGCGTGCATATGTGATAGTTTGTGCAGAACGTGTGCCTGATGTTCCAGACAGATAAGCGAGCGTCCGGGGACAACAGGAAGACACCTGGATGGAGACGAGACGATGTTCTTTTAAACTATGTTAAAAGTCATTGTGGTTTTGGATTGACGTAGGAGATATTGTGTCTGCCTGGCAACAGAAAGGGGGGCTGTACTATTTCACCCCTATAAAGTCTTTGTTCTGACTATTGTAAGACAGTTCAACACTGAATCTGTACAGTGTTGGCTCCACGCTGCGTGTATTCATTAAAATGTCGTCTAACTTTACCCGGCCGGATCAGTGGTCGTTATTTTGGAATCCCCCTCAATTTATGAACCTAACACTGCCCACTGCTTCACTGAGTGAATGGGTTAAATGCAGAGAGGAATTTCCCCACGGGGCTCAATAAAGTACACTTTCTTTCTTAAATCAGTCCTGAAACTTGTTTCACTTCACAGCAGGTCTGCTTTTTTAAAAACTTTAAAGCACCTACACATAAAACTCTTTCAACTGCTGCCTGCTTGATATTTTAATGACACAAGTAGGAATGGAGGAGCGGATTCACCATTTTTACGATGAATGGAGAATCCGCTCTTTATTCGACGTACTGATTGGAAATTTAATGAATGCTAATCCTACTAGTACAACGATATTTTTACAATATGCCCATTTGCAAGGACTCTTATTTATTCAAACATAACAGTGGGCCTCCTTCACCATTATGTACATTGAAATATTCTTATGCTAGGAAAAAAACAAGTTTGCATGCAAAATCACATAAGATTTAGGATACATGTGCACCGGCCAACTATAACAAATCAGACACAATCTGCACACTATCTGCATACAGCCACACCCCTATTTCTTTATTTAAGGAAATGTGTTCACCTGGAGGTGAAGTGGAGAGATCAGTAAGGATGTTGTGAGCCTGCGGCACTAAGACAAAAAGGAAGGAGACGGTCCAGCTGGAGAAATTTAAAAGAAAGTTTCCACTGAGACACAGGAAACTGGAAATAGGAGAGGAAGCATGGGATCTGTCAGCTGAAGAAGAAATGTTAAAATAATAAAGTGTATGTGATGACATCCAGCAATGATAAAAGTCATTTTTAATTAAAGCTAAGACGATTAAAGATAATATGAGATAAGGAATGCTAGAATATGTTTAAATTAAGAAACCTGCATACATTCAATTTATTCTTTTTTGAAATTGTAATTGTGACCATTTTCTGGCTTATAATATGATGTCTCTCGCCCTCTCTGCCTCCTCAGTTTGTTCTCCCCCCGGCTTCACTGTCAAGCCTGTATGTTTTAGTTTGCATCTTGCTGTGTTTCCTGTTTTATTTTGACAGTCTCTTGTCCTGCGTTCAGTATGGATAGTTTTGCTTCCCCTGTGTCATTAAGTCTATTCATCCCAGCTGTGTTCCCCATGTGTTTCCACTTCCCTTGTCATTCCTATGTATATATATTGTGTGAGTTTCCCTTTGTTCATCATCAGATTGTTTATTCTTTTCATGTCACGTTGCAGGTTCCCATGTCCAGGTTTCTTCATGTTCATCTTCATGTTTTATGT
This sequence comes from Pelmatolapia mariae, assembly GCF_036321145.2. NCBI lineage: Eukaryota > Metazoa > Chordata > Actinopteri > Cichliformes > Cichlidae > Pelmatolapia > Pelmatolapia mariae. Next base: position 36,711,686 of record NC_086231.1, read on the forward strand.
CCCTAGTGTTTAGTAGTTTAGTTCTCCTGGTTTAGTTCCAGTTACTTTCGTCTTAGTTCCTTCTGCCTTCTTTTGTATTCTTTTCCAGCTTTAATAAATTGCTCACATTTTGTTAAGACCAAGATTTGTTTCCACGCGTCTGCTTTTCAGTCCCCACTTCAACCTCCATACAGTCTGACTGTGACAGGTGGCTTATTATCACTCCACTCACTCCTGGAATTTTATATCAGTATCCATTCTTGGTAGATATATAATGTTGGATATAAAGTTGGCTTGGGGGGTTGAGGGTTATGCAGAACAGCAGTGGGGGGAGTGTATCATGTTGGTATATTATGCACTTGAGGGTAATTTGTGCGATTGCCTTTGGGTTGGCCTCCAGAGTTGTTTTCAATAGTCTCATCAAGTTTCCCATGAATGTTATTAGAGCAGTATTAGGCCTTTATAGTGCAAAGAATTCTAGTTGAGGACACTGAGTCATGTAGTCATTGAGTCTTGTAGTCAGTACAGGTGGTGCTGTTATGTGACGGCTGTGTGCAGGCAGGAGTGGTAGTAGGAGGACCCAAAGTGCAGACAGTCTTAGACAAAAAGATGAACTTAAACTCAGATTTATTGCTAGATGGCAAACGGAGAACTAGCAAAACTGGGAATACAAATGAGAAACTGAAGACAACAATAACCTGAACTGGCATACGGACAGAACACACAGCAAGGTGAGAGTAGATCGCGACACGGACACAGAGAAACACAGGGCTTAAATACACAGAGGGAGCAATCAGGGAATGGGTAACAGGAGGGAAACACAGCTGGGGCAACTCAGGCCTAACGAGACAAGGGGAAGCAAAACCAGATACATTAACATCAGACATGGACCTTCAAAATAAAACAGGAAACATAACACAGACTGAACTAAAGACACAGACTCGCAGGCAGGCACTACAACAGAGGGAACAGAGACGTTGGACCAGGTCAGACACAGACACTGACTGGACACGGGGATATAGCAGACAGGGGAGACAGCAACTAAGGATTACACAGAGACATAAACCATAAGAAAGAACTCTAACAAAGAAACCAAAGACTAGAAATGATAAATAATATAATAAACTCAAAACCCTGGGTCAACGACCCAGGCATCCTAACAGGTGCTCATGTTGGCTTGCCTGGTTTACCGCTATATCTACCAGGAGCCAGTGCTTTGACTCTGGTGTTTTTTTCCAATGCCTTTCTGAGCTGTGCTCATGTTGTCACGGCTGGGGCAGCAGTCGTGTGGTGTGCTGGAAAAGGACTCGAATGCAGGCACTTACTGAGATGCGAGGGAGGTTTATTGTAAATAACAGAACACAAAGTGGGGATGGCAAAAACAGAACTAAGGACAATCTAAACTGGGAGAAACTAAACTATACAATGGCAAACCTGAACACGAAGGGGAAGGTGAACGAAGGGAACACGGAGGAGGTGAAGAGCAGGGAGAATGTAGGGTAGACATGCGGACAGTTTCACAGAGACAGATGGACCAGTAACGAGCACACAAGTTCACACAACATAAATACACACAGAGGAACACTGGGAAATCAAACACAGGTGGGAGACACAGATGGATCTGATTAACCTGGCGAGACAGAGGAAACACTAACAGCAGATACCAACAGAGGGAGCACCAACCCAGAATCCCAGAACCAGAAAATCCCAAAACATCCCAAAACTAGAACACGAGTCCACAAATAATAATAATAATGATAAACCAAAACCAAAATCACTGAGTCCACGGACTCAGGACCATGACACGTGTATTAATTCATGTGCCTACCCAGCTTGGTTACTATGATGCCTGAGATGAGCTCCCATGTTGTTTTCATGTAGTGGCAGTGTCCAAAGCCTCAGGTATACACATCTTATTGTACTTCTTATTCATCTATAAACATGCTTTTCTGTCCCTCAGTTAATATCTTTATGGGCTTCCCAGATTTTGGCGGATCTCCTCTGACTTTGCAGCCAGATTAAAGGCAGCCACCCAGCTGAAACATGGCTACCTCAGCTTCTTGATAGTCTTCATCCTCAGCTTTTATTCAGTTATATAAACACAATATATCAGTATTGTACTCTAAGTGTAAATGCCAACATTCTGGAAAAGCCCACCTGTCACCTGGTGGGGTTCACACAACCCATGAAAACCTTCATATTTCACACCGTTTTTATAGCTTTTGTAAGTCGACATTAGAAAGCATGATTAATTCAGTCAGTTAGTACCTGCACTGCACAATAGACTTGTAGTCAAGACCGCCTAAACCGAGACCAAGACAAGACCAAGACCAAGTCGAGACGAGACCAAGACCAAGACCGAGACAAAAAAGTCTTTAAACTGCAGCCAGATGCTGGTTCGTTTATGGGTGTCAGGCATATTTATGTGTTTTTGCTTTCGCACAACCCTCCTCACCGCTGTCTACTGTCTCACTCACTTACTGAGAGGACAGACGCACGCTCCACTTGACTGTCGCGTCCATCACCCTCTCTGTTTTTCACACAATGATATTATCCTATATCCTCGCATGTGATTGGCCACAATATGGAGGGATTGGAGCATAGCTGAGCCACTGTGTGAGAGCTGAGCAGCGAAAGGAAATTAAGTGAGGGTAGAAATGACTGAAAGATTAATAGGCTCTGTTTTGAGTTTTGTTCAAAAAAGAATGACTTCATATAGGAAAAAAATATATATCACATATGCAGGACACCTTAAACTAGTTTTTTAATTAAGCAGCAAGGCAGAACAAAATCAGGGCTGTATCAAGACACGAGGACTAAAGCCCAATTCAACCAGACCCAGAACTGATCCGGAATTAAAACAGGACTACAACAGTTCAAAATCAGGACTACTTAGGACTTAACCAAGACAGAACCAGAATCAAAACTAGATGATAGTAGCACTGAAAATCATCATAGACCTGCACTACACTCATTTTTTAATTCTACCAAAGTCCACTATTTAGATTCAGAAAAGTTTATATAATTATTTAGCCTCGTTGTGCAAACAAGCCTGCATAACTTAATAAATATAGAATTTGAAAAGTAACAAATGGTATCTAAAAAGAAACACTAGGTACTAGATACATGTTCTCATGAGTTCTGGCAAACAACCATTTGACTAACATGTGTGTCTCACCTGCTCTTGTTCCATCTCTGTTCTGTCCTCATTCTCCCTCTCTCTCCCTCTCTGCTCCTCTCTCTCCCTCTCTGTTCCTCTCTCTCCCTCTCTGTTCCTCTCTCTCCCTCTCTGCTCCTCTCTCTCCCTCTCTGTTCCTCTCTCTCCCTCTCTGTTCCTCTCTCTCCCTCTCTGCTCCTCTCTCTCCCTCTTTGTGCTGACAATCAAGCCAAACACCAACATCATCAAATATAAAGTTGAAACCAGATATTTACATACTCTTCAGATAAAAACACAAACACTTTTTTAATTGTAACATCAAATCAGACTAAATGTTTAATTTTTTAGTTTGATAAATATAAAAACATATTTGTTAAATTTAAGAGTAAAGAGAGAAATCGTCTGTATTTCTTAATTGCAAATGGCACCAAATTGTATTCAAAATTGAGCCACACTTATGGAGCTCCACAATTCTTTTCCTGGTGTTTTGGTTGATATCTCTTGATTTTCCCATGTCAAAGAAACAGGCTCTGTGTTTTGGGGGTGCCTTATATGCATCCACAGGTGTGCCACCAATTTACTCACATGGACTCTACCAACCAATCAGAAGCTTCTTAAGCTCAGAACGGAATCGTCTGGAGTTTTCTTATTAATTAACAATAAACTTAGTGTATATGTACTCCTAAATTTGATGAAAGTGATACAAAATAGACAGCTCTCTCTCTCTCTTTATTCTGACATTTAACTAATTCAAAAGATGTTTCAATATGTATTTATCCAAAACAAAACAAGTTTACTCTAAATTGATGTTTAACAGTGAAAAAAATGTTTTTATGTTTTCTCCCTAAAGTGTATGTAAATATCTGGTTTCAGCTGTGAATATACTGCTGTGTATTGAAATTCCTCTTGTTTTGCATAGAAATATACTGAACAACATACAAAGCATAATATATAAAATAACATCTACCTGAGTTTTTTCTTTGAAAGAAGCCCCTTATGTCCACTGTTGTGCTCATCAGTACATAACTGAAACCGATTTAGAGCGCTTTGTTTAGCCGTGGAGGGTAACAACTGAAAATATGAAATAAACACACATGTAAGCTAAGACTCTCTAAAAAAACAGCATTGTTGTTGTTCGGCTTTTCATTTCGCCATTTGTTGATTCACTCGAAGAGCAAGTAATGTAATATGGGTCAAGTGATCAGTTTGATATCAATCTTTTGTGATACACCGTCATATTTACATTATTTGTACAGTACAGATGATTTGCTTTGGTACCTGGTCAAACTTAAGCTCTCCTCTGTCTGCAGCAAACTCGCAGGCAGCAACTTCTCTCCCCTCGCTCACATGCATAAGTGCTGTGCTCAGTCGCCCAGTGCCTGAGCTCGGATCATACCAAAATTAGGGGGAATTTACGACGGTGCGCTATGTGCTTCGAATATTGTGTGTAGTTTTTGTTTTATACAGTTGTCAGTCAGGCATCTAACTATGAAACAAATCACACTCCAAAAGACCCCAGGCTTCTGAAAAAATGACCCGGTCTTAAGCCCAGTAAGCCCCCCCCCGCTCCGCCGATGGTTGACTCCAAATCTCCCGAACACTGTGTCGATCTGAGAGACCAAGACCGAGACCAAGACAAAAGTCCGTCGAGACCAAGACGAGACCAAGACCACGTAAAAGTGGTCTCGAGACCAAGACCGGTCTCGAGACATCCAACTCTACTGCACAAAACTAAATTTAGTTACATGGAACCAAAGGGAATATTAAACTGTTAAGGTTGTAATGCTGCTGGCAGAAAAAAAGAAAGTAAAGTTACATGTAAGACAGTGAGCATATTTCCTAAAGCAGCATGTACAAGTTGCCAATTTGCATCGAACTATTATTATTAAACTCTTGAAATTCATGTTTTTTGTTTACTTTTTGTTTTGGTTTTCTATATCACTGTAAACAAAATACTTACTGTTAACTTTAAACTAAAGTCCATCATATTATTGTTTCACTTTTGATTTAAACCAGACTTTCGTTAGAGTTCTTCATTCTCTTCCTGTTCACCTTAGTTTCTACCCATGTTTCATTTACTTACTTACTCTCTCTCCCAGCTGTCTTTCTCAGCTTATGTCCTTTAGCACAGTAGGAAATGTAGACATTTCTCAAGTAGGCATTTCTGAGGCCTCCCATGCATGGTTTCTCTCCATTCAAATGCAAATGATGTGGGCCAGTTATGGCTCAGTATGCGGTGATGTCTGTGTTTGCAAGAGCACATTCAAAAGCACATTGTGTCAGGGGAGATTTGAGTTAGGGTTAGTTTTCCCTCTGGAGCTGCCAGTGGCTGATATAATAGGCCCTCAGTCTCACAAAACAAAGTAAATCATAATATTGGCTTACTATTGACCTTTATTTGTTAATGTAGGTCCTCATTGCCACCCATAATACTGCCATTATGAGAGTATATTGGGAGCCAGAGCTGTTTCATGGAAGATTACAGCAGCAAAGGAGTTTTAATTTCATTCACACGGATGGGTTGTGTTATTGTTAGGACTTCACAGATCTCAGCAATTACACTGTCTTGGTGTTTCATTGTGTGCTTATAAATAGTAGTATAGTCCATTTATGCAAATAGACATATCCTCTTGATTTCTGATACGTGCACCAAGCCAGATCACTCTGTCACTTTGTGTCTTTCACCTACATTCCTGCAAGTTAATTTTGATTAGTTTAACCCTTAGATACTGTTTTGACATGTAAGGGTGAAAGGGTCAAAGGGTATTTAACATCAAATACTGCCAAAAAACACCCTCAATGTAATTATTTTTAATAAAAGCCATCAACATCAGGCTAACTCAAAATGCTAAAGACTAGATCCAAAATGCACAAATGAAAATATTTTTCAAATGTAGTTAGACTGCCTACCTATAATTTAAAAGTAGAATGGGAGGCTCTGTGGGAAACGCGAGCGAAGTGCTCTAATGCTGTGATGCGGTACTGTGAGATCTTCAAGATAAGATCTGACCAGATTATTGAAGACCTTGTATGTGAGGAAAAGGATTTTAAATTAAATTCTAGATCTAACAGGGAGTGAAGAGAAGCCAATATGGGAAAAATCTGCTCTCTCTTTCTAGTCCCTGTCAGTACTCTTGCTGCAGCATTTTGGATTAACTGAGTGCTTTCAAGGGGTTTTTAGGATAGCAACAGTGATACTACTCTTTCAGCATCACTGTGAGACAGGATGTTTCCAATTTTAGAGATATTGCACAAATGTAAGAAAGCAGTCCTTATTTGTTGATGGAGGCCAAGGTAATGCCATCGAGAGTAAGAATCTGGTTTGATACCACCTACAAAAACCTCCGTTTTATCTGAATTTGGAAGCAGGAAATTTGATGTTATGCAGAACTTTGTCTTTCAGACATTCCTGAAATTTAAGTAATTGGTGTGTATCATCTGCTTTCATTAGAGCTGGGTATCTTCTACATTGCAATGAAAGTGTACTTTAATGCTTTGAATGATCCTGCCCATGGGAACCATACATCATGTAAAGAGAACTGGTCCTAGCACGGAACCCTGTGGAACTCCATATCCCTGTAATAGACTCCAAACAGTTTGAGTTTTTTCATAAGAAACCACTTCAGAGTAGTACATATAATTCCTATGGCATGCTCTAATCTCTATCCTAAAATTGACCACAATATCTCTATAATAAAATATTGTGGTCAATAGTATTGACTTCTGCACTGCAGTCAAACAGGATAAGCACAGAGAGGAGTCCACTGCCATAGGCCATAGTGCCATAGATCATTTGTAACCTCCACTAACACTGTTTCTGTACTGTGATGAGCTCCGAAACCTGACTGAAACTCTTCAAATAAACCATTCCTCTGAAGATAATCAATTAGCTGTTTTACAACAATTCTTGCAAGAATTTTGAAGAATTGTTGGACTGTCTGACTCGAGTCAGACTTTCTGGTAAATAGAGCAGGCCAGGATCTTCCTTAGGTCAGCCAGACAACGATTATGCACAGCAGTGTGTTGCAGGGCCACTCTGGTCTGCTCCCACACCTGATGACTCCTCTGAAGGTGGTGCTAGATGAATGGAACTGCTAAAGCCTGTTCTAGTAATTGAACCAAGAGAAGCTTTGAATGGAGGTTAGTGAGTTATGTGCATACTCTAATGATACTCTAATAAAGAAGCTCTTCTACTCACAACAGGGTGGTACCCTAACCTAGCAGGGTGAGCCCACTGGAAAACTGAGGAGTGAGCAGAGCACAAAACTCTCCAGGGTTTTGTCCTGACTGCAGGGCTTGTTGAAAAACTTTTTTGATCTCCCAGGTAAGTATGCCAATGGTGCATGTTGGTGGGAGAATTGGCTCAGGTTTTAAACTGACAGGATAGAGCTTTGGGTTTGATCTTTGTTGTGACTGGAACGTAAGAAATGGAGAAGTTAAAGTGGCCAAAAAAATAGAGCTCACCAAAGCAAGGTTACATGACTGTAATTCCTGATCAAACGGTGGTAGAAATGTGCAAATCTGTGGAACCAGGAGGTGGATGTGGGCCATTCTGTAACTGCCTTGATCTTCTTGGAGTCTGTCTTCACCTGCCCAACCTCAAAAACGTAGCCAAGGATAGGATACTCTACTACCATATGTCTGCAAGGTAAGAAGGTGTGCAGGTGGCTAAGATTATGGCACAAAAAGCAGGTTTTTCTTTGCGCAGCATGTCCGCCTGCTTACAATGCTATGTCACTTTTATGTTTGTTTTAACTACATACAGTTAACGGTGTACATTGTGAGACAAAACAGCATTCCTCCAAGATCACTGTGCTACATATAAGGCTAACACAGAATAACAAAGGTTCACAGTATGAAAAAATAAATACATCTAAATATCTATATGTACAGAAATGAACACAATAGAACTATCGATGTCTAGCACATGTGGGTGTGCTAGACATCCATAAATCTAATAAAATATGACTGTCATGTGGACCAGTATAGCTGTAGAGGTCCACTTGGAAAATAAATCTGTTGGGCAGTTTGTTTGGCCTTCAGACAACAATTCTGATTGCTACACTGCCAGAGAGAAAGGGCAAAAAAAAAAAAAAAAAACCTAAACTAAAATGTTGTTAGGTTGAAGGTACTTTCTGCACAAGCTCCCATTAGATCCTACTGGTGGTGGTATTAACCAGGAGAGATTCTTTGTCAGGACTTGACAAACACAGAGGATCTGTGGATGGAGATTTGAGAATAGATGCTTCGTGATCTTCTGTAGTCAACAAGCATCTCTATTGCTTTTACATTTAGAATTGTCGACTCTTCAACCATCTGTTAGCTGTTTTATTTCTTCTCTTTATGTTGACTCATCATTCTTTCCGATGAGACCCGCCACTCTAGCGTCATCAGCAAATTTAATGGTGTGATAAGAGCTATGTGTTACTGTGCTGCCGTGAATCATCAAAGTAAACAGTACTGGACTGATCCCCTCTACTCAGTGTGATGGTGTTGGAAGTTCTGTTCCTTATCCAGACTGATTGATGCCTTCCAATCAGAAATGTAAAATCCAATTGAAATTAAGATGTTTAGTCCAAGCAGGCTTCCAATTAGGTGCATGGGAATGATTGTGTTGAATGCTCTACTCAGCTGCAGGAGATCCAGTGTGGGAAGCAGTATGATTTTGATGCCTTTCATGACTAACATTTCAAAGTGTGTCATGATTGTAAATGCCATTGCAAGGGAGCAGTAGTCTTTGAGGCTAGACACTCTGCGTTTCTTTGGCATGGGGACAATGGTAGTGGCCCTGAAGCATGCTGTGACAGCACAACAGCTCAGGATTGTGTTGAATATGTCTGTAAGAGCATCTGCTAGCTCAGGGGTGGGCAATCTCAGTCCACGAGGGCCGGTGTCCCTGCAGGTTTTAGATGTGTCCTCGAACCAACACAGCTGATTTAAATGGCTAAATTAGCTCCTCAACATGTCCTGAAGTTCTCCAGAGGCCTGGTAACGAACTAATCATGTGATTCAGGTGTGTTGACCCAAGGTGAGATCTAAAACCTGCAGGGACACCGGCCCTCGTGGACTGAGATTGCCCACCCCTATGCTAGCTGGTAGAAACATTCTCTCGCCTAGGGAGTTGACCTCACAGGAGCTGTGGAAAGCCATAGCACCTGGTCGTTTGGAGAGGAGGGAGACTTCCTCATTAACTAGTCATGTTGTGCATCAAACTAGGGCTGCTCAATTAATCGAATTTTAATCTAAATTACGATCTGGGCTTTCAACGATCATTAAAAATGACTGAGCTGATTATTAGCACCTCCCTCGTGCTTTACTCTCGCGCTGCTCCGTGTGGCAAATCGAGCGCACCTCTCTGCGTTTCGAACACACGTCACAACAATTAAGAGGACCCGAGGGAAGCTCGGAAAGCTAAGCAGAAGTTATTTGGAGAGGAGAGGATAATGGCTGCTCAAGAAAGAATGCCGTTGGTTGAAAAGAGAGGTAAAACGACTTCAGTGGTGTGGGTTCGCGGAGTCAGACGTGGATCAAGTAGACATAGTGTGTAAACTGTGCTACGGTGTCATAGCTGCACCACAGAGCAACACTACAAATTGGCATACCTCAATGTCAGCTTGATGCAATTGTGCATTGTGTGGCTACACAGTTTGCCTTGATGTTTGGTTATTTGTATGCATAAATATTATGCAGTATTTTGAAGTTCACTAAACATAGATATTTACATTTTTCATTTATTTTTTATATTGCAAACATTTGCACTGTTATAAGTCTTTGCACACTATTTTATATTATTTTTTTGACAATCTTTAAAGCCATTATTCAATACATTGTTATTGTTAAATAAATATCATCAAATAATCAAGATCTCAATTCCAGTGAAAATAATCGTGATTATCATTTTTGCCATAATCGAGCAGCCCTACATCAAACTGTGCATAGAAGTTGTTCTGCACATTTGCTAGGGAGATACCACCTTACAGGCAGGTCATATAGTTGGTGGTGACCTAGATGCCCTACCCCACCAGTGTGGTGTGTATCCACTGTCCTGAAAATGGCCAGAAGTTGTATAGCTGTGGGTGCAGTTTGTTGCTCTAATGGCAAAAGATGATTTGCCCTTTGCTTTTCTTACATTTTTTCTCGATTGCTTAAACACTATAACCAATCTTTTGAACTAAAATTTCAAAACCATAATGCCATTTTTCAAAAAGCACACACATTTCCCTGAAAAATAAAACAAAATTTATCACACACCAATCAGAAACATTGATGGATAGATAAAAGGACCAAAGTCAGCCTAGCAGTCATAATTCCATCTCTGATTGCCCTCTGCACTGTCACTCTTGGAGCTTGGCACGCTCTCTTTATCCCTCAGTTTCCGTTCCACTGGTTGAAGGGCAGTGCACATCGTACACCCCTGTAGTCTTCCTCAACGTCACGGTAGGATCACTTTCCACCTCTTTTGGATTTCACTGTTGTTCAAAGTCTACTCATGACGATCTCTAGGAAGCAAAGTGGTACAGCCCTCTGCCTTAACTCCTCTCTGGGTTGTCAGCTGTGCTGGAAATGGTCCCTGCTTCTCACTGGTCCTCTTGAAGCCTTCTCTCCTGGTCTCAGTCTGCATCTGCACCTCAGTCTCTCCTTCCATACCACTCACGTCACAGTCCCTGCAGTTTAAAAAAATGAAGTTCCCCTGGAAATCCCTCCTTTGCCATGTGTCAACTTAACATAATTAGACATGCACAATAAAGATTTGCATGTCTCTTAAAAATTCCAGGGCTTCTCCCCTGGAGTGGCTCCACTCTAGACCTGTAACCCTGTGTTATAAAAACGTTAGCCAGTGGTATGTCCTGCTGAAAATCACATGATCAAATCACATGATTAACCCTCTGCTGTGGAAAAAGTGATGTAGATGCACACTTTCTCACAGTGACCTCTGCATTGTGAGCAATACAAGGTCATGAATAACACACCACTAGTAAATTCACACAGACAGAGAAAGTGGCAATTAAAAGGTTAAGTCAGCAGGGCCCAAAGCTCATGTGAACCCAGGATGTTGCTGTCAGCTTTCTGCTTCTGTAAAAAAGAAACATACATACATACATACACCCTTTTGTCACGTCTGGGTGAAGGTAGGTGCAAGATTGCAATCTTGCATATTGGTGTCAAGTCAGTCAAGCCAGTCAAGCTTTTGTCAGCCCAGTCAGTTCCCATTTTTATTGCTGATAGTAGAACCTCTCGTGTCGCATTAAGTTTCGACTGCCAGCAATATGACGTCGTTTCAAAAAAGAAAAAGAAGAATTTAGACTGGTTTACCTCGCTGAATCATTTTAGACAAGGACTCACTATCTGATTGTGTCCCAACTAAGTGACTTTCTCCAGAGCCCATTGTAATGTGGAGAAGCTCACTTTGCGTTCGTTTCCGATAAAATGTTGTGCACCTCTTCCAGGCCATGGAAGAAGCCTGCCTAGACATATCGGTAGATGCATGCCAGGGGTGGAACAGGCATGTAAGAGGATTTTACCCACGCTGCCTGGCTAGGGCCAGGATTCTCTGGCCTGACCCAGAACACAGACAGGATACTGAGGTGGAGTAATGTTTTTGGTGTGTGTGTACTGTATGCTCCATGAAGAAAACTGTGTCACTGTATGTAGATTGGTTGCGTCTTTTGTGTTCATCATGTGAAAAGGTTTTTGAGGGGAAGAACCACAAGCAACATAACTTGCCAGTTTTGGAAATATTGTTTTTAATTTATTGCACCAATGTGTAAGACTGTTGTCTTACACACATGTGTTTTTGAGGCCTTGTGTGTGATGTCTGTGGGCAAAGTTTGGTTTTTCAGCAAGAGTGAATGGTTTTGAGTGTAGAGCTTCATTTTGACTTGAAAATATGATGTTTGGGAAATTGGGTGAGACGTTATGGATGTGTGTTTACTGTTTTGAGAATACGAGGCATAGTTTCAAGAAATGTGTTTAAGCAATCGAGAAAAACTGTAAAACCACCAAGCAGAGTCCACAGCAGTTTTACCTAACCATGGCTTCTTGCTGGGCTGAGACAGTTTTAGAGACAGTGATGTCATCAGTGCATTTGGTGATGTAGCTCCTCTAAGTCTGTGCCACTGCCGCAGGTAGCAGCCTGCCTGAACATTTGCCAAAATGCTTGAAACACTCTTGAAAAGTGGTGAAGGATCCTGCTGGCCACGTTTTCAACTATTTATAAACTAGTTTACAGCGTCTTACTATGGGTATGTATGCTGAGAGTAGCATAACACAATCTGAGTGTGTGAGGTGAGGGCAGAGCTCTGCTGCAAAGCTTGCATGCTTATCTTTGAACCGTGACTGAATGTAAACTTGATAATTATAACCCCAGGCCGTAGGGCATTTTAACATTGGTTGTAGCTCTTACTCACACTGAGCTTGGAGAAACTGGATTTAAATATTTTTCTGGTACAGAAAACTATTAAATTTAAAATATATTTTAAAGTGTATTTATCTGTAACTACTCTTGCACATGTTTTTCTTAATTTATGATCATGTATGAAATGTTATGTTATTATCTTGCTGTCCATGTTTTTGTACACAGGTCTCTCTTAAAAATAGAGCTTTTGACTTCCATGAGATTACTTGTACAAAAAAGGGATGTTTTATTGTTACTATTAATAATAGTAATAACAATCTCTGTGCTGTTATATACTAATAGTGTTAAATATAAAGATATGATGTGTTTTTCTTCTCTCAGTCTTTGTGCAGCAGGACAGCTCGTGCTGGCTATGCACATTTTTCCTTTGCAGTGGGAGTTAAAGTTCTTTTATAAAACCTTCAGACTCTTTGTATATGCGCGTATATGTTGGATGGGGAAAGATACATGTATGATAAGTGATCAAGGACTGAAAAATGTCATGCTACAGCTGACAGTGAGAAGTTGTAATTGTTCAGTGTTTATATGACCAGTGCCACTAAAGTTCATGTCATATTTAGATAAAGTCAACCTCTGCTTGTTTACTCTCAGTATTTTTATAGGAGAGAGAGTTTTCAATACTATTTGCTTTGTGTTAATGATGGCTGTGGACTGGTATAACATCACAATGCTTAGACTGCCTGCTGTGATTTTTTTATTTCACATCTAGGTTGTAATCCACACTTGGATATTTGTGTAGGATTAAAACTACACTAGCACCTTGCTAATCTGGGTTCATAACAAGGTGCAAACCGAGTACAGTCATGAACATTCACCTGAGACTGCATCTCTATCTAGATAACAGACTGCTGCAAAGGCTTCAGAAGAGTAGAAGAGTATTTAAATTGTATTCTTTCTTCCTACTGACTTACTAGTCTTATTCAAGCTTTATGAGATAAAAAGAAGACAAAACCATAACAATTCTCCTCATCTGGATGTTGGATTTTCAGAGGGAGAAACGTTTGGTCACTCATCCAAATGATGCAGGTTTTAACTGTAAGCTGTGTAATGACCACTAGTACTACTGACTAACAGCGAGCTGTGAGCTCAGTTTAGGATTGTTAATTTGCAAATTGTCATAACCATGGGTACCATTCAGAGAGAGTTGGAGAACAGCTCCAATCACAGCATTGTAACGTGATGATGTGACTACTAATAAGATGGCAGCAATCCAAGATGGCGGCCAACCAAACAGGTTTGAGAACCGGTTTGACCGGTTTCGTGCGTGTGCGCGTTCAGGTCGTGGGGTATGTGAGTTCATGTGTGGAAACACACAGGGCGTCAGTGGGGTCATATGAGTTCATGTGTTTTTAACTTGATTTAAACAAACCATAGGGTTTTAAATTAAACTATTTTTATCACTTTGGTATGTCTCAACATTCAGTTATGCAGACATATGTGTCCTTAAGAGCAATTCTTTGTTTTGCGGGCGGAGTGGAAGGCGTTTTGCTTCGCAGTGCGCATTAACAAAGCGGGGATGCTTTTTATTTACATCTAGTCAAAAGTGTTACTAATTGTGTTTTAACCACACTAATTTTATGATTCTGACAATGTCTCAGCAGCACACAGCAATGCAACCATTTTATTTTAAAAACGGCACAAATGCGAATTTCTTCTGAATGGGTAATGTCAGTTCAGCGCCTGTTCACAAGCGTTTCATTTAATAAAACCACTAGTTTTAATTTAACTGGTTTTTACGCATCTACTGGGGTTTCTTTCAAAGGTTGATGCGATCATTTTATTTAAAAATCGGGATTTCGGAATGTTGAACTAAGAGGGAGACAGAGCCAGCTAGTTTTTAACACAGTAAATGGTCATAAATAATATTCAGTCCCTTTAGAAAATAAATGCTATAAGTTGGCAGTATCGCTCTTTCAAACTAATTGTGTTTTAACCACACTAATTTTATGATTCTGACAATGTCTCAGCAGCACACAGCGATGCAACCATTTTATTTTAAAAACGGCACAAATACGAATTTCTTCTGAATGGGTAATGTCAGTTCAATGCCTGTTCACAAGCGTTTCATTTAATAAAACCACTAGTTTTAATTTAACTAGTTTTTACCTGGGGTTTCTTTCAAAGGTTGATGCGATCATTTTATTTAAAAATCGGGATTTCGGAATGTTGAACTAAGAGGGAGACAGAGCCAGATAGTTTTTAACACAGTAAATGGTCATAAATAACATTCAGTCCTTTAGAAAATGAATGCTATAGGCCTACTTCTAAAACACGCTGCACATGATGTCACCTTTTCCCCCAAAGCAACCAGTATCGCTCTTTTCAAACTAATCCTGTTTTAATCACACTCGTTTTGTGATTCTGATGTCACAGCATGCAGCGATGCAAGCATTTTATTTTAAAAACGGATCAAACGGGCATTTCTTCCATAAGGGGTTTCATGGTTTCAGAGTAGTTTTTAACACAACAGATGGTCGCAAATAACATTCAGCCCTTTAGAAAATAAACGTTGCAGTGATACTTCTAAACAGCCGGTTAATTGTTTGAAATTGTTCAGGATTGCAAAAGCCCACTGTGGGTATCATTTAATTGTTGTGATTCCTTAGGAAAAGGTAAAAGCCGACAGGTGTACCGGTCGGGTGGGGGGCCCCTCCTATTGTCTGAAGTATCGGTTCATTTGTAATTCCTTAGGAAAAGGTAAAAGCCCCGCAGATGTACCAGTCATGCAAGTTCTCGTCTATTTTCTGAAGTAGCCAGCAACAGCGGACCCTTAGGCCTATCTTGGCCAGTTACACCGGAGCTCCCCAACTGCGTGCCCCACCCTCATTGTTTTAAACTTGCACAGCAAGGTGATGCCCTGCAGGTGTATCGCCCCCCAGACTTATCGGCACCCCATCTACTGTTTTGGAAGCACCCGGTCCTATATGAAGAGTTCCTCAGAGCGTGAGACCCTCGCCATTTCGCGTCAGGACCAGCGCCGGTGCAGACAATTTTCTACCCACAGAGAGCGTTTCTGACCAGCCGGCGTTGCTTATGCATAAGAGAAAAGCGACAATACAACGCGGTTCTCTGCTCCAAGACATCCGCGGTCCTTTCACACGGTAAGGATGTGTGTTATAGCCGGCGCTTCATAAATGTCTGTCTGGCAGCGCAGATTATTCAAACTGTTTTTAAAACGTGACTCATTTGTTGTCCAAAAACATTTCCTCTAAATTTGCAAAGTTACTGATTTAAAAATATATATTTTCGAATTTTTAGTTTGATGTCAAACATATGATAGACTCTTGAGCATATTTGTATAGCAAAATTCACAGTGGTATAACCATAAAAGATGCCCAACTGTGCACCAATGCACTTAAATGCAAGCCTTTAAACTGTATGCTGATAAGTGCATGAAGTATACCTCAATAGCTGAAAAGAGTCTGCATCCATAATTTGTGGATCTATTGATTTGTTTTTAATGTGGCACTTTTTTCACGAACTGCAGATGATGAAATCCTCTTTATTTGAGAAAGTGTCCCTAAGCTACTGCGGCTCATACTTACTGAGTTCCCTAGCTACTTCTTTACTATGTCAGTAAACTTTTTGATCGTAGATTTAAAGACACATCTTAATTGAAGCAAAGTAGATTTAAAGACACATCTTAATTGAAGCAAAGGCAAAAAATTGGAATGAATTTTATGTGGTTGTTCATATTAAAGCCATCAAAGAGTGAAAATCCAAAAAGCTGCTGCAATCCTTTGTATTAATGATCTCTCTTTCTCCCTCTCTCTCTGTGTTGTTGTTCTTGTGTGTGTGTGTGTGTGTTTGTGTCTGTGTGTGAGTGCGTGTGTGTGCGTGTGAGTGCGTGCGTGCTGGCAGAACGAAGGTCAAGACAGGAGCTTTTTTTTTTCTGAATGCATCTCCAATCAGCTTTTTTTTTTTTTTTTTTGTAACAAGAAGTGTAGCTCATACATTGCAATAAATGCATTCTGCTACATCTGCTAACGAGAGAACATGTTTTGTCATCATAAAGACTGTGATATGAAGCATTGTTAAAGTGTCACCTCAGTAATGCTGCTGCGGGAAACAAGTGTTGACTCATTTCTTTTTAAATACATGATTTAAAACACTAAAATCTAATTTCAGGGGTTTATTTTAAGTTTACAGAATATAACAGCTGGTAAGACGATGAGTTTTACTTCTCACTGTCCGTGTTATGTTGTAGTATCCATTGTCATGTATGCTACTTTGCTCTGTGGACTGTAAAATGTTTCATTGTATTCATGAAATAAACCAGACTTTCAATGTCTGAATCTTTTACCGTTTTTCTGCTTTTGTTCACCCCAAGTTGACAAAACCCACAGACATCCTGAGTTTACTCACTAAAATGTGGAGCAATCTCAGTGTATTTAGCTGCTTATACCCTAAACACAATCAGCTGACTGAGAGAAATGTCTGCAGTCCTCACTTTGGTCATTATGAATGTTGAAGGAGATTTGTTCCATAGACAGCTTATACTAGTGTTTCCTACACTTAATCCAACACTACTATGTTGTATTTAAGTCCAGATTTCTTTTATAGCGTGCAATGAAATTTGTTAAACCATCGCTTAATGGGACAGAAGTACAAGTTGCTCTTTACTAGCACATTGTAGATAAGTTTATTGCTGGACAATACAGCTAGCAGTCTCACACTCTCTTTAGATTTTTGAAGTTTTGTGTGTAATGGTTTAGTCTCTCACACCTTACCCTTTTCTCACCAGTATCACAACAGTATGACTCTCAAAGTGCGGTTCAGTAAACAAACAAGGACTCTGAATTCAGAACAGAAATATACAGTTGGAAGATTAATGATTGCTTTTTTTTTTTATGATGCGTAGTAAACTACCCCCTCTTCTTCTTCTCTGTGTTGATGTTGTTCATGTGCGTGCGTGTGTGTGAATGCCTTAGAAGTCAAAGTATACATTAGCCATACTTACAAAAAACATTTTTTAATTTCATTTAGAAGTGAGATTCTAAGTTGTAAGAAGAAATCTTATGCTCAGCCAGGAGTATGTTTCCCCACTTTCACAATGCTAAGATGTCAAATCCGTGATCCAACAGATGGTTTGTCACACGCGGGCAAGAAGGGCAAGCCATCCCTTACTCACACAACCTCACACACTATAGATTTTTAAAGTTCTTTTGTACAACGGTTTAGCCACAGTTATAACGTCTACTTTTGATAAAGATCACTCCCTCGGCATATTTCACAAGAAATGAAGCGTCATTACTGGGATATTTATTGTCAAACTATGCGATTTTCCAAATGTGTGTGGAGTAAAATGTTGTGACCAAGAATCATTCAGGATTAACAACACAAACTGTTTTGATAGCAGAAACAGTCTGCCTTATAGTTCCCATACTTTACTGCTAGTTTTACAAACACATTCTTCTTCATGTCTGTTTACATGGTTTTTATGAAACTGGTTTTCAATAGTGCAACCAACGTCTAATTTTTCCTTGCTCCCCAGTATAAATGCAAGAATTTTGCAGCCTTTATTGAAACTCTCACAATTTAACACTCAATGCCATAAACAGAGTTGATCCATGTCTCTATGGACACTGTTTCATACATCAAAAGCTCTGAAAATCACTTTTAAAGTAATGTAGAACATGATCTCTCTCACTCTCAGCATCTCTTAAAATCCCACCAAACTGACAATCACCTCTAAACAAGGGGGTTAGTTTATAGGTTTTTTGTTTGTTTGTTTGTTTGTTTTGTTTTTTATCAGGCGCAACACCATGTAACGCATGGATGTTAGACTCTTTTACCAGACCGTGTTGCTAGCCCAACCACCAGGCTCAGGGTTTCTGAGCTCTAACCATGGCTGCCAAATGTGCCTCTGACCCTCTTGTGCCTTTTCACCACCAGACTAAGTTAGTAGTCTCACCTACCAATATTATTTTATTATAGCACAATATTCAGCTTGGTTACTACTTTGACTTTCTTACTTTGAGCACATTTCTGAGCCCATACATTATCAAACTTTTACTTGAGTATTTCTGACACTAGCAGCTATACTTCTACTTAAGTAAAAAATGCCCGTACTATCGGTATATAAAGCTGTCTGTAATTCTTGAACAATTCATGCAAAAATTATACATTAAACCTGCACCACAGCTAACTCTTTTTAATAACCAATAATAGGTGTATTTCTTAGATCTACTGATACAGCCAAAACACTCTGCTTGTATAATGCCATATTCTCTCCCAGCGTACCCTTGTCTCACAACAGGGTGATTCCCAAAGTACGACTCAATAAACAGAGACTCTAAAACCAGAACAGAAAGATAAAGTTGGAAGATCAAAGATTAAGGTTTGTGTTTTTATAGCATAAAGTAAACTGTCCCCTTGTCTTCTAGGCCTTGGCGTGCGTACCTTAGAAGTCAGATTATACATTAGTCATACTTACAAAAAACATTTTTAATTTCGCTTAGAACTGAGATTCTAAGTTGTAAGCAGACATCTTATGCTTACCAGGAGCAAGTATCCCCAACTTCAAAACCTTAAAGTGTCAAATTCACAAACCCAACATGGGCTCATTCAACACAGGGGCCAGAAGTGCATGTCACCCTTTACTGACACACTGTAAATAAGTTCAATACAGGGCAACGCAGCTAACAGCCTTGGAAACGCTTTACATGAAATAAAACTTTTTAGAAAACCCTTTACAAGAATAAATGTGATGATGTGTTTTACCTGAATCAAATGTATTTGTTCATTTACTTGAAATAAAACTTATTTTGGAAACCCTGTACATGAAGTAAAAAGTATCGTGTTGTAAGTTCTGGCATTAATATTTCCAGCTGATAAGAAGACGTATTGCATTTCAAACGCTTCATATCCTACCCGCCCTTTAAGATCATCCTACTTCCAGATCAAGCCCCACCTTCTGTTATTTTAAAACAAGACCGCCGTCTCATTCCTCCAAAACCTTTTTTATCTCAAAACAGCGAGAAGGATGGACTCTGCACCCCTGCGTCACACTGAGGAGGAGGACAGTTCCTCGGACAGTTCCTCGGACGAGGGCTCATTAGTACCTGACACGCCTGGTTACTATCGCCCCTTGGAGAAGCAGCAGCAGCAAGCCATCGAGCTTGACGGTCGGGCATCTTCTTTATTCATCGATACCGTGAAAACAGCTGTGTATCACCTAGTCAACCTAGTAATCAACAAGTACCTCACTGACGAATGCAGCGGCTGTAAGTTCGATCACCCCAGCCAGAGACAGCATGAGTGTATGCAAGTCTTGGAGGATGACTTTTACGCTGAAAATTATTACAGCATCAGAAAAAGACTCCTCACCCCTCGTTTCATTCCTTCCATTCAACGTCTGCTGATTGTCCGCAACATCAAAATGGACGACGTCAAAGTCCGCACGGTGGCGGAGACTCTCTTGCACGAACTGAAATCAGTAAGGAAAGTCTTTGACGCCATCGCCGAGGCATACGACAATCTGGTGGGGTTGGACGTGGTGAAAATCGGACAGCTACGGTTGGTCACAGAGTGTTACAAAGGAGGCTGCTAATGTTTTCTCTGAAACACTGATTCTTTCCAAAAAAACAAAAACAAAAACGTATTGTACCGTATCTTTTAAACAGCTACCCTGCTTATTTTTTTTCAAACAAGCATCCAGATTTTTCTTTCTTAAAATGTGTAACCTGCATTTTACCACATTTTTAAAAGCATGTATCCTTTTTCAAACATGTATCCTACATTAAGCGCATTTTTAAAACATGTATCCTGATATGGCCACCTTTCCAAGGCCCTGAGAAATTACCCAAATCACTATGGGATAAGGATGGGGACTTACCCTATGTACCCACATAAACGATGATGAATTGTGAAGCTACAGTTCTTTTCTGTAAAAAAGCATTTTTATTTTGTATATAAATAAAATGTTGATGTTATGCGACGGGATTGTGTGCTTCAATTTTACATATAATGTGCCAAATCACTACAATGGATGGCTCAAGACGATGCCGTCCAGAGTAAGGATCTTATTAGACAGTGTTTCCAAGATTTTCAAGTCCCATTACAATAACCTCAGTTTTATCTGAACTTAGTAGCAAAAAAATTAAAGCTCATTATCTATCTAAAACATCCCAACTGTTTAACCAATAAAAGTGGGTATCATCTGCATAGCTGTGAAAATGTATGCTATGCCTTCTAAAGCATGTATAATGTAAACAGAACTGGTATTAGCACAGAAGTCCTTGGAGCTTCATAATTAACCTCAGTGTGTGTGAAGAGGACTCTCCATTTAATGATAGCTGTAATAAAATGTTATGGTCAGCGGTATCAGATGCTGCAATTTGGTCTAGCAGGAAAGATTTCAACATTTCAATATGATCGAAGGCTGAAAACTGATTAGATTAATTTCTGATTACCTTTTCTGTGGTTCTTCAAGTTTGCAACACCGAACATATTAAAGGATGATTTAAGGCTGTTTTGGGGCTTAAGGTTCACAGGAACAGTTTAATTAGACAGCCGTTTACTATTTTTCTTTATTTCCTTGCTTTCAACACTGACATGTTCAATATGATAACTATATCAGATGAGAAAATAAATCCCTGTGTAGTTAAAAAAAAAACAAAAAAAAAAAAAAAACTTTAATCAAACTGAAATGTTGCTGAACTCTGATGGACGTGTCTTTTAATCTTGTCAACAAGACTGCGGTACCAAATCAACTTGATGAAGATCTCCTTTGAAAAATACATACTCACGAGACTAAGTAAAAGCAGAGCCCTCACAGCTGGTAGTACAAAACACAGTGACAACTTGTGTATTAGATACCCTCACTCCAAAAGCATATATCTATATATATGGAATCTCCAAGAATATAATCTTAAAATGGCATTCAGCGGGTTGTTACAGTAAAATACATTATTTAAAAAAAAAGAAGTAAAATTTTCATCTGAAAATGTTGAATTTTAATAAAAACATTTCTTTGTAGCTTGATACTGTCGCTACAGACAAAGTGGATGTTTAAAAGTCTTTTGTATGAAGCGTTTGAAATGCAATACGTCTCCTTATCAGCTGGAAATATTAATGCCAGAACTTACAACACGATACTTTTTACTTCATGTACAGGGTTTCCAAAATAAGTTTTATTTCAAGTAAATGAACAAATACATTTGATTCAGGTAAAACACATCATCACATTTATTCTTGTAAAGGGTTTTCTAAAAAGTTTTATTTCATGTAAAGCGTTTCCAAGGCTGTTAGCCGCGTTGCCCTGTATTGAACTTATTTACAGTGTGTCAGTAAAGGGTGACATGCACTTCTGGCCCCTGTGTTGAATGAGCCCATGTTGGGTTTGTGAATTTGACACTTTAAGGTTTTGAAGTTGGGGATACTTGCTCCTGGTGAGCATAAGATGTCTGATAACAGCTTGACATCTCAGTTATAAATGGAATTCAAAATGTTTTTGGAAGTATGACTAATGTATAATCTGACTTCTAAGGTACGCACGCCAAGGCCTAGAAGACAAGGGGACAGTTTACTTTATGCTATAAAAACACAAACCTTAATCTTTGATCTTCCAACTTTATCTTTCTGTTCTGGTTTTAGAGTCTCTGTTTATTGAGTCGTACTTTGGGAATCACCCTGTTGTGAGACAAGGGTACGCTGGGAGAGAATATGGCATTATACAAGCAGAGTGTTTTGGGTGTATCAGTAGATCTAAGAAATACACCTATTATTGGTTATTAAAAAGAGTTAGCTGTGGTGTAGGTTTAATGTATAATTTTTGCATGAATTGTTCAAGAATTACAGACAGCTTTATATACCGATAGTACGGGCATTTTTTACTTAAGTAGAAGTATAGCTGCTAGTGTCAGAAATACTCAAGTAAAAGTTTGATAATGTATGGGCTCAGAAATGTGCTCAAAGTAAGAAAGTCAAAGTAGTAACCAAGCTGAATATTGTGCTATAATAAAATAATATTGGTAGGTGAGACTACTAACTTAGTCTGGTGGTGAAAAGGCACAAGAGGGTCAGAGGCACATTTGGCAGCCATGGTTAGAGCTCAGAAACCCTGAGCCTGGTGGTTGGGCTAGCAACACGGTCTGGTAAAAGAGTCTAACATCCATGCGTTACATGGTGTTGCGCCTGATAAAAAACAAAACAAACAAACAAACAAACAAAAAACCTATAAACTAACCCCCTTGTTTAGAGGTGATTGTCAGTTTGGTGGGATTTTAAGAGATGCTGAGAGTGAGAGAGATCATGTTCTACATTACTTTAAAAGTGATTTTCAGAGCTTTTGATGTATGAAACAGTGTCCATAGAGACATGGATCAACTCTGTTTATGGCATTGAGTGTTAAATTGTGAGAGTTTCAATAAAGGCTGCAAAATTCTTGCATTTATACTGGGGAGCAAGGAAAAATTAGACGTTGGTTGCACTATTGAAAACCAGTTTCATAAAAACCATGTAAACAGACATGAAGAAGAATGTGTTTGTAAAACTAGCAGTAAAGTATGGGAACTATAAGGCAGACTGTTTCTGCTATCAAAACAGTTTGTGTTGTTAATCCTGAATGATTCTTGGTCACAACATTTTACTCCACACACATTTGGAAAATCGCATAGTTTGACAATAAATATCCCAGTAATGACGCTTCATTTCTTGTGAAATATGCCGAGGGAGTGATCTTTATCAAAAGTAGACGTTATAACTGTGGCTAAACCGTTGTACAAAAGAACTTTAAAAATCTATAGTGTGTGAGGTTGTGTGAGTAAGGGATGGCTTGCCCTTCTTGCCCGCGTGTGACAAACCATCTGTTGGATCACGGATTTGACATCTTAGCATTGTGAAAGTGGGGAAACATACTCCTGGCTGAGCATAAGATTTCTTCTTACAACTTAGAATCTCACTTCTAAATGAAATTAAAAAATGTTTTTTGTAAGTATGGCTAATGTATACTTTGACTTCTAAGGCATTCACACACACGCACGCACATGAACAACATCAACACAGAGAAGAAGAAGAGGGGGTAGTTTACTACGCATCATAAAAAAAAAAAGCAATCATTAATCTTCCAACTGTATATTTCTGTTCTGAATTCAGAGTCCTTGTTTGTTTACTGAACCGCACTTTGAGAGTCATACTGTTGTGATACTGGTGAGAAAAGGGTAAGGTGTGAGAGACTAAACCATTACACACAAAACTTCAAAAATCTAAAGAGAGTGTGAGACTGCTAGCTGTATTGTCCAGCAATAAACTTATCTACAATGTGCTAGTAAAGAGCAACTTGTACTTCTGTCCCATTAAGCGATGGTTTAACAAATTTCATTGCACGCTATAAAAGAAATCTGGACTTAAATACAACATAGTAGTGTTGGATTAAGTGTAGGAAACACTAGTATAAGCTGTCTATGGAACAAATCTCCTTCAACATTCATAATGACCAAAGTGAGGACTGCAGACATTTCTCTCAGTCAGCTGATTGTGTTTAGGGTATAAGCAGCTAAATACACTGAGATTGCTCCACATTTTAGTGAGTAAACTCAGGATGTCTGTGGGTTTTGTCAACTTGGGGTGAACAAAAGCAGAAAAACGGTAAAAGATTCAGACATTGAAAGTCTGGTTTATTTCATGAATACAATGAAACATTTTACAGTCCACAGAGCAAAGTAGCATACATGACAATGGATACTACAACATAACACGGACAGTGAGAAGTAAAACTCATCGTCTTACCAGCTGTTATATTCTGTAAACTTAAAATAAACCCCTGAAATTAGATTTTAGTGTTTTAAATCATGTATTTAAAAAGAAATGAGTCAACACTTGTTTCCCGCAGCAGCATTACTGAGGTGACACTTTAACAATGCTTCATATCACAGTCTTTATGATGACAAAACATGTTCTCTCGTTAGCAGATGTAGCAGAATGCATTTATTGCAATGTATGAGCTACACTTCTTGTTACAAAAAAAAAAAAAAAAAAAGCTGATTGGAGATGCATTCAGAAAAAAAAAAGCTCCTGTCTTGACCTTCGTTCTGCCAGCACGCACGCACTCACACGCACACACACGCACTCACACACAGACACAAACACACACACACACACACACACAAGAACAACAACACAGAGAGAGAGGGAGAAAGAGAGATCATTAATACAAAGGATTGCAGCAGCTTTTTGGATTTTCACTCTTTGATGGCTTTAATATGAACAACCACATAAAATTCATTCCAATTTTTTGCCTTTGCTTCAATTAAGATGTGTCTTTAAATCTACTTTGCTTCAATTAAGATGTGTCTTTAAATCTACGATCAAAAAGTTTACTGACATAGTAAAGAAGTAGCTAGGGAACTCAGTAAGTATGAGCCGCAGTAGCTTAGGGACACTTTCTCAAATAAAGAGGATTTCATCATCTGCAGTTCGTGAAAAAAGTGCCACATTAAAAACAAATCAATAGATCCACAAATTATGGATGCAGACTCTTTTCAGCTATTGAGGTATACTTCATGCACTTATCAGCATACAGTTTAAAGGCTTGCATTTAAGTGCATTGGTGCACAGTTGGGCATCTTTTATGGTTATACCACTGTGAATTTTGCTATACAAATATGCTCAAGAGTCTATCATATGTTTGACATCAAACTAAAAATTCGAAAATATATATTTTTAAATCAGTAACTTTGCAAATTTAGAGGAAATGTTTTTGGACAACAAATGAGTCACGTTTTAAAAACAGTTTGAATAATCTGCGCTGCCAGACAGACATTTATGAAGCGCCGGCTATAACACACATCCTTACCGTGTGAAAGGACCGCGGATGTCTTGGAGCAGAGAACCGCGTTGTATTGTCGCTTTTCTCTTATGCATAAGCAACGCCGGCTGGTCAGAAACGCTCTCTGTGGGTAGAAAATTGTCTGCACCGGCGCTGGTCCTGACGCGAAATGGCGAGGGTCTCACGCTCTGAGGAACTCTTCATATAGGACCGGGTGCTTCCAAAACAGTAGATGGGGTGCCGATAAGTCTGGGGGGCGATACACCTGCAGGGCATCACCTTGCTGTGCAAGTTTAAAACAATGAGGGTGGGGCACGCAGTTGGGGAGCTCCGGTGTAACTGGTCAAGATAGGCCTAAGGGTCCGCTGTTGCTGGCTACTTCAGAAAATAGACGAGAACTTGCATGACTGGTACATCTGCGGGGCTTTTACCTTTTCCTAAGGAATTACAAATGAACCGATACTTCAGACAATAGGAGGGGCCCCCCACCCGACCGGTACACCTGTCGGCTTTTACCTTTTCCTAAGGAATCACAACAGTTAAATGATACCCACAGTGGGCTTTTGCAATCCTGAACAATTTCAAACAATTAACCGGCTGTTTAGAAGTATCACTGCAACGTTTATTTTCTAAAGGGCTGAATGTTATTTGCGACCATCTGTTGTGTTAAAAACTACTCTGAAACCATGAAACCCCTTACGGAAGAAATGCCCGTTTGATCCGTTTTTAAAATAAAATGCTTGCATCGCTGCATGCTGTGACATCAGAATCACAAAACGAGTGTGATTAAAACAGGATTAGTTTGAAAAGAGCGATACTGGTTGCTTTGGGGGAAAAGGTGACATCATGTGCAGCGTGTTTTAGAAGTAGGCCTATAGCATTCATTTTCTAAAGGACTGAATGTTATTTATGACCATTTACTGTGTTAAAAACTATCTGGCTCTGTCTCCCTCTTAGTTCAACATTCCGAAATCCCGATTTTTAAATAAAATGATCGCATCAACCTTTGAAAGAAACCCCAGGTAAAAACTAGTTAAATTAAAACTAGTGGTTTTATTAAATGAAACGCTTGTGAACAGGCATTGAACTGACATTACCCATTCAGAAGAAATTCGTATTTGTGCCGTTTTTAAAATAAAATGGTTGCATCGCTGTGTGCTGCTGAGACATTGTCAGAATCATAAAATTAGTGTGGTTAAAACACAATTAGTTTGAAAGAGCGATACTGCCAACTTATAGCATTTATTTTCTAAAGGGACTGAATATTATTTATGACCATTTACTGTGTTAAAAACTAGCTGGCTCTGTCTCCCTCTTAGTTCAACATTCCGAAATCCCGATTTTTAAATAAAATGATCGCATCAACCTTTGAAAGAAACCCCAGTAGATGCGTAAAAACCAGTTAAATTAAAACTAGTGGTTTTATTAAATGAAACGCTTGTGAACAGGCGCTGAACTGACATTACCCATTCAGAAGAAATTCGCATTTGTGCCGTTTTTAAAATAAAATGGTTGCATTGCTGTGTGCTGCTGAGACATTGTCAGAATCATAAAATTAGTGTGGTTAAAACACAATTAGTAACACTTTTGACTAGATGTAAATAAAAAGCATCCCCGCTTTGTTAATGCGCACTGCGAAGCAAAACGCCTTCCACTCCGCCCGCAAAACAAAGAATTGCTCTTAAGGACACATATGTCTGCATAACTGAATGTTGAGACATACCAAAGTGATAAAAATAGTTTAATTTAAAACCCTATGGTTTGTTTAAATCAAGTTAAAAACACATGAACTCATATGACCCCACTGACGCCCTGTGTGTTTCCACACATGAACTCACATACCCCACGACCTGAACGCGCATGCGCACACGCACGAAACCGGTCAAACCGGTTCTCAAACCTGTTTGGTTGGCCGCCATCTTGGATTGCTGCCATTTTATTAGTAGTGATGTGCTCTAAAGAGTCCATCCTGGCCATTTCTGTTTGACTTCACCCTCGAACATGTGTAGTGTCCTGAATAGGGATGGGTATCATTTAGGTTTTATACGATACTGGTGCCAAACCGGTACTTTTGAAATGGTGCCGGTGCTTAAAGGTGCTCGAACCGGTGCTCGAACCGGTGCTTAAAGAATGGAAAACACAAACTTTGTCCAAAAACCTCTCATGTTTAGCTGTTTTTTTTGTAAAAAGATGACAATGTTAGCCTTTTCTGCACCTATAGGGCATATATGGTATCACTCTTGGCTGGAAGCAGTGCATAAACAATGTAAAAAACACAAACTTTGTCCAAAAACCTCTCATGTTTAGCTGTTTTCCACTTTTTCTTTGGTCATTTTAGCCTTTTTGGCCAGGGTGAAGGGAGTATCTGCCAACAAACAAGAAGACAGCCGCATGTAACTACAACGGTGTTTGCTAGTTCACCTTACATGCATTAATTTAATAATGTGGTTAGCCTACTCAACGTAAATTGCACACGAGCAAACCTAAGCTACTCACGCAGAGAAGAACGGCTGCTGCTGCCATCATCATCCGTCATCATTTCTGCTACACTGGCAGGGCTAGGGGCCAGGACTCTCCCCTCGGGTTCTTGGGGGATGCACATCTACTGCGGGGGATGCCGATAACAGGCACCACACCCGCAGTAGATGTGCTAGGTGTGAGGTCTCACAGCAAGCTATCAAATACGGTGCATTTCTCGGCTTTTAAAAAAACGCTATGCGACGCTGGACAGACCCGGTGCACCTAAACGTGTAGTGAGGGTGTGCTGGGAAGAACTTCAACGCACACCTCCGGCAGAGCTTCAACAGCATTCCAAGGGAGACTGGGGACATTGAGTCCGAATGGACCATGTTCAGCATCTCCATTGCCGAAGCTGCTGCATTGAGCTGCGGCCGCAAGGTGGTTGGTGCCTGCCGTGGTGGTAATCCCCGAACCAAATGGTGGACACCAGAGGTGAAGGGAGCCACCAGGCTGAAGAAGGAGTCCTATCGGGCTTGGTTAGCCTGTGGGACTCCGGAGGCAGCTGACAGGTGTCGACAGGCCAAGCGGAATGCGGCTCGGGCAGTGGCTGAAGCAAAAACTCGGGTGTGGAAGGAGTTCGGAGAGGCCATGGAAAAAGACTTTCGGACTGCCTCGAAGAGATTCTGGCAAACTGTCAGGCGTCTCAGGAGGGGAAAGCGGTGCTCTACCTGCACTGTGTATAGTGCTGGCGGAGCGCTGCTGACTTCGACTGAGAAAATTGTCAGGCAGTGGAAGGAATACTTCGAGGACCTCCTTAATCCTACTGACATGTCTTCCGAGGAGGAAGCAGAGTCTGGGAATGAGGGGAATGACCCGCCAATTTCCGGAGGCGAGGTCACTGAGGCAGTTAAACAACTCCTTGGTGGCAGAGCCCCTGGTGTTGATGAGGTCCGCCCCGAGTTCCTGAAGGCTCTGGACGTTGTAGGGCTGTCCTGGTTGACACGCCTCTACAATGTTGCATTGAGATCAGGGGCAGTACCCCTGGACTGGCAGACCGGGGTGGTGGTCCCCATCTTTAAGAAGGGGGACCGGAGGGTGTGTTCCAACTACAGGGGGATCACACTCCTCAGCCTCCCTGGGAAAGTCTATGCCAGGGTGCTGGAAAGGAGAGTTCGTCCGCTAGTCGAACCTCGGATACAGGAGGAACAATGCGGTTTTCGTCCTGGTCGCGGAACACTGGACCAGCTCTTTATCCTCTCAAGGATATTTGAGGGTGCATGGGAGTTTGCCCAACCAGTCTACATGTGTTTTGTGGACTTGGAGAAGGCATTCGACCGTGTCCCTCGGGGTGTCCTGTGGGAGGTGCTGCGGGAGTATGGGCCGCTGCTCCTCCACATCGAAAGGAGCCAGCTGAGGTGGTTCGGGCATCTGACAAGGATGCCTCCTGGGCGCCTCCTGGGTGAGGTGTTCCGGGCATGTCCCACCGGGAGGAGGCCCCGGGGCAGACCCAGGACACGCTGGAGAGATTATATCTCTCGGCTGGCCTGGGAACACCTTGGTGTTCCCCCGGATAAGCTGGAGGAGGTGGCGGGGGAGAGGGAGGTCTGGGCTTCTCTGCTTAGGCTGCTGCCCCCGCGACCCGGCCCCGGATAAAGCGGATGAAGATGGATGGATGGATGGCCATGCGTCGCCAGGTGTTTCATCAGATTCGAGGTGTTACCTCCTTTGCACAGTATCACCTTAAAGCACTTGTTGCAGGCTGCTGAGTTTGCATCTTTTGCTGTGAAGTACAGCCAGACTTTTGACCGCTTCGCCTTGGGCATTTTTAATCTGTAGCTCTGCTCTAAAAGAACGTACATACCTGGGCCCGCCTACTATCCTTGGAAAGGTAAAATGATTGGCTAGAATTCAAAGTGTATGACATCTCAGGAAAATAAAGCACCGAAATGTGCACTGCTTTTCAGTCTGGTTACTACCGTTTATGTCAGAACGGATACCGGTACCCATCCCTAGTCCTGACCACACTCAGTTTTTGGTCTTGTGTATGATGAAAGACAAACGTTAAATACTGATCTATATGCATTGTACACAATGATTTTCAAACAACCTCCAATACACATGGCAATTTCACAGTCCAGGAGTGCTGGCCTGTGTTTCTCGTATCCTTGCTGGTTAACTTGATGTGCTTGTGATACATCCTGAGAATTGCACCTCCCTCATTAGTCAGTTGTGCTCGTTATAATGTTAGAGAAACCTGTAGTTAGTGAAGACTGAAGAAGCCAGTGAGTGATGAAACCTTTCTGAACGACATTACAGGCAGCATAATGTTTTCTGCTTCTTCAGACCCTTTCACATGTGCCAGTGGTGGACCTGCCAGTCCTGATATTCAGTGGCAAGGAATCTGATTAGCATTAGGCCTTATATGATAATAATATCGTATATGGGATAATGAGTCTCAAATAAAGTGGACCCCTTTTTTTTAACTCAGTTTCTCTTCAACAGGTTGAGCTGCTGCAGTCCCCCACCCTGCCATCCTGGTATGGCTGGATGAGGATTGCCTTGAAAAAGTATTGGGTTGTTTACCGCAGATGATGGGTTGTTATTGCTGAGTGTGACAGATAGTGTTGCTTCACAACATTGCTTCCAGAGAATAACCTGAGTTGATATTGCTGTCCTGGAATGCTCATATGGTTCATTATTATTATTATTATTATTATTATTATTATTATTATTATTATTATTATTATTATTATTATGTCTTTTGATTAAATGCAGATGCCATTTCTGTCACATTTTTATTATATATTTAAATGTATCTATTAAAAAGAAATACTTTTAGTTGAATGCTATCAATGTGTTTTACATCTGCCTCCAACAGGCATGGCAAGTTTCACATTGCCACCAAAGTTTTCATAGCTCATCTCTAACCTCTCCTCTATGATTCGACCAGGAAATACAGCAGGAAATACATCTGTTGTGCACACTTTTGAAGACAATGAATTAAAAACATCAGATCTCCCTGAAGTTGGATAATCAGAGAGGCCGCTGAGGAGGAGGGCCTGACAGGGAAGTGAATTTATGGGGACAGGGCGCTCAGCAGACAGAGAGGAGGCCTGAATCTCTGATCACACAACCAAGTCTCTTCAGGCATTTTGACTTTTAGTAGAGCACTTTGTCATCAGAATCCACGAAACATAACATGGCAAGGAGAGACAGCCACTGCAGAACTGATGCTGTAAATACAAAGTGGACCACTTAGGTGTTGGATGATTTATGAGATGCTGCTGTGAGGACAGCAGATTAAATTGTTTGTATGTGTTAGGAGTAATGCCTGGACTAACTCCAGCTATCTGTACATGAGGCTCCTAAAACTATATTGCATAAGCAGGCAGAAGTGGAAGCCCCTAACCGTGCCTGGAAACGTCTTATGTAACCGCAGTGCCCTAGAGAACAGTACACGTGGGTCTAGACATTAGAAAACTCACAGACCACAGAGATGGAAAATAGAGTCTTATGTCATATTAAAGGAAAACAAAAAAGAAATCCTTATTTCTTTGTTTCATAGGCACCTCCAGCCCTCAGTTTATCAGTTTCTCTCTGTCTGTTCGCACACACACGCCTCAAACCTGTGAGTGTACACGGATATAAACCGCTGCAGCCTTTTACATTTTAGCCTTGTTACATGAACACTGTGTGCAAAGACTGCCCACACTGTTCCACACTCTTTGCGCTGTGTTATTGTGGCTGCGCGTCATTAAGCCAATCGGTTAGACAAACGGGAAGGGGTGACAGCTAATATTTATACTGAGCGGTACAGGGGGCGGCCAGCATATATCGTCACATACCTTTAATAAAAAGCCGGTCACGCAGTCTCCCTGCCATCCTCGA
Organism: Pelmatolapia mariae; assembly: GCF_036321145.2. NCBI lineage: Eukaryota > Metazoa > Chordata > Actinopteri > Cichliformes > Cichlidae > Pelmatolapia > Pelmatolapia mariae. The sequence goes on from NC_086231.1 coordinate 36,743,354, forward strand.
TTACAAGAGCAGCTGGGCAAACTGAAGGTCCGGTGTTCCAAGGTTTAAATAGTGGGTTTGCGTGCATTGAGGGTCACGTGAACTGCATTTTTTTTTCTCTCTTATTACAAGACACTGTAGGTTGCCTGAAAGTAGTCATAAATGCATTTGTGATTATTATAGAAAATATGGCTGGAAATGAGCAGAGAAAAGTATTATTCTGTGAAGGAAATGATGGATAAATATTATACCTAGTGGGAGGGGCAATGGAGTATAAAGGGAGGCTATCGGGGCCTAGGTGAGGGTAACATGTAGGCTGGTTCAGCCACTTGGGCTTTGTAAATAGATTTTGGTTTTGTTTCGTTTTGGATTAAGTTACTTGTTTATTCTTGATGCAAATAATCCACTTGGGAGGCCAGCATAATAAAGTACACACTCCGAACTCTTCCTGACTACGCCTGTATTTGTTTGGGAGAGTTTATGAGAGGAACCCACGACAGCTATAAACCGCTGCAGCCTTTTACCTGTTAGCCTTGTTACATGAACACGCTGTGTGCAAAGACTGTCCATACTGTCATTCAAGAAAGCAGTTTGAAATAAATAAAACACCAGTGTGTGAATGACTGGATTAAAAATTTGTTCATCCTTTCAAGGACACCTACAATATATTTTAATGATTGTCTTGGGTTTAAAGCTATAAACTTGCTACTAGGGATGGGTACCGGTGTCCGGTGCCATCTGACATAAACGGTAGTAACCAGACCGAAAAGCAGCGCACATTTCGGTGCTTTATTTCGGTGCTTTTGTTTATCCTGAGCCAATTCTAGCCAATCATTTTACGTTTCCGAGGATAGTAGGCGGGGCCAGGTACGTACGTTCTTTTAGAGCAGCGCTACAGATTAAAAATGCCCAAGGCGAAGCGATCAAAAGTCTGGCTGTACTTCACAGCAAAAGATGCAAACTCAGCAGCCTGCAACAAGTGCTTTAAGCTGGTACTGTGATACTGTGCAAAGGAGGTAACACCTCGAATCTGATGAAACACCTGGCGACGCATAGCATTTTTTTAAAAGTCGAGAAATGCACCGTATTTGATAGCTTGCTGCAAGACCTCACACCGTGCACATCTACTGCGGGTGTGGTGCCTGTTATCGGACCCGGAGTTAGCATCATCCCCCAAGAACCCGAAGAGGAGAGTCCTGGCCCCTAGCCCTGCCAGTGTAGCAGAAATGATGAGGATGATGATGGCAGCAGCAGCCGTTCTTCTCTGCGTGAGTAGCTTAATGTTGTTCGTGTGTAATTTACATTGAGTAGGCTAACCACGTTATTAAATTAATGCACGTAAGGTGAACTAGCAAACACCGTCGTAGTTACATGCGGCTGTCTTCTTGTTTGATGGCAGATACTCCCTTCACCCTGGCCAAAAAGGCTAAAATGACCAAAGAAAAAGTGGAAAACAGTTAAACATGAGAGGTTTTTGGACAAAGTTTGTGTTTTTTCCATTGATTAAGCACTGCTTCCAGCCAAGAGTGATACCATATATGCCCTATAGCTGAAGAAAAGGCTAACATTGTTATCTTTTTTTTTTTTTTTTTTTACAAAAAAACAGCTAAACATGAGAGGTTTTTGGACAAAGTTTGTGTTTTTTCCATTGTTTAAGCACTCCTTCCAGCCAAGAGTGATACCATATATGCCCTATAGCTGAAGAAAAGGCTAACATTGTTATCTTTTTTTTACAAAAAAACAGCTAAACATGAGAGGTTTTTGGACCAATTTTGTGTTCTCCATTCTTTAAGCACCGGTTTGAGCACCGTTTAAGCACCGGCACCGTTTCAAAAGTACCGGTTTGGCACCGGTATCGGATAAAACCTAAACGATACCCATCCCTACTTGCTACATTATAAAAGTTCGTGACAAAGTTGAAATGATCGCACCTGAAATAACTAAAAGTCTCCTCGTCACTTGTCATGCGTTTGTGCAACAATCAGCCCACCTTCCTTCTTTCCTTCTAAAACAAACATTGTTTTTTAAAGCAGATTAACTTCTTCATGTCATCTCAGAAATGCTTACATAGGTTGTTTCAGACACTCTTTCTTCTCCCATCAGTAACTGAGTTATAGCTTTAATGCGATAAATCTGTCACTCTCAGGATATGACTTTGTAATTGTTAGTTATTTTTCTTTGTTATTGTCAGTTGTTACTTAATGGTAAATTGTTTGGTTGTGGAATGCTGGAATAAAATATTACTTTATTCAGTTTTCAGACTGAAACTACCAAATCAATGTGCTCAGGCTGTACAAGACAGGGACTTTGCTGTGCTTTCATTTGTACACAAGTGAATGAGTGCATCTAGGGAAACAGTCCAAGTGTTGCTGTGCTTGAGTTCCATGGGCAGAGAGGACGTGGTGATAATTGAGATGATAACCTAGCCCATCCTCGAAATGGGCTGAAAACAAGCCTAGTAGAATCCTAGTATACTGAAAACAGCTCTATGTATTATTATTAGGATGCCATGAGCTTCATCTGCCAGATGACTTTCTGCTCTCTCCACCTGAGTCGGTAACTGTTTTGAATGGATAAAATGAATCACACCAAACAGCCAAAGTGCAGAAATTGCATTCTTGTATCTAGCTACATCAATGTGAATTTAATTTATTTGTTCAACCCCTACTAAGTCTCTTACATGCTCATTTTTCACACAAAGTAATTTTGGCTATATTTGTGGGGACCTTGGGTTGACTATAATTGCTCAGCTTGTAATCTTTCAAAAACGGTTTTTGGTAAAGTTTAGTCATTTTAGTTTTTTATGTATTTTGCTTTAACTTGTTTATTAATATCAGGAATACCAGGAAAACACTAAGAATGAGCCAAGAACTAACAGGCCGACTTCAGAGTATGATACGACAAAGACAAATCAGAGACGAGGCAAGAAAAGTCAAATTAAATACAAAAGGCTACCAAGATAAAATGAGAACACAAGAACACCGAACACTTAATGAGAAACTCAGAGAAGACAGCAACAGACTCAAAGAATAAAATATTCCATAAGTTTAGACTTCAGGTTGGCAGTTTCCACTAGTGATGTGTCGGTCGCGAACGAAACGGCTCTTAGAGCCGGATCTTTGAAGTGAACGACGGGAGCCGTGTTTCTTTTTTTCTTTCTCTCACCCTCTCACTCTCACTTTTTTCCCGCTTCACACCGCACGTGAGCCTTGTGTTTGCACTGAGTAGAGGGGGGGGGGGTAGTTACACTCGCGGTAGAACAGAGCCGGAGGGAGAGGGAGAGAAAGAGAGCCAGGGACAACAACAAGAGAGAGCATCATCACATTAGAAAGGTAGTGAAAATGAGTGACACCAAGAAAGAAGCAAAATCTGGAACCATTTCAATTTTATTGACAATACAAAGGCAGAGTAGAGTCTGCAAGAAAAGCATATCATATAGAGCCAGCTCCACAGACAACCTGCACAGGCGCCTGAGAACTGTCCACCCATCAGTGCAATGGGAAGATAAAACACAGTCAGTTGAGTGTGATATTAATGAAGGTGCCAGTGCGTCTACTGTAGCTGTTGCTGCTGCTGCTGCTGCTGCTGCTGCATCTACAGCATCTTGCAGTATACCACCACAACTACATAAACCAACCCAGAGCTCAATTAGACCGTTTTTGCAGAAGTCTGTGATCCCAGCAAGAAAGAACTCAATTGATAAAGACCTGGCAAAAATGACTGCACTTGATTTCCAACTATTTTCAGTTGTGGATAATAAAGGATTCAGAAAGTTTATTCATGCACTGAATCCTGTGTATGCAATTCCAAGCAGGAAAACGCTCTCCCAAAAAATCATCCCAGGCCTGTATGACAGAGAATGTGCATCTTCTTTTTGTTTAGCATTTTAATTTAGATTTTATTGTGTTGTGGTTTGCAGTGTTTTCTGTTGTTTCACTTTAAATTTGTTTAAAAGGAAAAAGCTGAAAATTTAAATAGTTAAAAGTAGAAATGTAAATAGTTGTTTTTTGTATTTTATAATTTATTTTTTAAATTTTATGTGGAGTGAATAAAAGCATATTTATATATAAACATATATAAATAAAAAAATTTTTTTTTTACATTAGTAATTCATTTTGTGCATAATTTTATATTGTTGTTGATAATAAATTAATTAAAGCAACAAAACAACCTGAAGAGCCGGGAGCCGAAAGAGCCGAATCTCTAAAAAGAGCCGGAATTCCCATCACTAGTTTCCATCTCATTCCTCTTGTTGTGATAAGCTAGGCTAGGCTAAACATACACTGGACACATACCTTTCTGGACTTAAAAAGCTTGTAGTTGGACGTGTTTTCTGTTGTAAATAGTACAGAGCAAAGAGTATCTGCAGCTGAATGGGTCTTTGTAGGAGGACTCTTTTTCTCTTTGTCAGCTCTGTCACTTCTTGGGAATTGTACCTCCCTTTGTCTTCTCAGAACCCAATCTGTTACATTAAAGAGAAATGAGCTCAACTATGCTCCTTAATAATTCCAGCAGGTGAAGGAGAAGTAGCTGGATGCTCTCTCTTTTTCTATGTTCTGTTGACTTTCTCTCACTGTTCTTAAATGATGGTTTCATTTATCAAATCTATAGAATCTAATTTAAAAACATTTTCTTTACATACTTAAGTCTTGAATAATATTGAAGACCTCATAGTACTCTACCACCCAAATAGAGCACTTTTCTCTCAGACCACTGGTTTACTTGTGGTTCCCAGACTATTTAAAAGTAGAATGGGAGATAAAGTCTTCAGCTTTCAGGCCCCTCTTCTGTGGAACCAGTTTCCCAGTTTGGATTTGGGAGACAGACACTATCTCTATTTTTAAGATTACACTTAAAATTTTCCTTTTTGATAAAGCATAGGATCCTGAGTCTTCCCTTAGTTATGCTACAACAGATCTAAGCTGCTGGGGGCTTTCTGCGATACACTGAGTGTTTCTGCTTCACTCACCTTTTTCCCTCACTGTGTGTTTATACATCACTCTGCATTTAATCATTTGTTATTATTATCTTTGGCTCTCTTCCATAGTTTGTCTTTGAGGGGAGGGGCACTCCCTTCAGTGCTCCAGTTACCATGGGAACCACTGTTGCCTTCACCCTCAGCATTTTCTCTAGCTCCTCTCTCAGTCCTTGGTATTTCACAATCTACTTGTGGTCATCTATGCCCAGTTTTACTGTCTGTATCGTGTCCTAGTCCCACAGCATCTTAACTTTTGACTTTTGTGCCAAGTATCGCCTGGAAGTCCTGATGTTTCTGTATCCTATTTCAGTCTCTCAGTTATGGCATATGCCCTGCTTCCTAGCATCTTTCACCATGCTGTTATTTGTTGGATTGTCTCAAGTTCATCTTTTAAACAGCCTGCATCTGGGGTCTTACCTGGTGTGGTAGATTGAAGCCTCTATGGATCTTGAGGTTGTTCCTGTATTGATTAGTATCTGATCACCAGCAGGGCATAGGTGTTTATTGCCTGAATCTTGTTCTTCCAAATCAATCTGACTCCTTAGAACTTGCCTTACCCGCTGCAAGTATTTGGTGGTTGCGTCTTTCTTAGCGGCCTCTTCATGGTTCCCATTTGCCTATGGGATTTCCAGGTTCTTGTAGCTACCCTAAGTGTCTGCAATGTTGCCTTTTGGTAGTGCAGTCCCCTCAGTTCTGACTACCTTCCCTTTCTTTGTTACCATCTAACTATACTTTTCCAGTTCAAATGACATTTCGATGTCATTGCTGTAGATCGTAGTACTATGGACTGCTCTGACTATCAGTAGCTGGTGTTTTGCCGCTCTCGTGTTTCTGCCAAATTATATCTGTGTATTATATCTCAGTATTGAGCCATATGGCTGTTTATCTTAGCTGCTATGATCATAAACTGCCTGTATCACTATCCATCTCTCTGGAGCTCTTTTAATCGCTTCTTTTACAAACGAGCTTTCTTCAGTTAGCAGAACAAGGATGCGCTCCAATAAATGAGTGCATATTTGGTCTGATAGTAAACTCATCTGCCACCTCCCATCATAGAGTGTTCCTTTTATTGTATTTACATAAGTGTGAGTCAAGGTAGCTATAAATAACATGCTGCAGTGTTTTTTAGTCATCCTCTTTTTGTTCAACACCTCTTGTAATTACCCAGAATATGGTAGAAGCACTTTGTGTATGTGTGTGTGTGCTGACAGAAGCTCTAGGAATGCAGTTTGTTTCTTTAGCCAGCAGCTTGAATCATGTCAGGGCGTGGTGCTGTTCAGCTCTTCATACTCTTTCATATTATTTCTGGGGTTTTCTCTGTTTTCTTGTATTATTGTAGGGTCTCAACCTTACAATATAAAGCACCTTGAGGCAACTGTTGTTGTGATTTGGCACTATATATATAAAACTGAATTAAATTTAATGGAATGTAATTGAACTGAATTATTTTTGGAGGGCAGTTCAGTGAGGTTGCCATCACCAAAATCAATCAGCTGATCTACATGACCGCAGCAGTGCTCACCAAGATGCTAGGCTACAGGACGAAAAGTCACGTCGGGCAGTGCCATCAATGGCGAAGGAGACTATAGGCCAAGATCAAGACAGCAAGGAGGGAAGCCAGCTGTTGGAGTTCTGAAAGGTGTTATGACAAAAGGTTTCCTCAGAAGTATAGCAAGCTGCCCATTCCGGAGGCCGCATAAATTATCAAGCAATGACCCACAGCCTTGGCCAGCTGCTTGAAGAGGTATACCAGAAAGATAAAAGTCAGGAGAATAAACTAACTGTACTCCACTAAATCATCCAAGGTGTAATCTCAGTGGCAGGGAAACAATGTGAGACCAGCCCACCAACACTGCAGATGGAGCAATACCGGAAGAGCTTATGGGAGGAGGACGCAATCCATAACAACAATGCTCAGTGGCTAGTGGATCTGAGAGCAGACCACAGCAACCCTCCTGAACAGGATCCAGTAGCCATCATAGTGGCAGATATTCAAGAAACCATCTCAACCATGAAGAGTTGGACAGCACCAGGCCCTCACATGATTCACACCTACTGGTTAAAGAAGCTAACTGAATTCCATGAGCGTCTGGCAGCACAAATGAACCAGTTGCAAGTAGACAAGACACACCCAGAATGTCTGGCCAAAGGCTGGACAGTCCTGATCCCCAAAGATCCCTAGAAATGGCCAACTGTTGACCAACAACTTGGCTGAGTAGCACATGGAAGCTTCTGTCTGGCTTTATAGCAGCTAAGATGAAAAGGCACATGAGTGGTGCTCAAAAGGAATTGGCAGAAAAAGTAGAAGGGCATCAGCTGCTGGTAAACAGAGCACTCATTTTAGACTGTAAGACCAGACTGACCAACCCGTGCACAACCTGGATTGACAACAAGAAAGCATATGAATCAATGCCTCACACATGGATTTCAAAACGTTTCTCCCACTGAAAACACTATGTCCAGATGAACAGAATCAACCTTTGGGGATTTACTTACCTGGATGATTGAGCATGCATCAAGACATTTTAACCCACTTTGGCAAGGACTGCCTAAAGCTTGTACGTCAGTATGAGCAAACAGCTCTTATGACGGCTGATTACAGGAACCACCTGAAATTCAGCCTCAGGTGCAAAGTCTGCAAATTAGCTCTTCAGTTACGGGCCTCCAACCAACTAAAATCTTCCAGAAGCACCAGCTGCTCAATGAAGGGATGAGACAAACAAATTTTACCATCAACATTCTAAAATCTAAAGAGGAACAGATCCGACTGAGTTTTACAATGCTATAGATGAGAATAGGGCTGGGCCATATCATACCGTTCACGGTAATAATGTTGGGCAACGATAAGAAAATGAAATATCACGATAGAATATGGATAAAACGCGCATGCGCAGTGCCTTTGTTTTGGCAGAAAAAAAAAAAGCATGGCGGCGACGGAGAATGAGAACGGCGAAAATGGATCGTTGAATGAAACAGATGAATCAGAATTGGTTTGTAAAAATGCTGCAACTTCAGTGGTGTGGAACTGGTTTAGCTTTCATCCGTCAGATACACAACAAAGCACTATTTTTGGTAGAGCATGCTAGCGGGCCGTCGTTATTACCATGTTTTTTTTGGAAAATACGGCACACTTAAAATCAATCCTTTGATTTTTCTGAAAATCGACAGTGCCCCTTATAATCCCGTGTGCCTTATGTATGAATTCTGGTTGTGTTTACTGACCTCAAAACGATTTTATGTGGTACACGGCACTCGAAAATCTGTCAAATGTTTTAGTACGACTTTGCTAAGTTACGAAGCCGCACCGCTTGATTGATTGTCGGAGCATTACGGCTATCGTAGGCAGGAGCCTCGCGGAGTGATACGTACTGTGCTTCAACATAATATTACTGTATTGTGTGTGTATAACCTCTTTTTAATTTTTGTGGATATTATACATGGTTATGCTGAGGATATGTCGGCCAGTTTCCACTGGAAATGCCTTTTGGTTAAACTGTCAGCAAGGAATTTGCATTTGCACTGTTAAAGTTTATATAACTTTAATGCACATAAAAAACAGCTGCTTGTTTAAGTGAAAATACATTGATGGGGTTTTTTTTGCACTAATAAAGTTGTGGAGTTGTAAAGTATTTTGTCTAGTGTCAATTATATCGTCAGTTATATCATTATCGCAAAATTTGAAATGTATATCGTGATAAATATTTTTGGTCATATTGCCCTGCTCTAGATGAGAATACTCTTAATAAGGTGTTTGAATTCACTGAGGGCACTCGTCCACCACACCATGAGAAGTCTAAGACCAGGCAACAAATGAAATTTGACTTACTTGTTGTACGTCGGAAACCACAGCAAAATACAGAGAGTGTCCTAAGCGGCCAGAAGAGAAAAGGATGCCACACAGAGGATGTGGACAAATGGGTGAAGAATTTGTCTGACAGATAGCTCACCCAAACAGAGAAAAACATCCTTGCTAAAGGGTTGAGTTTTGCTGTGACACGGAGACAAATCCCGCTAGTGGAGCTGATCACAGCCACAGAAACAGCAATTCAAAATAACAATATTGCAGAAGTGGAAGCAGAGCAACTACGGACGAAAGTTTCGGCCTGTCTCAGCAATGCAAAGCCCCCAGCATCCAACGTCAGCATGGAGGAGAGGAAGGCACTCACATCACTTAGTGATGACAACAACATTATCATCCTTCTGGTAGACATGGTAGGTGCATGGTTTTGCTGAACCAGAAAGACTATCATGAGAAAAGTTTGTCACTGCTCAGTGACAAAAATATTTATGAACCCCTGAAATGAGACCCAGGAAGTGGTTAAAGGAAGAGGGTGATAGACTGTCTGAAGCAGTTAGAACAAGACAAGGCTATCGACCGGACCTCATACCACAGGCTGTACCCAGGGGAGTCTACACCAAGTCTGTATGGTTTACCAAAGATACATAAACAGGGTGCACCTTTAAGACCGATTGTATGATCAACTCAGTCTCTAAGTTTCTGGCTTCAATCCTCAAGCCATTGGTGGGCAGCTCTGAGCACCACATCCAGAACACCCTGGATTTTGTTGAGAAGGTGAGAGATGTCACTATGGAGGCAGATGAAACCATGGTCTCGTACGATGTTACATCTCTCTTCACTTGCATCCCAGTCACGGAAGCATTGGAGGTAGTTCGTAAGAGATTATAGGATGACCCCCAACCTCAGCAGCAGGACCACTCTCAGCACCGACCAAGTGTGTTTGAACTGTGTCTTAATTCCACCTATTTCACATACAAGGGTCAGTTCTACAGGCAGAAACGTGGGTGTGCCATGGGTTCCCCAGTTTCACCCATCGTGGCCAATTTGTACATGGGAGAAGTGGAAAAGAGGGTTTTGCTATCCTACCCTGGAACACCACCAAGTCATTGGTTCAGATATGTGGATGACAGCTGGGTGAAAATCAAATCTCAGGATGTGCCACGATTCACGGATCACATTAACGCGGTGGACCGACACATCAAATTCACCAGGGAGGATATGAAAAGTGGCAGGTTAGCCTTCTTAGACTATGAGATTTCCATCAGTAATGGGGGACATCTAAAAGCTGACGTGTACCGTAAACCTACACATACGGATCAGTATCTAAGGTTTGACTCTCATCATCCACTGGAGCATAAACTTGGTGACATCAGGACGCTACAGATACAGATAAATAGGCTTTGGTCAGTGGTCATAACAATTTGCATATTAATGATCAAGGAACTGACCTCATAGCCCATTGTTGATTCACTGGTGCTAGTATCAGTCATTATGCAAATGTACTGTTTATAAGGTTGGGGAAACCTGCAGTCAGCTGAGACTGAAGAAGTCACTTGGATGAGTGACGAAACGTTTCTCCCACTGAAAACTCTACGTCCAGATGAACAGAATCAACTTTTTGCAACTTACTTTCCTGGATGATAGAGCATACATCAAGATAAGATATAGAAACCTTATCCAAGGAGAGGCGCATGGGAACACACCAGACTGAAGACACAAGAATGAAACACAAGGAGGAGAACATGGGAACAGATAAGGGAGACGAAACACTCTCCCGCTCGCTGAACTAAGAGCCAGAGAGTGGGGGAGTGAGAGACACACACACAGAGGGTGAGGGAGACCTAAACACAGATGACGTGACAGACTCTCACAAAAGACACAGGGATGAGACAAAGACACGAGAAATCTCCAAGAAAAGAGACCATAAACTGGAAATAAAAGTGAGCTCAGAAACATAGAAAGAACTAAACTCAAGACTAAATTATAAAAACTTGAACCTAAACATCTGCACAATGTTGCAGAAGATGTCACACATCCTAAATAACCTCAAGACCCAGCACCTGACAGTATGCCCCTATATGAGAATTTAACTTAACATGTATTAACAAATACAGCATGAAAAAAAGCTGGAATGTTGTTTGTTTTCAGTGAATTGAGTAATTGTAGTCATCAGAAAAACTGAGGTGACTTCTGGGATACCAAATAATAACAGGTTGAGTGTTTTGTGAAACTGTCCCTGTAACTTATAAAGTCTGACTATCTGGACAGTCTTTCTCTGGAAGGATGAAATATTCTCTTCAAAGATTCTGTAACGGGGATGACGGACCTGACCACATAGTTTGCTCTTTTAACACTTTATTCCGGTTGCTGTTTCCTCTAATCCCTGCTGCAGCTTTCCATCTACAGCCACACACAACAACAACAACAACAACAACAACAACGACACCTCAGGTCCCGGTACACTCTTTTAAACAGGGGAGACGTGATGAGCTCATGGAGATCCGGTGTGTCTCAGCCTCCCCTGCAGCTGCGCCCAAGCCGCACCTCGCCACATACCCCCATCGCTGACCTAGGCCAGGGAGCTGACTGCGTGTCCAGCAGCGGCAACGGAGCTGATCCGGAGGCTGACCGCATGACAGGCGGTGGCAACTCTTCTAAACAGGGGAGATGTGATGAGCTGATTGAGCTGATGGAGCTCGGGTGTGTCTTTCTTTTTGTAATATAGTAGATATTTATTTATCTGTAGTTGTCATTATTATTAGTTTTTACAATTCTTCAGCCAGAAAGGGTTGCAGAAAGGTGAAGATGTCCATGTAAAGTGCAGACAGGCAGCACAAATTGTATTTTTTTTTAAATTCATCTTATTAAATTGGTAAATAGTGAAGGAAGATGTTTTTTCTTGTTTGTGTATTGGGGGATGGGGACATTGGTCCTGCTTTCCTTTCTGTGTGTGTGTGTGTATGTGTTTATTTGTGTGTGTTATAATTCATCTAAGCAGTAATAACACCCAGTTTATGTCAATCGGAGGTCACTAAAATCAATATTGAATCGGTGTGTAACTTTGCCAAAACAAGGTTGGACTCTGTAGTTTTCTCTGGTCCCCTCCCCAATCAGACCAGGAGTGACATGTTTGGCCGCATGTTCTCCTTAGTGTCTTGATGCATTCTCAATCATCCAGGAAAGTAAATCTCCAAAAGTTGATTCTGTTCATCTGGACGTAGCGTTTTGTGGGAGAAACGTTTCGTCACTCATCCAAGTGACTTCTTCAGTCTCAGCTGACTGCAGGTTTCCCCAAATCTTATAAACAGTACATTTGCATAATGACTGAAACCAGCCCACTGAAGGAACAATGGGCTGGGAGGTCAGTTCCTTAATCATAATTGTGCAAATTCTCATGACCATTGATCAATAACCACTGATCAATGGTCATGAGTACCATTCACAGAGAGTTGGGGAATGGCTGCAATCACAGCATTGTAAGATGGTGAAAGATGTACCCTTAGGCCCCCTCCTCGATTCAGAGATGGTCTTTCCCTTTTCACGTAAATGGCCTCCTTGACTCCGCCCTCAAACCAGCGTTCCTCCCTGTCCAGGATGTGTACATCCTCATCATTGAAAGAGTGTCCACTGGCCTGTAGGTGTAAATAGACTGCAGAGTCCTGGCCTGACGAGGTGGCTCTTCTGTGTTGTGCCATCCGCTTCGCCAGAGGTTGTTTGGTTTCCCGGATGTATAAATCCTGGCAATCCTCCTGGCACTTAACAGCGTACACTATGTTACTCTGTTTGTGTCGGGGGACCCGATCCTTGGGGTGGACCAATTTTTGGCGCAGTGTGTTTTGGGGTTTAAAAGCCACAGAGACCCGGTGTTTAGAAAAAATGCGTCTCAACTGCTCCGATACTCCTGACACATATGGGATCACTACAGGTTTTCGCTTGGGCAGCGGTTGTCCTTCTCTCCTGGATCGGCTGGAGCTTTCTTTAGGTGCCTTTCCAGCTTTGACAAAAGTCCAGCTGGGATAACCACATTTACTCAGGGCCTTCTTGATGTGCTGTTCTTCTGCCTCCCTGGCTGCTGTGTCAGTGGGGATGGTGTTCGCTCTGTGTTGTAGCGTCCTGATGACACCCAGTTTGTGCTCCAGTGGATGATGAGAGTCAAACCTTAGATACTGATCCGTATGTGTAGGTTTACGGTACACGTCAGCCTTTAGATGTCCCCCATTACTGATGGAAATCTCACAGTCTAAGAAGGCTAACCTGCCACTTTTCATATCCTCCCTGGTGAATTTGATGTGTCGGTCCACCGAGTTAATGTGATTCGTGAAATGTAGTATTGGTGTCGTAAACCACCGCCTCTGTTCAAAGATGGTCGCTCACAGTGGACATAGATGGCCTCTTTCACTCCTCTTTCAAACCATCTGTCTCAGCAGTCCATCTGCATCTTAAGGATAAAGGTCACTCTTTCGAGGATGCCAATGTTCACATTTTGGACAGAGAGGACAGATGGTTTGAAAGAGGAGTGAAAGAGGCCATCTATGTCCACTGTGAGCGACCATCTTTGAACAGAGGCGGTGGTTTACGACACCAATTGTCTGCCATCTATAATCCAGTTTTGAGATCCCTTCCCAGACGCCTTAACGCCCACTCACATTCTGGGCCATCTGACCTCAGGAATTCACATGATAGGGTGGGGCCAGGTTTAACAATGAGCTCACCCGAAACCCTGGCTGATTAGGTCCCACACCCGCTTTCACACCTTGGCTCATGTGATTAGAGGATCACCAGGGGGTCCTTTGTCCCTCTTTGGGGGGATACTCCCACTGGGTTTAAATCTGGGACTCTCGGCCATTTGACCTTAGAACTGAAGAAGCTTCTCGGATGAGAGGTGAAACGTCTTCAAGCAACTTTAAGAAGTCCAGACGCTTTTCTTTCCAAGCTCCTTAGACTACGATGACCTGGATGACTGAGAACCTTCACAGACATTTGTTATCATTATCACCCACCTTGGCCAATTTTAACATCCATGTAGATGCTAAAAATGACATTCTCAACATGGCATTTAATCTGTTATTAGACTCAATTGGCTTCTCTCAAAATGTAAAAGAACCCTCAAATCACAAGTACTTGACTCCCTGGTATAATTCTTGAATGCACACCTTAAATCAGATAACTCATAAGCTGGAGAGGAAATGGCATCTCACAAATTTAGAAGATCATCATTGCTGGAATTGGAAACACTCTCAAACCACTGCAGAATTCTATGAGATTGAAAGAGCACAGCATTCAGTGACAATATCCAACTTTGGGGATGTAGAGTTTTCTTCATCCACTCTGTCAATGAAGTAGTATGCTCTAGCCATCTTAATCACTTAAATGGACAGAATTTGGGGGTTTTGTGTGCAACACATTTTTAAATAATTCAAGAACCTCATACTGAAAAGTGATGGCAGTTGTCTCACTGAAAGGAACAGCGGCTTCATGTCAAACAATTTGAGACTTAAACACAGGGGACATGACAGACTCACACACTGAAGACACGGCAATATAAACAACATAGTGAGGAGAAACCTAAACATACCACTAAACGGGGAAACAGAACTCAACAACACAGAACCAGCTGAAGCCTAAACTCAATAACTATATAAACTAGAACATTATAACACAAAAGTCACCAAACTCAGAATGCTGGGTAAAAAAACCCCAAGAACCATGACACAAACAGAGTCTGGTATAAATCTCAAACACTATAATAATGTAAACACTGTTCACTCTCATATACAGACTGAGGTGAAACCTGCACAACTGCATGCTTCAGTGTATTCTGTAAAGAACTACAGTAACTGTATGTGCTGTGTATTGTGTCTACAGATGGTGTGTGTTAATTTACCCCTGTGCTGGTCAAAGCCTTCTGCTGATGTGTGAAAATGTTGTTCACATCCTCTGTCAGTGTTATTTGGTTCTTTGTGTGTGGACTCAGCAGGCCCAGCCAGGGAAGAGCAGAAAGCAATAACTGTGTATGAGGAAAGCAATAACTTTGTTGGCCCCCTTATCAAATCAGACCCGAGTGGAATAATCAGCAGCTGGAATCAGAATGAAGAAAAAAGCTGAACTGACAATATGTGAAATGTCATCAAGAGAAGAGCAATAATAAAGGAATCAGTGAGGTGCAGTTGTTTTTGCACTTGTGTTTTTTCATTCAGAGATCAGAGTGTAGTTTCCTGTGCACGCTCATTCATTCACACACTCACTCACACACACACACACACACACATACACACACACACACACACACACACACACACACTCACACTCTCTCACAGACACACTTACACTCTCTCTCACACACACACACACACACTCACACTCTCTCACAGACACACTTACACTCTCTCTCACACACACACACACACAAATGTCTGGTTTGCTATCCTCGTGGGGACATCCCATTGACATAATGCTTTCCCTAGCCCCTTACCCTAACCCTAACCATTAAAAATGAATGCCTAACCCTAACCCTTACCCTAAACCTAACCATAACCTAATTGTAACCCTGACAGCAAAACCGCATTTTGAGTGTGAAAATTGCTTTCAACCCCGAGGGGACCTGGATTTTGGTCCCCACGGTGCAGAAAGTCCCCACCAGGATAGTAAAAGTCAGATTTTGGTCCCCACCAGGATAGTACGAACCCGTACACACACACACACACACACACACACACACACACACTCTCAAGGCCGTTTCTACACAGGCTGTCAGCCGGGCCTGAGTTATGCCTGTCTCTGGAATCATTATTTTCTTTTCTTACTTTTATTCTTATTCATCATTTTACCCAAACTCAAACATCTTTATATTTAACTGATTATGTTCTGATCAATATTGAACATATTTAACTGTCAGGAAATTCCTCTCTGGATCATAATTCTGTGTTTAACCCTTACAACATTTAACACTATTTTTCATGTTCAAAAGTATAATGACGGATTAGCGACACAGTTCTCATCTTCTCAAACACGAATAAAAAGTTTGATGATGGATCATGTCTACACACACAAAATCTAGAGATTAGAACAGACAGTTTAACTACTCAGACTACATAGTCTCTGCTATCTCTGACTATTTTCAACACATTTTAACATATAAGGCTGAGTGTCAAGTCCTTTTATCCCTTCAGCTGTGATGGCAAGGGGCAGCCATGGGGACTTTAATCTCTCTTTGCTCCACGTTGCACGATAACAAAAATATACTAAGAGCTGCAACCTTGTAATTCAAATTTTACTCATATTTATTTTTTCTTTTACTACTTACAACCACAACTCTGTGATTACAACCCGTCAAATCAGTGAATACAAGTGCTCACTTCTCAGTTCACAAAAACGTATATTTTGCACTTTGACTTTTGCAAAAGAGTCACAAAATTTCAATTTGTAATTGAAAGGGATAGGGGGTGGTGGCGGGTATGGGGGTGTAGGGGACAGACTGAATGGATGGTTTTCTCTGTCCTCTGTCTGCCATTTTGGTGGGTACTTAGCAGAGACATTATGCAGCTGACAGCAACTTATAATGATAATATGTCTCAAATTGATCTAACACAGCTTACTTGTAGACCTTGGATATCAGTTTGAATAAATAACACTTATTTTGGTGATCTGCAGTGGAATTTGTTGAATTTTCTTGTATAGAGGTTTTGCATGTAACATCATGAGCAGATCACTTAAGAACTGTCCACCATACTCGATGCGATAAATGGTAATGATCATGTCCAATCACTCATGTAGTTTACAAGAAATTACCACTTTTTCCTCCTTCACAATTCCTATATGCCCCTCCACGATTGGGTGCAGCAATCATCAAGGACAGAAGAGAATCTTTTTTTAATCACTTTCCTTTTATTTCAGATAGAAGAATATAAAAAAGCACCAAATTAATGAATAAATGTATCTGATAAGTAGTATGACAGTAAAACAATTATAAGTTATCTGAATTTTTAAAATCACCATGTGGCAGGGTCTGGTTTGTGGCTCAGGGTTCAGGGGAGGGTTGGAGTAGTGGGTTCAGGGTGTGGTGTCAGGAGAGGTGGCTAAGCTGTCATCCCTAGTGGACAACATCTCCCACCCCATGCAGGAGACCCTGACAGAGAGGCGGAGGCGGAGACTCGGCCTGACACATAGACAGAAAAACTGGCACACAGAGACACGAGCATACATTCCCACCCTCATGCACACAAATACAAATACTCAGCACTGAGACGTGGAGACAAAAAGAAATGAGCACTATACACCCTTGATAATGAGGAGGCATGGAGGAGCCTCGGGTCTTGGTTTAGGGGCAAGAGAGCATGGGCCCACTGGACTTTTAGATTGACCTCCTCAGTCATTGGTATTTCCTGCTGTGAAAGCTCCCACACAAAGCACACAGCAGAGCTTCGCCTTCAGCCACTCCAAAAATGCGGATGTTATGTTATTTGTCCTAGACCTGGACTCCAAGTCGGTGAGTTTCTGCTGCATCTTCTTCTCCTGCTGTAGGATTGTTGTCAGAGCTTCAGAAGCCTTAACTGGCCATTCCTCCACCTGTGCCAAGTGAACCTCCATCTTACCTGCTTGCTCCTTCAGCTCCTGTGCTTCCTCAGTGAGGATATCCAACTTGTTGCTTATCTCTCGAATCCATAGTGTTTCTGAGTTGGTCATTATCCTATTTGAGTTTAGACTTGAGCTCTTCTATGAATTCCAGAAGGTCGCTCTATGTTATGCCAGTCGTGGATAGCCTTGGCATTTCAGGTAGACTGGAGTTAGCTTGTGGTGCTACTTCGCTGGTTTTCGAAGTCATGCTGCTTTTCTCTTGATATTTTGGCATGGTTTGTTTATAATATTTGCCTCTTGCACTTCTGTTTCCCTTTTTTGCTGTATCATTTTTTTCCCTTTACATCGGTAACCAGTTTTTTATTATATAAAACAATCGAATTTAAGCTGGAGCAAGTCGCCCACACATCTGTCTACTCCATCTGCTAACCAGAAGTCCCCATTTATTTATTTATTTTTACTATATTTTTATAATGCACTGGGCTCTTCATATACAATTTTGTCATAGTCCGTGGTCCTGGGTCTGTGGAATGCGTGCTGCTTGGGTAGCCACACCCCCGGACTGGGCCATCACCGACACACCTGCTCTCCATCGCGGTGATTACCTGCAGAGCTTCTTTACCTGGCGCTGACGGATGCTCCACGCCAGTCCGTAATCACCTCACAGTGGTAACTAGACTTCCGCGAAAGCGTTACATCAACATCTAGTTGGAGCTGTATTTAACCCGCCTGCCTGTGTCTAGGTTTCAATCCGGCGTTCGGCGTCTGCCACCTGCCTGTCCTCCTGCTCAACTGGCTCACCCAGTGCATCATCTGGCCCTTTCACCATCTCCACGGACTCCCTGCTCACGGGCTGCCGCACCTCCCTTCCGAGCTCCCACGGTCTCGCTCTATCGTAAGCCCACTACTCTAACGCAGTCTTAATGTGTTTTCCGCTTCCCGGCTTCCTAGTAATCCTCTCCCCTTTCTGTTGCAGCCTCCCGCGGTCCCGATTCCGGCTTCCTTGTGTCATTGTTTCCCCGGGTTATTAGTTCCTCGTTTTGCTCTCTAAGTTTCCCCCGGGTCGCCTTTCGTTAGTATAATAAAGTGTCTTTTCTGTTACCGCTGGGTCTGCGCCTGGATCCTTTTTGTGCACGCGCGCTGTGGCGCCTGACAGTACGGACTGGCCAGAATGGATCCAGCGGACCCAATACGTTCGGCTATTAATAAGCAGGGTGCCATGCTCGGCCGACACGATCAGTTACTCCAGTCGCTTCGGGATCAATATGAAGAGCTTAACGCGACACAGGGAGAGCTGCGCGCTAAACAACCCGACCCGGCATACCGTTGTGTTACGTCTCCGCCACCGGAACCCTTCCACGGCGAATTGGACCTGTGTGGGGGGTTCCTTTTTCAGTGCACCCTTTTCTTCAGCCGCTCGCCACTCTCCTTCCCCACAGACGCGGCCAAGATTTCCCACTTTGTGGGACTGCTGAGGGGAAGAGCGTTGGCGTGGGCTGAAGCCTATTTATCTACCAACCCGTTACAGAGTTGCGACTTCGATGACTTCCTCGGAGAATTTAAAGCAACTTTTTCTCCGCCGGTTTCCGAGGATGATGCCGCCCAGAAGCTACTGGCGCTCCGCCAGGGCCGGCGTAGTGTCGCGGAGTATTTAGTGGAATTTCGCACCGTGGCAGCCGCTGTCGGCTGGCCCGATTCGGCCCTAAGGGGAATCTTTCTACGTTCCCTGAACGATCAGATGAAAGATCAGCTCGCGTTTCACGAGGCAGCTGACTCATTCGAGGATCTGGTATCGCTCGCCCGTAGAATAGACAAGCGTCTGCGGGAGAGAGAGGCCGAACGGCGGCCCAAGCCACCGAGACCCGTGTTGCACCCTGAGCTTCGTGTGTCACAACCCCTGTCCCCATTTCGTTCCCCAGCCGCGTGCGCTCGCTCACCGTCACCTCCTCCGCCGGAGCCGATGCAGATCGGGCGCTCTCGGCTCTCGCCAGAGGAGAGGGAACGCCGTTTTCGGGCCGGGGACTGCTTATACTGTGGGAAGCCGGGACACCGCATCGCCAGCTGCCCGGTCCGCCCAAACGGACCAGCCCACCGGTAGGTTCGGGGATACGGGTGGGCAGCACATTAAATGCCATTAGACCCCGATTGGTTTTGTCCGTTTCCATAGTAACCACCAAAAGGACTGTTACATGCAGCGCATTAGTGGATTCTGGGGCGGAGCAGAATCTTATTGATGAGAAGCTGGCTAAGGAGCTGGAATTACCACTCACTCAGTTGGAACCTCCCCTTCCTGCGACAGCTCTGAATAAACAAGTGTTTGCTTATATCACCCATCAGACTGCACCTGTGAAATTAGTCACTTCCGGGAATCATAACGAGTCGCTGTCATTCCTTACCTTCCCGTCTCCCGACACCCCACTCGTGTTAGGTTTCCCGTGGCTGCAGAGACATAATCCCCACATTGATTGGGCAGGGAGCAAGATCGCCAGTTGGAGTTTGTTCTGCCTAGCTAATTGCCTGGGATCAGCGGTTCCCGCTCCACCTGCTAACCTGACCCCACCTGTTTCACAAGCACCTGACCTTTCTTCTATCCCACCCGAGTACCATGACCTACAGGAAGTGTTTAACAAAGACAGGGCTTGCTCTCTGCCCCCTCACCGCCCCTATGACTGCGCCATTGACCTGTTACCTGGAGCCCCGCTCCCCTCCAGCAGGTTATACAACCTGTCTCGCCCCGAGAGGGAGTCTATGGAGGACTATATCCAAAAGTCACTCGCGGCCGGTATTATTCGACCCTCTTCTTCCCCAGTAGCTGCAGGCTTCTTCTTTGTGGGGAAAAAGGACGGTTCGTTGCGGCCATGCATAGATTACCGGGGTTTAAATGACATCACGGTAAAGAACAAATACCCTCTTCCGCTGATTAACTCTGTTTTTGTATCTCTCCAGGAAGCCACCGTTTTCACAAAACTAGATCTACGTAACGCATACCATCTGGTCCGGATAAGGGAGGGGGACGAGTGGAAGACCGCTTTTAACACACCACTGGGCCACTTTGAGTATTTAGTTATGCCATTCGGCTTAACGAATGCCCCTGCGGTTTTTCAAACTCTGGTGAACGATGTGCTTCGAGACTTCCTGAACGTGTTTGTTTTTATATACTTGGATGACATCCTCATTTTTTCCAGGACCATGGAGGAGCATCGCGTTCATGTCCGGAGCGTCCTGCAACGGTTACTAGAGAACAGACTATTTGTCAAAGCTGAGAAATGCGAGTTCCATGCCTCATCGGTTTCCTTTCTGGGCTATATCTTAGCAGGGGGACAGGTGAAGACGGACCCAGCCAAGATTACAGCAGTTCTGGAGTGGCCAGCCCCGGATTCGCGGAAGGAGCTTCAACGCTTTCTTGGGTTCGCAAACTTCTACCGACGTTTTATCCGAAACTATAGTCAAGTCGCCGCGCCTCTCACTCGCCTCACTTCTTCTAAGTTACCCTTCACCTGGCCTCCGGAGGCCCACACAGCGTTCACTAAGTTAAAAGAACTGTTTACTACGGCACCCATTCTGCTCCACCCCGACACCACCAAACAGTTCATCGTTGAGGTGGACGCGTCCGACACTGGCGTCGGAGCTGTTCTCTCTCAGCGGTCTGGGCCTCAAGGTAAGCTCCAGCCGTGCGCCTACTTCTCTCGCCGGCTCACTCCTACTGAAAGAAATTATGACGTAGGCGATAGGGAGCTCTTGGCCATAAAACTGGCTTTGGAGGAGTGGCGCCACTGGCTGGAGGGAGCCGAGCAACCTTTTCTCATATGGACGGACCACAAAAATCTGATTTATCTCAAGACTGCTAAAAGATTAAACTCCCGACAAGCTCGCTGGTCTCTGTTTTTTACCCGCTTTAACTTCACTCTCTCGTATCGCCCAGGTTCACGGAATATCAAGCCAGATGCGCTCTCCCGTCAGTACTCCCCAGACACGGAAACATCGTCACCTACCACCATTCTCCCCCCCACCTGTGTGGTGGGCGCTCTCGCCTGGGATGTTGAGGAGGTTATCCGCCAGGCCCTCCCGGGAGACCCCGACCCAGGTACCGGACCGCCCGGACGGCGTTTCATCCCCGCTGCCGCCCGTGGAGCGGTAATTCATTGGATCCACACCGCACGCTTTTCATGTCACCCTGGCGTGAGTAGAACCATCGATCTTCTCAGACAGAATTTCTGGTGGAAAACTTTACGAAAAGACGTGAGGGAGTACGTGTCTGCCTGCCCCGTTTGCGCCCGCAATAAATTATCCACTAAACACCCAGCAGGCCTGCTCCACCCGCTCAGCACACCTCACCGGCCTTGGTCTCATATTTCCTTAGACTTCGTTACTGGTCTTCCTCGTTCCTCGGGAAAGAGCGTCATCCTCACCATCATAGACCGATTCTCTAAGGCCGCTCACTTCGTTCCGCTAGCAAAACTGCCTTCCGCTTCTGACACAGCCCAAGCCCTGATTGAGAACGTCTTCCGGCTCCATGGCATTCCCCTTGACATAGTCTCAGACAGAGGTCCACAGTTTACATCACAAGTGTGGAGAACCTTTTGTTCCATTCTGGGCGCGAAAGTTAGTCTAAGCTCGGGTTTCCATCCGCAGTCCAACGGCCAGACTGAGCGGCTTAACCAGGAGCTTGAGGCTGCACTACGATGCGTAGCATCCCACAACCCCACCTCCTGGGCCACTTACTTACCCTGGGTGGAATACGCACATAACTCACTCACCTCATCTGCCACTGGTTTGTCCCCGTTCGAAGCTTCCCTTGGTTATCAGCCTCCACTTTTCCCTGAAAATGAACTCGATCTCGCAGTCCCCTCCGCACAGCATCATCTCCGGCGCTGCCGGCGGGTCTGGCTCAGGGTCCGCCAAGCTCTCCTGCGGACTAAGGACCAGTACACCCGCCATGCCAACCGCCGCCGTACCTCCGCCCCCACATATCAGCCGGGGCAGATGGTCTGGCTGGCTGCCAAGAATGTTCCGCTGCGTGTGTCTTCCCGGAAACTGGCTCCCCGCTTCATCGGCCCGTATGAAGTTGATGCTGTTGTTAACCCAGCGGCGGTTCGGCTCAAGCTCCCTGCTTCCTGGCGCGTCCATCCCACGTTCCACGTTTCCCAGGTCAAACCTGTCCGCCGCAGCCCGTTGTGCCCTCCGCCTGAGCCTCCTCCTCCCGCCCGGCTTATCGACGGTCACCCGGCCTATGCGGTCCGGCGGATCGTGGATGGGCGCCGGCGTGGGCGGGGGTGGCAGTACCTGGTGGACTGGGAGGGGTGCGGTCCTGAGGACCGCCTCTGGGTTCCTCGGTCCTTCATTCTGGATCCGTCCCTCGTTGCTGACTTCCACGCTTCTCTCCGCAGGCCGCAGTCCGATCGGTCACCAGGAGGTGACCCTTGAGGGGGGGGTGCTGTCATAGTCCGTGGTCCTGGGTCTGTGGAATGCGTGCTGCTTGGGTAGCCACACCCCCGGACTGGGCCATCACCGACACACCTGCTCTCCATCGCGGTGATTACCTGCAGAGCTTCTTTACCTGGCGCTGACGGATGCTCCACGCCAGTCCGTAATCACCTCACAGTGGTAACTAGACTTCCGCGAAAGCGTTACATCAACATCTAGTTGGAGCTGTATTTAACCCGCCTGCCTGTGTCTAGGTTTCAATCCGGCGTTCGGCGTCTGCCACCTGCCTGTCCTCCTGCTCAACTGGCTCACCCAGTGCATCATCTGGCCCTTTCACCATCTCCACGGACTCCCTGCTCACGGGCTGCCGCACCTCCCTTCCGAGCTCCCACGGTCTCGCTCTATCGTAAGCCCACTACTCTAACGCAGTCTTAATGTGTTTTCCGCTTCCCGGCTTCCTAGTAATCCTCTCCCCTTTCTGTTGCAGCCTCCCGCGGTCCCGATTCCGGCTTCCTTGTGTCATTGTTTCCCCGGGTTATTAGTTCCTCGTTTTGCTCTCTAAGTTTCCCCCGGGTCGCCTTTCGTTAGTATAATAAAGTGTCTTTTCTGTTACCGCTGGGTCTGCGCCTGGATCCTTTTTGTGCACGCGCGCTGTGGCGCCTGACAATTTACAGTTAAGTAATACACAATGAGTTGCTCACTGCTGGTTATTTTCTATAGTGTGTATCTTTTGATTTGAAAAGGAATATGTTTGTACCTGGGTGCCTTATTATCCCTGCAATCACTACTGGTTTGCCCCTCTGAAATCCTCACTGTAGAAAATAAAGGTTTTATTACCATATTACTGAATTTCTTTTCAATATAATGTCTGTAGCACTAAGCTTATCTTCTCATTACAAAACAAAGTAGAACTATGCAATCCCTTTGTTGAGATTAGTGTACGTTCCACACCTTGCCCAGGATTTGTACTGACTAAATACACATAGCTTTTGTCTTTGTTGGGTGGCTGTAGCTCAGGTGGCAGAGCAGGTCAACCACTAATCAGAAGGTCAGTGGTTCGACCCCAGGCTGCCTCCTGGCTGCATGCCAAATATCCTTGGGCAAGATACTAACCCCACCTACTGGTGGTGGTCAGAGGGCCCAGTGGTGCCAGTGTCTGGCAGCCTTGCCTCTGTCAGTGCGCCCCAGGGCAGCTGTGGCTACAATGTAGCTTGCCATCACCAGTGTGTGGATGACTGAATGTAGTCTAAAGCGCTTTGGGGTCCTTAGGGACTAAGTAAAGCGTTATACAAATACAGGCCATTTGTCTTTATTTCTTTATCAGGGAAAGAATTTTGCCTTGAACTTTGAGATCAAAATCACAGGAGCATTAGTATTTTACAGCTTTGACCCTTCATTACAGGACCACAAACTGTAGTCGAGGGTAGAGACCTGCATGTTTTGCCATTGCACTGCTGGCAGTCTAAATTGATGCAGTCATCAGTAACCCTTCCAGCCAGTCTTGTTAGTGACTGCACATTCCGAGTCATGGGCCTTTAATGGTCTTTAAAATCAAACTCAATTTTGTGACTGAATGTAATAGTGTTTAGATTTAAATAGTATTTTGTTAGTCTTAGTTCCCATAATCCAGTAGATCATTAATGGAATGTCTAGTAACTGCAACGGGACATGGATTCATCAAATTCACTTTGTTAACAAAGGATTCTTCCCTATTTTATATATGTGATGAATCTCAGAGCAAGTAGTTTATAGTTTTACTTCATTAAGTTGCCAATCATGTCTCTAGTTCTAATAATAAGAAAACCTGAGTATAGGTTGTACTCAAAACATGTACAATAAATAGTAGCTTGGAGGTTTCTGATTCTCATCACCATAATTACTGTTCTATAATTGTTCGAGGTAGGCTGATCAAGCGTGGTGCTAACACAGATGTTGACCAAACTCATTAAGTAAATAGGTCTATAATTTATTTCAGTCAATACCTTATCGTCAGTGAAGGTGCACATATACCGATTGGAAACAGGCTCCAGGGGACTAGAGCTAACAGGCTGAATAAATTTACTGTGTCAGGTTACAGTAACACCAGTCTTTGCAAATGCTTATTGGGATTAGTTTGATTTCAGCTATTTAAGAGGTTGATGTCCCCGTAGGTTACATTTGAGATCAAATCGAATGACTGCCAGGTTGCTCTGTTCCTGCCTTTTTTTCTTACACATTGATACATGAACTCTGAGAAATCTTTGTTGGACATGAATATTAATGGTAGTCCAACATACAGTTGGTATGTATTTATACTTCACATATTGCATATTTCATCTGTCTTCCTCCAGTCCCCTCACCATAACCAGAGTGCAGCAGGGCTCTGTAGAATACCAGTTCATGGTTAATCAAGTCCCATTATCAGCTGGTTTCATTGGTCACATCAAGACTGAGGCATACATCCTCTGGTTAAATGTTCGTCTTACTCTTTATTTTCTCTGAGGAGTAAATCATTGGGAAGCCAGTTGGTAGTTGCACAAGGCTGCATAAGGTTTTTTCCTTTATTTTGTTCCATTCCCAAGAATCACTCAAGTTCAAATTCCTGAATACACTGAAACATTTGCTAGACTAGTACTACGAATAAAAAGAGAGACAAAGAAAATATATAAAGACAAATAAATTCCAACTAGTAAACAAATCCTGTGCTTGACTGCCATACTTAAGTTTCAAAATGATCTTCAGGGAGTCTTATGTACAGCTAGGATGCTCCTGAGTATTCAGTTTCTCCTTTTATGTGGAAACGTTGTCATATGTAAGCAGTAGTCATGTGCGGTACCACTGATTTCCTTTCCGATCCGATACCAAGTGAAATTCAGGGTGGTATCGACGATACTGATCCAATACTGATACTCTGTACAAAAACTTAATGTTTCATTGTATTTCATAATACAATATACAATTGTATTGTGTAATTGTAATAATAGAGCTTCATAATGATTACAGGACATCAGACTACTTGTTCTTATTGCTTAATAATGGAGAATTATCATATAGAAATAAAAAACTTGAAGTTGTGCCTATTTGAACACGTTGCCTGCAGCACTAGAGGACTCTGTGAGAGACGTCTGTCTCACCCTAGCAGCACCTGTCCCTCTCCTCCTCTTCAGTTTGGCTCGACATAAGCTCGTCATATTCTGTGATATGATTTACTCTGAGGTATTTGACGAGGTTAGTGGTGTTGCTACAACACCTCACTGTCTTGCCACATGTATCGCAAACCGCGTCATGGCTGTTTGTGGAGGTAAAATACGTCCACACATGACTCTGTTTACACTCAGCCATTGTTGTGAGTGCGCACGCCAGGGGCTGCGACACATTTATACCTTCCAATTTAGACGATCCGAATGATATAGTTTCTTTCCACTGTGTTCCTGTTGATGAAAAACTACAAATTTACCCCAAAGTACTAAAATATCGATATTTTAATATGAGAATCGATTCTAGAACTTAAATTACTGGTATCAGAAGAATTGATATTTCAATATGGATCTGCACACCGCTAGTAAGCAGCTGTTTTGGGTGGGCAGCATGTCACAATAAACACAGCTGTGACTTCCTTTCTATATACATTACATGGTTCCTGTGGCATTTGCACAGCGATCTGGCAGTAAAAACATTTCATTACAAGGTCTTTAATTTTCAGGCGGCGAGATGCATCCAAATCAATTCCTGCTTGCCCTTTGATCGAGCATGCCAGTATGATGCTCAAGCACTATGTATTTTATAGGCATTGGCATAAAAGCCTTAAGGAATGAATGTTATGAAAATGACAGCAAAATATAGCTTGTTGTAACAATGAAATCCTGTTGCATTACTTTTTCATGTAAGTAATTTTGGGGAGAAACATACTATGTGTTCTGTCCCAAGTAAAAGATTAAAAATGGTTCATAATAATTTAGTGATAAAAATGTCATATTTCATCTGTGGTAATTTATGTTAAAAAGAGAGTCATTTAGTTAAAAATATGTTCTATACAGTCAGCATTAGTTTTGCTGTATCTTATTTTGAAGGAGTAATCTGTGTTCGCAATGCATTGTGGGAAGCAGAAGCTGCAGTCAGTTGGGAAAAAACATTGTACAAAAAACCTGCCTATCTGTGTTTAAACTTCATCTCCTGTGCCCTGAATCTTTATATACACCATCGAAAGCAATGGCTGTAAGTTTATTACATGTTCTGGTTTGTTTTATATGTTTATAACAGCTGATTTAGAGATCGTTTTGTGAATGTGTTTGTACCAGGAATTAGCCTTATCCCAGAAGCGGATTTTGCTTAGAGCATGGTCTATTAACATAGCAATGATGCTAGCGACCTAATTTGCATATCAGACGATTGTTAAAACTACTGTTTATCGTTACTTAGCAGCTAAGACTAACTTTGATACATGTTTTCTATCACTAGATAGTTCTTTTTGTGCATTTATTTCACATGTCAAAGAGCTAAAGGATATTTTATTTTCTGGTTTATTTTTTAGTTTCACTCAGCACTTTCATCGAGCTATTCAAGCCACAGTTGTAAAAGATTGTAAGCCGTCGAGAAGACTGTAATAAAGGAGCAAGACGCTCAGTTTCCTGGCTCATGAAAATTGAGTTTGGCTTGCTGTTGACCTGCGTTAACATACACAGTGTATCCAACACGTGGCGATAACAGTATACTATGTGTTTAATTTAGATATCAAGGTAACCATCCTAAAAAGATGAAGAAGAAAAGATGAGCTAAAAAGTGAAAACAGAAAAGAAAAACTCTAACTTATAACCACACATACACCTTACAGCCTGTGCAGATGCTCCTCCCCTGTTTTTTTCTGTTACAGACATAGGAAAGACACAATTTCAGTCTTTATTGTATGCTTTCAATGTTGTACTCATAGGAGATTTCACAACTGAGAAAGGGTTTAGAAAAGCTAGTGAGGCTTTTTTGTAAAAAAACAAAACAAAAACACTACTATTTGAAATCCTATATTTAAATGAAAATAACAGAAAACAGATATTTTAGATATTTATTTATTGTTCTATTGAATTTGATTCTATTGAATTGGATGGGCCATGATATTACTGAGATATTAAGTGGTTATTACTTTGGTAATTGCATAATCATAACTTTGAAATTACCACATTATTACGGTCTTGTTTCCTGTTGTTACCCTACTATTACCCCTTTATTACCGAACTGTAATAGAAAGTACTACTGACAGCATTATGATAACAATCTAAACAAACTGAGAAATGACCAACGGTCACAGTAGAAGGATTCACATATTTGATTTGACAGATTTTTATGCCCGACACCCTGTGTAGTGCACAAGTTCATTATCATTTTTAAATATTTTATTTCCTTTAATATGTCTTTATTATTGTTTGTTATTCCTTTTCCATTTTTTAACAAAAGTTTTGAGACAGAACGACTTTAACCTATAACTTTTTAAGTTAGTAAATGTGGAGAGTGAAGCACTGCTTAAAAACTGGAGGTAGGCTAGGCCAGATGGCTCCCCGGACTAGGTCGACTGAAGTTGTATGTGGCGTGGTGTGGTTAGTGGTCAGCAGGTACTCTTGCTTCCACTGACAGTCCAAAGACATGCACTTAGTGGGGTTAGGTTACTTGGTGATTCTAAATTCCCCACAGGTGTAAATGTGAGTGTGAATGGTCATTTGCCTCTAAGTGTTAGCCTTGTGTCAGGGTGTACCCTGCTTCTCACCCTATGGTAGCTGGCATAGACTCCAGCCGTGAATAAGACATACATCTATGTGAGCTTTTGAAGCACGGCACCTGTTGTCCCGAGATGTGACGAAACATCTGTTTGTGTCTTTCCAACTGAGCTCCATTTTAGTGGTCTGATTGTTCAGTCTCTGATAGGGAAGCTGGACATAAATACTAGACTCTTGGAATAAAAGTTTAACATTATTTAGAACAAATAATAATAATCCAGTAATATGTTGAGGCATAAATCTTTGTGGTGCAAACAACATTCTGCTCTCACAAACCTCTGTCTTGGAACATGATTTTCCAACACAAAAGAGAATGATGGTAAGTTCCAGTAAAGAATGTCAACTGCCCACTGTTCGTTTAACAAAATCTTTCAGAAGAATCAGAAGATGAGACACGAGTGTGCTCATCAACACCAGGTGCATGGGAATGAAGGCTGGAAATCCCAGAGGGACTCCTCTGCAAACAAAGGCATGATTAAATCATGCACACAAACACACACACACACAGGTCCAGGAGGAGAGAAACAGATACAAAGTTGAATCAGACCAGGAGGGTCATGACAGTGCTGTATTTTGGCAAAATGTGACATTTTCACAAATTAAAAAATGAACTGAATGTAGTAGCTATACCACTACTGCAAAGCTGAGAGATTGGGCTAAAGAATTGTGTGTATTTCTGAATTTATTCAGACTTTATTTAGACTTTTTACTGCCTGCAGTGAGTCTCACCTTTCGACATGGTACCTTCTTCTTCCTGAGAGTGAAAAAATTATTTATGTTCAAAGCTTTGCTGAGCCAGCATTCTATTAACCTTAACTAGTAATAACTTCATGAATTTCTTCACAAACAAAATTTTAACTTTTACAGGGGACAGTATTCATAAACATCTAATGAATCAATCATTACATACAGCTACTTTCAATACTCTTAATATTTATTTAGTCTCTCTATTTGATCTTTCTGAGTAAATTTCAATAATCACCTCCGCCAAATCATCAATGTGTCTTATTAGACTCCATTCCCATAAGACTGCTGAAAGAAGTCCTACTATTGATCAAAGTGTGAATCTTAAATATAATGCAGATTTACTCAGCTTTATCTATCCATGAAGCCAGATGAGACACACAGTTAGTTAATCTGCAGGAATGTCTTTAGACATAAAGACCTGGATGAATTCTAAATTCAGATTAAACTGAGCTTATTGTACTCAGCTCTAAAAATCTTAGAAACCTGGAGTCTAACGAGATACTCTACAGCACAGGTGTCGAACTCCAGGCCTCGAGGGCCGGTGTCCTGCAGGTTTTAGATGTGTCCTTGATCCAACACAGCTGATTTAAATGGCTTAATGACCTCCTCAGCATGTCTTGAAGTTCTCCAGAAGCCTGGTAATGAACTAATCATGTGATTCTGGTGTGTTGACCCTGGGTGTTATCGAAGGACACCGGCCCTCGAGGCCTGGAGTTCGACACCCCTGCTCTACAGTGTTAGTGTAGGTCATCACCTTGGCCTCAACTAACACTGGTTGGTAATTCTAAGTTGTGACATTACAATAACCCATTTTGTAGCTCTTCAAAATCAGCAGTCTACCTCAGATGAAGGCTGAGACTTGGTTTCACTAAACTGGTATCAGCAGCTGGTGTGTCACGGGAACACAAATCAATTAGAAATTTCTGCTAGCACACAAACTTGTTGTTTGGAGTCTCTGGTGTACTAACCAGCTGGTGGATCCTATTGTGTTTACTTCTTTATCCAGCTCAGGTTAGCCATCACATAAGTCATTTTCTCTCCAAGGAGGATCTGCCATCTGCTAGTGATAACATATTCAGTCTGCAGAGAGAAGGCATCCTGAGACAAAGGCAGGCAGATTGTCTACACAGTAATAAGTTTGACATGCTCAATTGCTGCTGCTCAGGAAAGTTTAGTCTCCAAGGCATGAGTTTTCAACTTTTTTTGTTTATGTTTGGGCCTCCATAAGGACTCCCAAACCAAAACTTTATTGCCTTGATAAAACTGTTATTTTTAACTTAAATCAAGGATATTTCACATTTCGTTTTATTGTATATTTGTATCTATGGCTGTCTGTCTCGAATGGACCCCTCCATGTAATTGAACACACAGGTGTTTTTTTTCAAAGCCACACTTTTAGGCTTCACAGAAATTGTTGACATCATGTTCACATTCTTCTGAGGCACTTTTTGAAAATTTACAACAAATAAGCAGTAAAGAATGGATGGATGGATGTTAAACCTTTCCACCAAACCACACCATGTGTGAGTACTTGGCTACGACAGGACAGAGCCATCTCTGCCTTGCCAAATGCTCAGTGTAAGTGACAGCCCAAACCCCCTATGAACTGTTTGTAAGTATCTCTCTAGTACATCACACCACAGTTGAACATGCTGAATACAAACTCCATCTGGAAAAATTGGCAATTTCTATATGGCAGTATGTCAGACAATATCCCAGCTATCCATGCAAGACTGTCACCAAATGTTCACTAAATGCTTTGTGAGATGTACTGAATCTGAAGCTAACAATCTCACTGTCAGGAAATCAGCTCACTGTGATTGAACCCTGCACTCATGACAACTAGTGCTTGATTGTGCAGGGATTATGCTTAATGCATATTTAACTGGTTAAAGTAATTCATCACCATGGATGTTATGCAGATTTCTCCTGCATATTATTAAGGATCAATGGTAAAAAAAAAAAACATTATTCTTCTTGTTTCATATTACTGTCTTTCTCAGCTTTTTAACACAGAGACATTGCTCTTCTTTTCACCAGCAGGAACTATTGTCTTGTTACTTTACTCAAGGTATACTGTTACAGCCAATATAAATCAGCTTAGTCTTGTATTTCTCCATGTGCAGCAGTGTGACTGAGGAATGTGCATTTTGGAATAATGTACTCCAGACTTTGTTAATGATTGCTGCCTTTACCCTGGAGACCTGTTCATGGGAAATCACAAATTAGTACATGCAGCTTACTCGCATTTGAAGGGCTTGACTCCCTGCTCTCATTCACCAAATTACAATCTGCCACCTTACTTGCGGACAAATGTTCACAAATATATTTTCGTACATCCATGGTAACCAGTGGATCTGTGTGTGGGGGTGGTAGATATGTTAGTTTTATTTGCCGATCTCAGTGCTCCATAACTCCCAGGTGCTTTAAGTTTGTTAGTGTATGTGAGTAAGACAAATCAGTCATAAAGTCATACTCTGTATGATTGTAGGAACATAGAAGCAAACCCTGGCAGCCATGCCAGGTACTTACTGGGACAGATATTTTGAAGCATAATCTAAATAAACTCTGAAAACCCTTAACCTCCTGCAGTAGAACAAAATCTGAAGAAAACCATGAATCAGCATATGAATATTACCTGATGCTGCTGAAGTGAAGCAGAGCAAAGTTACAGAGGTTTGATTAAAGACACAGTTTAGAGTTTTGCAATTTGTCATAATTTGTAAAAGTTTAAATTTCTTCAGTGTTGAACAGCAGAAATGAGGGTTTCTTGTCGGAGGTCATTTTGTGGGCAACAACACTGTACACAACGGTAGACTGGTGTGTAAAAAGCAAGCGAATAATGCCGAATATAGACATTTTTATGGTAAACTGGTCTTGAAGTACACAGAGTTTTATTGTGATGGAAACAAAATTGCCAAAGTAAGAGGGAACAACAGTGTTTATCAAATGTGAAGCGTACACCGTAAAAAAAAAAAATCCTAGAAAAACAGTAATATTCCGGCAGCTGGGGCGCCAAAATAATACCATGAAATAACAGAAAATAACTTTCCCATGAAAATACG
This sequence comes from Pelmatolapia mariae, assembly GCF_036321145.2. Taxonomy (NCBI): domain Eukaryota; kingdom Metazoa; phylum Chordata; class Actinopteri; order Cichliformes; family Cichlidae; genus Pelmatolapia; species Pelmatolapia mariae. The sequence continues at coordinate 36,775,661 of NC_086231.1, forward strand.
GTTATTTTCAGTAAAGACAATACAGTTTGTTGCCCTAATTTTACATGGGATTTTGCCTTTTTCAAGTGCTTTTAAACATTAAATTAGGAACATTTTAATGTGATTAAACAATGACATTACCTATAAACAAGGTCAATGAATGTGGCAATATGAATAATAATACTTAAATGTACAGAAATATACAGTTAACAGTTGGTTTAAATAATAATGGATTGCATTCATATAGCGCTTTTTGAGACCCTCAAAGCGCTTTACAATTCCACTTTATAATTCCCCTCTGGCCATCACCAGTAGGTGAAGTGTCTTGCCCAAGGACACAACAACCGAGAGTGTCTGAGTCGGGGCTCGAACCGGCAACCTTCTGATTACAAGGCGAACTGCCAACTCTTGAGCCACGATCATGCTAAATAACAATAATAATAATTATTATTTCATGTAAAAAAAGTTTATAAGAATCATTTCATATATTTTTCCATAGCATTACATTTGAATTTAACAGTTCAATCTTTCAAATAACGGACAAATATGTGTGAAATTATGATACATTTGTGAATGTATTTTAACAATCTAAATATGCATATGTACAGACAGATACATTTAAAAAACAAGAAAATTATTTTTTATTACATTTACAGTGATTTTACGTTAATTTACATTTGAAATGCAAAATCACAGTCTATTTATGTGAATTTAATGATATTCTAGAAGAACAATACAAAACTGTAAAATACAGAGTAAAATACTTTTATATCACGATTTTTTTTTACAGTGTAGTTTTGATCTTCTTTTGCTGCTGGTTCAGTGAATTTTGGTCAGAGAGTGAAGAAACCTGCAGCTTCAGAATCTGTGAGATGTGGGCTTTCAGCACCTGACGGCACAGGGGGATACACGCTTTGTGTTTACATATTTTTGAGGAATCCATTTACTTGCTCTTTAATCATTTACTGTTTTAATTGTTTGAAGGTTGTTGAAACAGTTTTGTGAGCTTTAACCTGAGATTCTGGCATTTCTGACAAAATACATTTATATTTAAAATTTGATTCAGGATTTAATGAATCGTTATCGCATTATTTAAATCGAAATTGATTTAAATTGGGGAAATCGATTTTTTAAACCCAGCCTTACCTGCAGTGATTTCCACCCAGGTGGAGAGGAGCTAGGTGGAGAGAGAAACAGTAACAAACATGACCCTGAGTGAGCTAGCCGTGGAGACACAGACAACCATGACAAAAACACTTTCTATTAGTTTTACTATTATCTTCATCTGAAAAGCTGGGCTTTATCGTGTCACACAGTGCACTACCAGTTAAATAGTGTTGAACACCAAGTCACTAAGCAGAAATAAAGTGAGATTGGAGATTAATGTAGTTTTCAGTTCAAGCTTGCTATTATCTCTGAAATCCGACTTCACTGCGCTTAACTCAGAACTCATTGGAATTTGTAGCCCCTGTTTGTTTTAATGGACGTGTCCATTAACAAACAACTCTGTCCAAATGTTGTATGTGGGTGTTAGTGTTTGTCACAGCAGTGGCAGCATTTGTGAAGGAGAACTTTTTTTTTTTTTTTTTTTTTTTTTTTTTTTAACCTGTCCCGTTTGGTTCTTTTGCCATCAGAATTATTGTCTAAAGGCGAAGAAAGATGCCCAACGGATTTACTTTACCAAATGGACCATCCCAGCCTTGCCGTAATGGTCCATTTGATTCAACTTTTTATTGTTTATTTTATTTTCACTTGCTGAATACGGGACAGACTTGACTGGAGGAGAGAATGTGGAGAAAGAAAGAGGGAAAGAAAAAAACCTGAGAAGAGGGACGGGGAAAAAGGGCAAAAAACAAAAACCAACAGAATAAGCAGACAAAAAATACATATATCGATCACCTGGATCACCTGTTGAGAAAGAAAAAAGAAAGCAAGCAGAAGAAAACGAGAGTAATAAACAAGATCACAATGATATATGAGAATATGACAGTAAATACTAAATATTAAACATTATTGTGCAGCACGTGAGATCGACAGCGCACAGTGTGCTTTGAGGTAGGAGCCAAAAAGGGTGTAATTTGTGTGTGTGATCACCCGTGTGTACACCTGTGAGCATGAACGCGCTTGTTTTTAAAAGGTTCCTTCATGTAATGATCTGCTAGAGGGTGTGGGGGGCCACTGCCCCGACCTCCAGGGCATGAAGCAGGTATGGAGGAGATCAAGACTCCAGACATCCAGAGGCCCCCAGAACACAAGAGACCAAGGAAGACCAACAGAGGGGCAGCCGCGCCACTATCCCAGAAAGAGCTGAGGAGAGTCCCAGATGAGGGGTCACTCAGCAGCCGCGGAGCAGAAGCCAGGGGGGGTTGCAGTGACGTGCCCGTGAGCTCCGCCGGCAGCCAGCTGTGCCTGAGTGGCCGAGCCCCGGGCCGTGAGGCCGAGGGCACCCCATCCCCAAAGTGGCCCGAGCGAGCCCCAGGCTCCAGGCCCCAATAAGCAGCCGCCAAGGAGTGAGCCGGTGGGTACCTGGGCGCCCACCCCCGGAGACAGAGAACCACCAACGCACCGATGTCTGAGGGCGTCCGCCACCGGCAGGGGAAGTGGTGGGGGGAGATGGGCCTCCAAACCTTGGAGGGCCTGAGATGTCCTCAGAGAGGTGGCGTCTGATACCCAACCTGACATATAGACACAGACAAACAGGCACACACAGATACAAACATCTATTCCCACCCTCATGCTCTCATATACAATTGCTCAACACTCACCCAACGTGGAGACAGACATAGAGAGACGCTGTACACACAATCACACTCCCCAAGCGTACTCTAAGCCCCGAGTCTAGGTACCCTTGCCCCTGGAGGGGGAAACTGCACCCAGACTCAGGTGGTGTAACCCTTTTCCCTGCGGTGGGGAGAAGCAGACCGCCCCGACTCCGCAGCAGCAGGGAGGCCCCATACACCAGACCCCAGTCGGACGACCAACTCCTCCTCCTAGCCCCCCTGCTCCAGCAGGCCGCAGAGAACGGGGGTGTAGGAAGACTCCAAACCTCCCTCCACCCGCTCATATGTACTGTTGATGTATGTGTGTTCTAAGGTGCATTTAAAACCCAGGAGGGCATGGAGCCACCTGCCAGAGCAGCAGGTAAGCATATAGCCCCTCCTGCTAGCCCTCAATGTCTACATGTATTTAAAATTGAGAGGTGGGCAACGACGCCAGGGGTGAGGTGTACACCCTGATGGTAGTTTGGAATCCGTGTAGCGTGCCCACCTCCAAGATCCTATATGTATGTGTAATGAGAGTGTGAGTAATGTGAATGTCTAAGTTGTGGGATAAAATTGAGGCAGAGGCAGCCAGAAGGGGACAGAGGGGGGGGATGTCTCCTCTGCACCCTGGTGACACACCCCTACCCCAAGGCCCTGCATGTGTGGGTGATTGTGGTGGAGCGGGAAGAGGGAGGCCGCTGGAGATGGGGAGGGAAGGAAGGGAGGGGCAAGTGACCCCTCCCTGGGGCCAGCTCCCCCGCTGACCCCAGTAGGCACCCCCATGCTGTGCAACCCGCCAGGGAAAGGGGGCCCAGGCCCATCCGGACCGGGGCCCAGTGCAGCAGCGCCCCCCGGCCCCACAGAGCCCGGGACAATTCACCCGACCCCACCACAGAGAAAACTGCACCCACCCCATCATCCACTCATCTTCCAGACTACACAAGACAATAGACGCCCAGGCTGAGATCTTCCTCCACCACTCCTGTATCTCCCCCTCCTGCAGAGAGAGTTCCTGAAGAGAGGAAAGCTCCTGCAAGATGTGACAACCTCCCCCACCAGTTGAAGAGCCCCCCAGGTGGCTCGATGCACCGGCGGCACCCCGCGCCAGGGCCAGGCCCCCATACACCCACCCGCCCACAACCCCGGCAACACACCAACCAGGACCCAAGCCCCTGAGGCCCGGCCAGGGCCCCAGCCCAGAGACGGAGCGCCCCCAGAACCTCACGCCCATCCCGGACCCACCCAGGGGCAGCCAGGCTACCAGGTCAGTAACCCACGTCCGTCAGCACAGACCCTCCCCTAGCCCCGCTGCACGCAGCCACGAGGAAACCGTCACCTAAGAGCCAACAGAGCCCCTAATTGGCCATGACCGCTACCCCGGGTTGAGCCCCCCAAGGAAGATGCTCCTGGGGAACCCCCCGACGCCCTAAGCCTGTCCCTACCCCCACACCAATCACAACAGTGAAGGTGGGACCAAACTATGGCCCCCCACCCCCACTAGGTGATGGAGCTGATCAAAGGAGCCCAGAGCAATTGATCTGATGTGGTGGCAGAGGCTATATCAAGACTAATGTAATCTAATAGATAATTTCTATATTGGTTAGAATTAAGATTATTTTTATTTTTCCAGTTCATGAGGACTGTTTTCTTGGCTATGCATAGGGCAGTGAAAACCATATGGGCTATATTCTTTTCCGTAGTGACATTATCTAAGCTGCCCAACAAACATACTAAAGGAGAAGTTGGAATGTTACATTTCAGACACTTTGATAAGTCTTCACATATCTCACGCCAAAACTTCTGAACTGGTGGACAGAACCAAAGAGCGTGGATATAATTGTCCGGTGAATTGGTTTGGCAGTGTGAGCAGTTGTTGGTAGACGTAAAGCCCATCTTGAACATCCGATGACCTGTATAGTGCACTCTATGTAGTATTTTGTATTGAATTAATTGAAGACTGGGATTTCTAATTAAATGAAAGGTTTTTAAGCAAATCTGAGACCAGAAGTTTTGGTCTAAGTTAACTGATAAATCCGCTTCCCATTTTGCAATAGGAAGTGATATTGATTCATCTGTTTTAGAAAGCATTCTGTATATTTTGGATAGTAATTTGGGGGTTTTAAGAGTAAGAAATTGAACCACACTTGGTGGTGTTTGTAGTTCAACTTGACCCGGTTTAAATCTCTTTTTTACTATGGATTTAATTTGTTGATATTCTAAAAATCTTTTCTTGTTGATCCCATATTGTGTAACTAGTCTGTCAAATGAAATAAATTCTGTTCCTTCTAGTATATGTTCTAAATATTTGATTCCTTTACTACTCCAATCTGAAAAGTTTATCATATTATTGTTTTGTAATATGTCAGGGTTGTTCCAGATAGGTGTACGTTTGCATGGGATTAATGGAGACTCTGTCAACTTCAGAAACTCCCACCACGCTGTCAGAGAGGAGCTGATGTTGACGCTTTTGAAGCATTCATGTCGTTGGATGTTTGAGCTGATAAACGGTAGATCTGAAATCTCTAGATTATTGCAAAGTGCTTGTTCTACATCTAGCCAAGGTTCATCTAAGAGGGTATGTTTTTGCCATCCTGAGATAAACTGAAGCCTGTTGGCCAAGAAGTAGTGCTGAAAGTTAGGTAGTTCTAATCCTCCTTTATCCTTGGTCTTTTGTAGTGTTTTTAAGCTTATACGTGGGGGCTTATTTTTCCAAAGGAATTTGGACATATATGAATCTAGAGATCTGAACCAATCTTGCGGCGGTTTAGTTGGGATCATTGAGAATAAATAATTTATTTTTGGTAATACCATCATTTTTATAGCGGCAACCCTTCCCATGAGTGATATGGGTAGACATTTCCACCTAGCCAGATCACCTTCTACTTTCTTTAAAAGTGGGATATGGTTTAATTTAGTTAGATCTGCAAGCTTGGGAGAAACATTAATACCTAAATATTTTATATTTCCCGATTGCAGTGGAGTAGAAGAGGAATTATGGAAGGAGCAATTAATCGGAAGGACTGTAGATTTTGACCAGTTAATTGAGTAATCTGATATTCTTGCAAAAGAGTTTATCAGTTCAATCACCCCAGAGATATTGGTTTGTGAATTTTGGAGAAAGAGTAACACATCATCCGCATAAAGGCTGATTTTATGTTCCACGTTCTTGCATTTTATGCCCTTAATTACTGAATTCTGTCTAATTGCTGCTGCTAGTGGTTCGATAAAAATTGCAAACAGTGAAGGGGAGAGTGGGCATCCCTGCCTGGTGCCCCTCAGGAGACAGAAGCTGGAGGATGTCTGGTCATTTGTTCTGACACAAGCTGTTGGGGAATTATATAATATTTTTAACCAGTTGATGAAAGAAGATCCAAAACCAAATTTGTGTAAAGTTGCAAATAGAAATTTCCAGTTAACTCTGTCAAACGCTTTTTCTGCATCTAGAGAAAATATTGTAGTTTCAAGGTTTTTACTGTATGAGTAGTCTATCAAATTAAGTAATCTACGTGTATTTGTTGATGAGTGCCTACCTTTTATGAAACCAGTTTGGTCAGGATGAATTAAGAGGGGGGTTATTTTCTCTAGTCTCTTTGAGAGAGCTTTGCAAATTATTTTAAGGTCTACATTTATAAGGGATATTGGACGATAGCTTGAGGGATATACAGGGTCTTTGCCTGGTTTTAGCAGGAGATTAATGTTTGCAGAATTCATATTTGGTGGAAGTCTGCCATTTTCTTTGATTTCCAACAACGTTCTGTAAAAAACTGGTGCTAGAATCGTCCAGAATTCTTTGTAGAATTCTGCAGGAAAGCCGTCTGGACCTGGAGCCTTATTATTGGGCATATTTATCAGGGCTTCCTGGAGTTCACCTGGCGTCAGTGGCGAATCCAGTGCCATTGCTTGAGTGTCTAATAATTTTGGGAGAGTTATGTTGTCTAAAAACTGATCAATTTCCTTTTTAGATGGGTTTATTTGTGGTGAATACAACGTTTTATAGAAATCCCTGAAAATGTTGTTTATTTGTTTCGGTTCATATATTGTGTTCCCAGATGAATCTTGAACAGCACATATAGTTGTTTTTTCTTTATTTATTTTTAGCTGGTTTGCTAGAAATTGACCGGATTTATTACTATGTTCATAATTTTGTAAGCGTAGTCTTTGTACTAAGAATTTTGTTTTTTTATCAATTATCTCATTTAATTCTAGTTTTGTTTTGCGTATTTTGTTCAATGTTTCCTGATCTTGGTGGGACGCGTAGGCTTCTTCTAGTGATTTGATGGTTTTTTCTAATTCCTGAATATTTTTGTTTTCTTTTTTCTTTTTATGTGATGAGAAAGAAATTATTTTACCTCTCATCACGGCTTTCCCTGCTTCCCATAAAACAGAAGCTGATGTTCCGGGAGTGTCATTAAAGTCTAAATATGAAGTCCACTCTTTTTTAAAATATTTAATAAAGTCTTCATCCTTAAGCAGTGATGTATTAAATCTCCAGTTTTTACTTGGCGTAGTATTATTCTTGTGCATTAGTGTTAAAGATACAGGAGCATGATCGCTGACAGCTATAGGGTGAATCTCAGTGTCTGAAATGTCACTCAGCAGTGAGCTGCTGACCAAAAAATAATCCAGACGAGAGTAGGAGTGATGAACATGTGAGAAAAAAGTATATTCCTTACTGGTGGGGTGAAGGGAGCGCCATGCATCGCAAAGACCAAAGTCGCTCATATACTGTTTGATTATATTTGTGGACTGCCAATTACGCTGAGTTCCTGCTGTATTGAGCCTATCCATTTCTTCATTTAGTCCAAGGTTGAGGTCGCCTCCAAGAACAAGTGTGCCATCTAAGTGTTCAGAGAGTGCACTGAAAAAACTGTGAAAGAATGAGGGATCATCAACATTTGGACCATATACACTTACAATACATAGCTTTTTATCAAGTATAGATAGTTTAATGATTAAGAATCTGCCCTCTGGATCTATAACTGTATCGAGTACTGTGAGATTAATATTTTTATGTATTAAAATTGCTACTCCCCTTTGTCTAGAATTATAACAAGCTGAGAACACATTAGGAAACTCAGGTGTGTTAAGTTCATTCGAACCTCTAAGAGGTCTGTGGGTCTCTTGTAAAAGGACAACATCTGCCTGTAGTTTTTTGAGTTGGTTAAATATTTTTAACCTCTTTTCTCTGGAGCCAGCTCCATTTACATTCCATGTAACGAATCTCAGTGCACCCATAGATGTCTGTGTATAACTAGGGGTGTATGCTGTGTGTGTCGCTTAGACAGGTGGAGAGAATACATCACTTGTTCATAAATAAAGAGAGGGAGAGAGAGAAAAAGTGTGTGGCGAGATGCTCCCTGAGTCTGACTATGTGTTTGCATATTTACTAAGATGAGTACGCTTGGCTTAAATGTGTGTATCCTATACAACTGTGTGCGCTGTCTGAGTGATGTAAATGTGCTGCCGTTGAGCGCATGACTGTGCGTGATCGTGCTGTGCGTATGTGTCGAAATAAAGGATGTTGTTTGTGGATGAGTGTGGAAGCAGGTGATCGAAGCAGTGAAAGAAAGAAAAAAGAAAGAAACCAAGGACAAGGGTGAGCAGCATAAAAACAAGAGGGGAAAAGGAGAGAAGAAAAAACAAGAAGAGAGAAAAAAAAAAAAAAAAAAAAGAAAAACCGGAAACATTCTAATCAAACCATTGACGGAGAGTGATGGTGTTAATACTGCTATGATATCACACCTAAGATGCGATTTGATACTGGTAAGTTAAACAGATGTTAATGCAAGTTAGTGTGAGTGGATGGGGAAAGGGTGTAGCGGATTCTTATCTGGTGTGAAGTTAATACAGCCACGGAGTGATGTCGGGGTCGCGGTGGAGCTGTCCGTCCACGTACAGCCGGTCCACAGCGATGACAGCGCGGGAGCCCTTCTGGATGAAGCCGCGTCGGATTGGGAAGAGGACCCTGCGTCGTTCCAGGATCTCTTTGGGGAACTGGTCGTTCACGCTGAAGTCCGTTCCTTTTAATTCCCTGCCGCGGCTTTTCACATGTTCCTTTTGTTTGAAGTGGCCGAATTTGGCCACGATAGGACGTGGTCTCCCGGCCGTAGCCCGAATGGGGCCGAGGCGATGCACCCTATCGAAGACGATGTTCTTCACCGTGTCCTCCGGCAGCTTCAGGTGGTTTTTGATGAAGCTTTTTACCGTGGCCTCCGCGTCCTCTCCAGCGGCTTCTGGAATACCAGAAAATACCAGGTTATCACGCATGCTACGAGCTTGTAGATCAATAACTGTTTCTTTTATTTTTTTATTTTCTCTATTGAGCTGGGTAACATTTTCTGTGAGACATTTCACCGACTCCCTTAGCGTGGCATTTTCAGCAGCGAGCGTTTCCACCTGCTGCTGGCTGAACTCCAGGGATTCTCGCAAGCATTTAAATTCCCGGTGAAGAATCTCCACCAAGGACAGCCTTGCGTCGAAGCTGGACAATCGCTTGTCGATTGACTCCAGTATGTCGGCAATATCTTTGCCGGCTGGCGATGTTGTGCCGGGGGAATCTGCCGGGCGAAGTCTTTTCGACGATGGCGTCTCAGATTTGGCCGGGGAAGATGCACTCTGGGCCTTCTTCATCACGAGATCCTGAAAGCACTGATCAATGTAATCTTGGAGAGCCTCTAAACTCTCCCCGTTGTTCTCCAGGGTGTTGGAGATTATTAAGACAAATATTGTTAGTTATAAGACAATTGATAAGTGTATTTGGTAATACTGAAGCTTAAAGGAATTTGTACAAATCTAAACTACCATTTGCTTAATTTTCCGCCAAAATCTCCGGCGTCTGACGTCAGTTACAACATGAGTCGCTTACCTTGTCCGTCACTTCCGTCACTTACCTCTCACTCTCTCTCCCTTGGTGTGTCAGTAATCTTACCAACCTGTGAAGGAGAACTTAAAGTAATGATGGCCTCGTTCTGTCGGCTTTCTGAGCAGTCCAAAAATCTAATACTTATGTTTTTTTCACTACACATTATTTAATAATTTTCATAATTTTCATAGCTAGCATAGGTCTTTGCCATAATGCAGAGCCAAATCGGCTATGAAGCTGCAACGCCACCATGATGTTAAATAAAGATTTGAGTTGATGTACTGAGACTGAGAGAGATGAGACTGAGTTTTTAAATACAGGGGCTGGCTTGAAAAGTGAGTCAGTCCTTAAAGCCTTTCATGTTAAAATGTATATGCTATGCATACTTTATATACAGCAAGTACAGTGTCACATTTAGCAGATGTCTGTGTGCAGCACGCAGTATATGATCTGGTGGGTTAACTATGAGTCTGTGGAGAAAAAGCAACTAAGAAATGTGTTGCTTAGGTACTTCATGTAATGATATGATAATAAGCTATTTAGTGCATGTTACCTATTCTAACTGACCAGTGGCAGTAAATAGCTGTGGTGACTGATTCCTGATAGTTTGGTGAAAGTTGTAATGTTTAAACACTACAGCTGGTTTCTGCCAGCTTAAATGGAAAGTGGTACAAATTACCACAGACCTTCCTTAAGTTGGAGGACTAAACCAGCTTATAACATTCGTGACACAACCAAACCGCTAGACTCTGTCCAGTCATTAACAACTTGATACCACTTCCTTTTGTTACATAATGCCTTTGGGCTGCAAGTTTGTGGACTATGTCCTAAATCACTGATGATAACTTCTTAGTCCATACTCTCTGAACAGTAAATTGAGATTAGAGACTGATCATTTTGCACCATCTCTGATAGCTTTAATTTCACATCTTTGTAGTTTTTGCATCCATGCATTGTTTCAGAAAGCAGCACACAGCCTGTTGATAGCTAGCACTGGACTTCAAAACAAGTGGTCAATCTACAGGACCCACGACCCCTATACAAGACTGTTTAGGCTGTCTGCTAAAAAAGTCCTAACCTCTGATCTTATGAATTTTACCCAGCAGATAATGATTTTACACGTCTGGACAGTAGGCCCTAAGGAAGTGTTGTATTTAAAGGGCCAGAGTAACCTGTAAGAGGTATTTGCACTATTAAAGATGAATACTGAGATATTTTCCTTTACTGTTTCACAAAGGGTTAAAAAGTGTCCACAATTTAGACTTTAATTGCAGGAAATGTTATTAAAGCAATTTGGCAAGTGCAAAGCAAAATCAAAGGACAGTAATGGTCAGAAAATGATCATCAAATCGCATCAGTTATTTTTATCTAATTAACCTACCCTGAGATAATGCTGATTTTGTTCTTCTCTTTGTGAGTGGAGATTTTGATTTATCTTTCATTTTAAAAAAAATCCTTTATTATTAGCAAACAGGGAAAAGCTCTGTTTTAGCACTCTGATCATTTTTAATACAGTCCTTTTGCTTCCTCTCAGCTGTGATGACAGAGGGCATCCAGGGGGATAACTAACCATACATGCATTTAATCATTAGTTATTATGAATCTGTGAGTCTCTTCCACAACATATCTTTGTCCTGCCTTTCTCCCCCAACTCCAGCTGATGGCTGCCCCTCCCTGAGCCTGGTACTGCTTGAGGTTTCTTCCTGTTAAAGGGGAGTTTTTCCTTCCCTCTGTCATGCTTGTTAAAAAAGGGGCCATATGATTGTTGGGGTTTTCTCTGTTTTCTTTGTATTATTTTGGGGTATTTACCTCACAATATAAAGTGCTAAAGAACTGTTGCTGTGAGCTGGCGTTATATAAATAAAATTGAACTGAACTGATTGATTACTTACACGATCAAACACTTTGGAGGCCGCGAGCAGGCTGGCCTCTGTCAGCCAGTTCAGCACACAGCTATTCTGAGGATGGTTGTTCAACTTAGCCATTTATCACAAACTTTTCTAACAAGAACTCATCCCACACTCATTTGCAGTGTGCTGTGTTGAGTTGAGAGCCAACAGCAGGGAAGCCTGTGTGGGTGCAGCTCCTCAGCAGCTTTGAATTCATCTAGTATGGAAGCCAACCTAAATTCCTAATAGCCTGACAGCTGGAGACTGAAGATATCTCTGTTGCACTAAAATCAATATGGAATTTGTGTGTACCTTTGCCAAAACAAGGTCAGATTTTGTAGTTTTCTCTGGTCTCCTCCCCATTCAGGAGTGACATGATTAGCCGCATGTTCTCCCTAGATTGCTTGCTGTCTGAGTATATGTTGTACAAACTGCTTTGAGTGCTCTGGGAGAGTAGAAAAGCGCTATATAAAATTCAGTCCGTTTACTATCTTCCAGCCCCCTCTTCTGTGGAACCAGCTCCCAGTTTGGATTTGGGAGATTATTGGTTGATTATTGCTTTTAAATGTAGAGGTTGCACTTTCTCCCTGTGCTGTCCAACCCTGAATTTTTAAATGTGATTTCTTTATTCACTAATCTGCTGGTACACCTGTTGAATCATATGAGATTAGATCAGATAATCCACCTGTATGTTGCTTACGATGAAGATCCACAGTGTTTCAATTTTCCATTTGACTGCTGAAATGCAGAGAGTGTATTCAGAAGATGGATGGAGTAGTTGGAGGAGCTGATGAATGTAGTGAAAATGAGAGGGAGAACCGATGGAGGATAGTTAGGGAATCAGGAAGTGCAGAGGATTAGTCATGAGGAACTGAGGGCAGTTATAAAGATGATGAAGAATGGAAAGATGGATGGTCCTGATGACATACCTTTGGAGCTGTGGAGGTGTTTAGGACAGAGGGCAGTGGACTTTTTGACCAGAATATTTAACGCAATTCTGGAGAATGAGAAGATACCTGAGGAATGGAGAAGAAGTGTACTGTTGCAAATTTTCAAGAACAAGGGTGATGTGCAGAGCTGTAGTAACTACAAAGGGGATAAAGCCATACTATGAAGATATGGCAAAGAGTTGTTGAAGCTAGGTTAAGAAGAGAGGTGACAGTCACTGATGGCTTCTGTATGGCTGAAGAAATAGTATGGCTGAGAAAGAGCACTACAGATGTTTGCTTTGAGTGCATTGATGGTGAAGTAAATACAAGGTCCAAAGGAACTTCAGTGTGTCTTTGTGGATCTATAGAAAGCATGCCAAGACAGGAACTGTGGTACTGCATGAGCAAGTCAAGAGTGGCAGAGAAGTGTGTGAGGGTGGGGTAGAACATGTATGAGCACAGTGGGACAGTAATGAGGTGTGTGGTCGGTGTGACAGCTGGGTTTAAGGTGGGTGTGGGATTACATGAGGGATCAGCTCTGAGTCCCTTTTTGTTGCAGTGGTGATGGATCGACTGACAGATGAGGTTAGGATGGCATCTCTGTGGACCATCATAGTAAGAGGAGGGAGCAGGTGGAAGAGAGTCTGGAGAGGTTCGAATGTCGGGACTATGACTGGCGATGGCTGAATGTTGTCAGTGCGTATGCCCCACAGGATGGATATCAGTGAGAGGACAAAGAGGATTTCTGAGTGACTTGGATGAAGTGGTAGAGAGTGTTTCTGGGGGGACACAAAGAAAGAAGAAAATGACCTGCACTAAGTCGCTATACAGAGAGATCGAACTGGAAAGAATTTGCAGCAAATTAGTGTTCTTAAGAATAGATATGAAAAAAGTGAAGGTGGTGTGTTGAGGTTTAGACAGATTATAAATGATTATATCACAGGGACAGCTTACATTGAGCAGCTTGGAGGGAAAGTTAGCGAGACAATGCTAAGATGGTTTGGACAAGTGCAGAGGAAGGATAGTGGATATTATATTGGACAAGAAGATGCTGAATATGCAGCTGGCTGACAGGAGGACAAGAGGAAAACCATAGAGAAGATTTGTTCATGTCTGGCTCTGTGGTTGTCCTCTTCACAACAAGTCATGTGGAAAGATGGTAATGGTGGGAGGTGAAGGGGTGTGGTGGAAACAACATCTTAGTGGAAGTGTGCCTTTTTTTACCTGTCCTGTCTGACACTGTAGCAATCAGAATTATTGTCTGAAGGCCAAGAAGAATGCCAAACAGATTTACTTTCACAAGTGGATCATTACGGCTTTTGCCAACTAGTCCACTTGATTGTCATAGTTTGTTCGATCTTCATTATGTATTTATGTATTTTTACTTTTAAGTTATTACAATTGAAACAGACAGGACCGGGAGATAGGAAAGGGGAAAATGAGGGCCAACAGGAGGAGAGGGAAAGAAAAATGGAGAGAAAAGACACTAAGTGTGACTTTTTCTGTTACTTGTCTTTCCCTTCTACGTGTGTGTGTGTGTGTGTGTGTGTGTGTGTGTGTCAGTGGTGGACGTTGAAGGCTGCCATCATCCTCTGAAGGAGAATTTTGTTTTCCAAATTCCTTCACACTCAGTTGGACATTAAAATGGGATTAATGGTTAGCGGCATGCTGACTGACAGGGTCAGTCAGACATGGGACGTGGTGTGAAATCACTTCTCTGTGGGCCTGTGACAAATAGCTGACAGGGTGGCCATTCCTTCTAAGAAAAAACCTAGCCTGAAAAGTATCTCCTTATATAGCTTGTCTGACCATGCAATCCAAAAAGAACTGCATAGCATGCCAGAGGAATTGAAGACTGGAGTATGCACTCTTGAGGCAAATGGCCAGAGACCGACCACACATGGAGGACAGCAAAGACAACTCATAGGTGTTTAAATTTGGGCCCGCACCTTCAGAATCAAGACATTGAGGATCATAATCATGTTTTATCATTTCAAAGGTGATCCCCTTGGCCAAAAATGACCAGGCAAGTTACTTTGAAAAAGTAATTAATTATAGTTACTAGTTACTTCTTCAAAAAAGTAACTGAGTTAGTAATTGAGTTACAAGATTCTAAAAGTAATTAATTACTTGAAAAGTAACTATTGCGTTACTTTAAAAAAAAGATGTTTAACCCTCTGGGGTCCAGGGTATAATTGGCCATTTTTTCACTACTTTTGATTTTCCCTCCACATTTTACCTTTAAAACTATTTCCTTTGCCTTGTTTGGTATCATTCTTTTCAGCACAACCTCACGTGTCTGAATTTACAGTTATGTTTTCATTTTGACATACTGTATTAACACAATTGATCTAAAATCAGACAAAAACCATAAAATCAGAGTAGAAAAAGTTATATTCTTTACTGTAACAACCACAAACATGTTTAATGAATCATGTTTCATAACTTTAAATGCAAATATAAATTGTCAATTTTAAAATCATACGCACAAGTTTTGCAAACAAAGTTATTTGCAGCCATTTACCTTTTACCCTTTTTTAAAATAACCATTTCAAACTATTTACAGAACAATCAGCTGTTCTTCAATAAGATGCCACACAAATTATTTGTGCCACTGCAAATATTTCTGTCCACTATAAAGGAGAACATCACAGCCTGATACCTGCAGGTCTGACAGCAGCAGGTGTATCACTCCTGTTTCTACCTGGAGACAGCAGTCGCCTCATTGTTCTGACACACAACACAAAACTATCCACAACACTACACACTAACTACACAAGACAACACATTAACTACACGCTCCAAACACGCTAAACGTCACAAATCTCTCACATCTTAAAACTCTCTCTCTCTCTCTCTCTCTCTCTCTCTCTCGCCGTCACTCCTAAAACTTCCCCCTCTTCCTAAACAACCAAATGTCATGTTGCCATATCATTTTTGATTGGTCGACATGGTGCATTTTTCCACCAACACGAACGGGCTGTTTTTTGTTTTGTTTTCTTGCTCATAAGCAGAGAGTGCTTGCTGCGCTGCCCTTAGACAGTAAACGTGACAAAACTATTGAGGAAAAACACGCGTATATATTGTTTATCATGACTCTGGTTTTACGTGGCCTATCAACACAATTTAAAAACTGGCACCTTGTTGCTTTGTCATCTTAAAGTGGTCATGTGATTGGCTTACCACAACTACTTTATTCTTCCTCAGCCAAACAGCAGCACTCATGCGATTGTTTTGCCCCCTTAGCTCCAGGTGCTGTGCCAAAAAGTGATCATCTACCAGAAAGTGATTGCCGCCCGCGGGAGCGTGCAGCTGCTTAAAGCTGTAGCGCCCAGATTACTTACAGCTACTTCCGTGCAACTGATATAAGATGCGGTAAGCTGAACACAGCTTCAACCGTCTGTTTGTTGAAAAATAGTAATGCGACCGCACCGCATTTTCTTGTTAGCAACGGTAACGGCGTTGTAATTAGATTACTCGTTACTAAAAAAAGTAACGCAGTTAATAACGCCGTTACTTGTAACACCGTTATTCCCATCACTGAAAATGACAGACAGCATGATCAGCATCAGGATAAAACCAGGGTAAATATTGGCACAGTGGCCTTTCCCATGATGAAAGGAGTTGCAGAAAGGATTTTAAAAGTGACACAGAGGTCACCAGATTTCGGTGCGACAGGTAATCCAACCGTAGTCTAAATTCAATGTTTTGGATTCTGTCTTGGCTGACCAAAGCGCAGTCAAAGGCGTAATGGTACAGCTGGTATTACCAGTAGCATTACAACAGCCTTCCAGTACCATGGGACAAGTTTGTGACAAAAACAGATTTCACTAATTCCACAAGTCATCTTAACACATGGAGTTTATCTCCTATAGCAGCCTATATGTTTTTCCATGTCCACACTCACTCTGATCAGCTCCTTATGACATGTTCAAGACTGCAGCAGAGAGCAGCCATGGGGGCAAATATACACAGCAGCCACACTGACAGTAGACAATGTCTGAGGAATCAATTCTATTGATGTTACCCATTTAGTCAGTTGGAAGTCATCATGTTAGTCATTTTAGCTTTTTTAAAATTTGCAGTAGTACTTAAGCCCCCTGCCGCTGCGCGCGCGCGCGCACACACACACACACACACACACACACACACACACACACACACACACACACACACAGACATACACACACACACACACACACACACCCTCAAGAACAGCCAAAAAAAGAAAAGCCCCAGTGCCTCAGGGAAGAGTAACACATGCTCGTCATTAAAATTCATAAATAATTCCTGATCACATGTGGGAGGTGCTGTTTCCCAAAGCTCTGATTGTTAGCCCTACAGGGGGTGCGCTGTTGTTTTTTCTGACACTTCTGTCAGAAATATATATTGCAATATATAAGTTTTTATTTATTTATTTTTTTTAAATTAAGACATCAAAAGAAATGCAAAGGAAAACATTTTTTTAGTGTTTAGATCTTTATGACTCATAGACATATGACTTCAAACACATGTCCTGTAATAATATAAGATAATGAAATTGATGATGAGGATGAACCCAATACATACACATACACATGTGGTCAGACAAGATAAACAAAGTCTCTATAACATAAAATAAACACTCAGTCATCAAGTGCAAAATGCAGTAAGAAGTAATATGTACATACTTATTGGTCCCTACCACATGCTCAACACTGTTGATTTACTATGTTATTATTATATAAACTTGCCCCACAAAAAGTAAAAAAGAGAGGAGAAAGTATAGATACCATGACAGATATAATTCAGATATAAATTAGCATAACTTCATAGTATTCTTCCAAAAGCAAGTTTCAAAAAGTTATTTTAAAACTGAATAACAGGTGAACATTGCTGTAGGTCCACATGTAAACTATTCCACAGTTTTACTCCAAAGGTTAATCCTGGCAGCCTTTTTCATCAAGCTTAATGCTGCTGTACATTAACACAGTATAGCACATATGCTTTGGTCTTATTATGGGACACTCTGCAAAACGAACTAAAACACCAGTCTGTATTCAACTGGCGTCAATGGAACATTCCACATCCTCCAGTTACAAGTAAGGATAAACTTGCAACTATTATCACATTTACTTTGGATCTTTTTCTCAGGCTAAGTAAATCATAAATTACTGTTTGTGAAGTGATGAAGTGTAAATGTGCTGGATCTAGCTCAGAAAGTAGAGCAGGTCATCTGTGCTTTGTTTGATGGCTGATCCAGTCTGCATGCCAAAATATCCTTAGGCACGATGCCAAATCCTGATGTGTTCATCCGAGTGCGAATGTTGATAGAAAGCAAAAATGTTTGTGAGAACGAGGATAAAGTAGTATAAATGATTTTTATAGAGCAGAAATTCACTATATAAGAATCAGTCAGTTTAAATGATTATTATTGAATAAAAATGATTTAACTTTTTAGCATTATTCATTAAGTGTTTTATTTGCTCATTATCTGGAAGAAAGATCGGCATTTGAGGTACATTAAATACACGAGTGTTCGAAGTTTGAGGAATTCCCCATCAATGTCCAAAATATGAACGTTTGTACACAGGATAAAAAAAACAAACCTCAGTTTTTAAAATATCATTTAATATTTCTCTGATGATGTTTTTTTTCTTAGCGGTAAACAACTTTGTATTGTTCTATAAGCATTAATATCTGATCCTGAAACACCTACACTGTTTGAATTCTTTTTTAGGTTTAATCTTTACTCTCATCCCATAAACACCAATTCAGCAGCTGAAAAAATAAAAAATAAATATGTCAGAAGTTTTTTGTTTTTTTGAAATCGCAACAATTTCACTGAATTGTTTTATTTAAAGGATGTGTCAGGGTGATCTAGATTCTCTGGTGGGGGAAAACACTTTATATGTGCAGCTTGTTAATCCGTAACTTACTAAACCAACTGTGGTTGCACTGTCACAGGAATGACCACCGTCATGTGTTAATTATTGATTTAGTAAATGTTGTTGCTGCTGATTACTCTGTTTTACCCTTTGTTTCTGCTGGAAACACAGAACGCACACACCAAAGATACTTGAATACATTTTGATCTGGTACAAACTGAAATGATTTCCACATCTCCTTTATCAGGCCTTGGAACAGTAAGCTTGAATGTTTAAATGGATCCAGTTTAAAGTTTCAGAGCTTTAATGTTAATGTTTACAACACTGTTGCATTTTACTGATACATTTTTATCGATTTTAAACACCATTTGATAACATCTCTGGAGTTGGTGGCACTCACAGGGAGAATTTTCTGTTGAATAACAGTCATATGATTCATGAAAGGCCCCTTTGTGATCGGTCAGTGATACTGCATGTGAATGTGAAGGAGAAACCCTGGGGTAACTTTGTGAGTTGATAACCAGGTTCGTGTAGCCATTTATCCTGATCGTCAGAGTTAGGGTCAGACCAGCAAGCTAGCAAGCAAAACACCAAGAAGAACCCAAGAAGACCATAAAATACACCCAGAAAAAGAGAAAAAGAAGAAATTAGGAAACCAGCACCAATTTAAGTAAGAATAAATCAAACTTACAACAAGTGTGTTTCTCAAACACATCTCAATGCTCATTCAAACCTAAATTCAATGTTTTAACTCCCATAAATTTGATTTTTACAGATATAAACAGTCAAAGTAAGTCTTACTGAGTATTATAAATAATATAAGTATATTTATATATATTTATATTATATTTATAATATAAAAATATAACCAATGTGGCAATTCAGCAAGACAGTCTAAAAGATAGGATCAGCTTAATAGTGTCATTTATGTACTTCTAGCAACAAATAACTTGCTGCACTCTAAAATGATATAGTACAAGATTATCTCTGTAGGTAGTATTCTAACAATACAGTGGTCCCTCGCTATGATGCTGTTCACCTTTCGTGGCCTCGCTGTTTCGTAGTTTTTTATTTTTTGTGTGCAATTTTGCATGTTTTTTTTTTTTGGGGGGGGGGGGGGGGGGGGTTACAGCGCACTGTGTTCTGCGTCCTGATTGGGTGTAGACCATTGTCAGTCAATCTCGTGCCGTGTCTCCTTTACAGTACAGGATGTGTCCAGCTTGTTAGATTTACAGAAATCTTCGATGCTAGCAGTGTGACTCTGAAGTGCTGCCCTCCAACAGTATTTACAGCAGACAAATGTTACTCTCAGTACTTATTTGTTTTTAATAATACTTTGATTTTTCTTTGGACTTTGTCTCTATTTTTATTTCTGAATTTAGCCTCTTAAAAGTGTCAAAGATACCATAAGAAATGTGGCATGTAAATGCCTAATGTTTATGCATTTTTTTCAGTTTGGCTAAGATTTTAGGCTAAATTAGAATTAGTGCTTAAAATTAGTGGTTCAAATTTGCAGGATGTACAGAGGAGGTCAGGACAGAGGTCTACAGCCATCTGTAAAACATCCTGGAGGCTCTATCGTGGTTTGGGGCTGTATTTGAGCCAGTGGTGTTGGAGAGCTTGTCAAAATGTATTTAATTATAAATGTACAAAGCTGCCATCAGACTTCCCATCATGTAGCAAGAAAGCATCTGACTGGCAGTGGCTTTGTTCTTCAGTATGACAGATCTCACACAAACAACAACATCAATTTAATGGCATTTACTATCAGAAGCAAACCGACAAACCTGTGAATTATGGTGACATCAGCTTATAGTTTGAGGAATGGCGGAGTACGCTGCAAACCAGGAGCGCTCTGTCAGAATTGTTCAGAAACTAATTTTACATATATTCCTACACCACGTAGCCTTACCCGTTGACATGGGCAAGCCAAATAAGAAAGCAACTCAAGCTCCAGCGGATCATGGTCTCTCTGAAGATTTGGGACATTTGATATAAGGCTATTATGTGTTTCACTCCATAAGCAACTTTACTGTTTTTAGTTCATTCACTCATGTTCACAATAGAGTTCAAGGAGAAGCTAAGTGTTTAGGAGGTCCCCCCCTTTGTTTTGGGTGAATGGTGGTGAATGTTGAATATAGATGGATAAAGCAAAAATCACAGTATCACTTTTTTACTCAAACAAAAGTGGGTTGGTGAGGTTTCCTATTCAAATTTTACTGCTAAAGCCAGGGGTGCTGCTACATAAAGATGTGACTTTTCAGTCAGAGGAAAGAATTTCAGATCCAGCAAGGCGTTATGTAATCGGTTGGGGTCACTTGTTCTCAACTCCTGTTATTTTACAATCAGTATACGCTCAATAATTCAATTCAATTTATTTACACAGCGCCAAATACAACAACAGTCGCCTCAACAGTATTGTTCTAAGTGCTCCATGTTGGGATAATGAGGATTTTTTTCACTAAGCTGTTCACTACTTTGCCTAATCATAACAATTACAACATCACAGTAGGAGATGACTTTAATAGCGTCCTTGACCCTACACCGTAAAATCCAATTAGTTATCGTTACTTTAAAAAAAAACATGCAAACCGTTTGCAATTAAAAAAAATTAAGGTGTTACATACCTTAGATAGTACATATGGGGAAAAACAAAACTATGCTGACAAGTGCAAAGTGGCTTCATTCAGTGAGCGCAGAAACCTGAGAAGGTTAATAACTGTCAATGTATCGCACATATGTGTGGATGAATTTACATAGATCTACAGCCTCTAAGTATGAACCCATGGGGTAACAGTTTGACTGAAGAGTCTTAATGTAGTAAACAATAGAAAAGAACTGAACAACTAAATCCACTTATTGACAAGTGAGATTTGCCAAATGTCACCACTCGTACATTTACATCCCTCATTCGGGAGGGCTCGTGAAGCTCACCTGGTAGAGCATGTATAACATACTGAGCCTGTGTGCTTGCCACAGCGACCCTGGGTTTGAATTAGTCCTGGGCCATTTGCAGTCATTCCCTTTCACACACACATCTCAACAGCATCATTCAAAATGAAACATTAACCACAAAAAACAAAATGTACAAGGTCTTGCACTTAAATAACTCAATTTTGGAGATGAACGATGTACTCCTTTCACTTCCTAGCAACTAGGCTGGTAACTTGACGCTGCTAGCATACACCAACTGTCAGTTAGCAAGCAACCCATGAACAATGTTTGTACTTAATACCAGATTAATCCATAAATTACTTTGGCTGTCGATAATGCAGCATTCAAAAGCTGCAGTGTAAAAATGTCTTTGAAAGTCTATACGAAACAAATGTCACAGCATTATTTTTCAGTGCAGCAAACAAGTTACTGATTGTTACAGCTGTGGATTGTTTCTTTACAGTTAGTTAAACATAACTTTTACAAGCGTTCAAGGTTTACTTAAACTGTATCATATATACTGTATATTTCTTGAAACGATCCGAGTTCATCGGTGGAGGCGAGTTGTACACCTTTGATATGTTGTCCAAACTAGAGATGTTCTTGGCATATAAAATGTAGATTTAGACTAGTCAACTAGTCTAAAAGTAAGAGAGCACCCAGCAAACTGTTGAAATTTTCAGCAATTTAATTGACATGGCCAGAAAAAAATACTGCATATACGCGAGAGCCATTTGAATTTCCGGCTGAGTGTAGAGATTGGGGCTGAGTAGGGGGTCGCAGCCCCAACTAGTGGTGGGTGGCTGCATTTATCGCAGATGCAGCTTTTAATCAGCACTGTAGAGCACTGTATATTAATAGTTAGTTTAACCCACTAGTGTTTCCAGTACCGACTACTGATGTTAGAAATGCTTAACTGACTAATCAGGAACATCCCAAACTCCCACTCATTGAAATTCATTACAACTGTTCACATAATAGCAGTGTAGATGACCTAAGTCACACCCCTACTGGTGGGCCTGATGGGACCTTTGATCAGAAAATTTCTATGTTGCTGGTTCTGCGAGCCAGGGGGTTTAAAGTAGATGATGACTGCATTTTCATTTTGGTTTGAACTATTCCATCAAGATGAAATGTCCTCCAGATATAAGCTACTGGCGTCTTACCTCCAGTGTACTGGGCCTGCGTTGACAAGCCTTCTTAATATTTTAATCAAATTTATTTATTTATTTTTGCTCCTACTATGCAATAGTTCTCTCTGTCCTCGCAGAAATTTAACATTTGAATTTTATTACCTCTTAAAGGTGGTCATTCAGGCTAAAAGATGTCGCAAGACTTGTTTTTTAAAATATCAGGGGTGAAGTTCATGCTTTAAAAATCTTTTTGACAAAAAAATCGCTCATTGAAAAACAACTTAGACCCCAAAAAGCGACCCAAGTTGAAATATTCTTTCAGTATCCGAGAAACATTTCAAAGTAACTAGGCTTTGAAACTGTTAAAATTTTAAGCTCATCACAGGATTATGGTGGGAAACCGCCCAAACTGGCCTTAACCATGCCCTGAACAGGCTAACTTTATGCCTGTTTGGTTCATTAGCTACCTAACTAATGTTACCATTAGCTAGCAAATGCGATCGGTTGTAGCAGTAATTACAACATTACAAGATATACTTGCCTGATAAGTAAATCTGGTGTTTTATTCTTCAAAAGAATAAACTACACAGCTCAAATGTTGAGTAATTAGGTTACCTTCACTGCTCTGGCTGGACTAGTGAGACTGCTGAGTGGGAGAGACTGAACAGTGCTTGTGCGCTTCTTCTTCATGAATACGCAATGGGAGTGATGTTAGCTAGTTACTGTTGCTAGTGAGCTTTACTCTAAATAATGTTTACTCTAAACACTAAGTATTTTTGTATTTTTCACAATGCAAGTAAATTTTACTTCATAAGTACAAGTATTAAGTGCATATTGTTGATAACCCAAAAGGTTAACTAGTTTATATACAGGGTGGGCCATTTATATGGATACACCATAATAACATGGGAATGGTTGGCGATATTAAAGTCCTGTTTGTGGTACATTAGTATATGTGAGGGGGCAAACTCCTCAAGATGGGTGGTGACCATGGTGGCCATTTAGAAGTCGGCCATCTTGGATACAACTTTTGTTTTTTCAATAGGAAGAGGGCCATGTGACACATCAAACTTATTGGTAATGTCACAAGAAAAACAATGGTGTGCTTGGTTCCAACGTAACTTTATTCTTTCATGAGTTATTTACAAGTTTCTGACCACTTATAAAATGTGTTCAATGTGCTGCCCATTGTGTTGGATTGTCAATGCAACCCTCTTCTCCCACTCTTCACACACTGATAGCAACACCGCAGGAGAAATGCCAGCACAGGTGGCCTTGAGGTTACCATTGATGAAGAATGGACCCACTATCGTTGTACCCCATATACCACACCAAACCATCACTTTTGTTGGTCCAACAGTCTTGGAGGGATCCATCCAATGTGGGTTAGTGTCAGACCAATAGCGGTGGTTTTGTTTGGTAACTTCACCATTCACATAAAACTTTGCCTCATCACTGAACAAAATCTTCTGTGTGAACTGAGGGTCCTGTTCCAATTTTTGTTTTGCCCATTCTGCAAATTCTGTGCGCCGATCTGGGTCATCCTCGTTGAGATGCTGCAGTAGCTGGAGTTTGTAAGGGTGCCATTTGTGAGTAGCTAATATCCGCCGAAGGGATGTTCGACTAATGCCACTCTCCAGTGACATGCGGCGAGTGCTACGCTGTGGGCTCTTGCTGAATGAAGCTAGGACAGCCACTGATGTTTCTTCATTAGTGACAGTTTTCTTGCGTCCACATTTTGGCAAATCCAACACTGAACCAGTTTCACGAAACTTAGCAAGCAGTTTGCTAACTGTAGCATGGGAGATGGGTGGTCTCGTAGGGTGTCTTGCATTGAAATCTGCTGCAATGACCCGGTTACTGCGTTCACCAGATATCAACACAATTTCGATCCGCTCCTCACGTGTTAACCTCTTCGACATGTCAATGGCTGTGAACACAGAGAAACTTGTAAATAACTCATGAAAGCATGAAGTTACGTTGAAACCAAGCACACCATTGTTTTTCTTGTGACATTACCAATAAGTTTGATGTGTCACACCAACCATTCCCATTTTATTACGGTGTATCCATATAAATGGCCCACCCTGTACATCAGGGTAGTTATTGGATTTTACAGTGCACAAGGGAGTAACGAGGCAATGGGAATAAAGAGGGGAACACATCTGGGACTCCCAAAAGGTTGATTCTGTTCATCTGGACGTAGCATTTTAAATGGGAGAAATGTTTCGTTACTCATATGAGTGACTTCTTCAGTCTCAGCTGACTGCAGGGAACATAGAGACAAGGGTGACTAGACATGAAACGTGGAACATGGGGAAGGCATAGAGTAAACACGGGGACAGAGACTATACACAGGCTAAGATAAACACTGAGGGAGGGACAACTAAGATCACTAAGAACCTAAGAAATCAAGATAACGAAAACCATGAATGACAATATTCAAGAATAATGAATCAAAAACACAAACACTAGGTCACATACCCAGTACCTTGACATGACCGTATTCAAAGCTTTCTTGTCAAATGCTTTCGTAGAGCTCGTTCTGCTGAAACTGCTTTAAGTGTCTAGTGGTATTTTGATGCAAAACAAAGCAGGAGAATGTTTTTTCACACTGTAGACAGGGCGACCATGAAAACTCTTTATTCGTGGTAAAAAATTGTCTTATGCTTCGTGGCTGATTCCCAGCTGTTGCCACTTGCACTCTGCTTTCCTCCAGGTCCGGCGTCAATAAAATAGGGAGAGCGCAATTACTTTCAGATGCCCGACCAACCTTCCTGATACCACACCCTGAGCTCACTGCACCACCCCTCCTCTGCGGCAGAGCCACTCCACACCTTCGACACACCTCCACAACCTAACTGCACACTTCTTGGGGTTGACTTTTGATCCCTGCCTGCCTGAAGGGCTACAGGACTGAGGCCTTGGATGACATCATCCAAGTAGGCAGCAGCATGTGAATGCAGCACTGGGTCCAGCACTTTATCTTGTGGTGAAAATTGCGTCTTGAGTCCAGACCTTCTGTTGTGAAGGCGCTACTGACATTACTGGACCTGGAGTAAATTTTTACTCATGATAACCTCCCCAATGTGTGAAGCTTTGCTCTCAGGTTCAGAATGTATTGAATATTGTTTTTAGCTGGGCTTGGTCCTTCCTCCCAGTTTTATTTAATTAGGTCCAACACCCCCCATGGCTTCCTGCCAAACAACGATTCAAAGGGCGAAAATCCCGTGGAGGCCTGGGGCACCTCCTGCACTGCAAACAACAGTGGGTCTAACCAGGAATCCCAACTGCGTTCATCCTCATGAATGTACTTATGACTCATGGACTTTAAAGTCTTATTCAGCCGCTCCATCAGCCAGAGGGTGGTAGGTGCTGGTCCGAACAGATTTAATGCCTGGTAATTCGTAGAGTTCTCTAAGTGTGCGAAACATGAACGATGTGCCCTGGATTATAAGGCACCGGATTATAAGGCGCATTAAGCGAAACAAAACTGTCAGATATGTCAAACTTTACTCAACTCATACTTCTTGCTTCCTCCACTTCCGTACCATTGATTCATTAATGTTGAATTCTCTCCAGCTGCTCTATTCCCATGTTGTTGCAGTATATTAATAACTAACCTCGTATTGTGGATGGATTATCTCAGTTGTTCTCCTGCCTGAAGTTTGGTCTGTTTACAGCATCCTGCCATGCGATTGCATTTGTCCCTAACCATCGGGAACCCTCACGTTAACTTTTATCGAGGGGAAAAAAGTTTACGTTCATCCTCCAGCTTCACTGTGTTTATCAGATTCAGATTCAGAACACTTTATTTATCCCCAAGGGGCAATTAAGAGATTGACCTTGCCGACCGTACACAAACATCACATTGGGGAGACAGGTCAGGCTGGGTAGCTGGCCAGTCAGCTGCACGAGCAGCGACCCGGAACCGAACAACAATGGAAAATGCACAACATGAGGAAAGACAAGGAGAAAAAACGAACTCCCCCCAGACTGAGCTCCAACAGCTATATTATGTTATGCTAACATAGCTGTGTCGCTAGCGATCACGTAGCACATCATTATATACCAGCTAGCCCAACTTCAGTAACCCTACAAACGTCACTGCTGTTTAGTTTTCTGTCTTCATTTATGTCAGAAGTGATAGCAGAGCTGTATGTTTTAATTTTTTCAGAAATCTCTCAATCAGAACATGCTATATCATGTTTAGGTGGAAACTAGCGAGCTAACTTCCTGCTAACTTCTAACTCTGTTAAATTTAATAAATTCCGTTTTCATGGATGCCTGGATGTTAAACTTAATTGTTACACCTGGTAAAGCACCAACACTGATCATTTTATTAAAGATGAAATAATTTAGAGAGTTCTTAACTCTCAGTGATGCCACAGTGTTCGTCTGACTTTGGGAGCTGAAGTGGAGTTTGGACACAGATTACTCCACGAGGCTCCAGACTATGGTAGCCGTAATGCTCCGACAATCCATCAAGCGGCGCAGCTTCGTAGCTTACCAAAGTCGTACTTAAACATTTATTGACAGATTTTTGAGCGCCATGTACCACATAAAATCGGTTCGAGGTCAGTAAGCACAACCAGAATTCATACATATTCATACACTGTAAATTTTTGAGAACATTTAAGGATTTTAGGTGCACCTTATAGTGCGGAAAATATGGTACAATGTCATATTATCTATATTACAGATAATCGTAGCGTGTTGTGTAAAAGATGTTTCTATATCTGCGATTACCACAACTAGATGACTGGAACTGAAACTGTGAACAGGGAAAGAGACTGTGTGAACTGGAAAGAAGAGACTGTAGTCCTTTGTGGACACTACAAAATCTCACATAATTTGATCTTTATGTCAGGTAGTCAGTAACCCATGAGATGGCAGATAATTATATATATTTCTGGTAGCAGCTACTAGATTATGTCAAATGCTCTTAAGAAATCAAAGGAAGTGATCTTCACTGTACAGCTTTTATCTAAATGGGAGCATGTGGCGCAGACTTCACTTGAAGGTAGTGATGGTGTGTGGAAGCCAAAAACTGTGGTGGATATAAATTTGTGGAACCAGCACCCCAATACAGGATGTGTGGATCCTATGAGTCTAACCCAGCAGGCAGAGCAGAGCTTGGCTAGATGGGTGAGGGGACTCACCTGGTTTTAACAGCCTCTGGTGTCTGGAGGTCTACCCTGCGTATCTCAGTTTTTCCCCTTTACTGTTTCACAAAGGGTTAAAAGGGAATGGGCACAATTTAGAATTTATTTGCAGGATATTTTATTAAAGCAACTTAGTAGGCAAAAGTGGAATCAAATAATAATAATCACAAAGTAATAATCTAATCACCTGAATTATACTTATATAATTAACATACTCAGAGCTAATGCTGACCTTGTTCTGGTCTTTGGTAGAAAGGAGGTTGGAGGTGAGAATGAGCACAACCAGATCTGATGATGCACTTATCCTCCTGATTCTTTAATCTAACACGTCAGAAATGAGCAGAGAAAAAGCCAAAAAATGCAAACAGAATTTGCAGGTTCACAGTTGCCTCCGAGCCTGCAGTGGGAACTCATTGTTTTTTTTTTTTTTTTTTTTTTTTTTTTTTTTTTTTTTTTTAACCTGTCCCGTTTGGTTCTTTTGCCATCAGAATTATTGTCTAAAGGCGAAGAAAGATGCCCAACGGATTTACTTTACCAAATGGACCATCCCAGCCTTGCTGTAATGGTCCATTTGATTCAACTTTTTATTGTTTATTTTATTTTCACTTGCTGAATACGGGACAGACTTGACTGGAGGAGAGAATGTGGAGAAAGAAAGAGGGAAAGAAAAAAACCTGAGAAGAGGGACGGGGAAAAAGGGCAAAAAACAAAAACCAACAGAATAAGCAGACAAAAAATACATATATCGATCACCTGGATCACCTGTTGAGAAAGAAAAAAGAAAGCAAGCAGAAGAAAACGAGAGTAATAAACAAGATCACAATGATATATGAGAATATGACAGTAAATACTAAATATTAAACATTATTGTGCAGCACGTGAGATCGACAGCGCACAGTGTGCTTTGAGGTAGGAGCCAAAAAGGGTGTAATTTGTGTGTGTGATCACCCGTGTGTACACCTGTGAGCATGAACGCGCTTGTTTTTAAAAGGTTCCTTCATGTAATGATCTGCTAGAGGGTGTGGGGGGCCACTGCCCCGACCTCCAGGGCATGAAGCAGGTATGGAGGAGATCAAGACTCCAGACATCCAGAGGCCCCCAGAACACAAGAGACCAAGGAAGACCAACAGAGGGGCAGCCGCGCCACTATCCCAGAAAGAGCTGAGGAGAGTCCCAGATGAGGGGTCACTCAGCAGCCGCGGAGCAGAAGCCAGGGGGGGTTGCAGTGACGTGCCCGTGAGCTCCGCCGGCAGCCAGCTGTGCCTGAGTGGCCGAGCCCCGGGCCGTGAGGCCGAGGGCACCCCATCCCCAAAGTGGCCCGAGCGAGCCCCAGGCTCCAGGCCCCAATAAGCAGCCGCCAAGGAGTGAGCCGGTGGGTACCTGGGCGCCCACCCCCGGAGACAGAGAACCACCAACGCACCGATGTCTGAGGGCGTCCGCCACCGGCAGGGGAAGTGGTGGGGGGAGATGGGCCTCCAAACCTTGGAGGGCCTGAGATGTCCTCAGAGAGGTGGCGTCTGATACCCAACCTGACATATAGACACAGACAAACAGGCACACACAGATACAAACATCTATTCCCACCCTCATGCTCTCATATACAATTGCTCAACACTCACCCAACGTGGAGACAGACATAGAGAGACGCTGTACACACAATCACACTCCCCAAGCGTACTCTAAGCCCCGAGTCTAGGTACCCTTGCCCCTGGAGGGGGAAACTGCACCCAGACTCAGGTGGTGTAACCCTTTTCCCTGCGGTGGGGAGAAGCAGACCGCCCCGACTCCGCAGCAGCAGGGAGGCCCCATACACCAGACCCCAGTCGGACGGCCAACTCCTCCTCCTAGCCCCCCTGCTCCAGCAGGCCGCAGAGAACGGGGGTGTAGGAAGACTCCAAACCTCCCTCCACCCGCTCATATGTACTGTTGATGTATGTGTGTTCTAAGGTGCATTTAAAACCCAGGAGGGCATGGAGCCACCTGCCAGAGCAGCAGGTAAGCATATAGCCCCTCCTGCTAGCCCTCAATGTCTACATGTATTTAAAATTGAGAGGTGGGCAACGACGCCAGGGGTGAGGTGTACACCCTGATGGTAGTTTGGAATCCGTGTAGCGTGCCCACCTCCAAGATCCTATATGTATGTGTAATGAGAGTGTGAGTAATGTGAATGTCTAAGTTGTGGGATAAAATTGAGGCAGAGGCAGCCAGAAGGGGACAGAGGGGGGGGATGTCTCCTCTGCACCCTGGTGACACACCCCTACCCCAAGGCCCTGCATGTGTGGGTGATTGTGGTGGAGCGGGAAGAGGGAGGCCGCTGGAGATGGGGAGGGAAGGAAGGGAGGGGCAAGTGACCCCTCCCTGGGGCCAGCTCCCCCGCTGACCCCAGTAGGCACCCCCATGCTGTGCAACCCGCCAGGGAACTCATTGTTGCTGACATACAATCATTCAAGCCACACCTTATTATCGTCTCTCTATCTGACTTTTTTATATCCATGACTTAAAACGGGGTTTAAACTTTAAAATTGCTTAATGACATTTTCTTCTTTTCTATGTTATACTTAATTTGTCAATAATTCCATCACATATGAATGTTCAGTCAAATATGAATATACTATACTTGTATGTTAATAATGTTTTATTCAGCTCATGCAATTCATTGAAGTCAAGGAAAACTGGGTATGGGAATTGTGGGAATTGTGCAGACAAGCTATGCGCTGAAAATTGGAACAGCCTTACACTCTCTCCTTAGTGGGAAAACTACTGTGTTGAAAACTACAATGTGCAGAGACTACACAGTGTGCATTTTACTTTGCCACACTGAACAGGCAGTGAAAAATATTATTTCATTGCAAAAGTTGGAATTTTAAAGTAGAAGGAAGATTTAGGGCAACATTAACTAACATCAGCACCAGCACACAGCATTCATTTGATGTTAAAAAACTGAATGTACTAAGTAAAGGAGTGTCATTTGGTGGCTTGCCTTATGCATATTTATTTTTAAAATTTTTACTTTCAGGAGAAGAATTAAATGAGTCACGCAAATGTGAATTAAGCCGTCTGCACTGAACTGCCACAGTGCCACAGACTGTCCAAAATCTAATGCTGGGAAAAAAATATGTCTTATGCCTTGTGGTGGTAGTGATAGTTGCTACTAAGAGTTTATTTTTAGTAGAGGGAGAAGTTATCAGAACGATCACATAATTGGCACTTTGTGTTGATGGCTCAAAGCCTCAGTGCCTCTTCATTCAGTTCTCACGCTGAGGGTTTAGAGGTGAGCCCCACCTTTTGTTCCTCAATAACACCGGGATTTTCACTTTGAGAAAAAGAAGCTCATTTCAATTAATCCCTGTCAAGCCACTTTTTTTTCTCAGCAGTGCGCACACAGCGAGCAACCTCTAACAAATATTTATCTCCATTGCACCATTTTTGCCTGAGCTTACACTGGATTGTTTATTTAGTTTGTAGGCCTGCACCATTCTCATTTTCTGGATTATTGAGCCACTAATTCACAGTTCAGAGTTCAGGTGTACATTTAACACATTTTTGTGAAAAACTCTAAATATGTCAGCAGGTTGATAAATGCAGTTATAATTAACAGTTATATGATCTGTGCAACTTTGCTTATCATGTCGATGGTTTTCGTGACTGGTGGGCTGTTACGTCGCAATGAATTATGGGACGGCATTTTCTCCTCTCCTTTCATAAAGTATGGTTCAGTGTATCCTATGCTAAAGGAAGCAATGATGCTCCTTTCCTTAATCTTTGGAGAATTTTCACAGCTCATTTTACTGCCCCCACACAGATACTTCTGGCTGATGTCTCTCAGTTAGGAACCTTCCTAAAAAAAGTGAACTATTGGAATGCACCCCAAGTCTTTAAGTAAACATTGAGATGTTAAAGCTGGGCCCTGTGAGATTTCAGTCCTGGCCTTTGTAGTTATGTTGTGGTTGAAAAAAGGAGTCAGCAGTGCAAAACCAGAAATAGAGGTCAATATCATATGTATTATTTCACAAAACAGAATTCGTGAATATAACCTGCCCTCGAATAATGACATTTTGAAATCCTCTGAAATCCTCATGAACAAAAAGGGTTTGTATTTCAGCAGCTTCCTCTGATTGGTGCTCAGGGTAGCTGACAGTGAGCATTGCCCAGTTGTGGAATGTTTAATAGGGATTCACATAATTTAGCAGTGCTTCCTGTCAGCTGGCTTCAGAGAGGTCTGAAATGTCTTCTTGCTCTGATATACACTACCACTCATAAGTTTGCATACACCTTCTTATTTAATAGTTTTTCTTTATTTTTACAACTTTCTACATTATAGATACAAACTGTAGACATCAAATATATGAAGCCAGATATGTGGAATTATGTGGCAAACAATAAATTGATAAATAACTCTAATTATATTTTATATTTTATATTTTATATTCCTGAATGTAGCCACCCTATGTTTTGTTGACAGTGCTGCAAACCCTCGGCCTTCTCTCAATGAGCTTCATGATTTAGTCACGTGAAATGGTTTAATTTCACCGGTGTGCCTGTCAGGGTTTATTTCTGGAATATCTCTTCTTAATGGGGTTGGGACCATCATTTGTGTTGTGCGGAAGTCAGGTTGGTACACAGCTGACAGCCCTACTTGACAACTGTTAGAATTCATATTATGGCAAGAACCAATCAGCTAAGTAAAGAGAAACAACAGTCCATCATTACTTTAAGAACTGAAGGTCAGTTAGTCCGGAAAATTGCTAAAACCTGTCCCCAAAGTGCAAAAACCATCAAGCACTACGTCAAAACTGTCTCACATGAGGACCGCCCCAGGAAAGGAAGACCAAGAGTCACCTCTGCTGCTGAGGATAAATTCATCCGAGACACCAGCTTTAGAAATCTCACATTAACAGCACCTCAGATCAGAGTCCAGATAAATGCCACGTAGAGTTCCAGTAGCAGACACATCTCTACATCAACTGTTCAGAGGAGACTGTGAATCAGGCCTTTATGGTCAAACAGCTGCTAAGAAACCACAACTAAGAAAAGCAACAAGCAGAAGAGATTTGTTTGGGCCAAGAAACACAAGGAGTGGACATTAGACCAGTGGAAATCTGGGCTTTGGTCTGATAAGTCCAAATTTGAGATCTTTGGCTCCACCCACCATGTCTTTGTGCAGAAATGGTGAACAATGATCTCCACATGCATGGTTCCCACTGTGAAGCATGGAGGAGGAGGTGTGATGGTGTGGGGGGCTTTGCCGGGGAGACTGTTGGGGATTATTTAAAACTGAAGGTACACTGAACCAACCTGGTTATTATAGCATCCTGCAGCGACATGCCATCCCAACCGGTTTGGGTTTAGTTGGACCATCATTTAATTTTCAATAGGACCATGACCACCAAACATACCTCCATGCTGTGCCAGATGGCCTGGCCTCCACAGTCACCTGACCTAAACTCAGTCAAGATGGTTTGGGATGAGATGGACCGCAGAGTGAAGGCAAAAGGGCCAACAAGTGTTCAGCATCTCTGGGAACTCCTTCAAGACTGTTGGAAAACCAGGAGCTCATGAGCTCATTGAGAGAATGCCAAGAGCAGTAATTAAAGCAAAGGGTGGATATTTTGAAGAATCTAAAATATAAAACATGTTTTGAGTTATTGACACTTTTTTGTTTACTACATAATTCCATATGTGTTCATTCATGGTTTTGACACCTTTAGTAAGAACCTACAATGTAAATCGTCATGAAAATAAAGAAAAACCATTAAATTAGGGGTTGTGTTGAAATATGAAGTATCTCAGTTTTGCATTCACATTTTTTTTTCAAGTGATGAGATGCTGTTGTATTTCTTATCTTCCCCAGGTATGTATGGGCCAGATGAGGGCTGGGCATCTGCCTACCCAGAATGTGGAGAGAGAAACCAGTCACCAATCAATATTGTGGATAAGGATACCAAAGTATCCAGAGAATATCAGGAGCTGACACTGGAGGGTTTTAACATAGAATCTTCAAATAAGACATCTATGAAGAACACTGGCAAAACAGGTAAACATAAGACATGTTCTGTTTGTCCTTTTGTTAAAGTTTCTTTTTTAGTTCTTGATTTATGCTTCCCTTTGTAACAATACTCTTTGTCTTTCACCACCACTTTTAGGAGGGGACATCATTTCTATACCTTGGCGTATCTTTTCTGACATTGTACGGGCATGAATTCTCACGTTAACATTGACTTTAGCTGGGCAAGCTGAGAGGCCTGCAGCTTTTTTTTAGGTGGTTTGTTCGGCACTGTAGCAATCAGAATTATTTTCTGAAGGCCAAGAAAAATGCCCAATGGATTTATTTTTTCAAGTGGATCATTACGGCTTTGCCATGGTCCACTTAAATGATCTTTATTATTATTATTTATTTTATTTATTTTTAACTTTTAAGGTATTACAAACGGAACAGACATGACTGGGGGATAGGAAAGGTAAAGATGTAGAATAGAAAAGTTCAAGAAAAGGAGAGGGGAAGAAAAACAGAGGGGAAGAGGGACAGAGAGAAAAGACAAAAAAATCTGCTGGATCACCTGCTGGAAGAAAAAAAAAAGCAAAAAGAGAACAACCACAAGAGAAACCACAGCAAGAACCTAGATAAGTGTAAGTAACAGTGACCAATAGATACTGAATGTTAATTAGCAGCGTGCAAGACCGACAATGCATGACGTGCTTTGACGCAGCAGCCAAGGAAGATACAGTATGTGTCTGTGCACACCTGTGTGCATGAGCGCGCTTGTATTCAAAAGGTTTCTCCACTATCTGATAGTGGGTGTGGGGAGCCATAGCCCTGCCCCCCAGGACATGAAGCAGGCATGGAGGAGATCCAGGCCCCAGACATCTTGAGGCCCCCCAATGCACGAGAGCCCAAGGAGGATATCGTGCAACCCACCTAGAAAGAGCTTAGGATAGTCCCAGACAGGGGGCTCATGCAGCAGCCACACTGCAGAAGCTACAGGGGGCTGTGACGATGTGCCTGCAGGATCTGCCGGCAGCCAGCTGTGTCAGAGTGGACCTAGACCTGGGCCTGAAGGGCAGTTCAGAGTTCAGGTGTACATTTAACACATTTTTGTGAAAAACTCTAAATATATCAGCTGGTTGATAAATGCAGTTATAATTAACATTTATATGATCCGTGCAACCTTGCTTATCATGTCGATGGTTTTCATGACTGGTGGGCTGTTATGAGGGCCCCCCATTCCGGAGGATGGGGGGCCCTCGGGCGCCAGGCCCCGCCAAGCAGCCACCAGGAGTGAGCTAGTACATATCTGAGCCCCCAGCCCTGGATACCGAGAACCACCAATGCACTGACAGCTGAGGGCATCAGCCACTGGCAGGGAGTGTGGTGGGGGGAGACAGATCCCCACACCTTGGGGGGCCTCAGATGTTCCCAGAGAGGCGGAGTCTAAGACCCGACCTGACACATACACACAGACAAACAGGCACACACAGACACAAACATGTGTCCGGGGCAGCCCACCTGACCTCACCACAGAGGAAACTACACCTACCCATCATTCAATCATCTCCCAAACTACATAAGACAATAGACACCCAGGTTGAGTTCATTCTCCTCTGGGGTAACACTTTATAACACTACCCGCGAATAAGGCGCAAGTATCCTGCACTTACATGCATTTTGCGGGCAACAAGTCAGGTTTTTGCCAGAAACAATGAAACAAGTACAATGTAAGTACCCTGTACTTTCTGGGGTGCGGGTCATGTTATGGAGTGACTCAGGTGCAAGTATCTTGTACTTACGTGCAATTTCCTGTAATCAATAAACATGGCGTGGTGGATCACATCTTTGGAAAGCTGAGTTCAGTTTCTCCAGCCACAGCCCACCCGAGGTTCCCCGCTAGAGGGTCCCTTCGTCGTTGCCATGGTCAGCCTGTGTTTTTGTTTTCTGTTGGGGTTTTTTTTGCCTCTCTTGCTCCTGGTTGTTTTTGATTTAGATTCCACCCTGGTCAAGTGAGCTGTTTTTGTCTTGGGGCCATCAGGAGCTGGCCCATGGTGGTGTAGGTGGGGTTGGTGTTTATTGTGATGCATAGTTCTGTTTCCTGTGCTTCCCCTGTGTTCCATGTTTGTCAGTTGTTACTCTTGTCTCTGTGCTCCATGCTCCCAGCTGTGTTCCCCTGCTCTGTCTCAATCCTTCATTATCCTTTATGTATTTAAGCATCATCTCTCATGTTGCTGTGTTTCCTCTGTGCTCCTGGTTTCCCTCATCAATCCCTGTTCCAAGTTTTAGTTTTTAGTTTCACTTTTCAGTTTCTAGTTTAGGTTTGTTTTTCATTTGTTTATAATAACGCTGCCTTCCTAAATTTACCCTTTTGAGTTTCGAGACCTACATTTGGGTTTAGCCTCGTCCTGCCTGTTACACAGCACTAACCCTGACACCATTTGTGAATGTGAAAATAAGAGCATAGTGTTTCAATTCTCTCTATATCTCAGCAAATTGCAATAGAATGACAAAGGACCCTGCAAGGGAAATTGTAAGCAACTGAAAAACAATTCTGCCTGGCAAATTAGCCCCTCATATGAGAATATGCTTTATAAGCTGTTGGAAACTGACAGAAATGATCTTTAGTGAGGATGTATTCCTCAGAGAAAATCTGAAGGAGAAACAGACCTATCTTTAGCATGTCTTAGAATATGTTTCTTTAATTTATGCATTTAAAGCTGTTTCATGCTGTGCACATGCCCACATTCTAATGGTGTTTCAAGGAACCTTTGAAATTGTCTTCATGTCATCGATAGATGTCACATTTTTCTTTCTGTAGCTGTTTTTAAAGATAAATTATTTCCATGTCTGCTGAAAAATCTGATAAGTAATGAATCAAAGCTCACTTTTTTCATCTACCCACATAGCAAAATTGGTATGGCCCGGATCTGGCCCACACAATGTGCTTACACGTGGCCCACACACTGCAAAGAATGACGGCCCCTTGGTGGCCCAGATCTGGTTTGCCAGAGGTGGCAGTGTGTCTGCAAATGGCAGACACACTGCTGGTCCTGTGCTGGCCCAGAACAGTTTCAGCTCTGGCCCCAGATGCCAGCCTAATGTGTACCTTAATCAAGCCATGTAATAACAACATGTGCCGGAACATAGGAGTGCAAAAGTAACATGACGAAACTCTGTTCAGACAGTGAATGGACTGATTCTTACATAACACTTTTCTACTCTCCTGGATTACTCAAAGTGCTCTATACAACATGCCACATTCACACACTTTCTCTAAACTGAGTGCTTCCTAACTACATTTATACACATTCACATTCTTGACATGCAGACTGGAGGAGCCAGGGATCAAACCACTAATCTTCCGACCAGTAGGTGTCCTGCTCTACCTCCTGAGCTACAGCCACCCAGTGGAAAGCATGAGTAAACCCTTACTAGGTTTTGGATAAAGTATACACTCACAAACCTGTCAAACCTGCATTTGAAACGTTGGCTACCATAGCAGTATAGTATTGCAACATGGCATTTGGGTCTTCTAACTAAAATAGGAAAATAAATAGTGCCATCATTGCCAGGCCTGGCCCATATCTGGATGACATACCGCTTACCATGCCAGAAGTCAGCCAGCAGTGCCGGCTTGACACCAGATCCGGGCCAGACCTGCCTGCTATGTGGGTAATCACTGTTTTTTTTTTCTCTGCTCTTCTGTATTTCTTCCAGTCGCCATCATGTTGAAAGATCATTACTTTGTTCGGGGAGCAGGTCTACCAGGGAGGTTTAAGGCAGAAAAAGTAGAGTTTCATTGGGGCACAAGCAATGGATCGGAGGGCTCTGAACACAGTATCAATGGCCGACGTTATCCTGTGGAGGTAAGCTCAATTTTCTAAGGAAAAGAATACAATATAATTTAAAATGTTTGAATATAATTTTTGACTACATTTATATTTCACCTTTAAAAGGTGTTTACCTTACCTTGTTTGGTAGACTTCTTTTCAGCACAACCTTACATGTCTTACATGACTTTACTTTTTTTTTAATTTCGACATATTGTATTGACAAAATTGACTTTCTATTGCATGAAAAAACATAAAATCCAAGTAGGCAAAAAATTTTTTTTTTACTGTGAAAACAAACACATTTAAGGAATCATTTTTATAACTTGAAATGCAAATATAAATTATAAAAAAATATATATGAATTTTGCAAACATAAAATATACATGCAATGGCTGGGGAGTCTTTTGTGCAACTATTTAAAACTTTTTTCTTTAGGGGGCGCTAGTGAGCAGCGGTAGGATGTAGACGTGCTTTTCGGAGCTCTCCACCAAAACTCAGATTTTTACTGAACACCACCATATATTCTTACACAGGCGGATATTTTCTGCGGGTGCATATTTCCAGGCTGATCTACGCTGTCCATTTTTGCGCAATGAGACCGAAAACGAACCCTCCAAGCAAGAATAAAACCATCGAGGGCTATGTTAGCAACACTGCTAGCGGGGCTAATGCTAGCACCAGTAGCCCTAACGAGCCAGAGGCTGGCCCCCACGAAGACAGAACCTACACCCTATGCAAGGAGATGTGTCGGGAAATGGCCACGTCTATAATGGGGAAGATTGATGAGCGGTTTGATACCTTTGAGGCTAGATTTCAGTCGCTCCTTTCGGAGCAGAAAGAGATGAAAAACCGCATGGAAAGTGAAGAACAAGCGACATGTGCCTTGGACGAGCGCATAGAAGCGCTAGAAGCCAAATGTTCGGACCTAACTCAGCACGCCAACCAACTTAAAACCAAACTCCAGGACTTAGAGGCCCGCTCTCGCAGACACAATATCAAAATTGTCAGCATACCTGAAGACGAGGAAAAAGGTATGCCCACTGACTTTGTCTCTAGGCTTATCCCGGAGTTGCTGGGAAAGGAGCACTTTCCACATCCGATAAAAGTTGATCGTGCACACCGCGCACTACAAGCGAAACCAACTGCTGGTGCTAAACCACGCACTATCCTGGCCCGCATTCATCATTTTCAGGAGAAGGAGCTGATCCTGCGTCGCTGCAGGATGCAAAAAGGCTGCGAGTATAAAGGAAACAGGGTGATGATATTTCCAGACTACACCAGCGAAGTGATGAACCAGCGTCGCGCTTTTAGTGGTGTGATGCAAACCCTGCGCAGCGATGGAATCGCTACGTTACCCGGCAAGGCTCTATGTATACTGACGTGACGGACAATCTTCAACGACACAGATGAGGCGGCACGCTGCATTAAAGGACACGGGTCGGCTATGAGAAATTAAGGTCTCAGTGTAAGGTAACTGTAGTGGTTCTGATTGCAGGAATGCCTGAGCAATATTAAGACTTCTAACTTTAAAAGACACCATGCTGAGAACTGGATTTGGACTTTCAAGTACAACACTATACCAACAACTTTAGATGAGACATCCTTACTGGTGTAACATTTTCTCAGTGAATGATGTTTGCTTTTTCTATTACATGGTGGTGGTAATACACAGCATTTTTATGTTTTTATTCTGAGTGGTGGGTGTGAAGATATCTTGCCATTTGCCCGGCAGCTCCCTTCGAAGTGAAGAGGGGATGTTATGCGTCAGATTCCGGGGGACGTGTTTTTTGGGGAAGGGGTGGGTTATGTTTTGATTTGTTCTTGTTCTACAGCTCAGGTGCACTAGTTTCATCGCTGCCAGTTTATGACTTTCGGTCATTTTGTATGAACAATGTCACACCTTATCATTTTTCCTTTTTTTTTTCATTTTTCCCCACTATAATGGCCAGGTCACAGGCTAGTATACAAATGGGAAACAGGGATTTGCAGCTTGTATCATGGAATGTTAGAGGGCTTGGTTCAGTTGTCAAAAGGGGTAAAGTATTTAAACATTTGAAATCTCTTTGTGCAGATGTAATTTTTCTGCAAGAAACCCACATAAAATCTACAATGCGGCATGTTTTAAAATGTAACTGGATATCTCAAATATATCAGTCACCCTTTACATCACATGCCAGGGGGGTAGCCATACTATTTAAGAAAAATGTCCCATTTCAACTAAAATCTGTAATCAACGATCCCCAGGGACGATACATAATGGTTTCAGGGATGATAGCTTCACTCCCATTAACCCTACTAAATATTTATGGTCCAAATACAGTTGAGCCTATGTTTTTCAGAAAGGTGTTTGACTTGCTTCCAGATGATACTGACGCAAATATAGTAATAGCAGGAGATTGGAACTGCTATTTAGACCCTTACCTTGATCGGCTGTCATCACGCCCTCCCCCAGAGATTGCCTCTGTGCGGCTTCTGAATAATCTTTCTAAAGCTAGAAATTTAGTAGACATTTGGAGACTTCAACATCCCACTGATAAAGATTACTCCTTTTACTCTGGCGTCCACAAATCCTACAGTCGAATTGATTATTTTTTGGTCAGTTCAAGCCTTATTTCACAAATTTCAAATTCCAGATAACATAATATTTTGATTTCTGATCACAGTCCCACATCCATATCATTGAGTCTTAATCTGCCTAAAGAGAACTATTCCTGGCGTTTCAATCCAACCCTTCTCAGTTATGAAAAGTTTATTAAATATATTACACCCAAACTCAAGGGTTTTCTTGACTCAAATGACAACGGAGAGGTCTCTGATTCAACATTGTGGGAAACATTAAAAGTCGTAATGCGTGGCGAAATTATTTCCTATAGCTCAGCCCTCAAAAAGGAGAAGATGAAGCGACTTTCTGAAATTAATAGTGCCACTCCTCGTCTAGAAAGGGCTTACCAGAATTCTAAATCACCTGAGGATTACAGAGAAATATTAAAACTCAAATATGAATACAATGCAATTATGAGTGACCAGGTTACCAATCTACTACTGAAGCTGAAACATAAACATTTTGAGATAGGAGACAAACCCGGTAAATTGCTAGCGCAACAACTAAAAGGAACGCAAGCTTCGAGAGCAATTCACAAAATAAGATCCAAATCGGGTGCTTTTCTAACAAACCCTATAGAAATTAATAGGCGCTTCAGAGAGTTCTATCAGGAATTGTACTCTTCCCAGCTGAATGTAACACAATCTGCTTTAAATGACTTTTTTGATTCTCTCAGTCTGCCCAGGCTAAATGAAGCTGCCAGAGATCAACTCGATTCGGACTTCACATTGCAAGAAGTGGTAGCTGCTATTAAGTCATTTGCATCTGGGAAGGCTTCAGGCCCTGACGGTTTTGGCATAGAATTTTATAAGAAATTTTGTGATGGTCTTGCTCCATTCTTGCTTAGGATGATGCGTGATTCTCAAAACAGGGGCGTACTACCCCAAACTCTGTACGAAGCAAATATTTCGTTAATCTTGAAGAAAGGCAGAGATGACTCTGATCCTGCTAACTTCAGGCCAATTGCTCTTCAGAATTTTGATCGAAAGGTGATAACCAAAATTTTAGCAACTAGACTGAACAAGTACTTGACCTCCATTATTCACCCTGATCAAACGGGATTTATCCCTGGCAGACTTTCTTTTTTCAATGTTAGACGTCTTCTCAACACCATCTATTCGGACCATGGTAGTTCGGGAGGAGCAGCAATTTTAGCTCTTGATGCACACAAAGCCTTTGATCAGGTTGAGTGGTTTTATATGTTCGAATCATTACGGAAGTTTGGGTTCGGTGAAATATTTATATCTTGGGTAAAATTAGTATACGCAAATCCAATCTGTTCAGTTCTCACAAATGGAGAGAGGTCGGCGCCATTTCCTTTGCAGCGCTCTGTTCAACAGGGCTGCCCCCTGTCCCCTGCTTTATTTGCTCTGGCATTAGATCCCCTTGCGATTAAGATAAGAGCGCATCCAAAAATACAAGGGCTCTTGGTCGGAGGGGTTGAAACTGTTATTAGTTTGTACGCAGACGATGTACTATTATACCTGCGTAATGCAGAAGAATCTGTACCATCTCTTCTTAATCTGGTCACCGCATTTAGCAAAATTTCAGGATATACAATTAACTGGGTTAAAAGTGAACTTATGCCTTTATCTAAAACCGGTTTGCCAAGTTTTCTTGGTAATATTCCATTCAAAATAGTTAACGACCATCTCACATATCTTGGATTAACTGTTCCTAAGGATCCCAAATTAATTTTTAGCTTGAACTTTGCTGAATTCTTATCAACATTAAAGCATAACATCGAGTCATGGAAAATTCTTCCCCTATCTATGGTCGGTCGTATAAATTCCATAAAAATGGTCTCTCTTCCTAGATTTCTGTATCTTTGCCAAAACCTTCCTATTTATCTCACTTCCTCTTTCTTTAAGGATTTGGACTCAATTATTACTTCTTACATATGGAACAACAAGAATCCTAGGATTTCAAAACTACATCTACATAAATCCAAACTGGAGGGAGGTCTGAGTTTACCGATATTTAAACATTATTACTGGGCTGCAAATCTGAGAGCCTTGACCTTCTGGCACCAGACATCCCCAGATCTTGGTAATTCCAACATCCCCCTTTGGGTTAAAATGGAGGCTGACATTGTAAGGGACTCCTCTCTAGAGGCCCTGCTTTTCTCAAAAGTAGGGAGGGCGGAGAGTCTTAAGAAACTGGGGTTTGTTCCGAAACAATCTGTGCGGATTTTAAACCAAATTAGAGGTTTTTTTAAACTGCCAAACTCCTCTGTGCAGGCACCAATATGCGATAACCATGCCTTTTTGCCTCCTTGGGATGATAAATCCTACTATGTTTGGAAGGAGAAGGGCTTAATCA
The DNA here is from genome assembly GCF_036321145.2 of Pelmatolapia mariae. Taxonomy (NCBI): domain Eukaryota; kingdom Metazoa; phylum Chordata; class Actinopteri; order Cichliformes; family Cichlidae; genus Pelmatolapia; species Pelmatolapia mariae. The sequence continues at coordinate 36,817,924 of NC_086231.1, forward strand.
AATTCAAAGATCTTTATATAGATGGAAAATTTGCATCATTTAATCAGCTTAAGCAGTAGTTCGATTTACCGCATTCACATTTTTATCGTTACCTACAAATCAGGCATTTTTTGCAATCCAATATGAAGAATTATCAAGATGTTCCGCATGAACATAACCTTTTTGAGGTCCTCCTGAGCCCTCCTTACTCCAAACATTTGATTTCTACAATTGTGCATTTGTTTGATGACAGCATTGAAGTGCAGACTACGAGGATGAGAGACGCTTGGGGAGAGGAAATATGGAAATAATGGAAATATCTGAATCAATATGGGACAAATGCCTATCAAAAATTCATTCCTGCTCTATTAACAGCAGACATCAATTAATACAATTTAAAATTGTCCATCGGCTACATTATTCCAAGGTTCGGCTACACAAAATTTATCCTTCAACTTCCCCTATATGTGACAGATGTAAAACATCAGAGAGCACATTGGCTCACGCTTTCTGGCATTGTCCCTTATTGACCAATTTTTGGTCGAAAATATTTGATTGGTACTCTAAAGCTTATGGGATCTCCATCTCACCCAATCCAGAAATTGCAGTTTTTGGCTGTGTACGTTCCAGAACTATCCCTGCGACTGTGCGGGTGCCAATTGATCTCGGAATGATGATTGCGAAAAGACTTATTCTAAAAGAATGGAAGTCCGCTGCTCCTCCCTCCTTCAGTGTCTGGCTTAATGACATGTTATCAGTCATTCAGCTGGAAAAGGTTCGATACCTGCAAACACCTGCAGCAAATGTTTTTTCAAAATCCTGGACTCCGTTTTGTACTCACCTTGAGAAGGCTCACGTTGTATAAACATGTACCATGGCACTGCAATTTCCCTGTTTATTGCATATTCATGACATTTAATTCATTATGTATGCTGGTAGTTTTAATTTTAATGTTTTCTTTCTTTTTTTGACTTTCTTTATTGATTATCATTATTGTGCTATTTCTTGTCCTATCATCTCAGCGCCTGAGCTGTAGTTGTTCGTTGATGGGGTTTTCTATGCTGAAAAATTAAAATAAAATATTGAAAAAAAACCCCAAAAAAAACAAAACAAACTTTTTTCTTTAGAACTATCAGGTGTCACAATAAGGTGCTACACAAATTATTTGTGCCAGTCCACCACGAGACTGAGGGACAGGCCTGAGACCCAAAGACTTGACAACAGGAGCTGTATCACTTTGCCTGTTTTCCATGCAGAGACAGCATTTACATTTCAGTGTCCCTGTCGTGGCTATTTGGCCAGCATCTGTGTCATTCAACAGCCACCTTATTGTTTTGACACATAATACAAAAAACAAGCAAAAAATACTACACTACAAACCAACTATACACTCCAAACAAGCTAATGTCACAAATCTCACATCTCAAATCTCGCTCTCTTGTCGCTGTCACTATCCCCGCTTCCTAAGCAAGCAAATGTCAAATGTTACCATATAATGTTTGTTTTTGGTTGGCATTTTTCTATCGACCCACAGGTTTCTGTAAGAATGTACGTAGGCTGCCATGACAGACCAGTACTTCTGCAGTCCGGGTCTGCAGCGTTCACTCGTTGCTAACAAAAAAATCCGTTACTTTGTGCTGTAATTAGCGGCTTTACCTGTTCCAGGATGAGCTCAATTGCTAACTTTACTGTTGCAGTGATGGCGAGGTTTCATTGGTGCTTTGCTAACACTATCAATAAAGTCTTGGTGTGCAAGGTGATATGGTGCACACCGGGAGTTCATATTGCACTGTTGCTCTGCCCTGTAACGTCTGAAGTTTATCCGTCTTAGACGTTTGGGTTCAAGCCTCTTTGCTGTCCCTGCATTCCACCTGCGCTGCTTGTCTGTACATGCAAGCCCCGTCTTTCCACTCATCACAGCGTTCTGCACCTGCAACAAACATTAATAGTATTTTCTCACTGTCAATACTCAAGATTTAACATCATGAGGAAATTTACACTAACAAAAGTACTACTGTGTCTGTTTATATCAGTGGTGGACAAAGGGCTGGTGTCCTGCATGTTTTAGATATGACCCTGGGTCAACACACCTGAAACATATCTAAACCACTGAAATAAAAGTACTGGCAAGGTCACCCATATTTTCCATTTCATATCAATAGTCAGTTGCTTTTTGATGCAGAAATATATATCCACATTCTGTAATTTATTTCAAATTATTACATTCTGTATATACTACACAGTGTCACATTTTCCTATATTATTTTTATCTTTTGTGTGATTGTACAGCATACAGCCCACACAACGCTTAAACAACGAGTGTGAATGTAAAAAACAACAACAACAACAAAAAAACACTTGGACATTGCTAGCATAATGGACAGGTTTTTGACGGGGCGCCCACACAAACGCAAAGCAGGAGATGAAGCATTGCCAAATATGTTTCCAAACCAACTTCCTTCCAATCCAAATACTAGAAAATATGATGAAGCATATCTTCCCTTTGGCTAGGTAGGTAGGTCTCCCCGACAGAATTTGTTTCCCCTGCGTGATGAACACACGCTGGGCTCTCCAAATCACGGACAAACAGTAGCCGACCTTCTTGATTTTTAGCTCACAAACACTTGTTGTAATGACTAACTACTCCTGACATTTTGGAGATGTTAGCTCTTTATACAGTAAAGTTACAGTGTGATACAAATAATATCAGGCTGATCCTGCCACGATTTGTTCCCCCGCTTCAAATCACGGACAAACAGTATCCCACAGTTGTTTCTGTTTTTGAACCCACTTTGCACAGAGAGGCATTTTATGAAAAATGTATTGATAGTAATATTGAATAGTATTACACAGGGAAAAAAAACTACACGTAAAATAATTACACCATGACGCGTCTGCCTTTCTAAATGGAGGGAAAGTAACTGCGTGTGTATATTAGATCTGGGTATCGTCACTGATTCCTAGAATCGATTTGATTCCGATTCACAAGGTCCCGAATCAATTCGATCCACGATTCGATTTGATTCGATTTGAATTGGGGAAATTTTGCCTCAGAAATATTATAATTCTGATCACGCATCAGTACATTTCCATATTTTTATATCTATAAAAGGAAAGCTGACCCTTGTGAGACTTTATCAAAAGTGTAAGCATCACAGCAGATGCCTTTGTGTCAAAGTAACTGAGGATAAAACACAGAAAAACATGAAGGCAACTTTCCTTGCTTGGGATTTTATAGCAGATAACCTTAAAAATATTCTGCAGTAGATCAAAAACAAAAGAAAGTCATTAATCAACATGTGAACATTACCTGATGCTGCTGAAGTGAAGCAGAGCAAAGTTACAGAGGTTTTATTAGAGACACAGCTGAGCATTTTGCAATTTTGCATAATTTTATAAGTTTACATTTGTTCAGTATTGAACAGCAGAAATGAGGCTTTCTTTTCGGAAGTAAGTTAAAGGAAAAAAAACAGCGGCCGACAGCGCTGTAAACAACGGTAGACTTGTGCGTAACAAGCAAGCGAACAATGCAGAAAACAGATTTTTAGATGGGAAACTGTTCTTGAAGTACAGAGAGAGAGAGAGAGAGAGAGAGAGCTGTGCATGAAGTGTGATTTTATCGTGGTGGAAGCAAAACAGCAAAACTAAGAGTGAATTCATGACGATGTTTATGTGAAGCGTAGTTTGGATCTTCTTTTGCTGCTGGTTCAGTCATAATTGTTTGGAGAGAGATAAAACCTGCAGCTTCTGAATCGAGCGCAAAAAGGGCGTAAACACAAAGCGCCCGCCGACGGATCAGAATCAGTGAGCGGATATTACGTTATCCAAGCTAGAATTGATTTTAATGGATAAATCGATGGTCAAAACCCACCCCTAGTGTATATGTAAGCGTGTAAAACCTGAAGATAGTCAGATTAACAGTAACAGTATTTTGTCTCATTGTAGAAATTCATCTCATGTAAACAATAACGTAGCGCACAGTGTGACTTGAAAAAGGCACATACCTTTGACGTTGCATGACGACCCCTGTATTCCTCGTCCACACGTAAACGCAATTACATGGTGGTGGGTGGGGGGCACGAAGATTTTCTTGTAAAAAGAAAAGGGGGGGGGGGGGGGGGGGGTCAAGCAAAAAAAGTTTGGGAACCACTGCCTTAGCATGACCTATGCTAAGTTTTTAGCCTGACTAACGCTTTGGCTCAGCTCTACAGCTGCTTTAAGAAAAATAAAGTTGCCTTGTTTGTTGAGCAGTACTTTATCAATTTTGTTGCTGTGCAGGTAATTTTATGCCTCAGTGCTCTTGTAATTATGCAATTCCTTGCCATCAATGCCTTCAGAAAATACGAGATAATTAACAATCGATCTAGCTAACACCATAGATATTACAATTGTAATAAATATTTTACTTATTTACAGAAAAATGCACTAAAACTATCCATATCAGTAATTCAAAAAATTGCAGGCAGTGGCAAGAACAATTTCTTCTTTCTTCTGCTGATGATTCAGTCCTGTTTATGCTGTAAACCATGGGAGGCTGAGGAGTAACTCGCAGTAACTAATAATGACAACTAGGGCTACACAATTAGTCATGTTTTTGTAACTGAAATCAAAATGTAGTTATATTCTTTGATCAAGGTGTTCACTTTCAAATATATATTTCAAATTGATTCTGAAAGTACAATATATATTAGAAAAATATAAAATAATATCTATAAACCATTCAGCCCTAAAAAACCTCCGGTATCACACATGAATAAAAATGGATCAATTTGGTCGTCTGTCTCCAATCCAACTTGTTGGTTTTTGCCACTTCAGTTTCTCTTCTTGCAAAGTGACTAAATCTTTGCAGTACCACGTGAAGGCCATTTTCACAAGTAAATGAATGTGGTTCACTTCAGCGTATCAAGCATATGGCTTTGGAGATGAGGGAAATGGTTTTTGGCTTGATTGACTCAAGCAAAGATGCACACTGATTTGAGATCAACAGCTTTTTGAGTTCTTTGGTGACATCCTTTAAGGTGCAAACTTTTGTCTTTAACCTCCTAGGACCTGGCGTCCACATATGTGGACATCACATTTTGGGTTATTTAGACCAAAATACTCAGTTTTGCTCTACAAGGGCCTGATATCCACTTATGAGGACATTATACTGCCACTGTTCTATCGAAATTTTAAACAAATATCCTCATATGTGGCTTTCATTTTTCTTAGAAATAAAAATCAGGTTAAAAAACAATATCTGGTAATATCTGGTTGTTTTTACATTCATCGTTTCCCAATTAGCCCAAATATCAAAGAGAAATTAAAAAAGCATCTCGTGGAAGAGTTCGGGTCTTAGGAGGTTAAACACTTAAACTTTTGGCATTGCAATCTCAGCTTTTTCTGGTACTTTGTTAGAATCTTTTCTGAAGCCTGATTTTTTCACTTTAAAGACTTTGACAACTCAGTGTTGTAGTAGTGATCCTCTCGAATACAGTCTGGTTTTGCTAACATAGTTGTTGATAATGCATAACTATGGTCCTGATTGTTAATATCCACTGTTATGGCAGTGTCATTTTCAATCAAGATGCAGGGCTGTATTCGGCGGCAGATGTCATGTTGTGGTGGAATTTTGCGTTTGACCAACATTCCCTGACTCTTTGCTTGATAAACCTGGAGAGCCACTCCCCTCTGTGCCAGTAATTACCAAAATGTTACAACTTGCCCCGCTTGCCACGCATATATTTATTATATATTTAGTCTTATTTTTTATATCATATATATATATTTTATATATATTATTACATATTGTGTAGTTATAGCTTTTATTAACCTTTGAGTCTGTTGAGTCTAAGGTGGTAAAATGTCTTTAACCTCTTCTCTCTGGAGCCAGCTTTCCACCATGCACATTCCACCTGACAAACCTTAGTGTGCGCATGGTTGTGTGTGTGTAGCTAGTGTGGTTTGATGCTCAAAGGGGAAAAAAACAAAAACATAAACCAGTCGGTTGGGGGAAAAAAGTGTGGCGAGATTTTCCATAAGGGTGCACTATGTAGACAAGAGTGTTGCTTGGTGTTGTCTGATTATGTGTGTGCATAATAATTTATATGAGTGAGCATGTTAGTGCTTGTGCGCGTGTGTCCTGTATGTCTGTGTGTGCTAGTAGGCTCTTGTGGATGTGCCGATGTTGAGTGTGTATGTGCGTTATCATGCCGTGCAGATGTGTAAAAATTGAGTATGTTGTTTGTGACTGCATAGGAAAACAGATGATCGATCCAAGAAAGAAGAAAGAAAGAAGAAAACCATGGAAAAGGACAAGTTGGAGGGATGAAAGAGAAAACTTGAAAGAAAAAGAGAACAGTGTAATTAACGCTTTAATGCTGTGGAGACTGATGGTGTTTTATCTGTTACCACATTATAATGCATTAACAAGTTGATATTAATAGGTTGGATAGATGGAACAGGAGGAGAGAAAAATATAGCCGATATAGAGTGGCGATGACAGAATGCAGAACCTTCTGAGTGAAGGTGTGTGGGACTGGAAACAGGACCTTGCATCACTCCAGGATCGCTTTATGGAGTGGTCGTTTACGCTGAAGTCCATTCTTTTATGCTCCCTGCTGTGGCACCAGGCCTCTTGGCTCCCAGCTGATAAACTCTTTCAAAGCAGATGCTTTTCACGATGTCCTCCAGAAGCTTCAGGTGGGTCTTCATGAAGGTTTTAACTTCTGCACCTCGCTTTTGGCTGGGGAAGATGCACTCTGGGCCTTCTTCATGATTAAAGCATTGAAGCACCAGTCAATGTATTCTTGGAGAGCATCCAAATTCTCCCCGCTGTCCTCCAGGGTGTTGGAAATGATTAATAATGGTTAGTTATTTGTGAAGTGATTGGTATAATTGAATCTCAAAACAAAGTTGAATTCTGAGCTACCATTCAGTTTTTTTCTGTCAAGTCTGACATCACCTACAGCATTTCTGTTCTGTCACTCACCTTTTCCATCTCCTCACCTACCTTTCTGTCTCCTCCTTCTCAGGTAAGATTAACAGTGTCTCATGTTCAGCATTTCTGCCACTTCTTTGTGAAGAAGTTGTCTTTTATGTTCAGGTAACCTGTAGTGCTGTGAACACCATCAAGGATAGGTCTCAAAATGGTGCTGAGCACCAACAACTGGTTGTGTTCTTCCTGCATGCGACTGTCACAACTCACTCGATGTAATCGGTCCCCAGTCGTTACAAAATGTGGAAATCTCAGTGTTGCATCAGGAGATACAATTTGATTGTTAATTTTCATCTCTTGGTCAAATTATGAGCGTGGATTGTCATCACAAGACAGCTCTGGTGGAAAATTTTTCATGCCGAAAATTACTGGGACCGGCTGCAGGGCTCTAGACTAACTTTTTGCCATGGTTGCACTGATGCACCTAACTTTAACTTAGGCGCACCCAAATTTTTCAACCGCATCACTTAACACCACAGTTTTAAATGTACACTTTTTGGGGGGAAATTTGCTGTCTATACAGACAATATTGATTTGTAAATGATTAACTAACAATCTTGTCAACACAAAGTTCCTTATTTGGAGCACATTTCTACAAGAAAGATAAGTTACTGAAAAACTGTTTGTGTTTAAAGAGCGTTGGCACTCTTTGGCAATATTGTAGACAATGTTAAACTTAATCGTCACATCAGCCTCCTCTAACGACCTGTTTGCTGCTGCCCTAGGGGACACTTGGGCAGTGCATTTATCGCAGCATATAATGTGTTTTCTGGATACACTGCTGCTTTTTCAGCGTTCAGAGGTTGATGGCTCCGTGTCAGAGCTGGCTATGAATTTCAGACAGATCAGGCCTTAACCTAGCAAAAAGGTTATCAATCGTTCTTTTCATCTTTTCTTATTACCCACAGCTACATCCACTCTGTCGGGCCTAGGCTGCCCCCTAGGGCTGGGTATCATCACTGATTTCTATAATCCATTCAATTCCGATTCACGAAGTCCCGATTTGATTCAATTTTGCCTCAGGCAGTCGGAAATATTATAATTCTGATCATGTATCAGTACTGATACATGTGAGACTTTATCAGAGGTGTGAGCATCACAGCAGATGCCTTTGTGTCAAAGTAACTGAGATAAAACACAGAAAAACGTGAAGGAGATTTTCCTGGCCTGGATTTTTATAGCAGATAACCTTAAAATTATTCTGCAATTTTAAAAAGTACAAATTTCTTCAGTATTGAACAGCAGAAATTAGGCTTTCTTGTCCGAGGTCATTTAAGTAGAAAAAAAAAAAAAGACAGCGGCTGACAGCGCTGTAAACAACGGTAGACTGGTGGGTAATAAGTGAAAGAATAATGCAGAAACAGTGATTTGAGATGGGAAACTGTTCTTGAAGTACACAGAGAGAGAGAGAGCTGTGCATGAAGTGTGATTTTATCGTGGTGGAAGCAAAACAGCAAAAGTCAGAGGGAATTAATGACGACATTTATCAAATGTGAAGCGTAGTTTGGATCTTCTTTTGCTGCTGGTTCAGTGAATTTTGGTTGGAGAGAGACGAAACCTGCAGCTCAGAATCTAGCGCAAAAAAGACGCAAACACAAAGCGCGGACCCACCGATGCATCAGAATCAGTGAGCTGTCAGCTTTCAGCCCCAACGGCGTGTCCGTGTACGGGCCGTTGGGTGAGAAAGCCGAGAAAGAGAAAGCTGATTCTGATGCGTCGGGTCCGGTCTGTGTTTACCTCTTACCTTCCAGATCCCTCAGGTCATCTGGATCCGGTTTTTTATCAGTTCCCAGAGTCAGAACCAAACACGGAGAAGCTGCATTCAGCTTTTATGCTCCATATATCTGGAACAAACTCCCAGAAAGCCTCAGATCAGCTGAAACACTCAGTTTATTTAAATCCAGGTTGAAGACTCACCTATTCTCAGCTGCTTTTGAATAAAGCACCAAATCCACACTTTTAAGCTTAAATTTCAAAACTTACATTTTAACTACTGACTCTATCTACTGTTCTGATTTTATCTACTGTTCTGATTTTATCTACTGTTTTGATTTTTGATTTTAAATACTGTTTTGTTTGTTTGTTTGTTTGTTTGTTTGTTTGTTTGTTTGTTTGTCTTAATCAATTTTAAATCGTGCTTTTTATTTGTTTTTGTTTTTAATGTCTCTGTAAAGCACTTTGAATCACCTTGTTGTTGAATTGTGCTATATAAATAAACTTGCCTTGCCTTGCCTTGCCTTTGTGTGGAATCTGTTTACCTGCTCTCATTTGCTGTTTGGTGGTTGCTGAGATTCTGGCGTTTCTGGCAAAACACATTTATATATTTAAAAGTCGATTCAGGATTTCATGAATCGATATCGCTTTATTCAAGCTACTCACCTCCCTTTTCCACCTGCACTTTCAAACGTACACACAAAGGACTATGGGACAACTACAGGAGCACGGCCAATCATAGAGGTCCCGCCCCTGACTATCTCTGATTGGGACACACGATAGGGGCATAATGTGTGTCACTTGTTGACCACACAGAGACTTTCAGAGTTGCAGAGTCTTTTTTTTTTTTTTTCCTCTTTCCTTTCATCACAGGCAGCACTGCCATCAAGCTCATTGCCTGTCAATTTGTGCATTTGCATTATTTCCATCGTGTGGCTGCAGTTGGCTATTGTTGCTGAAAGTTGTGCTTATTTTAGTCTCATCAAAAAGTGTAGTTGTCTCTGTCAGAGAGTGCCTGTGTCCTGTTAACAATAAGTGGAGCTGGGAAAGCTGAGAGGCTAACAGCTTTTTTTCTGGTGGTTTGTATATGCACATTGTGGATAAGCTGATGGTCTGTGACTAAACTGTAAATGAATGGGAGAATTAATGTTTCAATGAGATTCAATCATTCTTTACTTTAGTCAATATCATGAGCATGAAAAAGAAGGGTTTTATTTAAATAGCCCAATTTTCTGTTGCCTACATTGTAGAGCGTGGCTTTGCTTCCACACCTCAACAGGAACATTAGCACACTCAGGGATTAAAATGTGATTCAGCCAATGGAGGAACCATAAAGTCTTAGTGGCTCTAGGGAAAACTGACAATAATTTCTGTTGAGAGCTCCAGTAGATTTTCTTAGTGTACAGGCTGTGATCAGCTGACCTGCTGCTGCAGCTGCTCTGAAGTTTACTGCTCTTTGTGAACTTACACAACTGAATTCAATAAACCCATCATGTTACTGTGAGCCAAACTGTTTATTCAATTCAGTTTGATTTAGTATGATTTATTTAGCACCAAATTACAAAACAGTAATTACCATGAGGTGCTTTATATTGTAAGGCAGAGACCTTAAAACAATTCACTGCACTAGACTACGAAGTGTTTTCATGAAAACTTTAAATAGCAACAAGTTAATATACCTCCGTTTTTTGTGCAGGATGTTTCACAAAATGAAAAATCATAAATTCACATCATGTGCAGATTTAATATCTGATTTAAAAAATGAGAAACTACATGCTTTAAATTAGCAATTTATCAAATGCCTCTCAACACTCCTCTTCTTCTTCTCCTGTCCTGTCTTTCTTACATCTTTCTCCATCTCTGATTGAAGTTAGCTCTCACTCTTTTCTGTCTCTGAACAGAAGCTGGATTTTTAGCTACTGTGGCAAATATGGTGTGCAACAAGCTGCACATAAACACTCTGTGTTTACTGATATTTGTTGAGCTGATACAAATGTAGCATTTGAAATTATGTGCCCCTTATAAAGTATTACTCACCTTATGCTCACTCATCTTCTGTAGGGATAGCTAGATACTTAAGTATCGCGACCAGAACTTCTGAACATCTGCATTCCCACCAATGTTGTGGCACGTTAACTCCAGACTATGGTGCCTGAACCCCCTCAGTGAGATCATTGACAAGACTGGCTATGGATACCGACTACGGAATGGAGCAGTTGTCAGCCACCTCCTGTACATGGATGACATCAAGCTGTATGCCGAGAATGAACGAGAGATCGATTCACTGATCCACACCACCAGGAAATACAGCAATGAGATTGGAATTTCATTCGGACTGGAAAAGTGTAGTCGGATGATAACAAAGAGAGGGAAGGTAGTCAGAACTGAGAGGATCGAACTACCAGGAGGCAACATTGCAGACACAGAGGACAGCTACAAGTACCTGGGGATCCCACAGGCAAATGGGAACCATGAAGAGGCCGCTAGAAAAGCTGCAACCACCAAGTACCTGCAGAGGGTCAGGCAAGTCCTGAGAAGTCAGCTGAAGGGTAAGAACAAGATCCGGGCTATCAACACCTACGCCCTGCCTGTGATCAGGTACCCTGATGGGATAACAAGCTGGCCAAAGGAGGAGATAGAAGCCACTGACATCAAGACAAGGAAGCTCCTGACCATGCATGGAGGGTTTCACCCCAGGGCCAGCACAGTGAGGCTTTACACTAAGTGGAAGGAAGGAGGCCGGGGACTGGTGAGTGTCAGCACCACAGTCCAGGATGAGACAACAAACATCCACGAATACATCAGTAAGATGGTCCCAACCGACTGCGTGCTCAGTGAAGTCTATCACACCAGGCAAGACCCCAGGTGCAGGCTATGCAAAGATGCCCCTGAGACAATCCAACACATAACAGCAGGGTGTAAGATGCTAGCAGGCAGGGCATACATGGAACGCCATAACCAAGTGGCCGGCATAGTGTACAGGAACATCTGTGCCAAGTATGGCCTGGAAGTCCCGAGGTCAAAATGGGAGATGCACCCTAGGGTGGTGGAGAATGACCGAGCTAAGATCCTGTGGGACTTCCAGATACAGACGGACATAGTGGTGGTGGCTAAGCAACTGGACATAATGATGGTAGACAAACAGAAGAAGACGGCTGTAGTGATCGATGTAGCGGTTCCCAATGACAGCAACATCAGAAAGAAGAAACAAGAGAAGCTGGAGAAATACCAAAGGCTCAGAGAAGAGCTCGAGAAAATGTGGAGGGTGAAGGAAACAGTTGTCCTAGTGGTAATCGGAGCACTAGGTGCGGTGACTCCCAAACTAGGCGAGTGGCTCCAGCAGATCCCAGGAACAACATCGTAGATCTCTGTCCAGAAGAGCGCAGTCCTGGGAACAGCTAAGATACTGCGCAGGACCCTCAAGCTCCCAGGCCTCTGGTAGAGGACCCGAGCTTGAAGGATAGAATGCCGGCAGGGGCGTTATTTTTTTTTCTTTCATATCAACAGGACCCTAAGAGCCTTCATTAGGAACTCAGCAACATTAGAGGCCAACTAAGGATCTACCAAGGAGATGCTCTGTCCCCACTGCTGTTCTGCATAGGCCTGAAACCCCTCAGTGAGATCATTGACAAGACTGGCTACGGACACTGACTACGGAAGGGAGCAGTTGTCAGCCACCTCCTTAACATGGTTGAAGCTCGATGCTGAGAGTGAACAAGACATTGATTCACTGATCCACACCACCAGGATATACAGCAATGTTATTTGGAGTGGAGAAGTGCAGTTAGATGGTAACAAAGAGAGGGAAGGTAGTTAGAACTGAGAGGATCGCACTATCAGAAGGCAACATTGCAGACCACCGCAGAACCACTATCCAGGATGAAACAATGAACATCAATGAGTACATCAGGAAGATCGTCACAACCAACTGTGTGCTTAGTGAACACCTCAGGCATCAGAAATCCCAGAAAGAAGAGGAGCAAGAGGAAGAACCATGCAAGGACAGGCCCCTGCACAGTATGTACCACCAACAGATAGAGTAAGTGGCTGGCATCCAGAAATCCTACCAGTGGCTGGATAAAGTTGGACTAAAAGACAGCACAGAGGCAGCACAGGAGCAAGCTCTAAGATCCAGAGAGGCTGTGGTCTACCACACCAGGCAAAGCAGACAGGCTGTGTAAAGATGCCCCTGAGACAATCCTTCACATTGCACCAGGGTGCGAGATGCTAGCACACAGGGTATACATGGAACATCATAACTAAGTTGCCAAAATAGTATATAAATCTATATATATATATTTCATAGCAGCTTTGGGTTTCTGTACACCTACAACTCGTGAACCGCTGCTATACCTCCTGAGCCACAGCACCATAAATTAACATGGTTTCACTAGTTTTCTGTCTCACAAACTAATGTCAGTTTTTTCTTCTTCCACAGATGCAGATCTACATGTATAACTCAGATGACTTTGAAAGTCTCACTGCAGCACTCAGAGAGAAGAGAATCATTGCAGCCATGGCTGTTTTTTTCCAGGTAGGAAAAGGTTATGTTACTTACTTGAAAGATGAGGTAGATTTCAGTTGTGCATGTTATTTCTTCTGGATTGGGAATTTATCATTAATGTTTTACAGGAGAACTCACTGCAAAAAGAAAATTCTGTCAGTACAAGCTTTGTACTGACATATCAGAGTTTGTTGATACAATAACACACTGGAAACTACTAAGGTTCTAGCAGACTGTCTAACATTATGTTACAAGGGACATCTAAGCCTTGTGAACTCATATTGCAACTCCAGCAACAAGATGCAGTGACCCAAAGTCTCCATTTCAACTTGTGTTGAAAGTGTGGACTTCAAACAATATACCAGCCACGTAAAACCAGAGTTATGATTAAAAATACACGCAATGTTTCTGAAAACATTGCGTGTATATGTTCCGGCCATATGTTCTGCACACTCGGGTAAAGAGAGGGGCTGAGCTGTCAACTGATCACCAAGTGGTGGTGAGTTGGATCAGGTGGCGGGGGAGGCCACTGGACAGACCTGGTGTGCTAAACCACTGTCCTTAAATATGGTGTTTAACTAGATGTGTACTCTAGATGGCATTACCTTGGCCTCAAGTAACATTGAAGGATATTCTGGTCAAAAAATGACTTGAAGATTCTTCAAGTCATTGAAGAAAATAAAAATATATGTTTAATATGCAAACTAGTTACTTGCATTTGAGCAATAGCTCCAAAATTAGAGACATCTTGTCTTGCAAAACTATTTCATGTGTTAATTACTTCTAGCCTGGACAACTGTAATTAATTTTCAGCAGGATGTCCTAAAAACGCAAAAGCAATTGATACAAAATTGTAACCCTACTTACAGTTTTTAAGCAAGAATGACCAAACTCTCACTAGGCCAGTATCAGATAATCTAAGAGGTATAAACATCAATAATGAAGGTCCACACCAGGATAAACATTGCATAAAATGATATATTTGACACACCGCAGCTGCAAATAAATGTACTTAATACAATAAAATAAAATACAAAATATCTCCCCAAAAATAAATTAAAGTGCGGGCAGACCCAAGACATGCTGGAGAGATTATATCTCTCGGCTGGCCTGGGAACGCCTTGGTGTTCCCCCGGATAAGCTGGAGGAGGTGGCTAGGGAGAGGGAGGTCTGGGCTTCTCTGCTTGGGCTGCTGCCCCCTCGACCCGGCCCCCGGATAAGCGGAATAAAATGGATGGATGGATGGCATACAGCTTTTCTCTGAGTCAAATGTATGAATGAATGTTTGATAACTGATGGATCGTTGGGGCCCGTTCTATGTTTGTTTAACTGTTTGTCCTACCACACTCTGGTGAAGAAGGAACGTTTGAAGTCCTGCAGGTATCTGTTCCAACACGCAATGGAAATGAAACTCTGGCTTCAATACAACCTCAGCAATCTTATGTGCAGTGCGCATGCGCCAACCAGCGTGCAGCCTGTTACAGTCGCTCCTGCTTTTTCTCTTAGTTTAGCTCTTTTTTCTTACGTATTCTTTTTTTTTCTGACTTGTATTTTCATCCGTTTATTATATTTTACTCAATCATGTGGATTGAGAGAGTTTTTGTTCTTCTGGTGGCCGTGGAACTGTTACTTTTATCAAGGAACGGGACCGCGGCACATCTCCTACACGCACGGACTGTTTACTCCAGAGATCAGCTGATCGCCCTGATGCTGGCCGGCTCGCTGGCCAGGCCCGCAGAAGTACCAGCTGAAATTTGGAGGAAAACACATCGGGGATGCAGAGGTCAAGGACAGAAGAGAAGAAAGAAGGAGACGGTGAGACAGCGGAGGCTCGAAGCGAGGAGGAGGTATAAACCGTGTCTGCCGTCTATCGTGATGGGAAATGTGCGATCGTTATCAAATAAAATCGACGAGCTCTCAGCACTGGTACGGAGTCAGAGGGAATACCGAGAGTGTAGCCTGATGTGTTTCACCGAATCATGGATGCACCAGGACATTCCCGATGAGAATGCTTCCGTGGAAGGCTTCCACACTGTTCGAGCAGACAGGGACAGCATCGCTAGCGGCAAGCGGAAAGGAGGTGGGCTTGCTGTTTTAGTTAACAACCGGTGGTGTAACCCTACCAACATAACAATCAAAGAAAGGATTTGTTGCCCGGACATTGAACTGTGTGCTGTTGGACTCAGGCCGTATTATGTACCCAGGGAATTCTCTCACGTCATCTTGGGGGCTGTTTATGTTCCTCCCCACAGCTGCATGTGACACTATTCACTCTGCCATAAGCCGGTTACAGACTCAGCACCCGAGTGCCTTTATTGTGATCTCGGGTGACTTCAACCATGTATCACTGGACAATACACTACCAACATTCAGACAATATGTGGACTGTCCCACCAGGGGACCTACTGTATGCAAATGTCAAGGATGCATACAGCCCCTCCTCCCTCCCCCCACTTGGTAGGTCAGATCATAACCTGATTCACCTCACCCCCCGCTATGTGCCAATTGTGAGGAGGGAACCTGTGACCACGAGGAGCGTTAGGAGGTGGTCAGAGGAGGCCTTAGTGGAACTACAGGGCTGTTTCGAGGTGACCGACTGGGAAACACTCTGTGAGCCTCATGCCGAGGACATCAATGGGCTTACTGAGTGTATCACAGACTACATAACTTTCTGCACCGACTCCATTGTTCCAGCTCAGACTGTTCATTGTTACCCAAATAACAAGCCGTGGGTGACTAAGGACATTAAAGCCCTCCTCAACAACAAGAAGAGGGCTTTCAGAGGGGGCAATAAAGAGGAGGTGAGGAAGGTCCAGGTGTTACTAAACGACAAGATCAGAGAGGCTAAGGATAATTACAGGAGGAAGCTGGAGTGGAAACTCCAGCAGAACAGCATGAGAGAGGTGTGGAGGGGCATGAAGACCATCACTGGATTCAGGCCAACCAACAGCAGGGGAGCTGAGGGAGGTGAGAACGGAGCTAACGAGTTGAATCTGTTTTTCAATAGATTCGACACCACAGTGTCTGCTCACACCCCCACAACCTCACCTGTGCCAGCCTCTCTCTTCACATGGCGCTGTTGCCTCCTGTGAGATTCCTGACACCCCTCCCCCACCCATCACCTTCACTCAATACCAGGTTGAGATGCAAATAAGGAGACTTCACTCATGCAAGTCTGCTGGACCAGACAGAGTGAGTCCCCGCGTCCTCAAGGCCTGTGCCCCCCAGCTGTGTGGAGTCTTTCATAAACTGTTTATGCTGAGTTTGAGTCTGCAGAGGGTACCAGTGATGTGGAAGACATCATGCCTCGTCCCTATTCCAAAGACGCCACGTCCCAGTGGCCCCCAGGATTACAGGCCCATGGCACTGACCTCCCACGTCATGAAGACCCTGGAAAGACTCATCCTGGACCAGCTGCGACCCATAGTAAGACCACATCTGGATCCCCTTCAATTCGCTTATCAGCCTCGTCTCGGAACTGAGGACGCCATCATCTACCTGCTCGATCGTGTCTACACCCATCTGGACCAGCCAGCGAGCACTGTGAGGGTCATGTTTTTTTACTTTTCCAGTGCTTTCAACACCATCAGGCCGACCCTCCTGGGTGATAAGTTAGCAGCGATGCAGGTGGATGCTTCTCTGGTGTCCTGGATTGTTGATTACCTGACAGGAAGACCACAATATGTACGTCTCCCACAGTGTGTGTCTGACAAGGTAATCAGCAACACAGGGGCACCACAGGGGACTGTCCTCTCCCCCTTCCTCTTCACCCTCTACACCACAGACTTCAGCCACTGCACAGAGACCTGCCATCTTCAGAAGTTTTCTGATGACTCCGCGGTGGTTGGATGCATCAGCAGGGATGATGAGACGGAGTACCGGGCTGTGGTCGACTCCTTTGTCACGTCAACATCTGCCAGAAAATGCTGAGGATTTTCTATGAGTCTGTTGTGGCCAGTGCGATCCTCTATGCTGTGGCATGCTGGGGGAGCAGGCTGAAGGTCGCAGATGCCAACAGACTCAATAAACTGATCCGTAAGGCCAGTAATGTTGTGGGGATGGAGCTGGACTCCCTCAAGGTGGTGTCGGAGAGGCGGATGTTGTCCAAAATAAAGACAATGTTGGATAACACCTCCCACCCTCTCCATGACATGCTGGTCAGTCACAGGAGCACGTTCAGTGAAAGACTGAGAGTACCGAAAAGCACCACTGAACGACACAGGAAATCTTTCCTGCCTGTGGCCATCTCCCTGTACAACGCATCCACTTAACACACTGGTTACTGCTACAACTACACGTTTCTTTTCCAGCTATTTATTAATGTGTGACTTATGTGACTTCCAGCTATTTATTAATGTGTGACTTATGTATATATATATATATATATATATATATATATATATATATATACACATTGTACTATTCTCAGTTAGCGTGTTGTCTGTTTTGTTAATGTTGGTTTATAATGGAGCACTGTAACAAAAAAATAATTTCCCCCAGGGATCAATAAAATATTCTGATTCTGATTCTGATTAACCACTCTTGGGTTGACTCGCCATCCAGTTAACTGGAACTGTGGAATCGCTACTCTTCAATGGAGTTTTGCTTCAGACTGGGTTCGTCTGTCAAGTTATCCTTTTACCAGATAAAAAAAAACCTGACCAAAGAACAGGGTAAAATTCTAAACAACCAACAACTGCAGCAGAGTCGCTTGCAAGTCCCAGCAATTCAGCTTTGGTAACATCAGTTTGCCAAGCACGTGGCATTGTATGAGCATGAATGCAATGGCAACTGCGGAAAGTCATGTGATCAAGGTCAACAGCAAGGGTTGCTGGGAGCTCACTGCTGATTGCCCAAGTTACACAACAACAAATCATCTTATTTGTCCACATCTTCCTTTAACCCCCAAAAGGACATGACTAAATTGTTTACATCATACACACCAAAAATTGCTTTCCACTGCTCTTTTTTTCTAGCTGGGCTACAAAATGCTGCAGCAAGAGCACGGATAGGGACTAGAAAGAGAGAGCATGTTTGTCACATATTAGCTTCTCTTCATTTGGTCCCTATTAAATTGAGAATTAAATTTAAATTCTTCTCATACAAAATCTTGAATAATCAGACACTGTCTTATTTTAAAGACTTCACAAAACCATATATTCAATTCAGTTTTATTTATATAGCACCAAATCGCAATAACAGTTCCCTCAAGGGGTTTAATACAACAGAGAATGCAGAGAACCCCCAACAAGCCACTCACCCCCCAACAGAGCACTTTGCTCCTGGTCTACTGGCCTATTTGTGGTTCCTAGGATATTTAAAATTAGAATGGGAAGCAGCGCCTTGAGGCCCCTCTTCTGTGGAACCAGAAGATGAGTTTTTATTAACTCTCTGAATTAATGGGCATAATTGACAATTGTTGACTACTTTTGATTTTACCTTTATATTTCACGTTTAAAAGCTGTTTACATTTTCTTGGTATCATTCTTTTCAGCACAATCTTATATTTACAGTTATTGTTTCATTTTGACATGCTATTTGGGTGACAGAATTCACTCAAAATCATAAAATATAAAACTTGAGTAGGACAACCACAAATATGCTTAGTGAATCATTTGTCAATCAGTATAAGTATAATAAGTACTTTACTGATCACTATGTAAGTGTGCTTAAAAAAGGCTCACATTATTGAAAGAGCAATATGCAATTCTTAAAGGGGAAACTTCAGGTAAGAAGTTATGACCTGCAGTCTATCTGGGTCAGATATAAACCAAGTGTCGGTGGAGTTTATTTTCGTTGTGCTGACTTTTTACAGTCAGTTACAATAACTCGTACTGCGTACTAGCTAGCATGACGGAATTTCTATACAGCTGGGTGGGTGCTATGAAGTTACTGATAGTGAACTTTATTTTATTCATAAGGTTAGTTAGTAGATTTGCCAACCATCCCGTAAAAAACAGTATCATCTCGTATTCAGAGAAAATATTACGCATTTCGTATTGAGCTGGAAAGGAACACAGTTTGTCCCGGACTTCAGCTAGAATGGAAAAAGACACAAAGCTGGAGTTATTCTGTCTTTATGCTGTCAGCTGCCTCTTCTCCTCTCATTCTCTCCCCTCCCTCTCCTGTTGCCACTTCAATCATGAAACTGATCAATGATCAGCTGATCGTCTCTCTTGTTTGTTTATCGCCCACTTTGCGCCAGAAAGAGGAAACAACAGCAGCACGTTTAAGCTTGATCAGCTGTTGTTAGAATTTATTTAATATTAATTTCTAGTATCAGCTGATGTTTGCTGGAGCCACAGCTGTAAAAGCTGCTGGTCATGATATCGGTTTGGATATGTGGTGAGAGGGAAACATGAAGATGAAACCAGGAGATGTCCTTACTGAATCATCAGAGCTGAACAGGTGATGGAGAAACAGGCTTACTTTTTAGGTGACATGAATGAGTTGAAAGGAAGTTATGAACTGTTTCTGAGAGACAAATAACACCAGGATCCTTTTCTGTGTAGCTGACAGCTGGTAACTGTGCAGGGGCAGGTCTAGCAAAGTTTTGCTTACAACCAAAGTTTTTATCTGATGTCAAATGTATAGAAATCATACATATACCAACAAGACAGTGTACATCACTGTCACAACAGCGTTTGTTTTCATTCAAAGGCTTTATGGCTTTAATACCTGGTGGGCCGGTCTCTAGTCAAAATGCCCGGGCCCATTTTTTGTCCCAGTCCAGGCCTGGGCACGACACGCAGTGAATTAATCTGAGAGGGTGCATTAAAAAATAAATGGCCGAGCCAGCAGTGCACATTGCAAATTAGCTCACATAGACACATTAGTTGTGCCGCTTCTTAATGAAGGTATCTTAGCTAACAAACCCAACTACCAGATTCAACTTGTAATTGGCTAAAAATCACTTAGCCTACCAGTGAGAGGGACGTTGCTAGCTGTCAGTTTTTTCAAGCAATGTTGAAATTTCCACATTCTGACACTTCAAATGCTTCAGGAGCTGTCCGCTCAGCGCAGCATCAGCACCACGGATACATCCGTAGACTCGAGACAGAATTCACAATGCGTTTTTGGGACTTTCAGGTGTATGGACTAGTGTTTTCTTTTCTGATCAAACCAGAAAGATTTAATGAGCAGCTGGATTTGTCTCGCATTAACTGGTTGGACACAGAGGACATTGAAATGCAGCTGATTGAACTGAAAAGCTCGACTCTGTGGGGTCAAAGTTTGCAGAACTACAAACGCAGCTGGAATCCACAGCTGTGCGTGTTCATGGAGCTGCATTTTCACCTGCTGGACATCACTACCTGACACGTGTAACTGTCTTCAGAACATTGCAGAGGCCTTATTGACAGTATTTGGCTCTACATATCTGTGTGAACAGATTTTCTCTCACATGAGTGTCCTCAGGTAGCCGTCTGAATGCTGGACACTCAGAGACCTGTGTCTCTGAGTGGGAGACCAGAGATCACGTTAACATGTGTATCCCTGTATTAACAAACATGCCATATTGGCCCAGTTTATTTTTCTTATCATTGTTGTGAGGAGACCATAAATAGCATTTGCATTTTCTGTTGTACAGTTCATTTGCTGTTATGGAGTTCTTGTTATGGATAAAAAGTGTATCGGTGCTAGTTTTTCTGTAAACATTTTATATAATTCAATGGGAAAGCCATCAGGTCCCGGTGCCTTGTTACTTTGCATTGATTTAATTACTTCAACAATTTCACCAATGGTTATCTCTCTATCAATTTCTGGTCTATCATTTGCGGATATTTGTGGAATCGGTAATCTATCAAGCATTTCATCAACGCTTTTTATATCAACCGGATCTGAAGTGTAAAGATTGGAATAGAACATTTAGAACTGGTCATTGATAGTTTTCGGATTGGACGTTTTTTCTCCAGAAGTTTTACAGATTTCAGAAATCATGTTAACTGATATGGATTGCTTAATTTGATATGCCAAGAGTTTTCCGGCTCTTTCCCCATGTTTGTAGAATTTTTGCCTTGATTTGAGACATAGACGCTCTGTTTGCTGAGTGGATAGGATTTTATATTCTGAGTTTAGTAATATTTTTCTTTTATTGAGGTCTGGTTTTGGATTTTCTGCATATAAGCAGTTAATCTCTTTTATACTTTTGGCTAGGTTGTTCATTTGTTGTAAGTATTTCTTTTTTGAAATGATGTATATGACATTATCTGCCCTCTGAGATAGGCCTTTAATGCCTCCCATATAACATTCATTTTCATTCCTTGGGTTTGATTTGTCTCTAAAAAATACTGTATTTGGTCAGAGACCATTTTTTAAAATGAATCTTCAGGGAGGCGCTGGTGAGCCACATAAGGCATGGGAGGATTTAAGTAAGTAAGTTTAGTTAGGAGTAAAGAATCAAGTTGCCCGGTGGGTTTTTGGCTTGGGTGTTCATAAAAATTAATATCTAATTTCACTGGACTATGATCTGGGATAACAAGAGAGTTGCATTGGCAGTCTAAAACCTTGGAAAGAATTCTATTATCTACAACGAAAAAATCTATCCGTGAGTATGACTGGTGTACTGGTGAAAAAAAATGAAAATTGTTTAGATGTTGGGTTTTTGTTCCTCCAGGGGTCAAAAAAAGCATAAAATTACATAAAGGATTTTAGGACATTGCCCGCTTTTGAAATTTTACTGTCAGGTCTTGGATTTGATCTGTCGAGTTGAGGATTGAGCACGCAGTTAAAGTCACCACCCAATATCAAATGGGACTCTGTTAAGTCCTCAGTGTGGTTTGAGGCTTTTGTGGCCTGCTCTATTCCCAATCTAGTTTTGCTCATATTTCGCACAACGTAGCTTCGTAGATGTAAAAAGTGCGTCAGGACAGCACACGGGCATGTTATTGTAACATTATTGAAAGTTTGTTAGTTTTGGAGTGATTGAAATATGAAAAAAATTAGCCCTTTTGAGGAGCCCTGCGCAACACGTTTTCACATGGCTACGCTCACCAGCGCCTCCCTGAATGGTTTTTCCTAAAGGTGGATAAACAATCACACTAACAGCGAATGGGCCAATGCGGCCACTGCAGCAGCCCCACCCACCAGCCTCTGTTAAGGATGGTGAGTTAGCGAACCCAGACGCGGACCTCTCGTTTAAGTTGAACAGTGTCTTTATTTACAGTGAAGCCAAAACCAATCCACAGTTATCCACAGTGCAAGTCCCTTCAGAGCTCCTCTCCCCTTCTCCCCTCGTGTGTCCACAAAACTCCCGGAATTCAGTGAAGTCTCCCCTTCCGTCTCTCCGTCTCGTTCGCTTCCTGGGAAAAAGGCAAAACAGACACGATTAGCCTCCCTCCGCTATCGAGCACTCTTTTTAACACTCTCTGAGCTCGAGTCACTACCAGGCTTGATGCAATACTCCAGCGCTGTCTGTCACTCAGCCACACCATTAAATAGTCCTGCCACGGTGGTGGATAATTGGCAGCAGCTGGCGAGGAATCGGTTGCAGGTGAGGCAGCTCAGAGCGGCAGCGCTTCTGGGTTGGAGGTCTCTCGTTGCTACGCGACCGCGTAACACTCGCAGCGGAGCCGGAGAAAAAACAGAGCGAGAGAGAGAGGAGTACAAACACACACACACACACACACACACACACACACACACACACACACACACAGGTCGACCGGTCGGGGCACCGTCCGACCCTGACAAGCCTCTGAGTAACACACTACATGTGTGGTCATATGTTGTGAACCGTAATGACTGGAGTGCAATCAAAAAGCCCAAGCAGAGAAGCCCAGACCTCCCTCTCCCCAGCCACCTCCTCCAGCTTGTCTGGGGAACACCAAGGCATTCCCAGGCCAGCTGAGAGATATAATCTCTCCTGTGTGTCCTGGGTCTGCCTCGGGGCCTCCTCCTGGTAGGACATACTGGGAAAACCTCACCCAGGAGGCACCCAGGAGGCATCTTTGTCAGATGGCCAAACCACCTCAACTGGCTCCTTTCGATGTGAAGGAGCAGCGACTCTACTCTGAGCCCCTCCCGGGTGACCGAACTTCTCACCCTGTCTCTAAGGGAGAGGCCACCACCCTTCGGAGGAAACCCATTTCCGCCGCTTGTATCTGCAATCTCGTCATTCGTTTTTGGTCACTACCCACAGCTTCTGGCCATAGGTGAGGGTAGGAACGTAGATTGACCGGTAAATTGAGGGCTTCGCTTTTACACCCAGCTCTCTTCACCACAACAGACCGGTACAGTAGCCACATCACTGCAGCTGCACCACCAAACTGTCTGTCAAGCTCCCGCTCCCTTCTCCCATCACTCGCGAACAAGACCCCGAGATACTTAAACTCCTCCACTTGGGGCAAGAACTCGTCCCTGAGCACTCAACCCTTTTCCGGCTGAGGACCATGGCCTCAGATTTGGAGGTGCTGATTCTCATTCCCATCGCTTCACACTAGGCTGCGAACCATTTCAAGGCGAGCTGGAGGCCATCACCCGATGATGACAACAGAACCATCATCCTCGAAAAGCAGAGATGAGATTCTGAGACCACTCAAGTGAAAGCCTTCCACGACTTAGCTACGCCTAGAAATTATGTCCATAAAAATTATGAACAGAATCGGTGACAAAGAGCAGCCCTGGCAGAGCCCATCACCCAACAGGGTGCATAAGTGCATCGGAGCATAAGTGCAGACGACGGTCAGGATCCGTTCCCCAACGCGGAGGCACAGGGAACAAACCCTTTCATCCACTGGGAGAAACCCCAACATACAGGCAGCAAGCCGAGGGGATACCAGGATACCCACCCCAGCCTGCCGCCTCTCACCAGGAGCAACTCCAGACGAGACAGAGTCCACCCCCTCTCCAGGAGACTGGTTCCAGAGCCCGAGCCGTGCGTTGAGGTGAGCCCGACTATATCTAGCCGGTACCTCTCAACCACACGCACTAATTCAGGCTCCTTCCTCACCAGAGAGGTGACATTCCAAGTCCCAATTGCCAGTCTTGGTAGCCGGGGACCTCCGGCCGCCGCCCAGCTCACAATGCACCCGACCCCTACAGTGCCTCCTGCGGGTGGTAGGCCTGCAGGAAGATGGGCCCATGTCCCTTTTTTGGGCTGTGTCCGGCCGGGCCCCATGGACTAAGGCCTGGCCACCAGACGCTTGCCCTCGGGCACCCTCCCCAGGCTTGACTCCAGGGAGGGGCCTTGGTAAGTCTATCCCGGGCAGGGTGAACTGTTCCCTCTGTGGTCTTCTCATAGGGGGTTTCTGAATCGCTCTTTGTCTGGTCTCTCACCCAGGACCAATTTGCTATGGGAGACCCTACCAGGGGGCAAAAGCCCCTAGACAACATAGCCCCTGGGAACCCTGGGATACACAAACCCCTCCACCACGATAAGGTAGCGATTCGCGGAGGGGTAAAATTTGATTAGAAAAAAAGCACTGCAGGTAAAAACCATGAGCCGTAGTATTGAGTCACAAGAATTAGTTATACTGCTAAATTCTTGAAAGTTAATTCACCAAAGTCAACAGTTATCTGAGCAGCCATCCAGATTCAGTGCAAAATATAATCTAAGCTGCTAAAATTGTTCTTCATTGAAACAATAAACAAGTTTACTTTAAACATTTTTAAAAAGTGCATTTTATTAGCTGATATTGGAACTATAATTCCAATGTTTACATGAGACTTGAACTCATTAAATCCATATCAATTTTTAATTGTTTAAGAGCTTTAGAGCTAGAATAGTACGTAAAACAGAAGCAGTATGTAAAACAGAAGTATATCTGTGCCACCATGTACATGTCACATAAGCCACTAAAATGTTACTTCTGTGAAGGTCACCAACTTTCAAAATAGATCAACTTGGATGGATTACCGTGAGAGGAATCACTGTAGAAAGAGAGAGACTTTTTATAGGGAAAAAAATATGAGGACATGTCACATTCTACTGTGGTTTCTTTTTTTTCGCTAATTTGTCACTGCATCAGCCTGTCCCTGGAGAGAAAAAGGGAGCTTTAGGGATGAATGAAGAGAGAGAGAGAGAGAGAGAGAGAGAGAGAGAGAGAGAGAGAGAGAGAGGTACATAATTTGAAAAGGGAGAAGTGGATGGAAAGAGAAATTGAGAGTAGGACATTGTAATATAAGGCACTGTGGCTGAGGATTTCAGGGGACGAGCCTGTGGGCCTTCAGAGACAAGAATTAATAATAAAACTCTAATTCCCACTGTCCTCCTTTCTTTTTTTCTTGTCCTAAATGAGTCTGTCTGCCATAGTCTCGCTGTGTTTTTATGGTAGCTTTGAATTCTCTTTATCCCCTTTCCCATACATATAGCCTGTTTCTCTCACCAGGTGTTTATTGTAGTTCCAGTTCTTAACTTGTTCAGTTGTTTGAAATAACTACACAATTTATGTTTTTTGGGTAAGTTTGAGGCTGTCTCACGTTGCCTTACAATTAATTGTTTGCCGTTTCTTTTCATGGGCAGCACACATATTGAAGTTGTACAGGTTAATGAAAAAAATGTATTAGTGGAATTAGGGGGGATGAGTTCTGCTGGTGGTTTATGAAGCAGGTGATGTACAACATCTTTAACATGTTTTTGTATAAAAGCCACAATCAAGATGATTATACATTTGTTTTAATTTAGCTATCATGGTTTGGTTGTGCTCAGGAATAACTGAACCCCAATAAGAATTTGTAAAGAGAAAGTGTAGGTACTGAGCATCAGGGACAGTTTGGATTGAGGGATTGGGGAGAGCAGCCACCTGATGCTGGTGCCTCCATAAGCAGCTCTGTATAGAAACAAAGAAAAGGAACCATCATGTAAGGACAGAGCCATGTATGGCATATACCACTAGTAGATAGAAGAAGTGGCTGATATTGATAAATTCTTCTAATGACTGGACATAGATGGACTGCTCTGCCACGATTAGATCATGGTAATAGGAACAGGTTCCAAGCACAGGATCAATAGAGGCTGGGTTCTACCATAACAGACAAGACCTTGGAAACTGTGTAAAGATGCCCCGAAGGTGTTCCCTGGCCAGCTGAGAGATCTTTGCAGCGTGTCACCCAGGAGGTAGCTAGGAAGCATCCTAATCAGATGCCCCAAACACCTTAAATTGCACCTTTTGACATAGAGGAGTGGCATCTCTACTCTGAGTCCCTCTTAAATGACTGAACTCCTCACCAACTCATTTCTGCTGCTTGTATTTGCAACCTCATTTCCGCCTCTACTCAGAGGTTGAAAGGCAAGCCAACGCAGTACAAAAGTTCTCTTCTGCCGTGCCCAATCCTAGTTTTAGATCAGCCCTTTGAGTATTTAATTATGTCCTATTTTGGTCTACCGGTTACCTGTAAGTCTGGTAGTCAGTACTTTTTGACTTTGATGTGTCAAGCTATTTGTTATTCAGAGTACTCTACCTGTGTTTTTGTGGGATTTTTCCATATTCTGGCTTCCTCCACTTCCTCCGCTCATCATGCCTGTGTGATGATGAGCGGAGGCCTGTCTCCCTGATGGTTTAAGAGACAAAACCTGCGCTTTATGTAAATACAAATGTCTCTTATTTGGTGGAAGCAGTTGAGGGGGAGGGCAAAGGACCAAGAAATTAGGGTGGTTTACAGGCATGTTGAATAACTGAGGCTTTAAAATCCAAGCCAGAAGTCTGAAGCTCTTGAACAGCTGGATGAGTGTAAGCACAACCAGTTGGTTTCATTTTGTGATATCTTGGAAAACCAAGGAGTTGGTGGTGGACTTCCGGAGACGCAGACCCACTACACTGACACCGGTGAACATCCAGGGAGTGGACATTGAGATAGTGGACTCTTATAGGTACCTGGGTGTTCACCTGAATAATAAACTGGACTGGAGCCACAACACTGATGCTCTTTACAGGAAGGGTCAGAGCAGACTCTACCTGCTGAGGCGGCTGAGGTCATTTGGAGTACAGGGAGCGCTTTTAAAGACCTTCTATGACTCTGTGGTGGCATCTGTCATTTTTTACAGTGTGGTATATTGGAGCAGCAGTTTATCGGCAGCTGAGAGGAAGAGGTTGGATAAACTCATCAGGAAGGCCAGCTCTGTTCTGGGATGCACCCTGGACCCAGTCCAGGTGGTGGGAGACAGAAGGACTCTGGCCAAAATAACATCTCTGATGGACAGAGTCTCCCACCCCATGCATGTAAATGTTGCTGAACTGCAGAGCTCCTTCAGTGACAGACTGCTGCATCCTAGATGCATGAAGGAGCGTTTCCGCAGGTCCTTCCTCCCTGCAGCTGTCAGACTGTACAATCAGAACTGCTCCCAACAATCATAGATGTTTACATCTGCGCTGTAACTGCAATAAGTTAATCAACCGATTCGCACTACAACCTGGTTTGCCTCTTATCTGTAGTTATTTTTATTTAATTTAATAACTGTACAATACTCTGTATATAGTAACCATTGTCCTTAATGTAAATATGTAAGAAAAATTGTGTATGTTTCTGTTCTGTGTCCTGTGTATTGTTTGTTTATATATGTGTCTTTTTGGCTGCTGTTACAACCAAATTTCCCCTTGTGGGACAATTAAAGGATTATTCTATTCTATTCTATTCTATTCTATTCTATTCTATTCAAATGCATCTCATTGAGCAGAGTTGGAGGAAGAGGTATAGTACATGCTAGATAATAGCATAGCAGAATCATCTGGCTCCAGCTGTGCATCTCCATATTTACTGGTTTAAAACAAAAAAAAAGTTTCCACATTTTGACAATACACAGATGTTAGAAACCTAAACAGTGGGAGGTTGTGCACTGAAATCAAATTGTCCAGGCCAAAGACGTTCCACCTCCTGTAACAAAAAAGGAACAGTTCCCTTAGTATGGGTAAGTACTATAGAAGGTTTTGTAGGAACTTTTCTGCCGCTGTAGCACCCCTCACTGATCTCTTGAGGTCAAAGGTCAGATTTGTTTAGTCACCCAAGGGCCAGTGTTGAGAGGCTTTTTTTCATTCCAGAAAGTTCAATGTATATGAGTTCAGCGTATCTGTTGTTGAGAATCAGACCATTGCATTGATACGTTCTGAGGTGTGTATTTCATAATGTACACTGGCCATAAACCACGATGATGGTCAGAGGGGTGATAATGATCCATCTCTGCCTGCTTAGTCCTTCGTCTTTCTGTTTGGTGTAGGAGACAGGCTGGCTATGAAAGGCAGGTGTCGAGAGAGGTTGGATTGAGAGAGAGACTGTACCGCCATATGATTTAGTAAAGGGAAACACTAAAAGAAAATAGTCCTATATAAGTGGATTATGCTATAATAGTTGTTCACATAAGGATGAACAGATGAAAAACTTAACTGAAGTAAAATTTCATAAAATGAATAAAACATGAAGTCAGGTATATTAATACGTGAATGTTCAAATGTAATCAAATTTTCCATGTTAAGAATAACAGAAAAGAAAAAAACTTGATGAAGTGATTTTAATGAAGTAACCTTTGCCCTAGTCTTGATGCATTCTCAATCATCCAGGAAAGTAAATCTCCAAAAGTTGATTCTGTTCATCTGGACGTAGCGTTTTGTGGGAGAAACGTTTCATCACTCATCCAAGTGACTTCTTCAGTCTCAGCTGACTGCAGGTCAGCTGAGACTGGCCTGTAAGCTTACACCTACAGGCCAGTGGACACTCTTTCAATGATGAGGATGTACACATCCTGGACAGGGAAGAACGCTGGTTTGAGCGCGGAGTCAAGGAGGCCATTTACGTGAAAAGGGAAAGACCATCTCTGAATCGAGGAGGGGGCCTAAGGGTACATCTGTCACCATCTTACAATGCTGTGATTGCAGCCATTCCCCAACTCTCTGTGAATGGTACTCATGGCCATTGATCAGTGGTCTTTGATCAATGGTTGGTGATCAATGGTCATGAGAATTTGCATAATTAAGATTAAGGAACTGACCTCCCAGCCCATTGTTCCTTCAGTGGGCTGGTTTCACTCATTATGCAAATGTACTGTTTATAAGATTGAAACCTGCAGTCAGCTGAGACTGAAGAAGTCACTTGGATGAGTGACAAAACGTTTCTCCCACAAAACGCTACTTCCAGATTGTTACGTTCTCAGTCTAGGCGTGTATGAACGCAACAAGAAGTTGGCCCACTCACGCTCCACCAAAGCAAAAACACAAACAACAATGTCTTCTAAAATGCTAAGCAGCCATTTATTAGCTTCAGCAGTGAGCAGTGCCAAAAATAACAAACAAAACTCCCTACTGGTCCCTGTGCTTTCCTACACAAAAATAAACACCAACCAAAAGACAATCCACTTACCTAACTATCTAACAAAAAACAGGAGAAAACTTAATCAACAAAAATGGCTTCTCACGCCTACTAGGCTGCTGCAGTGAAGAATATGTACAAGGTGAACAAAATACAGACTATTTACAACTATTTACAAAACTAAAATACTAACACCAGACACACAAGTGGACCATGGTGGATACCCAGACAGACCTGCCCCCCACAACAAAGACAGAGGACGCGACTTAAATACACACAGGGAAACACAGGGAGATTGCACACAGGTGGGGAACACAGCTGGGAATAATCAACAAGACGAGACAGAGGTAAAACTGAACACACTCACATGAGATGCAGACCTTCACAATAAAACAGGAAACGAGAACAAATCCTTAAACATAACATAAAACAAAACACTGACAACATTAAACCGTAACAAGATGAACAGAATCAAGTTTTGGAGACTTTGCCCTAGTATAAAGTGGTTGTATGTTATTGGATGTCCAGAGAAGACAGGAGAGAGAGGGAAGCAAAGGGCAAATGAGTATAAAAGAGGTGCCTGGGAACATTCTGGGTTATTTCCTCTAGTTCTTGCAATGAGCAGAACACATCATCTAAAGATAGGCCTGGGGGGTCCAAAGTTAGAAATTAGAGCAAGTAATGCTGGCCTGTCAGTAGCTATCAGCTGCCTCCGAAGTCCCACAGGCTAACCAAGCCCTTCCTCAGCCTCCAGTGACCACCATCTGGTTTGGGGGTTATCACAAACTTCAGCTATGGAGGTCCATTCAGACTTAAGTCCCCAGTCTCCACGTCAAAGATCAGCTGGAAGTGGGAGTTGAAGATCTCACTCACTGGGGCCTCTGCCAGGCAGGCATCTGTCGAGCATCCTCCCCCTCCACCTGATCCAACTCACTACCAGGTAGTGATCAGTTGACAACTCAGCACCTCTTTTCACCCGAGCAGAATGTTTCTCCTACACTGTAAAATCTAATTAGTTCCCAGAACTCAAAAAAATTATGGAAACTCGTTGCCTCAAAAAAATTGAGTAAAGCTTAGCTAAAAATGACTAAGTTAGGACAACTTATTTATTTTGAGTACTCTGTACAAGCTCATTTGTTCCCAGAACTCAAAAAAAATTGGATCAAGTTTACGTAAGATGACCAAGTTAGGGCAACTTACTCATTTTGAGTACACTGTACAGCCGTGTTAGTTCCCAGAACTCAAAAAAATTATGGAAACTCGTTGCCTCAAAAAAACTAAGTAAAGCTTACTTAAGATGACTGTTAGGACAACTTATACATTGCAAGTCTGCAGTATTAAGAATAACTCGATATTTCTGACTTTCTGACAATACTAATTGTTTACCTACTGACAAACATTTCAAGTTCAACTAAATGAAAAAACAATTTGTGGTACCATGAATATGATTAAAAATAATTAACAACAATTTTTGTAATGATGTTAAAATGAGCCCAACTTTTATTTTCAAACACAACAAAGTACAACAGCCAACATACTGGACACTATTCTGCTGAACAACAAACAATTATATTGCCATCACTGTTATAATCTTACAATGAAACAAAGTCTCAGATGTAATTATTCTGAAAATAAGTTTAGGCCTACCACAAGCTTGTTTTGTACTTACATTACTTATATAATCAAAATAAAATATTTATTGTTCTGTCACAAGTGCAGTCTCTAATTTAAACAACACATTTGTTTTTCATTCCAACACAGGAGCTGGAATGTTGTAATATTTTAAGGATGGCTTGTTTCCAGTCCAGGCGTTACTGCCTGAATGACTATCACGGATCGAGGTGATCCAAATGTAGGTGCAGAAGAAAGTCTTTAACTTCCCTTAAGTACAGTGGCAGTGGATGTGGGTTGGAGATGCAATGAGCTTGAACCTGCAGGCGACCATCTTCACTGACCACACCATCTGTGACGGAGGACTCATCTCTCCTGGTGTCCTGCAAGCAAACAATCATATTTTTTGGAACATGAACTTAATTGCTTTCTTAAAACATTTTTTTCTGCATTTGGTATAGAACAGACTCCAATTTAGACAATCTCAGGCTCCCTCCCCACCGGAGAGGTGACATTCAATGTCCCAATTGTCAGTCAGGATAGCCGTGACCACCACCCAACACACAATAATGTCATGAAAGCATCATTTTAAAAAGGGCTATGCAAACATGGCCAATAACTTTCATTCTAATGATGTGCAAAATGATTTGGGCACAAAACAAATTTTGCTGTTAGAAAACTTGCAGACTTCACTATATACAGTGTAGACCCTCTAAACTAAGTTTGGGGGATGTGATCTTTCAAGAAATGCAGACCAAACTGTTGTTGTTTGTTTACTTACACAGCATGTCTTGTAGAATTAACTGGAGTCACAGCAACAGCATAGTGCAGTCATATCTCAAGTCTAATAACAGAAGACAGGAAAAGATCAGTAAAGAACGTCTTGATGCATTCTCAATCATCCAGGAAAGTAAATCTCCAAAAGTTGAATCTGTTCATCTGGACGTTTCTTCCACAAAACGCTACGTCCAGATGAACAGATTCAACTTTTGGAGATCAGTAAAGAAACAACTTCCCCAAACCAAAGCACAAATACAACAATAAGTAAAACAGGCTGATCTAAAGTATGATTAAAGTTCAGCCTGATTAATATAAATGTCACTGACAGTTGCTAATATATTGGAAAACCAAAACACTTACCACTGAGTTGATGTCTTTCTGTCCAACAACAGGAGTGCTGGTCCCGAGCCTCAAAGACAGTAAGAAGCAAGCAGAGGGAGAAAAAACAGAACATATTTCAGAAACTGATTTGATCCTTAATGGCTGTGCAATCATTGTAACATAGAATTTGCTTATGTTGTTAAATAAAGGCTAGATTTGGCATTAATAGATGCCACAGATGTTCAAAAGCTGCCACAAAGCATGAAAAAATAGACGTCTCCGAAAACGTCGGAGCATTTTTGCAAATATGTGATGTCTTGATAAATCGAGCAGATATTTGAAATTTACACAGCTACATTCTCGCCTGAAAATATCTTAAAAGTTTATTTTGTGACCCAGAAAAAGTAATAAGTTTCTTAGCCGCGCTCCTCCGCCATTGCCGCGCTTACAAGTACGCACAGGCTCCGACAACCTGCCGACAAATGCGATCCTCCTTTTCCCCAGACTACCCTTTCTGGGTCACAAAATAACCTTTTAAGATATTTTCAGGCGAGAATGTAGCTATGTAATGCTCAAATATCTACTTAATTTATCAAAATATCACATATTTGCAAAAGTGCTTCCACGTTTTCGGAGAGCTCTGTTATCCACCCCCCACACCTATCCCACTCCTAACGGCTGCACCTCCCAAAGAATTTTGTCTGGGCTCTTATCTCACTTATTTATTTCAAATGATCAACAGAAAATTTCACCGACATAGTTTTATATAAGGTTTTTAAGGCTGTGGTGTTAATTTTTAAGTAACATGAGCCCAGCGGCAGCAGCAATGCTAGGCTAACACTAACTAGTTAGCAAGATTTAAAACCTGGTGCTAAACTAAGAGAAGCCACAAATCAGTTTGAATAAGAGTAAACATTTACTCACCAAGTCAGTAAAGATCCACAGCAATGACAACAATAATATCTTGAGCTGAAGCTTCTCCAGGTTTGCTCAACATATTCCATAACAAATGCACCGTGAACATGCGGACTGATCCGCGAGGGAGGAGGACGGTAGTCACGTGGCATTTTCAAAACACATCTTTCATCCTTCCGCACTGAGAAGCAAAACTTCCAGCTTACTTAGTTTTTCTAAGTTAAGAAAACTCAAATTAATCGAGTTTATCAGCGTTTATGCATAAAAAGTACTGGTAACTTATTTAAATTGAGTTCTAATAACAAATTGATAAAAATTGAGTTCAGCCTATTTAATATTTTTAATTAAACACAATATTACATTTTACAGTGTAAGGCCCTGAGTTATGCATGTTCAATAGCTTCTAGATTAACATGTTACCAATAAAAACCCTAATGTCTAATAATGTATTTTCCACACCAGAAAATACAGCCACATGATAAGATTACAAAATCAATCATCGAGCTGCAGCCTAGTGTCCTGGTGCCACGTGCACTTTTTGACGCTTTTACGTTTGAACATGATTTTTGTTATAGACACACTGTGGTTTGCACAGAAGTCCAGTAACAGAACATTGCTTGGATTCAGATCCAGGCCGTTCCTCCTAATCACTCCCCTACAGGTCTCACTGTCGTTGCCCACATGGATGTTAAAGTCACCCACTAGGATGACAGAGTCCCCAGGTGGAGCATTCTCAAACACCCCACCCATGGACTCCAAGAAGGCCAGTTACATAAGTGCAGATGACAGTCGGGACCCATTTCCCGACCCAAAGGCGCAGGGAACAAACCCTGTCATCCACCGGGAAAAACCCCAACCTACAGGCAGCCAGCCAAGGGGATACCCCCAAAGGCATACCCCAGCCTGCTGCCTCTAACCAAGGACAACTCCAAATTGAGATGTCCAGCCCTTCTCCAGGAGGCCACATCCAATTGGGCCGAGGGGATGAAGATGGGATAGAGACACGTGGATAAGGGCCAGAGATTAATAATAACTAATGATTAAATGACAGGCAGGCACTGTCCCCCCAGAGCTCACTTACTGAAGGAATATAGTGTTCTGCCATTTAACAGCACTTCTTTCCAAGCGCCTTTTGTAAAGCTCTCCAAGATGTCTCTTATGGGAATTTGAATGCAAACTTTTCAAATGTTAAACTAGGCCTGTGTCCTTGAAACATTTCAGTCTGGAGAAAATACAGTTATTTGCTATTATTTCACTGCCTGTTATGCCTTCTGTTGATTTCCAGTCCACATTACAACAGTGATGCTCTAACTGAAGACAATGAAAAACACATTCCTGACATCACATAGTGTGAGTTCAGATAGAAAAGACCTTAAAGAGGTTGTTAAATGCTGCTGTTTGTTTCTTCTAATCACACTTATGTTTTTTTCCTCTCATCTCCTGTTTGCTTAAAGTTTCTGAGGGGGATTTTTTGTCAATGGCTAGAATTGAATCTTTCATTTACTAACAAAATCTGTTAACCACTACACCATTGGAGGCACCAGTTTCAGATTGAACTCATCCATCCATCCTCTTTCACTTATCCAATTTGGGGACGTGGGGAGAGAGCCTATCCCAGCTGCCATAGGCTGGATTAAATAAATAAAAGAAAACCCATATTGTAATGGAGTTCATCATTGTGGTGAAATTAGTGAGAAGTGCACTGCAGGAACACTGAATACAGCATAATTTAGCAAAAACAAATGTGTAAAACTGAATAATGTTAAACTGTTGCTATCCTTCATGGATTTATGAAACAGAAGCAGAATTTAATGTTGTAGACCTTCACACTGTAGACTATTTTTTAAAATTATTTTATAAACATTTAAATATATAATTCACAAAGCTTATGTTTTCAGTATTTGTTTTTCACAATTAATAAATATCTTTATTTTTTCTTCCTTAGGTGGGAGGAAGGGACAATCCTGCCGTTGACCCCATAATCCATGGCCTAAAGGGTGTGGTCCATCATGGTGAGTGGCAGGTCCAGTTAGTGCTGAGAGAGGAAGGACTTCAATAGTGTAGATTTTCCCTAATATATAAAATCAAGAGAAAACACATATTTTTGAAATCAGTCAAAATCTTCTTTTAAACTAAAAACACTTCTGAGGATAAGGATAACATTATGACCACTGACAGGTGAGGCGAATCACACACTTCATCAGGGCACCTGTTAGTGGGTGGGATATATTTGTGAGCAAGTGAATATTGTGTCCTTAAAGTGAATGCATTAGAACAGGAAGAACTGGCAACCATACAGATTTTAGCAAGTCTGACAAAAGGCCAAATTGTGGGGTCTAGATGAAATGCAGTTGTGGGGTGTTCCTGGTTTGTAGTGGTCACTATATATCAAAAGTGGTCCGAAGAAAGGAACAGTGGTAAAACAGTGACAGAGTCATGGGTGGCTAAGCTGCTAATCTCATAATTCATTGGAAGATAGGCCTTGACTTTCCACTGTGTTGAAATATAGACTAAAACATTGGTTGTTCATAGTGCAAAACATAATAAAGGCTTTTAAATAATTTCAAAGCAAAATCATAACATGTCAGTTATGTAGCATCCAGTGTTAATCAGTTTAGTCCATTTCCATTTTATTCAAATATACTGTAAGGTGAAAATCTTTACCGTTAGAGGATCAGATGATATGCTATGAATAATATGATATATATGAAGATCACTTCCAACATAAATGAAGACAGGAAACTAAACAGCAGTGATGTTTGTAGGGTTACTGAAGTCGGACTAGCTGGTATATAATGATGTCCTATGTGATCGCTAGCAAAACAGCCACGTTAGCATAACATTAGCACAGTGAAGCTGAAGGATGA
Source organism: Pelmatolapia mariae (assembly GCF_036321145.2). NCBI lineage: Eukaryota > Metazoa > Chordata > Actinopteri > Cichliformes > Cichlidae > Pelmatolapia > Pelmatolapia mariae. Next base: position 36,853,823 of record NC_086231.1, read on the forward strand.
ACGCAAACTTTTCAACAAAATTTTCCACTCGATAAAAGTTAACGTGAGGGTTTCTGGTGTTAGGGACAAATGCAATTGCATGGCAGGATGCTGTAAACGGACCAAACTTCAGTCAGGAGAACAACTAAGATAATCCATCCACAATACGAGGTTAGTCCTTAATATACTGCAACAACATGGGAATAGAGCAGCTGCGAGACAATTCAGCATGAATGAATCAATGGTACAGAAGTGGAGGAAGCGCAGTTTTTGGCTTTCCCATATTCCAAAAGTGCTTCGTCTCTTTGCTATTACTGTCGCTATTACTGTAATTTGCAGATGATGTTGTTTGCAGCCGCTGCAATGCTTTCGACTAAAACAGGTGCAGCTTGATGACACCATCAAAATCTCTACCGTTTGCCAAATTTATATCGTTTCTACCGTATACCGTTTATACCGCCCACCCCTACTGTACAGCCAGCAAAACCAATCATAACGACTAAGGCAACATGTGCATATTGCTGCTAACCTGAACACCACATTAGCAAGTGTCCTGAGTTTATTCACAAAACAAAGGATGAGAAAATAAACTGGATAAAGAGAAACAAATGGTGGTGGCGTTGTGCTAGGATTCTTCAGGCTGCAAAGTGTGATCCAAGAGAAGACTTTGTCACCTGCATGGGATGACATCTACAGATCCTGTGTGAGGTGAATCAGAGACCTGAACTAACTGAAGTTAGTCCTGTAGTGAGGACATTGTACTTTGATAGACCTAGTGACTGTTCTAGTGCACTGTTAAAATTTGTGAAAGTGTCATGGCAAAAGACGGCAAAAGAACTTTTGAAACATATGCAGTACTTGATGATGGCTCCCAACGTACCATGCTTCTGACATCAGTAGCTCAGCATCTCCACCTAACTGGGAAAGCCGAGAAATTATCACTTAGAACTGTCCGTCAAGAAGTTTAAACCATTCAAGGTTCTTCTGTAAGTTTCAAGCGGTCAAAACCCGCTTAGGATGGACACTCCAAGGTCCGATCACAAACTTACAACGCATGCCCAGTGTTTGTTCACATCTTTCAGTTCAGGTTCAGGAGAACCATTCCAGCACATCCTCGTGTCCGCTGATGGCTCTGAATCCGTTCAGCTACCTCCTACTCTACCATCAGCAGTTTCTACGTCGTCGCCTGCAGTGCCGCCATCACCAGTCTCACTGCCTGTGGCTGCCATTCCGCCAGAGGTCACTGCACTGCCTGGTCCTGCCTCACCTGGTCCTGTCTCTACCAAGCCCCGTACATTGTGCCCAGTGCCTGCAAAACTGCCTGACGGTTTGCAGTTATGTGCCTGCAGCTGCATCCCATGCAGTCGGCATTTGGACCTGCTTCGCCGCCACCGCTGGCTCCACGGTCGGCCCCCTTAACTGTTTGGCCTGCGTCGTCGACCTCTGGGTCGACCTCCTGAACTGTCTGGCCCGTAGAAAAGTAACACTCCTAAAGAGCCCAGATGAGCGCATCAGAAATGTAGAAGTCCTAGTGCAGGACAGAACCTATATCAGACCTGTGGCGTGTCTGATTCCTCTGCCCCACTTCCTGACAAAGATCAACTCTAACCACTTAAACATATTTCTCGCTAGAAATATGGGGGCGGCTGTTGTAAAGACTCACCTTTCAGCACACTTCACCAGATGCACCTTTTTTCTTTTCCTCACCTTTGATTGGGTGTGGTGCTTGCCCTTAATTGCACTCACCTGTCACCCGTTATATAAGCCCATGATGGTAACAAGCTCCAACCTCCTCTGAGCCTTCCTTCAAAACATAACCCTTTCCAGACTGATAGATTCTCAGTTGTTTCTTTAGATTGTGGCATGGTGTTGCTTTTTGAGATCTTTTAGCCTCCTTCACATTGTCAGACAGATCCTGAGTGATGCGTTGATTCAACAGGTCTGCCAGTAATCAAGCCTGAGTGAAACTGAACTCAACATTCCAACAAATGTCGTTAATCACAGTTACTTCATGATTTAACAAGAGGGGCAATTACTTGTCCACACAGGCCCAGGTGGGTTTGGATAACTGTTCTCCCATAATGAATGAAATCATCATTTCGAACATGCATTCTGTGTTTACCTGTGTCTTCTTTGTCTAATAGTCAAATTAGTTTGATGATCTGAAACATGTAACTTCTACAAACATTAAATATAAATAAATAACCTGACAAAAGAAAACCACTTGGTCCTCCCAGCCACCACAACTCACCTTTCTCATCATTCCTGGATATCATTGCTATAATGAACCTTTCCATCTGTAAACCTGCAAACCCTTGCAAAGACACTGGGTCCCTGTGTTTGCTATTAGAACCTTTCATTCAGCCTTTTGATTTAACATTGATGGTGCAGAGACATTCACTGGCTACCTTGCAACAAACTGCAAGGCAGTTTGTAAAAGAAGCACAGGTGTCTTTTTTGTTATGGTGTCTTCTGCCTACATTTTTCTTCTTTTCTCCTTTTTCATCATCTTCAAAGCTTTTTTACCCACCCATGTTCTTGGGCATTTTGTTAAAGAGTGAAACACTAAGTTATGTCAAAGTTGACAACGTTACTTCAAGGCTGACAATCATATGTTGTTTTCTCTGTCATCTCTTGGGGATGCTAAATTATAAAAGCACAAATCAAAGGAAATCAAGACATTAAACCTAAAGGCTCTGAAGCAAGTCTGGATCATCTCCTTAAACCCTTGCCACTTCAATTTGCAGGAATATAAAGCTTGTTATATAGATTATATTGCATTGATTGAAACTATTTGTCCTATCTTTCAAACAGAAAAGGAGACCTTTCTGGAGCCATTTGTGCTTAAGGACCTGCTGCCATCCTCACTGGGAAGTTATTATCGTTACACTGGCTCTTTGACCACTCCACCCTGCAGTAAGGTGGTAGAGTGGATCATTTTCAGCAGTCCTGTCTACTTCTCTTACAAACAGGTAAGAAGCATGCCAGTAATACAGCTGTGTCAACTTGTTTCCTTAGTTATATAAGAATAACACCACTCATTTAAACATATTGCAAAACCTTATTTTTATTCTATGTTAATGCTGAAGTTAATTAACCACAACTTATTTTATAAAATGTAAAAAATTCCCCTCTCTCCTCTGCTGGCGGTCTATCCTTTAAGCTCGGGTTCTCTACCACGGGCCTGTGAGCATGAGGGTCCTCGTGTCTCCTTTTCCTGATGTTGCTGTCATTTGCTATCGCTACGTCTAACACTATGGCCGTCTTCCTCTCCTCCACCCCTACTATGTCCGGTTGGTTAGCCATCATCAGTTTGTCCGTCTTTATCTGGAAGTCCCACAGGATTTTAGCACAGTCATTCTTGACCACCCTAGTGGGTGTCTCCCATTTTGGCTGCTCTTGCTCCTCTTTCTTGGGTTTCTGCTGTCTGAGGTATTCACTGAGCATGTGGTCAGTTGTCTGCTGTACTCGTGGATGTTCATTGTCTTATCCTGGACGTGGTTCTAGCGTACAGATTCAGTGTGCTGGATTTGGGGTGAAATCCTCCATGAATGGTCAGGAGCTTGTTATCCCAGCAGGGTACCTGATCACCGACAGGGCATAGGTGTTGATAACCCGGATCTTGTTCTTGCCATTCAGCTGACTAATCAGGACTTGCCTTACTTTCTGCAGGTACTTGGTGGTTGCAGCTTTCCTAGCGGCCTCTTTACGGTTCCCATTTGCCTGTGGGATTCCCAAGTACTTGAAGCTGTCCTCAGCAATGTTGCCTTCTGGTAGTGTGATGCCCTCAGTTCTGACTACCTTTCCTCTCTTTGCTACCATCCGATTACACTCCTCGAGTCCAAATAACATTCCAGTGTCGTGGCTGTAGATCCTTGTGGAGTGGATCAGTGAAGTGATGTCCCATTCACTCTGGGAATACAGCATGATATCATCGATGTAGAGGGGGTGGTGTTACTTAAAGCAGTTTCACTCCGGTGGTTTTTTTTATTCCTCGGGCCTCCAGAGATGGCACCAGACTGAGTAGTTATTTCGCAAAATCTTTATTCATCTTCAGTTATGCATGCACCTTCTAGAAGGAGGGACGTGCAAGGCTGGTGTCTCTCTGCAGATCTTCACTTCTTTGTTTTGTTACAACCAGCTTTATAGAAGCGACCCCATCGTAAAACCCACATGGTGTGTTGTAAACTCTGTGTTTGTGTATGTATGTGCGAGCATGTGAGTGCCAGTGTGTGCGCGTACCTGTGTGTTTACATGAGTGCACGTGAGTGACTGTGCGTGTGGGTGGGTGTGCGTCGTAACAATTAAAGCACAGTGTGTGTCTCTGTATATGTGACTTCCTGCTGGTCATAAAAGTCCATCTCCCCTCACCCAAGCCACACCAAATTCCTCTACAAAACACAGTTAACATATTACAAGCACTGAGACCCCCACTCTGCATCCACTGGGCCATTGGCCTCTTGTTGTCTTACTTTAACAGCTAAGCATGTGGAGGGTCTCCTGCAAACCTACTTCTAAGTTATGACAATTATGAGCTTTTCAGGTACTAGCATCAGCATCCCCCATCTGTAGCTTCCTGTCTCCTTTTATGACAGGCTGACCCCCAGTGTCAATAAATTCCTCTCCCTCTACACAATTACACACACTCTCAGGCCTATAGCTAAACCAAACTGAAACACACAGACAAATCCTTCCCTATTCCTCTGATCTACTGCTGGACCCTCTCATCTAAGCAAATTTAACACATTATATTCTAATAATTGTTTTCTTGTACTCACAGTGGCTGATGATTGCTCCCTTCTATAGTCGGTATCCTTAGACAGTCTTGTTAACACTAGAATTACTGAGCCTTTTTTCCCTGGTGCAAGTCCCTACTACTAGATTTACTAGCCTGCGCAAATTTGCGTAAATTCCCCCCGACCTTAACACCTCTTGGCACCCCGCTGAGATTTTCACAGGTCTTCAGCTCTATTGTTCTCCTGCTTTTGTTGTGCAAACACACCCTCCCCCAACCCCTAACCATGAGAGATTCAGGTCTTTCCTTCCCTGCAAGGCTACTTTCCTTCCTTACCTGCAGCATACTATACACCATGATAGTTTCTATGTGTAATATTTCTCAGATGCAATATTAGTTCTTGTCACTCCTTTTCACTACATTGGATGCCTGGCCATAAACATATATACACAGAGTTGTACATATATTTATATAGCCACACCTTATATAATATGCATAAAGTCTAGTTATACACACAGACACATCTATATCATATATATCTATATCTATATATATATACACACACAGATAGATGTGTGTGTGTATACATACACCAATATTTTTGAATACTCGTGTCCATATATATGTTTCCAGATTGTTTGTATAGTGCACTTTCTATACCGTGCTCTGTCCACTTTTTTGCAATGACAATACAGATTTTCCACTTGTGGGACAAATAAATGCAGATTTGCTGTGTGTGTGTGTGTTTGTGCTACATTGGCATTTGTTTACTCAGATCCAAGGCAGGCCAAACCTCTGTGTTACAACCTACATACAAAAGACACACATTCACAATATATGGGTACACAAGTCTGTTTTATTTCAAAGTGTTTCAAACTTTACAGCGTTTGCAGACCCAGTGTCCATCATCCCTGCATTTGGCACAGGTGAATTTCTGACATGTTGCACAGGTAAACCTGCTGCGATTCCTGTTGCAGCTCTCTTGCACCTGGCACTGCGTTGTCTGCGTTGTAATATTTCCTTGAGCTGCATGGATCGGCAACAAAGTTGCTGAGCTAGAAGACTCAGAAACAATCTTCTTTTGCCTGTCCACCCTGTACATGCCTTGTACAAAATGTAGGCATTCACTGCTGCCAGGTCCAGCATATTGTAGAAAACCGCTACTGGCCACCTGTGTGCTGCTGATCTTACGGAATACATCCGTGCCATTTGGTCCAACACGTCTACACCACACTGTAAAAGCAGAGAGAGAGAGTCATGAGTATATGTTTTTTTCTATAGGCCTGTATAGCACACATCAGAAAACATTGTAGCACTGGTTTAAAATTGTACACACATTCACATACCTTCATGTGGTTATAGTCTGTTATCGTGTTGGGTTTCCTCTTTCTGCCGTCACTGATCGTCACGTCTTGGTGCATGGAACTTAGAACACACACAGTCTTGTGGTTTTTAGGTGCATAAATTGTCAAGGAGACACTGCCACTTCTAAGCACTGAAGTGGAGAATACCTCTCGCTTTGCAGTATCTTTTGCAAGTTGAGGAAGTTCATGCCGGACTTTATTCACCGTGCCCAGTAACGTTGTTTTGCGCTGCAGCAGTCTGTGCGACAGTAACAGTGAAGTAAAGAAACTGTCCGTTGTGACATTTCTCCCATCATCCAAAAACGGCTCCATCAGTTTCATGACCACGTTCTCTGCCAGCCTCTCTCCCTTCTGACGACTGGGGTCCTTTCCCAAGTAAGGAGATGCACTGCAGACATATTTGGTGTCCAAATCCGTGGCCATCCAGAACTTGATCCCAAATTTGTCTGGCTTGGTTGCCATATACTGTGTAAATGGACAACGAACCTTGGTAGGGAACAGCTGTTCCCTACCAAGCATTTCTTGCAGCTGGCAACAACGGTCATGCATTCAGTATAGCTGTGACTTCCGCAAGAAATGTGGTCAAAATCTCATGAGTAAGTTGAAGAATTTCTACCAAGCATTTCTGAAAGTTGTAACACAGAGGTTTGGCCTGCCTTGGATCTGAGCAACTCTGAGTGAGCAAATGCAAATGTGCCAGGCCTCAAGGATAATGGGTGGTTTGCACAACAAAAGCTGTAGGAGAAACAAGCTGACGACCTGTGAAAATCTCAGCAGGGGTGCTTAACACCTCGGGACTTGCACCAGAAAATAAAAAAGCCAGTAATTCTAGGGGGTGTTGGGTTTAGGGAAGCTACGCAAATTTGCGCAGGATAGTAAATCTAGTGTTAATGATCTCACTGAGGGGGTTCAGGCCTATGCAGAACAGCAGTGGGGACAGTGCATCTCCTTGGTGGATCCCGCTCTTGATGGTGACGTGTGCTATAGGCTTTCAGTCGGCCTCCAATGTTGTTTGTCACATCCCCATTGAGTTCTTGATGAAGGCTCTAAGGGTCCTGTTGATCTTGTACAGTTGTAGTCATTCCAGGATCCAGGTGTGGGGCATCGAAGCATAGACCTCCTTGTAATCAATCCAGGCAGTGCACAGGTTGGTCACTCTAGCCTTGGAGTCTCGGGCAACTGCTTTGTCTACCAGCCGCTGGTGTTTCGCTCCTCTGGTATTCCTTTCTGTGCCCCACTCATGCATTGCATGTTCCGGAATGTATTCACTATGGAATGTGAGAAGGAAAAGTGTGAACAAAGCAATAAAATCATTTACAACTTAGTTTTAAAGTAAGAGGTCTGTCACGGTGTGAGCCGTACAGATTGGACCCAGAGCAGATTTAACACAGAAGTGGAGCGTACATGACAAGAATTTATTACAATGAGTGAAACTGAAACAGGGTTCATACGCCTTTTTCAGGGTCAAATTCATGCACTTTTTAAGCACTTTCAAGGTCCCTTTTCAAACTTTTCCAGCACATCCCACCCCGCCCAAAAAAAAAAGAATGCACGTTTCAATTCGCATCACCTCAGTAACACCATGTGAAAATTAAGACAAATCATCCTAAGTGAACTTAAACACCTGTGTTCCCCTTTTTTTAAGACATAGAAAAACGCACCATACAAAAATACTGCAAAAGGAAACGGTCGCCCTATATACATAGTGTATAAACTCAAAATGCACATTTCACTTAAAAATTAAGATGTGAAAATGTGAACATATCAACTTGTTAGAGATATTCATCTCCTGTTGAAAAAAAAAAGCCCAAAAAAGAAAGAAATAAGTCTTCTCATCAGATATTGATGCTTCTTTCCTGTGTGACAAAAAATAGGAGACAGATGTTTGTTTGCTAGTTTTATTGGGAATTAACTTAAAAAACAAACTGTTTTATTGCTAACTACATTGCTGTCTGTATTATTGCTGAAGTCCTAAATGATCACCTTTAAAGTGTTTGTGCTAATAACATCATGTACAGTCAGACAGGCATGGAGAACAGCACTGACTGAGAGGCTTTGAATAGATCACATAGTTCAATTCAACATATAAGACTTGAAGAATGCACAAGCATCTACTTAAAGTCTATTGAATTTATCATCTGTGATATTATTATGTACAAATCCAATGTATTTTGTTCATCTCCCTTAAATAAACAGGCAGCCTTAAAGTATGAAGTATTCATATACAAATACACATAAATGTGTGTACTGTCTCAGTGGCTGATAGTGCCCCACAGGCCTCAGTGTGAGCTTGAACACATTTATAATGTTTAAGTAGTTTAATGTGTAGGTGCTGACGATAAACACATTTTGAATGAAAGCCGGGGAACTTTGGTAGCACAGAAACAAGTGGCTATTCTTTGTGACCATATGGATCGCTCCCTTTACCATTACCATTATTTCACCCAAAGGCACCAAGTTAATACTCAAAGCTGCAGCAATACACACAAATATAAACAGCACTTGGTGACAACTTTGCTTCTAGCCTTTAACCCTCTGGGGTCCAGGGTATAACTGGCTGTTTTTGACTACTTTTGATTTGACCTCTGTATTTCACCTTTAAAAACTGTTTATCTTGCCAATCTGTTATTTTCTCATTTTGACATGTGTCAGCACAATTTATCTAAATTCAGACAAAATTTAAAATACGAGTAGAAAGTGATATTTTTGACTGTAAAAACCACAAGCATGTTTAACGAATCATTTTCATAACTTGAAATGCAAATAGAAATTGTACATTTTTAAAAAATATGCACAAGTTTTGCAAACAACAAACTTAAATGGTACTATTTACCTAAAAATGCAGCCAAAGCTCAGACGTTTTTTATATAACCATTTAAAACTATTTACAGAACAATCAGGTGTTCTGCATCAAATAAGAAGGCACACAAATTATTTATGCAACTCCAAAAAATAGTTTGTGTCCACTATAACACAGATGAGAACAGCACAGGGATAAACCTGCAGGTCTGACAGCAGGTGTGTCACTCAGCGTTTACACTGCAATCTGCCTTTGGTGGCTTTTTTGCAGCAACTGTGACGTTCACTAGTAGAACTGACACACAAAACAAAACAACAACTACACACCAACTACACAAGACAACACACTAACTTGAGACTCCAAACACGGTAAACATCACAAATCTCTCACGTATCAAAACTCTTTCGCTCACTCGCTCTCTCTCGCCGGTCACTCCTAAAACTTCCCCCTCTTCCCAAACAACCAAATGCCACATGTTGCCATATCATTTTTTGATTGGTCGACATGGTACATTTTTCCACCAATAGGGAAGGAGTGTTTTTTCTTTTTTCACTCACAAGCAAAGCGTGTTTGCTAGCACTCTCCTTAGAAAACACAGTTTTACCGTTTCTTCCCGGAATAAAGGCCACTGTTTTATTCAGAAAAAAAAACATCGGTTTTACGTGGCCTATAAACACAATTTAAAAACTGGATATAGTTTGAAGTCCGCACATTCAACCCAAGTTCAAATGGAGACTCTGGGTCCGTTGACCCTGGAGGGTTAATCAGAAAGCCTTAAGTTGGCTAGTTATGTATTGGGCTAATGTTTAAAGCTTTCACTTGAGTAAATTAACTCATATTACTGCTAAGTAATGTTAGCTAAGTTCACAGCATATTCCATAATAGCGCTGCCATACTGCATCACACTCAGTGCATTTCAATCATTTCTTCAGCGAGTTTGATAGCAAAATAATATTCATAATTTTAAAAAATAGCATGTGTAACGTACATGTACTGGAAAATTATTTACTAGCACTCACCTATCATGCGACTAGAGAGCGCAAACTCCGCCATTGTCATTTTCCATCAAACACTCATTAAAACAGCAACCTACAGGTATGTTAGCGCACTCATCCCCGACTGTCCGATGGAGGGGCGGGGTCACACGTTGAAACAGACGCAAGGCAGCCCAGGCGGAGAAATTTTGCTTTTACATTTTGCGACTCATTTTATTTCTCTCTGATAAGAAAACTATTCAATCAGATAGTTGTTTGTGGTGAATGAAATACAGTTACCCTTTCAAGCACTTTTAAGCACCACATCTGAAATTCAAGCACTTTTCAAACCTTGAAAAGACAACATTAAAATTCAAGCATTTTCAAGGATTTCAAGCACCTGTACGAACCCTGTGTGAAAACACTAGTGCTGAGTACAGTGGCTATATACAGGTTAGTGAATAACAATGACAGTGGGCAAAAATCTATGCAAGGAAACTTATGGCTGGGGAATATATGCACAAGGGTTAGGGCAGAACATATTACTGTTGACAGTCATAACTATAAAGGCACCTGGGCTGGAGTGAGGGCTAAATATTACTACAACGACATTTATTTACAAAACAGGAGCGAAGGCTATAACTATGACGAGACCTGAGATACTATGGCTGTGAGCATGGGCTAAGAACTGTGAACTGAGCTATGGTAGTACATGAGCTTGAGCGTGGGGTTCTAGAGTCCAGCAAGAGGGATAAAGTCACTGCAATAACAGGAGAGGCGAGTTAACATGGAGCCAGGAGGAGATGGAGATGATAGTGTCCAGGAATGAATTGTTTGAGCTTATTTTTTTCAGTAGGTAGAAGTTTGCTAGAGGGGGAGGCAAAGTCTGGGTTAATCGTGAGTGAGTTGGTCCTGAAGGACTCTGACGGTGTGACAGGGAGGCAGGCAGGCTGAAGCAACCAACGACCGGGCTGAGGTTGACTGCAGGCAAACTGAGTATGTGATCCCTAGACTTTACTAGAGACAGAAAACAAGATTAGTACAAGTATTAGTGAAAGCAAACATGAGGGTTATAGTGTTATGCCTTTAGTGTTGTTGGCCACATCCCCATCAAGTTCCTGATGAAGGCTCTGTAGGTCCTGTTGATCTTGTATAGTTGTAGTCATTCCTGGATCCACGTGTGGTGCATTGAATCATAGGCTTTTTTATAGTCAGTCTAGGTTGGTGAGCCTGGTCTTGGAATCAATTCAACACCAGGCATGAATCATGTCAGGGCCTGGTGCTGTTGAACTCTTCATACTGGAGACCCTTTCTTGGATGTCTGCCACTGTGATGGTTACTGAGACCTGTTCAGGCAGGTTTCTGTTGTTTCTTCTTAGATCCACTTGCCACTGAGTATTGTTGTTATGTCCTTCTCTTACATGCTCATCTAGTGTTGCCCAATCTCCAGTCTTGGTGGGACTGTTCTCATATTGTTCCCTGGTTCTGAGAGTACACCTTATTCTCCTGCCTTCTGTTTCTATGGTATATCTTTTCAAGTGGCTGGTCAAGGCTGTGAGTCTTTGCTTAGTAGTTTCCAAGGCCTCAGATATGGACAGCTTGCTGTACTTCTTAGGCGACCCTTTCTAAGGGCTAACTTCCCTCTGTGCTACCTTGATCACTGCTGCCATGGTTAAATCAGCTGATTATTTTCTATGATGGTCGCAGTAGGGATTGTCCATAATGCTGCATTCACATCTTCTGGTAAACCTGACGGTACTTCACATAGTCTTTGTAATTGGCCATGGAGGGTTCAGGTTTCCAGCTTCTCCATGATTCTGTCTCTTAGGTCAGCTGCTCTTGCAATCATCCCACCTCTGGTCATACTTGGGGCTTGATACCCAATCTCAGGTGAGGGTGCTGATGTCTCTCCCCTGACCTGATGGTCAGCACTAACAGTATCCACTAGACACAAACTGCCCATTTTCCTTTATGGATGTTTGTCCGTTCATCCTGGATAGTGGTTCTGAGAGTTTCTCCATTCTATAGTTAGTCTAAGGAGCTTGGAAAGAAAAGCGTCTGGACTTTTTTTAAGTTGCTTGAAGACGTTTCACCTCTCATCCGAGAAGCTTCTTCAGTTCTAAGGTCAAATGGCGGCACATTGTTTACAAACTTAACAATGTGGTGTATGCTGTACAGTGTAGCGAGGAATGCCCAGACCTCTACATTGGAGAGACCAAACAGCCACTTCACAAGCGCATGGCACAACATAGAAGAGCCACCTCCACGGGACAAGACTCAGCAGTCCATCTGCATCTAAAGGACAAAGGTCACTCTTTCGAGGATGCCAATGTTCACATTTTGGACAGAGAGGACAGATGGTTTGAAAGAGGAGTAAAAGAAGCCATTTATGTCCACTGTGAGCGACCATCTTTGAACAGAGGCGGTGGCTTTCCACACCAACTGTCTGCCATCTATAATCCAGTTTTGAGTTCCCTTCCCAGACGCCTTAATGCCCACTCACATCCTGGGCCATCTGACCTCAGGAAATTGCATGATAGGGTGGGGCCAGGTTTCACAATGAGCTCACCCGAAACCCTGGCTGATTGTGACCCACACCCGTTTTCACACCTTGGCTCACGTGATTAGGTAGAGGATCATCAGGGGGTCCTTTTGTCCCCCTTGGGGGGATACTCCCACTGGGTTTAAATCTGGGTCTCTCCGCCATTTGACCTTAGAACTGAAGAAGCTTCTTGGATGAGAGGTGAAAGGTCTTCAAGCAACTTAAAAAAAGTCCAGACGCTTTTCTTTCCAAGCTCCTTAGACTACGATGACCTGGATGACTGAGAACCTTCACGGACACATTCTATAGTTAGTATCTGAAGTCAGTTTTGTTAATGATCTGGCTGAGGCTAGCCTCCAGTGTTGTTTTCCACATCCCCTCCATTGATCTTTTATAGTTCTAGACATTTCAGGTCCACGTGTTAGAGACTGAGTCATAAGTGTTCCTGTAATCAATCCAGGAGGTGCACATGTTGGTCAGTCTGGTCTTACAGTCTCGAGTGACTGTTCTATCTGCCAGCAGCTGGTGTTTTGCCCCTCTAGTGATTCTGCCAAATTCCTTTCTGTGCCCCACCCATGTACTGAGCAATGTGCCTGTTCATGTTAGACACTATGATGGCTGACAGGTTCCTTTCATGTTGTGCTGAGTCAGGTAGTTGACTGGTAGTTAGCTGGGACCAGTCCCATTTTTGGATCCTTTGGGATTAGGACTGCCCAGGCTTTCATTAGCCATTCTGGCTGTGTCTCATCTATTAGCATTTTGCTCATTTGTGCTGCCAGACAGTCATGGAGTGCAGTTAGCTTCTTTAGCCAGTAGATGTGAATCATGCCAGGGCCTGTTCTGTCCAGCTCTTAGACCAAGACTTGCTCTTGGATGTCTGCCACTGTGCTTTAATCTGTTCTTAGATCCACTAGCCACTGGGCATTGTTGTCCTCTGCTGTCTCCTTCTCCCATATGGTCAGTAGAACAGGATTGGTTCATCTCCAGTATTGGTGAGGCTGTTCTCATATTATTCTCTTGCCATTGACAGTACGTTTTGGATGGTTCCATGGAGAACATCTGGTATAGCATCCTGGCTTCAGTGCGTCCCTCCATGGCTATGCCTCCCCAGACCATTACTGACCCACCACCAAATCTGTCATGTTGAGTGATGTTGTAGGCAGGGTAACATTTTCCACATCTCCTTGAGACCCTATCACATTTGCTAAGGGTGAACTCGTACTCATCTGTGAAAAGCACAGGGCACCAGTAGTGGACCTGCTTATTCTGGTACTGGAATTGGCAGGTCCACTACCAAGAAAAATGGTGGTATTAGAAAGTCATGTCCGTGTGTATTTTTATATGATCTGTTTGCTCAGGTTTTGACAGAGACGGGCACCTGCTGGTCCTTAATGGGTCGTGGGAGTTCTAAACTTTGAAATAATAAAACAGCTCAGGAGTGATCATATATATATTGCACAAAAGGAACAGAAATCCTACAGAGGATCCCTTGAGAGAAGATGGATTGATAAGAGGCATGGTGGTAAAGTGGTTTGCACTGTCGTCTTATAGTAAAACGTTTCCTAGATACTCGAAAAGGAAGGTTCCTGCATATCCTGCAGTTTAGATGGCCTGTGTATCCCTGTGAATGTTTCCTTCAGGCATTCCTGTTCCAGAGACAAGCATGTTATATTAATTGGTTATTCTAAATTAGCTGTGGATGCAACGTAGATAAAGTGCTTTAAGTGGATAGAATAACATGCTCTGCTTTGAGTGGTCAGTAAGATTAGAAAGGCGCTATATAAAGAAAAGCGCATTATGCCTGCAAGCACAATAATCTGCAATGTAACTACATAGTCTGAAAATAAACAACTTAGAATTAATTTATTCTAAGCTATCTGATCTCTTAAAAAAGAAATCATGAAAAGGGTTATAAACTTACAAAGCTGTTTCAGTGAAACAGTGGCAAGTCCCATACACACAAAATTTTCTATCACTGTTTTGAATGGGCAAGACAAGTATGCAATAATCAAGTTTTTTGTTCTAAATATTAATAAATGTTGAATTGATATTGAGCTTTATAAAGGGTAATTACAAGTTGTTCTGTTTTTTGTTTTTTGGGTTTTTTTTTTGGGGGGGGGGGGGGGGGGGGGGGTTAGGATAAAGCATTCAAAATAGTGTTTAACAGTTGAACATTCAAGATTCAAAGTGTTTATTGTCATGTGTCCAAAGAAAAAAAAAAGGCATTTCTCTGTGCAATGAAATTCTTTCTTTGCTGTCCACACACAGATGCCGATTAATATATACAATAGAAATAAAACATATAAAATACAAATAGTACAAATAAATAAAAGAAATAAAAAGAAGACAATATTGAAGTGTGAAACAGATCTACAAAAGAGCTATGAGCTTAATATGCAGGGTGACTTGATGTGCAAAAAATTATTATTACTGTTCATAACAGTTGCAATGGTTACACAAACCTATGTGATAAATCCTAGCAGTTCGAGATTTTTTTTTTTTAAATCACTGTGGCTGTTATTACTTTGTGCTTTAGGTAAAAAGTGACCTGAGTGATAATTTCCTCCAATTAAGTTGTAAAACCTAAACACTCTGCTGTCTGAAAATGTGTTAAATAACTCCATTCTAAATTGATCTGTCCTTCCGCTTTTGGTGTAGACGTTATTATAAGGGAAGATTTGGCCTTAATCATACTGTCAAAGCACGAAATATGAACAGTATGGAAGTAAGCGTTAAATAAAGAGCCCTGATGTTAAACTTGCCCTGTGCCTTCAGTAGTTTATACTTTAAAACTGTCAAGGTTTTTCTTTGGGAAATGCAAAGATAACCATTGTTCAGTCCAACTCAGTGTTATGTGTGACTTGATGTTATTTACTACATTCTTCATATTGTAATTGTGAAGGAAATCTTGTGTAACCAGGCCAGCTTGAGCAGAATAACTCAGCAGATGCAGCGCACTTAATGAAGCGTGTGTGTGTGTGTGTGTGTGTGTGTGTTGTTTTATAGAAAGTACTTTGAGCTCCAAAGTGTTGAGAAAAGTGCTCTATAAATAAAACATAAATTGAGTATTTGGTACCACAGATGCATCATTGTCTTGCACACACTCAAAAGTGACACTAATCCTCTGCTAATAAGCTACCTCCCAGAGACTCCTCCTAGAAGTGACCCCTTGATCCCTAATAAGAAGGAAAATCCATCCACCCTAATTATTAAGCCCTGTTACTTAACGTAAATAAGAGGGTGATCCGGCATTCAGACTACTGACAGAACAATATTTTGCCTATGTTTATAGCAATAACAAACTTTTTTTTCTGGTCCACTTGGCAAAGAAGGCCCTGCAGCAGCTCCACTTCCTCTGTGTCCTGAGGAAAAATAACCTGACCTTCTGCCACTCCTCATTGGAGAGCGTACTCTCTTACTGCCTGGGTGTTTGTTACGCAGGGGGCTGAGCAGAGGACAATTAACACTGCCCCAAAAATCCCTGGCTGCCCTCTGCCACCCCTGTAGGCCATTGCCAGATTCTCCTGTCTCAGGAAAACCAGGGCCATCACAGGTGACCACTTGCAGCCCACCCACCACCTGTTTGACCGCCACATCACTTCAATAAAGCACTTCACAAAATTCCCACCCAAACCTACCGGGCACATAACAGTGCTCAGTACATATTATTTATTTAAAATGTTTGTATATAGAAGGAATATGTTTATTCTATTTTCAAAGGACAACATACCAACAATACATGTAAGCAGTACAATCAATTTAACACTGCCAATAAAGACATATGTGCTGATTTGAGTAGAAACTTTACTGCACGTAAACATTTGACATGACAGGAAACTCCTGAATACAGCTTTTGTAAGCTACCTCCTGGACTTTCAGTGGCACTTTTCATTTTGTAGTTGACTTACGGTTGCTTTGGGCTCAGGTTTTCGAAAAGAGGTTCAGCCTGAAGTGAATAAAATCAAAGACCTGTTGAGTTTTGCTTTTTTGAAACACTTTCGTTTTGGATGATAGTTGAAGTAGGGTTAGCAAAAAGGGGCAGAGTGGATCGATGCTCAGATACTTACATGACAGCTCACTAAAAATCAGTTCCTTTCAAACAGACTGCGTGTGTGTGTCTGTGTGTGTGTCTGTGTGTGTCTGTCTGTGTGTGTGTCTGTGTGTGTGGACACATGTGTATGAAGAGCCGGTCTCGCGTGTCGTCAACCTTTTAATGTTTTTTGTTATGCTCGACTCATTTCACAATTGCCCTAAAATTGAGATGTCAACAGAGAGATACTAGTGAGATTAACCTATGAGTACCATTTCTAAGTAGGATGGGTGAGTTAATGCTTCCGCCTGAGATGGTTCAGAACATTTTAAATTGTAACATAACATTGTAAAATACCTCTTCAGAATAAATACTGATATGGTGATTTCAATTTTCAAATAAATATACTTAGGCTATGTCCACACGTACACAGGTATTTTTAAAAATGGAGATTGTTGGGTCTAAACTTAGACCTCGCTGACTCATGAGACTTATTCCCGTGAAGGAAGGAAGCAAGGCAACAGCGATCGATCGATTTTACTTGTGCAAGGGAGGCCCCGGTCGGTGTTTCAGGAGAGCACTCTGAATCCTACCACAGACGACCTCGACTCAGGCCTCCGCTTGCCGCCTTTTATTGAAAACAGTTACAGTACACACAAGCACCTCCCATTGTAAAACCTCCCTATGGTTACAAAAGACAAGGCACTGTGTGTGTGTGTGTGTGTGTGTGTAAGTGCGTCTATGTGGTATGGATGGACATTTGACCTGACGCTGTACCTGGGCTACAGGGACATTTCGACTTTTTGCTGTGTATTCATGTGTCCCCCTAAAACATGAATTGTAAATGCATTTTTAAGTGTCTAAATAATAATTTTTTCTACTTCTTTTGAGGTCATTATTTATCTTTTGACCTGTATTTGCTTAAACTGTAGTGTAAATTCATTTATTAAACTATAATTAAAAGATTTTCTGATTTTCTTAAAAGTCCACCTATACCACTCACCTGATTTTTGTGTATTCCAGTTTATTGCACAGCGACGTTTCGAGTTAGACTGGATGTGTGTAAGTACTACAATTTAATACACATTTTCAATACACACGGCCGGAAGTCATTGTGATTGGTAGGCTATATATATAGGCGGTACCTACCGGAAATGATTTCGCGCGCGTGCCCTTTAAAAAGTACATGTCGACGGCAATACGAAGACTGATTAAAAGCACAAAGGTAAGTCTTTTTTAATGTAAAATGCACCATGACTTTAATACTATATGAAATTATAGGTGCACAGGCTTATATTAAACTGCTTTAATATATGCTTTATGGACTGTTAGCTAGTTTTTGAAGAAGTAAAACTGCCTCAGCGTTTGTCATTGAGTAAATAAAATAGGGCTGATGACTAACCGCGTCAACGCGATAAAGCGGGCTAACCTGTGTTAGGATTTACTCGGTGTTAAAGCATTAATGTGGCTTAAACGTGTTAATGCCGACATCGCGACTAACGTGATTAACAATTAAACCAGCGCAGTCTGAGTCAAAATCCCTGATGTCGCTGTCATCTAATTTCGGGCAGTTTGTCCAATGTCTGTCCATTCTGCTAACAGCCCTAAAATAAAAGCAAGGGGTATAAGTGTATTTAATCGTGTATTTATTTATATGCCTGAAGAAAAAACGTCTTACAGTTTTGATGCCTAAGCTTTCTCAGTACTTGTATCACTCTCTGCAGTCGCCATTGCAGAAATGTCACATGTCGCCATTTTGAGAACTAGGCCTTTAACATTTTAAAAGAAGGCATAAATTAGGACTATGAATAAGTCAGCTGTGTTTATGCTGTAAACTACACTACTGCTAGTTCTACTACTACTGATGATGATGACAATGATGACGATAATCGTAATACTTTATATGCTTTGGTAATACAGGCAATCAAAACGTACAGGAGAACATGCGAAGGAGACGCATTCCTCCACGGGAGGATGCAGTCTGTCATGTTTCTGCTGGAAGGGACAAACTGGGATTTGATATCCACTACATAAATGCCTTCAAAGGTAAGTTGGTCTTTAGTTTGGATTAGATTTGGAGTTTGTCACTTTGTCTTTTGTCACTCACTTGGTATGCCTCTGCAATTCAGGTCGGGGCATTTTCACGACTGTTCCATTCCCAAAAGGAGACTTCCTTTTGGAATACAGAGGTAAACCCATAACAAAAGACGAATGTGAGCGAAGACACAGAGTTTATCATGACAGCCTGAAGGTGTTCATGTTTGAATTAAGTTTGATGGAAAACTCTGGTGGTGCGTATTATATCAGTGTAGTTTGATTAAGATTAAATTACACTTTGCTTTTGATTTATGAAAAAAAAGCTTCCTAACAAAAACTAGTTAAGCTAATACTTTTTTGCCTAACCCCACAGTGTGGATGCATCTCAAGAAGATGGGTCATTAGGCAGACTTGTCAACGACAACCACATCAGTCCAAGTGCTAAGATGAAAATATTAAATATCAATGGAAAGCCCCATCTATGCTTATTTGCAAGCAGAGACATAAGTCCAGGCGAAGAAATAGACTATAATTATGGTGACTCGGATTGGCCCTGGAGATGCAAGGTATTTCTACAATTGTACTTTTTGGAACTGATAAATTGCATACCGTAAGCCATTTTTACATTTGTACCTACTCAAATTGGCTTAAAGTGACTTAGGGCATCTAGTTTTCCATTGAAATTGAGTATCACCTACTGTGCCTGGGGTCACTATAGCAATGCAGCCGAGCATCCAGTGATATAAATGCCACAGCAAGCATGGATGTCAAGGTGACACAATGCCTGCTGCTCAGTCTATACTTTAGTGTTCAATTCAGGGATCATGCTGTTAATTTTGGTAGCCATTTCAAACATTTCAGAGTTTTCAAAAATGATGGCTTGGATTTTCATGAAGGAGGCGCACTCATAACTTATCGAGTGACACCATTGACCAGCCACCTGTTGGCATTCAGTCTGTCTATGTCAAATTTTCTGATCACTTTGGATCACTTGGAACCTTGGTGCAGTAGTTACTGAATAACTACATGGTACTATAACCTACTGGAAAAACCGGGGTAGGTACTAATGGAAAACAGGCAATTGTGATTGCTGCCACATCAGAGCCCTCTAAAAGCACTAAAAAAATATCAGCAGGTATGCAGAAATAAAAAATGGCTTTCGGTTTCTAAATGTTAACAGTGATTGATGTTTAATGTGATTCTAACCTCTTTAGTTAGATTCAGTTTAAATTTTGTCCCTCGGGGATAAATGGGCCCTAGTGATAGTTCGTTGCTGCTACAGGTGATTGTTTTACTCCTTTAGCAATGGCTTAAAAAAGATTAAAGAAATCACACAGACTATTTTTCTCTATATTCTCTATACATGACAGTGAATATTTTAAAGACATTAGCTTGAAACTTATCATTCTCATAGAGTTTCTTTAATGTTTCAAAAACCTCTTCAAAAATGCACTGTATTTTCATGTCAGATTACTGTTCTTTTGTCTTCATTTTCTATCTGTTACACACGAAGACTGAGACCAGCCAGATTCAGAAGACTGTGAGCTGCCTAAAGCCGCAACCAAACTGCATTCCAAACAATGATCTGGACCTGAAACATCCAGAGCCTGAAAGGGTAAATATAATCCAGTGTACCACTTAATGAACTAATAATTTAATCTATCATCATTCTTTATGGATGCTGTGTGTGTGTGTTTGGCAGTCACCTGGATGTAATGTGATTTACATGGACCGTGGCTTGTAGGTCCTTTTCATTGTTTCAAAGTGCAAGTCTGGATAGCATCTGAGTGTGTGTGTGTGTTAACCACCCAAATGTGACTTAGGAGGACCACACTGTTATTGGGGGACTCCATCAAAGTTTGCTTCATGGTGACATCACTCTGGTTTTAGGAGGGGTCTTCTCTTATTTTTTGACAGTTTCACCTACAGCATGCAGAACTGACTACATGTGCTTTGTTTCTATGTTGAAATGGTTTGAAACCCAGGCTTGAACATTAAGATAGATAGTACTATACAACTTCTTAACTTGTTTTAGGCACTTTTTACTGCTGTAGTGCATGGGTTCTCTCTGGCTGTGTACTCTGGCTTCTTCCCACAGTCCAAAGATGTAGCTTATGGGGTTAGGTTAACTGGTGATTCAAAACTGCCCTTTGGTGTGAATGCAAATGCTTCTCCTTCCATGTTAAACTGGTGATCTGTCCAGGTTGTACTGCCCTATGGTAGCTGGTATAGGCCCCAAACCTGCTACCCCACAATCCTGATAAGGATAAGTGGAAGAGGATGGATGATTGCAAAGGAATCAGTTGTTAATTATTGTAGCCAGTATTTTTTCAGAAGAAAACACTTGAGTGGAAAGGTCCCCCCACACATGCAAATTAAAAACAGAAGCACAGGCCTGCCCAGTACTGTTGCAAGAAGAGCACTTGGCCTAATCTTTGTGCCATCTTTTCTTTGTTGCAGGATCATGATGAAGAAATGCCTCAGCAAGGCTCAGAAGCCATGCATTCTTCTTCAGCGCAAGATTCTGAAGAGGTAACATTGACCTAGGACAGATTTTAATGAATGTTTCTCATGCACGATGTGTCCCTTATGCTTTTTGCCGATAGTGAAATGGTTTATTCATCCTCTTGAATGATGCATTTTTAGTAATTGTCAGATTACTGTTCTTTTGTCTTCATTTTCTATCTGTTACACACGTAGACTGAGACAAGCCAGATTCAGAAGACTGTGAGCTGCCTAAAGCCGCAACCAAACTGCATTCCAAACAATGATCTGGACCTGAAACATCCAGAGCCTGAAAGGGTAAATATAATCCAGTGTACCACTTAATGAACTAATAATTTAATCTATCATCATTCTTTATGGATGCTGTGTGTGTGTGTTTGGCAGTCACCTGGGTGTAATGTGATTTACATGGACCGTGGCTTGTAGGTCCTTTTCATTGTTTCAAAGTGCAAGTCTGGATAGCATCTGAGTGTGTGTGTGTGTTAACCACCCAAATGTGACTTAGGAGGACCACACTGTTATTGGGGGACTCCGTCAAAGTTTGCTTCATGGTGACATCACTCTGGTTTTAGGAGGGGTCTTCTCTTATTTTTTGACAGTTTCACCTACAGCATGCAGAACTGACTACATGTGCTTTGTTTCTATGTTGAAATGGTTTGAAACTCAGGCTTGAACATTAAGATAGATAGTACTATACAACTTCTTAACTTGTTTTAGGCACTTTTTACTGCTGTAGTGCATGGGTTCTCTCTGGCTGTGTACTCTGGCTTCTTCCCACAGTCCAAAGATATAGCTTATGGGGTTAGGTTAACTGGTGATTCAAAACTGCCCTTTGGTGTGAATGCAAATGCTTCTCCTTCCATGTTAAACTGGTGATCTGTCCAGGTTGTACTGCCCTATGGTAGCTGGTATAGGCCCCAAACCTGCTACCCCACAATCCTGATAAGGATAAGTGGAAGAGGATGGATGATTGCAAAGGAATCAGTTGTTAATTGGAGTGAGAGGCTGTCGCAGGGTATCACACTGACAGACTCTACCACACTCACACCTATGGGCAATTTAGAATTACCAGTCCAGCTAACCCCACTAACTGCATGTCTTTGGGCGGAATCTGTAGTTCCCAGATACAACTCGGGTGAGAGGCACTGTACACCCATCATATTTGGAATAGGTTCCAGCCGCAAGGATAAGCAAATAAGGAAGGATTGTTTTTTTTAATTTTGTTTTTGGTTTTTTGTTTTTTACTCTGACCCACTCCACACAGATAAGAATGCATGTGCCGTTTTTAAGAAGTTGCAGTGTTTTAACTCAATTAACTATTCTAGATAACAACAAAGTGAAAGAATCAATTCCCCTAATCCCAGTAAAATGGTTCCAGTAGAAAAAAGTGAAGAGGTTGATTGCCTTCAAATTTTATACTGGGATGAAGTGTATTAGTTGATATCTGCAACTGAATTGAAAACACCTCACCTTTCCAACTGTCCAAAACAAATACAGTCAGGTCCATAAATATTGGGACATCGACACAATTCTAACATTTTTGGCTCCATACACCACCACAATGGATTCCAAATGAAACGAACAAGACATGCTTTAACTGCAGAGTGTCAGCTTTTATTTGAGGGTATTTACATCCAAATCAGGTGAACGGTGTAGGAATTACAACAGTTTGCAAATGTGCCTCCCACTTCTTGAGGGACCAAAAGAAATGGGACAGAATAAGAACCATAAATCAAACATTCATTTTTTAATACTTGGTTGCAAATCCTTTACAGTCAATCACAGCCTGATTTACTATACATGCCCACGCCATGACACTTCCACCACAATGCTTCACTGATGAGGTGGTATGCTTAGGATCATGAGCAGTTCCTTTCCTTCTCCATACTCTTCTCTTCCCATCACTCTGGTACAAGTTGATGTTGGTCTCATCTGTCCATAGGATGTTGTTCCAGAACTGCGACGGCTTTTTCAGATGTCATTTGGCAAACTCTAATCTGGCCTGCCTGTTTTTGGGGCTCACCAAAGGTTTACATCTTGTGGTGAACCCTCTGTATTCACACTGGTGGAGTCTTCTCTTGATTGTTGACTCTGACGCACATACACCTACCTCCTAGAGAGTGTTCTTGATCTGGCCAACTGTTGTGAAGGGTGTTTTCTTCACCAGGGAAAGGATTCTTTGGTCATCCACCACAGTTGTGTTCCGTGGTCTTCCGGGTCTTTTGGTGTTGCTGAGCTCACCAGTGCGTTCCTTCTTTTTGGGAATGTTCTAAACAGTTGTTTTGGCCACGCCTGATGTTTTTGCAATCTCTCTGATGGGTTTGTTTTGTTTTTTCAGCCTAGTGATGGCTTGCTTCACTGGTAGTGACAGCTCTTTGGATCTCATCCTGGCAGTTGACAGCAACAGGTTCAAAAAGCAAACAGCACACTTGAAATGAACTCTGGACCTTTTATTTGTTCATTGTAATTGGGGTAATGAGGGAATAACACACACCTGGCCATGGAACAGCTGAGAAGCCAATTGTCCCATTACTTTTGGTCCCTTAAGAAGTGGGAGGCACATATACAAACTGTCATAATTCCTATACTGTTCACCTGATTTGGATGTAAATACCCTCAAATAAAAGCTGGCAGTCTGCAGTTAAAGCACATCTTGTTCGTTTCATTTGGAATCCATTGTGGTTGTGTATAGAGCCAAAAATGTTAGAATTGTGTCGATGTCCCAATATTTATGGACCTGACTGTAAATGTTGCAATATTTTGCTAACAGTGTCACAGTCATCGTCTGGTGTGCACAACAATATCATCTTTGGACAAGTGCATTCAGTGTGTGGGACCGGTTTCCTCCCTCAAGTGGCTTGGCTATAAGTGCAAAGGTGAGACACTTAGTGAATAGGTACAGTATATAGTAAAAAGCATTAATAGAGTTCAACAAGTTAAGACTAGCTGAAATGAACACTGCTCCCTTTTTAATCAGTGGGTGGTCACATCTAATTAAAGAAATGTAGTATTACCTCTTTGGTGCAGGACCTTGTAAAAATGGTATACTTGGGATTGTCCTCAATTCCCCATTCCATAACATAAACTGCTCAAAATAATAAAGGGAACACTTAAACAATGCGATGTAACTCCACAGACCACTTCTCAGCACCTATGCTTTCTGGCTGATGTTATGGTCACTTTTGAATGCTGGTGGTGATTTCATTTTAGTGGTAGCATGAGACAGAGTCTACAACCCACACAAGTGGCTCAGGTAGTGCAGCTCATCTAGTGTAGCACATCAATGTGAGCTGTGGCAAGAAGGTTTGCTGTGTCTGTTAGTGTAGTGTCCAGAGCATGGAGGTGTTACCTGGATGTGGAGTAGGCCATAGGAGGGCAACAACCCAGCAGCAGGACCGCTACCTCCACCTTTGTGCAAGGAGGAACAAGAGGAGCCTTGCAAAATGACCTCAAACAGGCCACAAATGTGCATCTGTCTGCTCAAATGGTCAGATGGCTTGAGGGTCCAGCGTCCACAGGTGGGGATTGAGCTTGCAGCCCAACACCATGCAGGACGTTTGACATTTGCCAGAAAACACAAAGTTTGGCAACTTCGGCACTGGCACCCTATGCTCCTCACAGCTGAAAGGAGGTTCAAACTGAGCACATGTGACAGTCTGGAGATGCCGTGGGGAACGTTCTGCTGTCTGCAACATCCTCCAGCATGATCATATTGGCAGTGGGTCAGTAAAGGTGTGGGGTGGCATTTCTGTGCCTGCCAGAGAGCCTGACTGTCATTAGGTAACAAGATGAGATCCTCGGACACTTTGTGAGACCACATGCTAGTGCGTTTGGCCCTGGGGTCCACCTAATGCGAGATGACACTGGACCTCATGTGGCTGGAGTATGTCAGCAGTTCCTCCATGACAAAGGCATTGATGCTATGGACTGGCCCGCCTGTTCCCCAGACCTGAATCCAATTGAGCACATCTGGGACATCGCGTCTCACTCCATCCACCACAAACTGTCCAGGGGTTGGCGGATGCTTTAGTCTGGGTCTTGGAGGAGATCCTTCAGGAGACCGTCCGCCACCTCATCCCGAGCATGCCCAGGCATTGTAGGGAAGTCATACAGGCATCTGGAGGCCACACACATTCAACTACACACTTCCATGCCATTCAACTACCTGAAGAACAAAGTATTTAATAAGAATAATTCATTCATTCACATCTGGGATGTCCTTTTGGGGGGGGAGGGGGTTAGCAGTGTATGTGTAGTCATTAAAATATCCTTAAGTGTGAACAGTTTGTTTTTTGGTTTTTTTCAGCATTTGACATTACTGCAATGCTTTGACAAAAAACTACTTCACTTAAATAGAACTGCAAAGCTAAATGAAGTATATCAAAATGTGTTTCAGTTTGTTTAGGGGTCTGGCACAAATCCTGCCTTGCAAAATTGTCAAATCAGAATTGTCACCAGTCAACACAGGTGTGTATCCCATTCATATTTGGCTTGACTTTTTTTCAGTTTATTTTTTTTACCTGTCTAAAGTATTGATCAATTAAAATAACTTTTATTCTTACATTCCAGAAAGAAGAAATTTCTGAATATTCAGGGGAAGATGGATTGCCACATTCAGTTCTGGATCAAATATCAAGCGATGATGATGGCAACCACAGCATATCAGAAGAAGAATATGTGCCAGATTCAGAGTCATATGATGAAGATTCAGATGAAGACATCTCATTATTGCCAAGCACATCAAAAGGTCTGCTATGCCAAGATGACATCTCCAAAGCGCATGAACAATCAGATTCAACGAATTTAATCCACAACTTGACAAAGGACAAGCCAGAAGATAAAAGTGAGCTTTGCGAAACTGAATCAGAAAAAATGACTTTAAGTAAAAGAAATTACTGCTATTTTTGTGGCAAACCACAAGCTAAAATTTCCCGCCACCTGAAAACGCACAAAACAGCTCCTGATGTTGTGCATGCATTTTCCCTGCCTAGAGACTCAAACGAGCGTAAAAGCCTGTTAGAGAAATTGAGAAATAAGGGAAATTTTAAGCATAATGCTGCAGTGTTGCATGGTGGAGTGGGACCACTGAAAGTGAAGAGAAGACCCAAGATTAAAGCAGTAGAGGGAAAGTTTGCTTATTGCTTTTATTGTCAAGGGATGTATGTTCGCAAGGATCTTTGGAGACATGTCCGCAGATGTCCTAACAAACCAAAAGATGACACGGATAAAGAACCTGGAAGAACCAAAGTACTCGGCCTGGCTTTAACTCTGGAGTCTCAGTGTTATCCGCAGGTGTCAAGTGGAGTGTGGAAGGTTCTTGCTGTTATGAAACAAGATGAGATTGCCTCAGCTGTGCGAAATGACTTTACTGTTATTCAGTTTGCCCAGTCCCTCTACAATAAACATGGACAAGACCCTACTAAGTATGATTATATACGACAGAAGCTTCGTGAAGCGGGACGTTTGTTGTTGTGTCTGCGTACAGAATTCTCAGTGCATAACATCGAAGAAGCTATTAAGCCTGCTAACTTCCAGAGAGTTGTGCAAGCAGTAAAGAAAGTTTCAGGTTTTGATGAAGAGACACTGTCATACAAAACTCCAAGCCTTGCGCTGAAACTGGGACATACACTGCATAAAATGTCTGACATTATCCATTGTCGTGCCCTCATGACAGAGGATGAAGCCCTAATCAAGTCCACTGATGCGTTCAAGAAGTTGTATGTCTCCAAATGGTCCGAGATGGTGTCTCACCGTGCCTTGAACACATTGAGTGAGGCAAAGTTTAACAAGCCATCAACATTGCCCTTTACAGAAGATGTTCGGATTCTCCATCACTACCTTCAAAAATCTGCAGAAAGTGCCTTTTGCAGCTTGGAGAACGAAGCCACAGCTCAGAATTATGCCCAACTTGCACAAGTTACACTCTCACAAATCATTGTGTTCAATCGAAGACGTTCTGGAGAGGTTTCAAAGATGCGCCTCAAAAGTTTTCTTGAAAGAGACAAAACGGCACTCCACACAGATGTTTCCATGGGGCTCTCAGAAATGGAACAGAGACTCTGTAACTATTTCTGTAGAATAGAAATAATGGGAAAAAGGGACAGAAATGTTCCAGTTCTGCTAACACCAAGCATGCTGGATGCTCTGTCACTACTGGTTAGTAGGAGGCCTGACTGTGGTATTTGTGCCACTAATATCTACCTCTTTGCAAGACCCCGATCAATGAGTCATTACAGAGGAATGGACTCCTTGCGTGTTCATGCACACCAGTGTGGAGCAAAGCACCCTGAGTATCTAAGATCGACACAGCTCAGAAAACATGTTGCCACACTCTCACAAGTCCTTAATTTGAAAAACAATGAACTTGATCAGGTTGCAGATTTCCTGGGTCATGATATCCGCATTCACCGTGAATTCTACAGATTACCAGTTCCCACAACACAGCTGGCCAAGATTTCCAAACTGCTTTTAACACTGGAAAAAGGACATCTTTCCCAGATCCAGGGGAAATCACTGGATGAGATCGAAATTGAAGGTTTGTATTGAAAGGAGCAAATATTAGGGCAGTAGTTGAATATTATGCTTTATCAACAGAATTAAAACCTAAAAGCACAGACCATTCTGTTAAATGTCCATGATTTAAGGTTCTTGAAGTCTGTTGTTTCATCACTTTGCAACATTTGGCAAACTGCAGAGTGGTGGCCTTAAATAGTAAAACTATGTACTGTGGAAAAAGTATAATTTCCAGTATTTGTTCTGTATTTTGTCATCTCGTTGTTAATGTGAGGTTTTTGGGGGGTTTGTGTTTGTGTTGGGTTTTTTTTTCCCACAATTTCTCAGATGAAATTGCATTAAGTGATGCTGAAACAAAGGACAGTGAGAGTGAATCAGATGATGATGACACAGCACTCACAATGTCGGCGTGTGGCACCAGTGAGCCTGTACATGCAGTAGCTGATTCCACAAACACAGCGCAGCTCCAAGACACTGTAGATTGTGGTAAGTTACCACTAGCTTGGTTTCTGTGGATAAAATGTTTGTTACAAATATTAAAACTTAATCAAATTGTGTAATCAGCAGATGAAGAACCACTCATAATGCCTGCAGCAAGTGAGACTGCTGCTCCCTCTGAAGGTAAGGGGTGCAGTTGGTTCTCTAAGCTTATGGACACGTTCTTTGTAATTGCGTTGCAATTCTGTCTCTCTACACCACCACAATGGATTTTAAAATCAAACAATATCCATATGTGTTAAAGTAGACTTCCTGCTTTAATTCTAGGGATTTGACGGAATCATCACATCACAGCCATTATGCATAGTCTATTATTCTCAGAAGCTCAAGGGTAATTGTATAGCTGACAAACAATTTAATGACTGGGTGAGGCCTGTCTACAGACTACTTCATGGGACATACTATGGTGCTTGCATGATGCATTCTCATTATCCAGTTAAGTAAGTAAAAAGGTTGATTCTGTTCATCTGAACGTAGTTTTTTCAGTGGGAGAAATGTTTCGTCACTTAGATGTTTGTGCTTTAAGGTTCTTGAATTGTTCATCATCTATTGTTTCATCACTTTGCAACATATGGCAAACTGCAGAGTGGTGGCAAAAAGTCACTTGGATGAGTGACAAAATGTTTCTCCCACTGAAAACGCTACATCCAGATTAACAGAATCAACGTTTTGGGATTTACTTACCTGGATGATTGAGCATGCATCAAGAGACTTTTATTCAACTTTTTATTCAGTCTTTTATTCACAGTGGAACACTAAATGTTGTCTCATTTTAGAAATTTGATAAATTTTCAAAGAGAATTTTAGCTCGTTTTGATATTGATGGTACCAACACATTTCAGAAGTTAGGACAGGGTAGCATCCATTCTTTTTACAAGCAAATGATTTTTGGGGTTTTTTTTTTGTTTGGTTTGTTTGTTTTAACTACTACTACTACTTTATATATCTTCCAGATAAAAATGCTGCTCAATCCCACAATTCCCGAAGAGCTCCCAAAAACATGTGGTCCAAGGCTGAGGTTGCTGCAGTGATGAGGCATTTTAAAGACCACATAAACGAAGGGAAACTGGCCACCAAAAATGAATGCAGTCATTGCAAATTGGTAGAAGATCCGATGTTGGCAGGAAGAACAGTTCAAAACATAAGAGATTTTGTAAGAAACAGAGGATTAACTGCAAAAAGGCAGAAAAAAATGAACTAAAATAACTGTTTAGCCAGATGTGGTTTTACATCTTGGTCAGATGGCCAAACTGTTGTTAAAACTGAGTTATTGTGCAGCAGGCTGCCTGATGTTCTGTTTAAAAAAAAGTTCTTGTTAATTACAGAAGTCGTTTGTATTTCATAATTTTTTTATTTAATTTATTTAGTTTTTTTGACAGGTTCTTATTTTAATATATTTTTTTTGACAGGTTATATTTAAAATAAAAAAATATAAATGCATATTTTCTCCCCTTAATATTTACCTTTAAACTTCTATATTTTTATATTTCTGTGGTTAGCGTGGGCATTTTTGTCCATAGGGTTAGGGTTAGGGTTAGATTTCTTTTTTATTTATGGTTAAAATTAATGTTCAGATCCATTAATTTTATGGTTAAAATTAATGTTCAGATCCAAGAACACTAATAAAATGATGTCCCAGTAATCCTGTGTCCTGTCAGATGTGTATTCATGGTAATGATGAGCTATTTAATAATGACATCATTGTCCCTTTAAAGTCCCGATATTGGTTTTTTTGGACCTCATAAAACACATCGTTGTCAAGTGGACAATGTCTCCACAAAACACAATAGAGTCTGGTTGGTGTGTATCAGTGTATCTAGACTTCTATAGGGAGTGTATTAGGTCTGAAGTGACCCAAATTTTTTTCAGATTTTTTCGAACACTTTAACCTCGCTCCCTTGGCTCTAAGTCCTCTGGAAACGGTAGTCCCCGTAAACCACCGCCGGGCGGATTGACGTAGTATAGTCCCGCCATACCACATAGACCCGTATGTGTGTGTGTGTGTGTGTGTACGTGAGTGAGTGTGTCTCTCTGTGTGCGTTACTTCCTGATAACAACTGTTTTTAACAACATCCTTGGTCATAAAAAGGGTAGTCTCCCCCACACCCTATATATGGCTCAATTCCTGTATTGGTTCACCATGCACAACACAGGTGAGGCCATAAAGGGCAGGAAGTTTACTAAACAACAAAACAGAACCTTCACATGGGATGTGCCTGTAATAAAACACTACAGCCTCCCCACCATTTGACAGGCTGGGGAGGGGGACAAAGGAATATCTTTGATCACACAGTTTGAAACAATGTAGAGATGGTAAGCATTAAAACGACAGCATTTAACAATTCACTCTAACAGAGATTTTCCATTTTCGTTTAAAAAAACAAAAACAAAAATCCCATCCACACGTGCACTTTTAAAAAAAACATATATGTCTGTCCACATGTAAAGGCTAAAAACAAAATTTTTGCCAATCAGAAGTCTAGAAGCCTGCGAATGGGGATGCACAGTACAGTAGTGCAGTACACCAGACGATTGGTCGTCTACAGTGGGTTTCGGCGCTCCTATTGGCCCGAGTCTACAGTGTCTACGCTCAGCGTAGACTCCGGGCCAATGAAAAGACGTAACGGTCTACAGTCAGCGTAGACGTTGCACTACCGTAGACTCGACTTGTGCGAGGGGGGATGCACAGTACAGTAGTGCAGTAGACCAGACGATTGGTCGTCTACAGTGGGTTTCGGCGCTCCTATTGGCCCGAGTCTACAGTGTCTACGCTCAGCGTAGACTCCGGGCCAATGAAAAGACGTAACGGTCTACAGTCAGCGTAGACGTTGCACTACCGTAGACTCGACTTGTGCGAGGGAAAGACTAAACAGGGTTCTGTACCCTCACAAAACCTTAAGTACTTCCGAAAAGTTTTTGTTTTTCTTGAAAAGCAGCTAATTTTGTGTTACTTTTCAAGTGCCTTTAACATTTCAAATGTTAATAACTAAAGACAGTATTTTGGCTGTTGCGTAGACTCACAACTTAGGAATGAACAAAATGCATACAGCATACATAAATTTAAATTTTATGTATTTATGTATTGTTACGGGTTCGAAATTGAGGATGAGAGTAAAACAATGATAGTCCAGAAGAGGTCGGTCAAACAATTGATTTTAATGCACGCAGCGTGGAGAGGTGCAAACTGCAAAACAGTTGTACATCTCTACCCAAAATACACTCTAGATTGCTTTTATAACATCAGGGTATTGTAACGCCCCTTCTTGCGTTTACAAGCACATAATTTGCATGTACAGAACATTCATGTATTTTAAGAATTAAATGCAACATAGAGGTTCCTCTTTCTGGCATACTCTTCCGAATATGGTGATGATCTAAGGCCTTTGAGGTCACCATGGACTGGACATCCTTCTGTCACCTGTAACTCGGCAAACTCAAATACCACAAGAAGCTGAATACATTCAGGCCTTTGCTCAGCTACTATTTTAGTGTAACAATATACTCAGCATATGAGTTATGATCTCTATATTTAACTCAATCATTTTAAAGTAGTTATAACTGCACCTGTAATAAACATGTTAATATTTGATTATGATAACCCCTATAATATAAATTATAACATAATGCCAGCAGCTTCAATAAACACTTTGATGAAATGATAATTAATGCAATGATAAGATGATGGTTATGTAAAATAATCCCTGTAATTCCACAATTCCCTCTTTTGACGTCTTCCAAAGACGTCACTACACCATTCCCAGGTCCACTACCTTCGCTCTGACCCTCTCTCTGCTACACCTTACTAACCTACTGTGTTCATCTAAGGTTCCTGTCATTATTCAAAGTTGGTTCACAATATCATATCAGGCAAAATCACAAACCCTACTGCCACGTCTGCTTTGTTAAGCTCTTCAGTTAGACTCTGTACCGGTTTGCCAATCTGTGTGTACATGCCTCTACACTTTTAATGTCTAAATTCACATGTGTATGTATGTGCACTTGTATGTCAATCTACATCTATCAGTCAATCATTTTTCAGATATAAGGCGTTAATGTGAGAAATGTTTCCTGACTATTAACTCCTGATACTGGAGGGACTTTCCGGGTTGCCCAACCTCTTAGGTTTGGCCTTTTACACTTTTACTAAAGAAATTTTAACAGAGCCCAAAGAGATTTTTATTTTGCTCCTGTGCTTGACAGGATAAGGGAAGTTGTTTTTTGTTTTGTTTTGAAATTTCCCTTTCTGTGTGTGTGTGTACATAAGTAAGGATATGATAATCAACATAACATCCCTGATTTGCAAATTATTTTCTGCCCCCGCTGCAGGGCCACATCCTGCATCATTTTGTGGTGAGTCTATGTTGGCTAGTTTGATGCAGATATGTAACAGTTGCTTGATTGCATGGATCACTCAGAGTTGCACAGTTTCAAAGTATGTGGAGAGTGTTTTCACAGTTTAAACATAGGTTACTCACATTTCTAGCCTGATTGTTTCCCAATAAAAGTGAAATCAAACATTGCATTTGATTTCACTTATGTATTATCCTGTTCTGGGCTCTATCCATTATATTAACTTTATTTAATCTCAATACTCTTTATGTGTGTGAGCAACGCTTTTAGTCTTATTAAACATAACCCGAGTAAAATGCACACCATCCCCATGTCAGCCTAAATCTCCGCTAAAAAGCACACTTCAAAGTTTTCTATCTGGATTTATGCCTCTTTTGGCTTCAAGCATATACATAACATGCAAAAGTTACTGTTAATGCCAGTTAGACAAGTTTCCATTATCTACAACATTTTGTTTCACCCGGCTCACCCTTACACATTTCCTGTTCACTTATTGCATATTTATCATTAACACCTTTTACCTCAGTAGTTGCTAAGCAGAAACAAAGCAACCTGTGGTCCACCTTTACCCTGTAAAATAAACCCCTGTCATGTTTGTGTCTGTAAGCATGTTTTGCATCCCTTCATTACACTCCACGCCATTCCTGGAAGTTAGGAGCTGTAAAGTTGAAAGCTGCATCAAGTCCAGGCCTCTGGCCTGGCCTATATATAAATCATGTGTGTTTGTAAGCGTGCATGCAATTAACCTGCTATGTTCTCATCTTCCCTCAACATGTATCACCTGGACACTCTCACCAGTGAAGCTTAAAACCTGTTTGGACGGAACATCAACTCTAAACAAGCACAGTTATGCATTGTGTATAAAATTAACTCAACCTGTAAATAGAGACATCACTGTTATGACAAACATAAAATAATACTGTACAACACGTTATTAATACAGTCATCCTAAGGCAGATTATATGATAGCAATAAAAAACCTCTAAATCCCCAATCCGAACAGGTCCTGGTTTTAAATCTTCCATGACTTTCCCTTCAAGTTCTGCTTTCTTAGTACAATAATTAGGTCCTCCTAATCCCATTAAATCTGCCATATTGATTCCTTCATGTGTAAATATCAGACTTCGAGCATCCAAAACTTTACTCAGTCTCGGTTGTGCTAATGATGTCATAATTAACGCCTG
Source organism: Pelmatolapia mariae (assembly GCF_036321145.2). NCBI lineage: Eukaryota > Metazoa > Chordata > Actinopteri > Cichliformes > Cichlidae > Pelmatolapia > Pelmatolapia mariae. Next base: position 36,887,334 of record NC_086231.1, read on the forward strand.
CGAGTTCACATATGCCACCACAGTATGTGTAGTCAGAACTTTTAGTGAGTGTTCTCTCCCTACATGTGCTGTTTCCTATATTATTTTGGCAGCCCCTGCTGCATGCTGTGCGCATTTAGGATGCCTTTGCTTCTGTTGGACTCAACCTTATGCTAACCTACATAAGTACCTGTCTTAAGAGAGACCTCTGCACAGCTCAGACGCCAGTTGCAAGAGCTCTCTAACATTAGAATCATCAACCGTGACTTATATAGTGTTATTTCGGTACTTTATACTTCACACATTTTTGAACGTTGTTTATATGGGGAGTTCCTCTTTTTGTGTCTATATTTATTAATATGCCTTGTGCACTAAAACTTCCTGTTTTTCAGTCTGGCTGAGCACTTGTTTGTGAGTAAAAACTGGCCTCTACAAGCCTTCATTATTAAAGTACATAAAACAAGATAATGAGCCGATACACATTACAAATATTTCATATATACAGAGAAAAAACCCAACAATCTTGTGCCCCCTTCTGAGCAAGCACCTTGGCGACAGTGGGAAGGAAAAACTCCCTTTTAACAGGAATAAACCTCCGACAGAACCATGCTCAGGTACGGGCAGCCATCTGCTGCGACCGCTTGGCGTCAGCTAACAGAGACTTCTTTTAACAGAGAGACCTAATACTTAATAATCCACATTTCACTATTTTGTTCTTCGGTTCAGATTTGGATTCCGTATTGTTCTTTATTTATTATTATTTATATTTAGATTGTTTATTGCTAGTCTTGGTTTGTTGTTGTCTGTTTGGGAGCTGACATAGTCTCTATAAATAAACTTCTTTTGGTGGAGTAGCATCAGGAGAGAAGCTCCAGAGAGGCATATAACAAAAGAGATCTCCTCAACGTGTTGTATATTTTCAATATTTCCTTATTATTTTGTCATAAAATAAATCACCCAAATAACTTAAGCTGTGTGACAGCACCTTGCGTTTACGCCGGGCTGTGAGCTGCCCTGAAGCTACACCCCCTTTTACCCCATTTACTTTCTCAATCTTAGTTTAAACTATTCCTGACCTTCTCCTTCTCTCGTCTGATCATCTCAAGTACGTCCTGTACCAAATTTGCTTCCTCTTTTCAAGTCCCACATTTAATTACAAGCTCAAACACATTTGCCTTATATTGCTGTCTCGACGTGTTTCCTGTCAACTTAACAGAGTTATTCTCAGAACTCAGAGCTGAGGTTCCCCTTTTCTAAGTCTGTATGTTCTACAAGAGAGCAAGTCGGTAAACAAGTTTATCATCACAAAGGTTGTTAGGTAAAGATCACGTAGACATTCGCTTAGTAACCCTAAAAGAGCACATTTCATGTAGCTAATCACATATATTAACACCCCCCTTTTTGTGACACATCTCATGTGTTACAAACTCAAAATCCTTCACTCAGGTTAGGCAATTAAAATAAAAGTTTAGTCCTATCACATTATGTATAAATGCTCCGGAGCTTAAACCTGTGTTTAAGGAATGTAATCAAATTAATCATCATGTCAAAATCCCTTCTTGGCTCCATCCACAGCCTGCATCCTTGAAACGTCCTATAAACAAAAGCCTGTGTGTTAACCAGAACATCACCTTTTATACTCACTTTCTCCACTTATGATCCAACCTGTGTTATAAAACAAAACTTAAAACATAACAATTATCAGTCATGTGTCCAACCTTAGTCCAGTCTTTTGTCAGTGTCCAGTCAGTCCAACCTATGATCTGCCTGGTCCGTCCATTCACCTGTCCATTCCCACACATTCACTCACACGCATTAACATCTGGTAGTGGTAGACGTCCGCACAAATAATCACATTTTCCACTTTCAGTAAACTCAGTTAATTTATATACTCATTTATTTTCTTTTTAGTTGTCTCTAGTAAAATAGTTCTTTATACTTTTGGACTGGATTGGCTCGCTGCAATCCTCTTAGACAGGGACCCACAATCTGACCCATTGTAATTCGGAAAAGGTCACCTTACTTTTTGTTCTCCTGAGACTATTGTCGGCGCCGTTATTCATTGTTGTCTTTTGCAGGCCTGCTTAGAACAAAAATGAGAAAAAAAAGAGAGCTGAGTATTAGCTCATCAAAGTACAAAACAAAATCACCTGACAGGTTTTTTCTTTATAAGTGCACTGTTACAAAACCCCTTAAACATGTCCATGTTTATTAAAACTCCCTCTTTAAAAATAAAACAACAACCTCAAAAATCTTCAACATTCTTAAATTTCACCCATACAACACACCCAAACCGTAAAAAGCTTCACCGTTTCGTACACAACAATAACCCTGGTTAAGCACTTTACCATACTCAGATTCAGCCTAACACCTTACAACAATGTGTCAACACTAATTTATAACCTCTTAATCAAATTTGCACCTCTGAACAGTCAACTTCTCCTTTAAGGCCTCAATCACACACACAACAAGCTCCTCTGTCCTCACTCACATAACCTTCCCGAACTAATTCTCATACTGAATCACATCTCAACAACCTAACTTGGCAAAAGAAATACATGTTTAAACTTTATCACATTATTCAATTATTTTCATTTTCTTCCTATACTAATCACTTGTTTTGATCAATCAGTGCAAGAGCACTCCTAAGTCACCCTTTTAAACTACTTCAACCACTTTATTAAACATTCACACCATTCTATCACTCATACAAGTAGCAAGCCGATCTTCATTGCGTATGTTTGTGTGTGCTATTTTGCATATATGGCTTCACAGTCTCACAGACACTTTCCCATTCTCCAGTTAAAGAGTCAGTTTTCTCCGTCCCCCAATCACTAACCCAAATTTTACTTCCCCACCTTAAATCACAGCCCTCCTGGTCTTCCGCCACCAGTTAGGGCTTGCTGTCAGGTTCCTAGACACTGTAAACAATTCAACCAGAAACTTGCATTAACATATCCATTCATGTTAACCTGTACTTTCGTCCGACTCCTGCATCTGGAGAATTGGTCCTTGTCTGCTTTACTCCTGAAAATAACAAACTAAGACATTTTCATTATTATCACGGGTGCCTAAACGACCCATTTCTCTTTTTCTAGTCAAAAATACCAATTATGTCATGTATGTAAGCGTGTTCTTCCTTGCGTTATGTGGTCATGTAAATGCAGTGTAAGCTGTTTTCTTCATTGCATGCCAGGTGGTCATCTTAATTGAGTGTAAGCAGTTTCTTCATTGCATGAGTGTAAGCTGCTTCTTCATTGCATCCTTATGTATTCATTGCATTTTCATGTATTCATATTTAATTTATGCATCTTTTCACTGAGCTCTACATTCAAACTATCTCACTTCTGATTCGTTTCGAAAATAATCTCACATGTAACAATTTGTATATGTATGTTTTCTATTCATTAATATAATTGTCAGTTATTTTAATTATCTTTACCTTTTGTATTGTTTACCTCTTTGTTGTGATGTGGTGGACATCCCTAAACTATCACGAGTTCAGGGTTCAATTTCAATCCAATCATCTCCTATCTTCTCGCAGTCAAACTCGTCCAGCTTCATCTCTCACTGGTCCTTTTCATTCACAGTGTCCTGTTCGGGCTTCAGAGCCCCAGCCAACACAGTGTGTTTCTTCTCTGTTTTGATCTTTCAGTATTTCCTCTTCCTTCAGTCTTATTTTCTTTTGCTCTGTTTTCTTCTCCATCCATCTTTTCAGTCTTTTCTTCCAAGATTGCTCCAAGCTTGGCAAATATGACAGTCAGTGCCTTCAAGCAGACATATCACGCTGTTCTTCACCAGCATGCATGTTGCATCACGTGCTTTCTTCCATGCTGCTGGACTCATCAGTCGTTGTCAGTGTTACTGCTTTCGCCTGCACTGTCTTTTCGCTTCCGTTACTTCTTCACATCCACGATGGTCTATCGGTCTTCATCAGGAAATTGACTGTCCTTTGCGTTTCTTCTCGAGGTCAAGGACAAAGTGAGAGCTCAAGCTGCACAATTTCGAGCCAAAGACTGGCTTATTTTCTCCCAATTCTTTTAATCTACTTTTCTGCTGCTGAACTCAAGGTTCCAATGTTGAGAGAGTCTACCTGTATTGGCACACTAAAGCATATAATTAGTATCATATTCATTTTTATCTTAAAACCTCCCTTTTGCTTCATCTGCCCAGAGTTAAATCTCTCTCTCTACTCTGGGTGCACACTTATCACCGTGAGCTTCCCTTTTATGGGCATGCATTTCCTGTCCCAGACACACACACGGTTTCCTGTTTCTACAGCTTCTGCAGAGACTTCCTTTTAATTTCACAGTCTACAAATAATCAGTAATTCTACTAAATCTTTATCTAAAAACAATATGCCTTCATTTCACTCACACACATTTTAATAGCGCTCTTTCACACATCAGGACAACTAACACTTCTCCACACACATCACCATTCTTTAGGTCAGTTTTGTAGCATCAGTCACACAATCATTTCTTGAGTGGGTGTACTAAGTGCATATACTTATGTGTTTTTAAACAGAAAAATAAACTCAACCTCTCATAACATCACTCAAAGTCAAATATCTTCATAGACCCAAAAGTAAGCATATTATTTCCCTAGTCAAAAGTCAAACCGTTACTCACAGTCATTTTTAATCTCACAGCCTTTGTGTTTTGAGTCATGGTCAGTGGCCCCTATTTCACAGCAAACACGCACCTCTGTTTCAACCAGCCCTGTCTGACCATCCGTTATTGGAGTCAACACAAGACTAAACGTAAAGCCAGTCATATCTCTGCTATCTTCTTCCAAAACTCCATGGTCTGTTTCCTCCATGGAGTGTACAGGTTACATTACAAAACTACATTTGAAAGCCAATCACACACATGCAAAATGAGACAGCAATTTATCCCGTCCACTGGAACTGAATTTCAAAATCCCTGAATGCACTTGCACAGAAGTCCGGAAAGTCCTGTTCGGCGTCAGTGGGATTTAGATTTCTATCCTGCCTACAGTATAATTCCAGGGCCCGAAATATAACAATACTACTACATGCAAAATCTAATAATGCTTCTTCTGATCGCCTTATTACTGAAGTTACTAAAAAGCCGTAATGAATATCTGAAACCACAGCGTGACATCGACAGGTTACGTCATAAACATCCCCTGTCCATGTATATTCAACTACACAATACCCTGAATCCAACATGTGTATTTACACAAACTGTTATAAAATGTTAGTCAAAAAACACGGTGTCAGTACAAAGAGTCAATAAAACACAAGTCCTATTACTTTCAACAAGTATTACGTCGTTCAAGGACGTGTAAAGCAAAACCCATACTCCAATTCTACATGTATCATAAAGTAGTCATCGTATTTAACAACCGTAATGCCAACAAAGTAGAAATAAAAGCAATTCTTCCCTTAAAACACCAATATAAGTCGTCCTTAACCCAGGCTCTGCAGTCAGTCATTAGCCACTCATTAGTAAACAGGAAATGTCACTCTAAATAAGTCACAGGCATCTCATTTACATAGACACAGACACACAATCTCAAAATAACCTGCCTTCTGCAGCCCCCGTGGCAGACACAATCTATATACCAACAGTCAAATTATAATACAGAGACGTCTCATACATCAAATATTTACAAGGCCTTAGATTGCACAACCTACAGAATTTAGACAAAATTTAAATTAACCCTCCAAGGGATAAACTCCAAGTTTTTCATCGTCAATAACAGTCTCAGTTCCAAACTGTATCTGCTCTAATCCCTAAATATCCTACAGAATTTAGACAAAATTTAAATTAACCCTCCAAGGGATAAACTCCAAGTTTTTTATTGTCAATAACCCACTATCAGGTCCAACCTGTGTCTGGTCTAATTGCTAAAGTTCCTAAGTCAATTTAAAAGCGTCCAACGCCCAAGGTCCAACCTTTGCTACCCAAAAAAGCGCAAGTACCGTTCCAAACGGTAAAGTGGTCCAACCACTAGCTATTTTGGAGGTTCCCAAGTTCTCCACGATCGCCAATCGGACTATCCCTTCCAAAGGAAAATCCCGAGCGTCCCCAGGAAATTTGGAGCGTCACCTCCGAGAAATGCGCTTCTTAGAACATCCCACAGTTCCGTTCTACATAAATTTAATTATGTTTTTAAAGACATCCTATGAAACCACCAAACCGACTTTATTGATGTCCAAGCCCAGCTTTATATTCAATTATGACTGTATTACCATACACAGTTTCCAAATTACCTATAATCCTAAATTCAGTAGTCCAACTACTTTAAATTCTCTTTCCTTAGCAGTCCAACTGCATTTCCTTTAATCAGTACTGTCACTTAACCTTACATTATCATTACTTCAACTTCAATTCTCATGAGATTTTCACCAAAATCAAAACAGACCTTTACCAGTAATTTTCAGTGAGTAGACTTTCAATTTTGTCAGAACCAATTCAGCACTGTTTGGAAATAATTCAACAGGTAGTGCCTTACCTTTGAATAAGCCGGCTTATGTCCACTCACTTCGACCACTGACTCGTGTCTGCCTGTTTGAGCACCTTGGACCCTCTCAGTCTCATTCTCCAACTTTTCTCCCTCAACCTCGGCCAATGCACCAAATGTTACGGGTTCGAAATTGAGGATGAGAGTAAAACAATGATAGTCCAGAAGAGGTCGGTCAAACAATTGATTTTAATGCACGCAGCGTGGAGAGGTGCAAACTGCAAAACAGTTGTACATCTCTACCCAAAATACACTCTAGATTGCTTTTATAACATCAGGGTATTGTAACGCCCCTTCTTGCGTTTACAAGCACATAATTTGCATGTACAGAACATTCATGTATTTTAAGAATTAAATGCAACATAGAGGTTCCTCTTTCTGGCATACTCTTCCGAATATGGTGATGATCTAAGGCCTTTGAGGTCACCATGGACTGGACATCCTTCTGTCACCTGTAACTCGGCAAACTCAAATACCACAAGAAGCTGAATACATTCAGGCCTTTGCTCAGCTACTATTTTAGTGTAACAATATACTCAGCATATGAGTTATGATCTCTATATTTAACTCAATCATTTTAAAGTAGTTATAACTGCACCTGTAATAAACATGTTAATATTTGATTATGATAACCCCTATAATATAAATTATAACATAATGCCAGCAGCTTCAATAAACACTTTGATGAAATGATAATTAATGCAATGATAAGATGATGGTTATGTAAAATAATCCCTGTAATTCCACAGTATGTATGTAATTTATTCAAAACCGACGTCGGGATTTATGACAGCGTGCCACGTCCGAAGTTCACTCTGAAGCCTCTGTCTTTCTAAATGGAGGGACAGTAACTATGTGTGTAAAAACTGCAGATAGTAAGATTTAACAGCAACCATATTTTGTCTATATCCGCCATTGCAGAATTTAATCTCATGTAAACAATAACATGGCGCACAGCTTTGACGTTGCATGACTAAATCTCCGTTTTCCTCATCCACACCTAAACGCAAAAACTGAGTTTTTGAAAATCTGTTTTTAGTGATCGAAAACGCTGTTTACATGCGGACGAAAGGTGCAAGCGCATAGAAGAATATGCGTTTTCAAAAATACCCGTGTACGTGTGGACGTTGCCTTAGTATGTGGAGGAATCTGGGACAGATACTTTTAGTTGTCGACTATATTAAAAAAAATAAATAAATTCAAGAGCATCTGAATGTCTGTGAAGGTTCTCAGTCATCCAGGTCATTGTAGTCAAAGGAGTTTGCAAAGAAAAGCGTCTGGACTTCTTTGAGAGCATCTGAACAATTTTTACCATACAGTTCCTATCAATACAGTGCTTTATTCAGTAATACTGCTAAAACAATGTGTCTATTAACCTAAAATACTATACAAAAGTCTTGAGCCACCCCTCATTTCTTAACCTTTTGATTACAAGGAGCCAAACCTTCTTGTTATTTTGAAAGAGGTCTTGAGTAATTATTCTACAGACTTTCTGAGGGCATTTCAGTGCTGTACTTTTGACATGGTTACTTTTTCAAACATTTAGTCTAGGCTTAAAAACTCAGCAGCCCGTAGTGCATTTGCCCACCCTCGGTGTCTCATCCATTAGCTGCTAATGGATGAGACAAACCCACAATGATGATCTGAAGGCCGGACAGTCCTGATTCCCAAGGATCCCCAGAAGGGACTGGTCCCATCCAACTGCTGGTCAATAACCTGCCTCAGCATTACTTGAAACCCTCTGTCAGGCATTGCAATGGTTAAAATGAACAGGCGCATGGAGCAATATACATGGGTGACCCAGAAAGGAATTTGGCAAAAAATGCCAGCTACTGGTAGACAGAGCAGTCGCTTGAGACTGTGTGATCAAGTTGACCAACCTGTGCACTAGATGGATTCACTACAAAACAATCCACTAAAATAACTACAATATCCAGTACAATAACTTAGGCAGGTTATAGGCAGGTAGTCGGATGGTATCACTCTTTCTGGGGACTCAGTGCCTCATACATGAATCCTGAAATGCCTAGAACTGTACAAGATCAACAGGACCCTAAGACCTTTGTTTAGGAATTTGATGGGAATGTGGCTAGAGGCCAACTCAAGCTGATTGCACATTTCGCCATCAAGTGCAGGATTTACTAAAGAGATGCTCTGTCCCCACTGCTGTTCCGCATAGGCCTGAACCTCCTCAGCCAGATCATTAACAAGACTGGCTATGGGTAACAACTACAGAATGGAGCAGTCAATAGCCACCTCCTCTCCATGGATGACATCAAGCTGTATGCCATGAGTGAATGAGACATCAACTCACTGATCAACACCATTAGGATGTAGAGCAACGATATCAGAATGTCATTAGAGTTGGAGAGGTCTAGTCAGATGGTAAATGAGAACCATGACGAGGTGCTAAGAAAGCAACAACCACCAAATGCCCTGCCCATGATCAGATACCTCGCTGCTGACATCAACTAAAGATATCTCCTGACCATTCATGGAGGGTTTTACCCCAAATCCAGCACCGTGTATGCTAAGTAGAAGAAAGGAGGGTGAGTACTGGTGATCCAGGACTGGTGATCCACGATCCAGGATGGACCTGCCTGTTAAGCAGGACATACATGGAACGGCATAACCAAGTGGCCAGCATAGTATTAGAGATGGACCGATCCGATATTATGTATCGTATCCGTCCGATACTGACCTAAATTACTTGATCGGATATCGGAGAGAAATGAAAAATGTAATCCGATCCGAAGTATCACAAAATCCCCTCACAAAACGCGCTACTTGGCGTAACCCAGCTCAGCGCATCGGAGCAGTATGTGTCATGTGATAGAGCGGCTGTTGTCTGCGAGACAGTGGTCTGGTTGAGCATTTGGAGCCTCGCTATGTGCTTCCAAACCGCGGCGTTTCATCTCAGAGAAAACTATCCCAAAGAAGTAAAGCAAGTGTGTAAGTGCATCTCTGAATGTTTGCATAGTTTTTCCACGTTAAGCTTAACAACTGATATATGAAGCCACAGTTGGACTGGCCATCGGAGTTCCATATTGAGGCAAAAAGGAAGCGATTTGTCCCGTTCTTCAGCTAGAATGGGGGAAAAAAAAAAAAAGGCACAAAGCTGGAGTTATTCTGTCTGTGCTGCACAGCTGCCTCTTCTTCTCTCATTCTCTCCCCCTCCCTCCCCTGTTGCTACTTCAATCATGAAACTGATCAGTGATCAGCTGGTTGGCTTTTCTGTCGCAAGTCCCGTCTTACTTGTTTGTTTATCGCCCACCGTTTGGATATGTGGTGAGAGGGAAACATGAAAATGAAACCAGGAGATGTCCTTACTGAATTATCAGCTGGACAGTGATAGACAAACAAGTTTACCTTTTAGGTGACATGAATGAGTTGAAGGGAAGTTATGAACTGTTTCTGAGAGACAAATAACACCAGGATCCTTTTCTAAGTAGCTGACAGCTGGTAATTGTGCAGGGGCGGCTCTAGCAAAGTTTTGCCAGGGGGGCAGGTAGGGCATTAACAGGGAAAGGGGGGCACAAAGGAATACTTTTGTTTGTTTTCATTTCATTTAAAATGACTAACTTTTAATAAATAATTATCTGAATCTTACAACCAAAGTGGTCATCTGATTAAATGTATAGAAATCCATTATTGTATATAGTAACTATTAAGTCTAATATATACCCTAGTAAGCTATAGTACTTTTTCCTTTGTGACGGTACCATCTGTGCAGTCTGCAATTCTGTTGAAGAAAGATGTTGAATCTATATAAATATTGTAGAAAAATAATTGATTTCTGTGCATTTGTTTTACACGTGCATTAAATCAAAGTTGATTATGTCGATTAAGCATTGTGAGGTGGAGGGTGGGGGGCGGATCCCTAATATTTTTGCTGGGAGTTTGCAACCCTATTAGTTAGGTTGTTTAATATTTCTGCTAAGTACTCTTTAAGATACCAGAATAGGGATGATGGTGTAGGTTTAAGTTTATTAGATTGATCAGTTTTGCTAAACTATAAAAGATTTTGGGTGCAGTGTATTTTTTGCATACGAGTATAACAGAATAGCTTTAGTTTTTTGTTTTTTTTAAACTTGAGTATGAACTTATACAAAATGCAGCAAGATATTTATAAAAAACAGTTTTATTGATTACAAAATACACTATATCGGATTCATATCGGTATCGGCAGATATCCAAATTTATGATATCGGTATCGGACATAAAAAAGTGGTATTCTGCCTTCTCTACATAGTATACAAGAACATCTGTGCAGAGTATGGCCTGGAAGTCCTGAGGTCAAAATGGGACACGAGTGGTTCAGAAGAGACCAAAGGTTTTAGTGAAACTAAGGCTTGGGGGTTTGGTGAAAGGTTTGGTGAAACGGGGGCAGAGAGTGGTCGAGAAGGACCGAACTAAGATCCTATGGGATTTTCAGATACTGAGAGACAAACTGGTGATGGCTAACCAACCAGACAGTGGTGGACAAGCAGAGGAATCAGAGGAAGATGGCTGTCGTGATAAATGCAGCGATACTGAATGATAGCAACATCAGGGAGAAGGAACACAAGAACCTGGAGAAATACCAAGGGCTGAGAGAAAAAGTCAAGAAGGTGTGGAGGGTGAAGGTAACAGTGGTCCTACTGGTAATCTGAGCACTAGGTACAGTGACCCCAAGCTAGAGGAGTGGCTCCAGCAGATCCCAGGAACAACATCGGAGATCTCTGTCCAGAAGAGCGCGATCCTAGGAACAGCTAAGATACTGTGCAGGACCCTCAAGCTCACAGGCCTCTGGTAGAGGACCCAAGCCTGAAGGATAGACCACCCACAGGGGCGAGAGGGGAATTTTTTTTTTTAATTTACTGGTGGAATGACAAAGTTTTTGTTTTTGTTTTGTTTTGTTTTTTAAATGGAATAGTAACGGTGAGCATTCAGCATTTTTGTAGTGCCCCATGTTTGCTTATTTTTTTAAAATGCATTTATTTATCATTTATATATTTGCATGCAGTTGTTTTCAAATGTGTGTTATGTGTTTATATGTTATTTTATTTTTATTAATTTATTAATATTTCAGTGCGTTGAAAACTGTGTATTTTTATGTCAGGTCCTTTATTGGTCACTGCCACGTGCCAGGCAATTTTCAGTTTCTTTTTTTTCCTGCTCATATTCTTAATTTTTGTGAAATGCTGTGTTTTGTTTTGTCAGTCAAATTGGCTTTTACTTCTGTGTGATAAGTGCAAAAAAAGAAAGAAAGAAAAGACACTCAAAATAACCAGATTGACTTCTGCTTGGTAATAACTACCTGTCTCCACTCGTATCTTTATTTTGCTGCAATGTTCACTTTCCCTACTACCACCAGTTGGAGGCTTTCTACTCCATCTTCACCACAGAGCAACAAGACCATGTTAAGTCGGTGGAGTATCTGCGCAGCAACTTCAGGCCCATCCAGAGCTTAGATAACCGGCACGTCTTCAAGTCTGCAGTAAAAGACGCCTGGTTGCCTGACCTAAATGACAGCGGCAGCAACCCGTATGGCACGGAGGCTTCCAAAGGTAGGATGTTCACACTTTAAGTATACATTTTTTGTTTTTTATATTACCTATTCATATTCATTGACTTAATTTATATAAAAGGAGGTATCGGTATTTACATCTGTAGTTTCAATCTATGCTTGGATTAAAGTAAGGGAAAATGCTACCTTGGGTCAGGTACTTGTACTAGCTTAAACAGCTACATTTCCCTCGCTGCTATGAACTGAGCTGAACTGAGCTGAGAGTCCAAAGTGCGGAGAACCAATCTGAAGAAATAAAGAGTGAAATCCCAGGCAGAGCAGCTCAATCTTATTGTTTTTAGGCCAAGTGGAGCAGACTGAGGTTTGGTTTGATGACACTGAGGCAGATGTGGACAAGGTGATAAACTTTCAGTGTTCTACTTTTACAATAATTAATTGATTAAAGCATTTCTTATGGCATTGTATCCAGCTGTAGGCAAATAAAAAATGTAGATAATATCCTGTTTTATGTTTCACAGTGAGTGATCTGTTTTTTTTTAATCCTCTTTGTTTTAGCATAGCTAACTCAACTAATTCCCCAAAATAAATTGTCATTTTTTTCAATGTTCATCTTAATGTCTTAACTTTGTAACTGTTGTTAGTTTTTGCAGGATAGAGTCAAAATGACACATCCTGGTGGTTCTAGGGTTGTTTGAAATGTTGGCATTGACCCTCTCTTAGTGCTTGGTTCTATCACTTGGTCTCCCCGGTGATCTATACAGAATTCCTAATCTGCTAAAATATATCCTCACATCATTCTTCCATGGTCATGATTCTTAATGTTAATAAATGAAGTATATGTACAGATTGTCTTTTCTTTGTGTGTGCTTTTGGATTATCTGTCTTTTTAGTACTAATTCTGTTAACTCTCCTAACATAAGGCAGTGGGAGGCACACTGGTCAACCTCCCACTCCCACCTCATTACCAGTCAAAGAATGCTACAACGTTGTGCAGAGTTTGTGTATGCATGCTGTGTGTTTGTGAATGTGCTTGTTTTTCTCTGTGGATTTATAAGTCTGCATATGAGGCCTAGCATCTGTTTACTGTCATCTGTCCCTAAAGAGTTTGTCCCCAACCTTCCTTCAGGTACAGTTCCATATGGTCCACAAGGAAAGTATATATGCTAGACATACACAAACCCACATACGCGTGTGTTTTCCTGGCACATTATGCTTGCTCGTGTAGGATGTCCTTGAGTGCTGCTATGAGACATTTTCTGTATGCAAAGAAGAAATGCAGATCAGGAGGAGGGAAGACAGCTGGGTGGAAAAGTGTAGAATTGCAGTTAAAATGAAAATAACAGGTACAGCTGTCTAAACCGCTTATTAATGCAAATATCTAATCACCCAGTTACATGGCAGCAATTCAGTATATTTAGGAAGGAAGAACATAGTTAATACTTTCTACTGAAATTCAAACCAAGCATTAGAATGGAGAAAAAATCCGATCTAAGTGACTTTGAATGTAGCATGTTTGTTTGTGTCAGAGTATTGTATGAGTATTTTGGAAACTGGTGATCTACTGGGATTTCTCACACAACCATCTTGAGGGTCTTTATAGCAGGTGATTTTAAAGAGAGAAAATATTCAGTGACTGGTACTTCAATTTGATCAAATTTTCAAGTGAGCTTCATTTACATTGCGCCAATTCAGAAGAACAATTGCCTCAGAGCACTTTAAATTGTAAGGTAAAGACCTACTACCTGAGCAGGAAGCCAACAATCACCGACCCCCTACGAGCAAGCACTTGGCAACAATGGGAATGACGTGGGAAAGAAAAACTCCTTTTTAATAGGAGTTTTTCTCCTATTCTAACTCTGGCAGAACCATGCCCAGTTAGGGGCAGCCATCCACTGTGATAACTGGGGGTGAAGAGAAAAATAAGAGAGCAGAGAAAGACAGGTTAAAAGGCAAACTATAAGAAAGCGAGCCAGAGTTTATTAATTGTTAATAATTACATGTAGTAGTGGTGTATAAACTAGAGATGAAACCATACCACTTTTTTATGTCTGATACTGATATCATAAATTTGGATATCTGCCGATATGAATCCGATAGTCTTTTATAATCAATAAAACTGTTTTTTGTAATGTCTTGCTGCAGTTTGTATTTGTACTCAAGTTTAAAAAAACAAAACACAGGTATAACAGAATAGCTTTAGTATGCAAAAAATACACTGCACCCAAAATATTTTATAGTTCAGCAATACTGATCTTTTTATTTAAGCTTTTAGCAGAACTTTAAATCTAAAATTTAAATTTAAAATGCAATTTTATGCAGATTTCAAAAACAAAAAAAATGGAAATGCAATATAATAATAATAATAATAATAATAACTAGAAAGCGAAAATTTCAGAAGAAATTTTAAGTGTGCCTATGCCGCTGCTAATCAGTGTAGTTTGCCATTAATACGGCTGCTTAGGGCAAAACTCAGAAGAGCAGCCATTCTCCACCATGAACTATGGTAAAAACAAACACCGCTCACACTTCACAGATGACAGTTTACAGTTTTGTTTAAAGATGAAGTTACTTCGTACAGCGCCGATTTGCAGACGCTGTGCACACAGGTTCATGAGCAGAAGTCCCATTGTACCACGGCAGACCCGACAATGTTTGCATGAACACGCTTTGAAGCATTACGTTATGGACCACTTTTCACACATGGTTGGTTTACCCACACAGCCGGCTGTAGCTTTTCAACTCACAGACCGACACACACCCAAAAAGCAGCCAAGAGAGCACAGACTACGCCCGAGAGGCGTGATTGCAGATGCCGCTCAGGTGGGTCCACCTCCCCTGCAGCGGCACTGCAGACCACGCCCCGCCACACACATCAAACACGTAAAATAAATATTTATGCACTTTCACATTCACTTTTTGTTTTTTGTTATTTTTACACAGTGTTCTGAATGATGAACAATGGTCTACAGCCAATCTTGTGTATTATTATACAAACTTTGGTTGTAAGATTCAGATAACTATTTAATAAAAGCTAAATATTTTATATGAGAGTAAGAAAGAAAAGTATATGAATAAAATAAAGTTCAACGTCAGTAACTTAGCGCGCACACAGCTGTATAGAAACTCCCGTCGTGCTAGCTAGCACGACGTTGTGCTGACCTTTTACGATTGTAAAAGGTCAGCACAACGAAAATAAACTACACCTAAACTCGGTTTATATCTGACCCAAATAGAGTGCAGTTCATAACTTCTTACCTGAAATTCAGTTCACCTCACGCTCCTGCCTTAGGTTTCCCTGATCCACGATTGACCTCCGCGTTAGCTACCACCGGTCGATCGGCGGTTGCCTCGCCGCCTCGTATGTCTCATTCCCCGCATGTTCTTTCTGACACACACCGGTGGAAAGCTGCCCTCGGTTGTAGCTCCGCGTTAGCCAAGACCAAACAACTCAGTTATTCTTTCCACATCGACCAGCATCATCGGCCCATATAAATGAAAAATAAGTCCAGCTAAGACACAGACTGTTGGCGAGCGATCGGGTGATGAAACGAGCGTCAGCAGTCTCAGTGTAAGCTAAGCCCGGGTGCTCGAAGGGTCGCTAGCTAGCGGCACTAGCTAGCTACGCTAGCCACGCTAGCTAGTTAGCCGACTAGCAGCAACATCGTCAGAGAAATGTTGCTAATATGGGATGTCTTGATAAAACGAGCAGATATTTGAAGTTTACACACCTACATTCTCGCCTGAAAATATCTTAAAAATTTATTTTGTGACCTAGAAACACTAATAAAAGACATTTAAAACGAAGACGTGTCCGCCATTGTTTAACTCGGCAGAGGTGTGCTATGAATTGTGGGATATGGAGTTTTCCACCAAGCATTGCGGTATTCAATGGTTCGCGCAACCTTAAAACTTCCAATGGTTCCTGAAAGCAGCGAGGCTGTGCGCGCCATTGATATTGTCGTCATTACGGTATCCAAATAAGGGTAGACAGGATGTACCACTCCCTGCATACCACTAGAGAGAGCCAACACACCACAAATGAAGTTTGAAATTTGTTTCAGTGGGACCAAAAGATGGAGCCAACACACCACAAATGAAGCCTGTTTCTATGGCGCCAAAAGAAGAATCTTTCTAAATTTGCACTAAAATATTAATATTTAAAAAAACTATAAAAGTCATGAACACCAAAAGTCATACCATACTAGTCCAGCTCCAGCCGCACAAAATGATCTAACATATGTAACCCTATTGTCAAAACTGTGCGGCAGATAAGCGCGGGAAAATTTTCACTAAAATATTAATATTTAAAAAACTATAATAGTCATAAACACCAAAAGTCATAGCACACCATTCCAGATCCAGCCACACAAAATGAGGTAACATATATGAAGCTTGTCTCAAAACTGTTGGGTGAGTTACGCGGCGAAATTTAGGCGGAAAAAGGAAAATAATAAGAACTAGAAAAATTTGCATTTCCTGCAAAAATGCTGTGTGGATGCCTTAACGCTGAAGCTGTCTGCTGAAAAGCTGAAAAAGATGAACAGTTGCAAAAAGTTGTATGGTGGTGAAAAAAGAAAACATTGCCCTGAGCAGGATTCAAACCTGGCCCTCCTGGGCTCAAGGCAGCTACTCATCTCACTGACCCAAAGTCATTCTCAAAAAGAAGAGGTGGAGAGACGGACAATTCTGCTGAAATGAGAAGAAGCTGCAGAGAATTGTGCTGATAAGAGGACAAAAAGGCTGATAATTTTGCAGAAAAGAGGTGAATCAGCAGAATTTCTGCTGAAAAGAGGTAAAGAAGCAGAAAGTTGCGCTGAAAAGAGATGAATCAGCAGAATTTCTGCTCAAAAGTGTATTTTCTGAAAACAGCTGAGATTTGTGCTGATTTGTGAAAAGGCTGAAAATTTTGCAGAAGAGGTGAATAAGCAGAATTTGGGCTGAAAAGAGGTGCAAATTCTGCTGAAAAGAGTTCAATCAGCAGAATTTCTGCTGAACTCTTTTCAGAATTCTGCTGAAAAGATGTTTTTGCTGAAAATAGTTGAAAAAGCTGGGATTTGTGCTGAAAAGTGGTGAAAAAACTTAAAATTTTGCTGAAAAGGGGTGAAAAAGCTGAAATTGAGTTAAAAAAGTTTAACTGTTAACTGAAAAATTTTTTTGCCACAAGCGGGATTTGAACCCGGGCCTCCCAGTCTGAGAACGGCTGCTCATCTCACTGAGCTAAAACACAGCTCAGCCCAGCGAGCAGAAACAAGTGACCACATTGATAATGTGTTCCATTCATTTCAATGGGCAAAAATATTGCATAAAAAATTCAATATCTCAAAAAGTATAGAAGTTATGAGCACCAAAAGTCATAGCACACATTAGCAGAAAGAGCAGAATTTTTTAAAGTTTGAACGGTGAAAATCGGCTGAAAACTGAGGGAGTAGTTAATCGGCAAAGAACGGAGCAACTAGAAGAATAAAGATAAAGAATAAAGAGAAACAGGAAAACAATAGTGTGGATGCCTTGAGGCATCCACACAACTAGAAAAATTTGCATTTCCTGCGAAAATGCTGTGTGGATGCCGGAACGCTGAAGCTGTCTGCTGAAAATCACTGAAAATTTTGAAAAGCTGCAAAAATTGTATGGCAGTAAAGAAACTGAAAAATTCTGCTGAAAACAGGTGAAGAAGCAGAATCATTTGCTGAAAAGAGGTGAAAATGCAAACATTCTGCTTAAAAGGGGTAAAGAATTTAAAATATGTACTGAAAAGAGGTGAAAAGGTTCCTTCTGAAAAGAGCAGAAGATACTGAGATTTGTACTGATAAGAGGTGAAAGGCTGAAAATTCTGCTTAAAATAGGTGAATCAGCAGAATTTCTACTGAAAAGAGGTAAAGAAGTAGAACATTGCACTGAAAAAGGGTGAATCAGCAGAATTTCTGCTAAAAAAGAGATTTCTGTTGAAAACACCTGAAAAAGCTGGGATTTGTGCTGAAAAGGGGTGAAAAAACTCACAATTCTGCTGAAACGGGGTGAAGAAGAGGTGTTGGGCTGTTGAGAAGAGTTAAATAAGTTGAACTGATATGTTTGGGTACAAATACTATGATTTGGCAATAATACTGCATTTTAGCACAACTACTGAGATTTGATTGAAATACTATGATTTAGAAGAAATATTATGACTTTGTACAAATACAATGTTTTGGCACAAATACTATGATTTGGTTCGAATGCTATGATTTGAAACAAATAATATGATCTGGCAGAAATACTATTATTTAGTAGAAATACTATGATTTACCAGGAGTACTATGTTTCTGCAAAAATACTATGATTTTGCAGAAATACTATGCATTAGTAGTAAAAACCATAACATCACAGTTATATGATGATTTTGCAGACATTCTGGTTTTACACAAATACTATAATGTGGCAGAAATACTATGTTTTAGCACAAATACAATGATTTGCTATAAATACTATGATTTGGCACATATACTATATTCAGCAGATATACTATAACAAAACAGAAAGTCTACGACTTAGTAGTAATACTATAACATAATAGATCTACTATAATTTTGCAGACAGCCTATGTTTTTGCACAACTAGCACAATATGGCAGAAATACTATGATTTGGGACAAGTACTATGATTTAGTACAAATACTCTTATTGGCAGAAATACTATGTTTCAGTACAAATACTACGATTTGGCAATAATACTGGGTTTTAGCACAACTACTGAGATTTGGGTGAAATACTATGATTTAGAAGAAATACTATGACTTCGTACAAATACAAAGTTTTGGTTCAAATAATATGATTTGCAAAAAACACTATGATTTGTCACAAATACCATGATTTAGTACAAATACTACGATTTCGCTCAAATACTATGAAATTGCAGTAATACTATGATTTAGAAGGAATATTACGATTTGGTAGAAATACTATGCCTTATTAGTAATACTATAACATAACAGATATACTGTGATTTTGCAGACATAGTATGTTTTTGCACAAATACTACGATTTTGCTCAAATACTATGACATTGCAGTAATACTATGATTTTGAAGGAATACTATGATTAGGTAGAAATACTATGCCTTAGTAGTAATACTATAATATAACAGATATACTGTGATTTTGCAGACATATGTTTTTGCACAAATACTACAATTTGGCAGAAATACTATGTTTGGGCACAAATACTATGATTTGCTATAAATACTATGATTTGGCACATATACTATAATCAGCAGATATACTATAACATAACAGAAATTCTACGACCTAGTAGTAATACTATAACATAACAGAAATTTTAATTGGGCACAAATACTCTAATTTGGCACAAATACCATGATTTGGCAAAAAAATACCATGATTTGGCACAAATACCATGATTTGGCAGAAATACTATGATTGGGTACAAATATTATGATTTGGCACAAGTACTATGGCTTAGTACAAATACTATGATTTGGCACTAATACTATGATTTAGCAGAAACACTATGTTTTAACATAAATAATATCTTTTGATATAAATTTCTGCTAAAAGGTACTATTTCTGCTTTTAGCAGAAATACTGTAATTTTGCATAAATATTATGATTTGGGATAAATACTATGATTTGCTATAAATACTATGATTTGGCACATATACTATAATCAGCAGATATACTATAACATAACAGAAATTCTACGATTTAGTAGTAATACTATAACATAACAGAAATTTTAATTGGGCACAAATAACATGATTTGGCACAAATACCATGATTTGGCAAAAAAATACCATGATTTGGCACAAATACAATGATATGGCAGAAATACTATGATTGGGTACAAATACTATGATTTGGCACAAGTACTATGACTTAGTACAAATACTATGATTTGGCACAAATACGATGATATGGCAGAAATACTATGATTGGGTACAAATGCTATGATTTGGCACAAGTACTATGACTTAGAACAAATACTATGATTTGGCAAAAAAAAATACCATGATTTGGCACAAATACGATGATATGGCAGAAATACTATGATTGGGTACAAATACTATGATTTGGCACAAGTACTATGACTTAGTACAAATACTATGATTTGGCACAAATAGTATGATTTAGCAGAAATACTATGTTTTAATATAAATGATATCTTTTGACAGAAATTTCTGCTAAAAGGTACTATTTCTGATTTTTAGCAGAAATACTGTAATTTTCCATAAATACTATAATTTGAGATAAATACTATGATTTGGCAGATATACTATATTCAGCACATATACTATAACATAACAGACATTCCCCCACTTAGTAGTAATCTCATAACATGAAATAAATATTATTGGTTTGGCCCCAAAACCATGATTTGGCACAAATACCATGATTTTTCAAAAATACTATGATTTAGCAGAAATACTGTGATTGAGCAGAAGTACTAAGATGTAGTAGAAGTACTTTGATTTAGCACAAATACTATTATGGAGGAGTAATACTTTAACATGGGAGAAATATTGATACACACACACACACATACACAGAGAGCAAAGGGAGCAGTGGCTGTTAAGAGTCTGGACTTGGTATATCTAGGTCAGCTAAATTGGCTGCACCTGCTGTAATCAGCACTTACACACACAGACACACAGAGAGCTATGGGTTTTCTGCAGTGTATTTCTCCCATTCAGGATTCCCCTCGAACAAATGGCCATAATTTCCTAACCGTAGGGGCTACAACGCTCATTCTGACATCGTTTTGTTCAGAAGAGATGGGGGAATCTGGAGGTCTTCATAATTTAGAGATAAAATATAAATTATTGAAGATATATGACTTGTAATACACTGTAACTGAGTAGAGGCGAAGCAAAACTGCATTGACTTGCCCCCAAACAACGTTTTGTAACTCTAAATCTATATGGAGCATCAAAATCATTCTTTCACCGTAAGAAACAGCAGGCATTGGTGAACAGTCATGGAAATTTTCAGGTCTCTGTTGAAATCCATCAAAAAGATATGACGAGAGAAAAAAGTGCCTCATTTCCAGAGTTTGAAATCTGAAGAGATCAGAGCAAGGCACGAATTTCCTACCCTCAAACAAATGTAATTCATGGCCAAACGGTAATAGGTGAGAAAAAAATTCTTGAATTGTGAGCATCAGGGATGTCTGAAGATATATTGGCACAAGCGTCATGCCTCAACTTTGTTTCATTAAGGAGATATGACGATTTGAAAATGCCTCTCATTAGACAAATCCAGCGCTGATTTTGAACAAACTGTCCATTGACTCTCTATGGAAAGTTTTGAGACTTTATGTTACTCTGAGGAGATTTGCAAAACATCTGTAAGTCCCACAACAATGATAGTGACATTTTCTGAAAGCCAGCAAAAATACCTACGTTCTGAAGTATAATTTGTGGGGCTTGAGTGGAAATTGAGCGAGTAGCAAGAAGTTGTTCAGACATGAAGAGAAAATTCAGAATGGATGAGTGTACACTGTAAGTTAATTGCATAGCAACCATAACAACGCATGTATTTTCTGAAAAATCACAATTTTGCAACTGAAAACTTAAAGAGGTATAAAATTAAAACGGTAGAAGATCTGAAAAAGCTGAATCATACAGGAATAGCCCAATAATCTGAGAACATTTTAAAGTTTGAATGGAGTTTCTAGGTGAAAGTATGAGGAAGTAGTTAAGTTTCAAAAACATGCAAGTTTTAGCAGAATTTCTGAAGATTTCCATTCATTTCAATGGGACAAATTAAAGGAAAAAAGTGTAATATTTTAAAAAGTATAATAGTAATAAACACCAAAAGTCATAGCACACATTAGCAGAAATAGCAGAACAGTTTAGAGTTTGAACTGAGAAAATCGGCTGAAAACTGAGGAAGTAGTTAAGCGGCAAAAAATGTACGGAAACCCCCAAGAATAATAAAGAACTAGAAAAATTTGCATTTCCTGCGAAAATGCAGTGTGGATGCCAGGTCCCCAGGTCCCTGGGGACCTGGCAGAAATATATAGAAATACAATGATTACCCAGAAATAGTGCATTTAGTAGAAATACTATGTTTTAGCACAAATACTATAAAATGGCAGAAATACTATAATTAAGCAGAAATATTATATTAAGTACAAATCCTATAAAATAGCAGAAATAGTATGATTTAGCAGAAATGCTGTATTTAGCACAAATACTGTAAATCAGCAGAAATGCTATGACACAATAGTAATAAGTTAAATACAAAAATTGGAAAAGCAAAATGGACAGCTGAAAAAATCCTGAACATGCTAAGGGTCCCTCAAATGTAATTGTTAAATGAAAAAAAATCAGCAAAAAAAAAGTATAATAGTCACACAATCACAAATATGAACACATATGGAAACACACAAGCACAGAGAGACACACAGGATCAAATTCAGTCAACCAGCCTAAATATATTGAATTTGAATCATACAATAAGATGCTCCCATAAAAAGTCTCTCTCTCTCTCTCTCTCTCTCTCTCTCTCTGTGTGTGTCACACACACACACACACACACACACACACACACACACACACACACACACACACACACACACACACAGGGAGAGAAAATCAAGTTTCTAGGTCAGTCAAGCAGCCTGGGAGCTGCTAAATTTGAATCCACCAATCAGAGAGGCTGTGCACTTTTTCCCGCCAAAACAGGTGCACCTCTTTTTACACACACGCAGCAGAGAGACAGGATTTCTGCAGTCTATTTCTCATAGTCAGGACTCCCCTCAAACAAATGGCTATAATTTTCTAACCGTAGGTGCTAAAACAGTCATTCTTACACTGTTTTGTTCAGAAGAGATGGGGGAATCTTCAAGTGTTGACAATTTATCATTAAAATATGAATTATTAAAGATATTTGACTTGCAATGCACCATAACTGAGTAGAGGCGAAGAGAAAACTGCCTTGACTCACCCTCAAACAACGCCTTCTAACTCTAAATCTATTTGGAGTATTGATATCATTCTTTCACCGTAAGAGACAGCAGGCTTTGGTGAACAGTCATGGAAATTTTCAGGTCTCTGTGGAAATCCAAAAAAAAGATATGACGAGAGAAAAAAGTGCCTCATTTCCAGAGTTTGAAATCTGAAGAAATCTGAGCGAAGGACGAATTTCCTACCCTCAAACAAGTGTAACTCATCTCAGAACGGTAATAGGTGAGAAAAAAATTCTTGAATTGTGAGCGTCAGGAGTGTCTGAAGATATACTGGGACAAGCCTCATGTTTTAACTTCGCTTCGTTAAGGAGATATGACGATTCGAATATGCCTCTCATGACAGAAATCAAGCGGTGATTTTGAACAAACTCTCCATTGACTTTGTATTGAGACTTTTCCAACCTTGTGTTGGTCTGAGGAGATTTGCCAAAATTCTATAAATCCCACAACAATGACAGTGACATTTTCTGAAAGCCAGCAAAAATACCTACGTTTTGATGTATAATTTGTGTGGGTTGAGTGAAAATTGAGAAAGTAGCAAGAAGTTGTTTGGACATGAAGAGAAGACTGCGAAACTTACAGTGGCTCACTGAAAGCCAAGTGCATAGCAACCATAACAACACATGTATTTTGTGAAAAATCACAAAAATGAAACTCAAAACTTAAAAAGGGATAGGATGAAAATGGTAACAGATATGAAAAAGCTGAATCATACAAGAATAGCAGAAAAATTTGTGAACATTTTAAAGTTTGAATGGTTGTTCTAGGTGAAAGTATGAGGAAGTAGTTAAGTTTCAAAAACAAGCAAGTTTTAGCAGAATTGCGGAAGTTTCCCATTCATTTCAATGGGACAAATTAAAGGAAAAAAGCTTAATATTTTAAAAAGTATAATAGCAAAAAATAGCAAAAGTCATAGCCGGAAAGAGCAAAAATAGCAGAATAGTTTAAAATTTGAATGGTGAAAATAGCACAAAAATTGTGGAAGTAGTTCTACGGCGAAAAACGTACGGAAGCAACTTGAAGAATAACTAGAAAAATTTGCATTTCCTGCGAAAATGCAGTGTGGATGCTGAAACGCTGAAGCTGTCTGCTAAAAATAGCTGAAAAAGCTGGAAAGTTGCAGAAATTGTAAAAACTTTGCAGAAGCAAAGGAACTTTGCTAAAATGCAGTAACTTAGCAGAACTGCAATATCTTAGAGGGAAAATAATACTTGGCAGAAGTACAACAGCAAAGCAAAACTTAGCAGAAACATTGTAACTTCTCAGAAACACGATAACTTCTCAAAAATACAAGAATTTAGGAGAAATAGTATAAGATAACAGACAGAATATATTTAGCCAAACATTCTTAAACATTACAGAAATAGTATGATTTAGAAAAACAGTACAACATAGCAGAAATGCT
This sequence comes from Pelmatolapia mariae, assembly GCF_036321145.2. Lineage (NCBI taxonomy): Eukaryota > Metazoa > Chordata > Actinopteri > Cichliformes > Cichlidae > Pelmatolapia > Pelmatolapia mariae. The sequence continues at coordinate 36,911,680 of NC_086231.1, forward strand.
GTGATTTACCAGAGATACTGTAATATACTATGAATATTGTAATTTTAAATAAATACTGTGTTTTAGCAAAAATACTCCAGTTTAGCACAAATATTATAACATAGCAGAAGAACTATTCTATAGCAGAAATGCTATATTTAGAAAGAAAAATTATAATATAGTAGAAATACTATGATTTAGCAGAAATGCTCTATTTAGCACAAATCTTATAAAATAGCAGAAATAGTATGATTTAGCAGAAATGCTGTATTTAGCACAAATCTCATAAAAAAGCAGAAATAGTATGATTTAGCAGAAATGGAATATTTAGCACAAGTCTTATAAAATAGCAGAAATAGTATGATTTAGCAGAAATGCAGTATTTAGCACAAGTCTTATAAAATAGCAGAAATAGTATGATTTAGCAGAAATGCTGTATTTTGCACAAATACTGAAAAGCAGCAGCAATGCTATGACTTAGCACAATAGTAATAACTTAAATAGAAAAATTGGAAAAGCAAAATGGACAGCTGAACAAATGCTGAACATGCTAAGGGTCCCTCAAATGTAATTGTTAAATGAAAAAAGAATCAGCAAAAAAAAGTATAACAGTCACACAATCACAAATATAGACACATATGGAAACACACAAGCACAGAGAGACACACAGGATCAAATTCAGTCAACAAGTCTAAATATATTACATTAAAATCATACAATAAGATGCTCCAATAGAAATTCTCTCTCGCCCTCTCTGTCTCTCTCTCTTTGTCACACACATACACAATCACACACACACACACACACACACACACACACACACACAGGAAGAGAACAGCACGTTTGTAGGTCATTCAAGCAGCCTGGGAGCTACTAAATTTGAATCCACCAATCAGAGAGGCTGTGTACTTTTTCCCGCCAAAACAGGTGCAACTGCTTACACATGTGCAGCATAGAGAGAGCCAAACACACAGGGTCTATGCCAGTCAACCAGTCTGAATATATTAAATTTCTATCCACCAATGAGATGCTGCCCTAAAAAGGTTTTTGTGTGTCTTTCTTTCTCTCTCTCTCTCTCTCTCCCTCCCTCCCTCCCTCCCTGTCTCTCTCTCTCTCTTTCTCTCTCTCTCTCTCTCACACACACACACACACACACACACACACAGCAGCAGCAAGTGAACAGCATGATTCTAGGTCAGTAAAACAGCTGTGAGCTTCTCAATTTGAATCCACCAATCAGAGAGGCTGTGTGCTTTTTTCCGCCAAAACTGGTGCACCAAGTGCAGGCTTTTACACATGCAGCACAGAGAGAGACAGGATTTTTGCAGTGTATTTCTCATAGTCAGGACTCCCCTCAAACAAACAGCCATAAATTCCTAACCGTAGGGGCTAAAACAGTCATTCTTAGACCGTTTTGTTCAGAAGACATGGGGGAATCTTGAAATGTTGACAATTTAAAATACAAATATAAAATATTAAAGATATATGACATAGATGATTGGTTGGCTTAGAAGCCATGAATGCCCCAATATGCAAATTTGAATGTGCCAGGGCTCAGATATGATTGGCTGGCTGGGAAGCCATGAAGGCAACAATATGCAAATTTGAATGTGCCAGGGCTCAGATATGATTGGTTGTCTTAGAAGCCATGAAGCCAACAATATGCAAATTTGAATGTGCCAGGGCTCAGATATGATTGGCTGGCTGGGAAGCCGTCCAGGTCCTGATAGGTAAGTTTGAATATTACAGTCCTTACAGAGGACTGACTCCCTGGGGACCTGGCACAAATATATAGAAATACAATGATTACCCAGAAATACTGCATTTAGTACAAATACTATGTTTTAGCACAAATACTATAAAATGGCAGAAATACTATAATTAAGCGGAAATATTATATTAAGTACAAATCCTATAAAATAGCAGAAATAGTATGATTTAGCAGAAATGCTGTATTTAGCACAAATACTTAAATCAGCAGAAATGCTATGACTTAGCACAATAGTAATAAGTTAAATAGAAAAATTGGAAAAGCAAAATGGACAGCTGAAAAAATCCTGAACATGCTAAGGGTCCCTCAATTGTAATTGTTAAATGAAAAAAAATCAGCAAAAAAAAAAAGTATAACAGTCACACAATCACAAATATGTACACATATGGAAACACACATGTACAGAGAGACACACACAGGATCAAATTCAGTCAACCAGTCTAAATATATTGAATTTAAATCATACAATAAGATGCTCCCATAGAAAGGCTCTCTCACTCTGTGTGTGTGTGTGTGTGACACACACACACACACACACACACACACACACACACACACACACACACACACACACACACAGGGAGAGAAAATCAAGTTTCTTGGTCAGCCAAGCAGCCTGGGAGCTGCTAAATTTGAATCCACCAATCAGAGAGGCTCTGTGCTTTTTCCCGCCAAAACTGGTGCACCTGTTTTTACACACGCAGCACAGAGACAGGATTTCTGCAGTCTATTTCTCATAGTCAGGACTCCCCTCAAACAAATGGCCATAATTTCCTAACTGTAGGGGCTAGAACAGTCATTCTTACACCGTTTTGTTCAGAAGAGATGGGGGAATCTTACAGTGTTGACAATTTATCAATAAAATATGAATTATTGAAGATATTTGACTTCTAATGCACCATAACTGAGTAGAGGCGAAGAAAAAACTGCCCTGACTTGCCCTCAAACAAAGCTTTGTAACTCTAAATCTATTTGGAGTATCGATATCATTCTTTCACCGTAAGAGACAGCAGGCTTTGGTGAACAGTCATGGAAATTTTCAGGTCTCTGTGGAAATCCAAAAAAAAGATATGACGAGAGAAAAAAGTGCCTCATTTCCAGAGTTTGAAATCTGAAGAAATCTGAGCGAAGGACGAATTTCCTACCCTCAAACAAGTGTAACTCATCTCAGAACGGTAATAGGTGAGAAAAAAATTCTTTAATTGTGAGCGTCAGGAGTGTCTGAAGATATACTGGGACAAGCCTCATGTTTTAACTTCGCTTCGTTAAGGAGATATGACGATTCGAAAATGCCTCTCATGAAAGAAATCAAGCGGTGATTTTGAACAAACTCTCCATTGACTTTGTATGGAGACTTTTCCGACCTTGTGTTGGTCTGAGGAGATTTGGCAAAATTCTATAAATCCCACAACAATGACAATGACATATTCTGAAAGCCAGCAAAAATACCTACGTTTTGATGTATAACTTGTGGAAGTTGAGTGAAAATTGAGCAAGTAGCAAGAAGTTGTTCGGACATGAAGAGAAGACTGCAAAACTTACAGTGGCTCACTGAAAGCCAAGTGCATAGCAACCATAACAACGCATGTATTTTCTGAAAAATCACAAAAATGAAACTCAAAACTTAAAGAAGGATAAGATGAAAATGGTAAAAGATATGAAAAAGCTGAATCATACATGAATAGCCCAATAATTTGTGAACATTTTAAAGTTTGAATGGTTGTTCTAGGTGAAAGTATGAGGAAGTAGTTAAGTTTCAAAAACAGGCAAGTTTTAGCAGAATTTTGGAAGTTTTCCATTCATTTCAATGGGACAAATTAAAGGAAAAAAACTTAATATTTTAAAAAGTATAATAGCAGAAAAAACCAAAAATCATTGCCGGAAAGAGCAGAAATAGCAGAATAGTTTAAAATTTGAACGGTGAAAATAGCACAAAAATTGTGGAAGTAGTTCTACGGCGAAAAACGTACGGAAGCAACTTGAAGAATAATAATAATAACTAGAAAAATTTGCATTTCCTGCGAAAATGCAGTGTGGATGCTGGAACGCTGAAGCTGTCTGCTGAAACTAGCTGAAAAGTTGCAGAAATTGTAAAAACTTTGCAGAAGCAAAGGAACTTTGCTAAAATGTAGTAACTTAGCAGAACTCTAATATCTTAGAGGAAACATAATACTTGGCAGAAATAAAATAGCATAGCAGAACTTAGCAGAAATATGAAAAATGAGAGGAATAGTATAATTAAGCAGAAATATTATATTAAGTAGAAATCCTATAAAATAGCGGAAATAGTATGATTTAGCAGAAATGCTGTATTTAGCACAAATACTGAAAAGCAGCACAAATGCTATGACTTAGCACAATAGTAATAACTTAAATAGAAAAATTGGAAAAGCAAAATGGACAGCTGAACAAATCCTGAACATGCTAAGGGTCCCTCAAATGTAATTGTGAAACGAAAAATAATCAGCAAAAAAAGTATAACAGTCACACAATCCCAAATATGTACACATATGGAAACACACATGCACAGAGAGACACACAGGATCAAATTCAGTCAACCAGTCTAAATATATTTAATTTAAATCATACAATAAGATGCTCCCATAAAAAGGCTCTCTCTCTCTCTCTCTCTGTGTCACACACACACACACACACACACACACACACACACACACACACACACACACACACACACACACACACACACACACAGGGAGAGAAAATCAAGTTTCTAGGTCAGTCAAGCAGCCTGGGAGCTGCTAAATTTGAATCCACCAATCAGAGAGGCTGTGTCCATTTTCCCGCCAAAACATGTGCACCTGTTTTTACACACACGCAGAACAGAGACAGGATTTGTGCTGTCTATTTCTCATAGTGAGCATTCCCCTCAAACAAATGGCTATAATTTCCTAACCGTAGGGGTTAGAACGCTCATTCTTACACCGTTTTGTTCAGAAGAGATGGGGGAATCTTAAAGTGTTCACGATTCATAATTAAAATATGAATTATTAAAGATATTTGACTTGTAATGCACCATAACTAAGTAGAGGCGAAGCAACAACTGCCTTGACCTGCCCACAAACAACGCTTTCTAACTCTAAATCTATTTTGAGTTTCGATATCATTCTTTCACCGTAAGAGACAGCAGGCTTTGGTGAACAGTCATGGAAATTTTCAGGTCTCTGTGGAAATCCAAAAAAAAGATATGACGAGAGAAAAAAGTGGTTCATTTCCAGAGTTTGAAATCTGAAGAAATCTGAGCGAAGGGCGAATTTCCTACCCTCAAACAAGTGTAACTCATCTCAGAACGGTAATAGGTGAGAAAAAAATTCTTGAATTGTGAGCGTCAGGAGTGTCTGAAGATATACTGGGACAAGCCTCATGTTTTAACTTCGCTTCGTTATGGAGATATGACGATTCGAAAATGCCTCTCATGACAGAAATCAAACGGTGATTTTGAGCAAACTCTCCATTGACTTTGTATGGAGACTTTTCCGACCTTGTGTTGGTCTGAGGAGATTTGCCAAAATTCTGTAAATCCCACAACAATGACAGTGACATTTTCAGAAAGCCAGCATAAATACCTACGTTTTGATGTATAATTTGTGGAAGTTGAGTGAAAATTGAGCAAGTAGCAAGAAGTTGTTCGGACATGAAGAGAAGACTGTGAAACTTACAGTGGCACACTGAAAGCCAGGTGCATAGCAACCATAACAACGCATGTATTTTCTGAAAAATCACAAAAATGAAACTGAAAACTTTAAGAGGGATAAAAATAAAACAGTAAAAGATTTGAAAAAGCTGATTTATACCTGAATCGCCCAATAATTTGAGAACATTATAAAGTTTGAATGGTTGTTCTACGTGAAAATATGAGGAAGTAGTTAAGTTTCAAAAACAAGCAAGTTTTAGCAGAATTGCGGAAGTTTCCCATTCATTTCAATGGGACAAATTAAAGGAAAAAAGCTTAATATTTTAAAAAGTATAATAGTTAAAAATACCAAAAGATATAGCCGGAAAGAGCAAAAACAGCAAAATAGTTTAAAATTTGAATGGTGAACATAGCACAAAAATTGTGGAAGGAGTTCAACGGCGAAAAACGTACGGAAGCAACTAGAATAATAATAATAACTAGAAAAATTTGCATTTCCTGCGAAAATGCAGTGTGGATGCTGTAAAGCTGAAGCTGTCTGCTGAAAATAGTTGAAAATAGCTGAAGAAGCTGAAGAAATCAAAGTCAGTGTGTAAAAAGTTGTTGAAATTTTAATAACTTTGCAGAACAACATCAAGTTAACAAAAATGTAATAACTTAGCAGAAATGCAATAACTTAGAAGAAACATAACAATTCAGCAGAAATGTTGTTGTTTACCAGAAGCTACAACTTAGCAGAAATGTAATAATTTAGAATAACATAACTTAGCAGAAATGATATAATTTAGTAGAAAATTAATAACTTGGCAGAAATATTTCAACTTACCAGAACTGCTATAATTTTGCAGAAATGTAATTATTAGGAAAAAACTGTAAACAGATAACAGCTGAAAACGATGAAGTAACCTCAAAGTTACTTGTTTAACTGTGAAAAAAGACCAATTCAATTCAATTTATATAGCGCCAAATCACAACAAAAGTCGCCTTAAGGCGCTTCATAGATACAGAGAAAAACCCAACAATCATATGACCCCCTATGAGCAAGCACTTTGGCGACAGTGGGAAGGAAAAACTCCCTTTTAACAGGAAGAAACCTCCAGCAGAACCAGGCTCAGGGAGGGGCGGCCATCTGCTGCGACCGGTTGGGGTGAGAGAAGGAAGGCAGGAATACCAGCCAGCAGATAAACTGATGTGAAACAAAACCAAGGTAAAATTGCAGAGTTTACACAGCTGGTGAGATCTAAAATGGCAACAAAAAAAACCCAAACAAACAAACAAAAAAACCCACAAACAACATTTAGGTAATAAATGCACAAGATGATTTGATGATGAATATGGTACCAATCTACAAAATACTGTCGAAATGAAGTCCACATTGTGATATATTTGAGGTGTGGAGAGTCACACAGCTGAACAATCGATGTGCATATTTAAAGAAACAAGGATCAAATAAAGAACATTGTTGTGGAATAAATTACAGTGAAAAATAATCATTGCTTTGCGTTAGAGAGTGATTTATGATGAGGTATTAATTGGGTTAACTTTACCTCTAACAGCTTTTCACATAGTGCTGTGACCAGGCTGAAATCCATCATAAAGTAACTGTAAACAGTAGAACCATTAGCATGAATGTTATGGTTCTACTCTGATCAAAACTCAAGTCAGCTGTGTGACCTGATATAAAATGATAAAGAGGAACACATATAAATGACCTTTATGAACTTTTCAAAATGACTTTATATGTCTGACCCATTATCTATATATATTAGAGCAGATGTGGAAAACCACTGTTAGACCTACTCTATACTAACACAAACACAGTCAAAAATTCATTGCTAGTGTGACATGTGGTCCTTTTTGCCTTTGACCAATGATATGCTGGTTACTTGGACCAGTTTAGTATTTGCTGTCACAGAGGAATGTTAACCATGAATCCAAAAGACAAAACTGAAAAAATATGTTAATTGCAAACATGTTTTTGCATAGTAAAAGGATTGAAATTACATGGAAACTGTCACCTTAAAGCCTCATTGTAAATATCATCACAAACAGATGTTTTCCACACGGTTAACAAAGCTCCACCACATCCAATCACTAAATATAAATCTAAAAGAAAACAACAACAAATAAAATGTAATTAACACAAGTGAAGTCTAAGGAGCTTGCAAAGAAAAGCGTCTGGACTTCTTTGAGTTCCTTGAAGACGTTTCACCTCTCATCGGAGAAGCTTCTTCAGTTCTAAGGGTCAATGGTGGAGAGTCCCAGATTTAAACCCAGTGGGAGTTTTCCCCCAAAGAGGGACAAAGAACCCCCTGATCCTCTACCTAATCACATGAGCCAAGGTGTGAAAGTGGGTGTGGGTCGCAATCAGCCAGGGTTTCGGGTGAGCTTATTGTGAAACCTGGCCCCACCCTATCATGTGATTTCCTGAGATCAGATGGCCCAGGATGTGAGTGGGTGTTAAGGTGACTCGGAAGGGATCTCAAAACTGGATTATAGATGGCAGACAATTGGTGTCGTAAACCACCGCCTCTGTTCAAAGATGGTCGCTCACGTAAATGGCTTCTTTAACTCTTCTTTCAAACCATCTGTCCTCTCTGTCCAAAATGTAAACATTGGCATCCTCGAAAGAGTGACCTTTGTCCTTTAGATGAAGATGAACCCCTGAGTCTTGTCCCGTGGAGGTGGCTCTTCTATGTTGTGCCATGTGCTCGTGAAGTGGCTATTTGGTCTCTCCAATGTAGAGGTACAGCGTACACCACATTGTTAAGTTTGTGTTTAGTAGTTTTGTCTTTCGGGTGAACCAGTTTCTGTCTGAGTGTGTTGTTGGGTCTGAAGTACACTGGGATGTCATATTTGGAGAAAACTCTCCTGAGTTTCTCTGATACACTGGCTACATAGGGGATGACAATGTTGTTGCGTCTGTCCTTCTTATCCTCCCTCGCTGGTGTCTGATCTTTTTTTCTGTGCATCTTTGCTGACTTTATAAACGCCCAATTAGGATAGCCACATGTTTTAAGTGTGTGTGTTCCTTCTTTTTCCCTTCAGGCTTAGAGGGAACATGTTCTGCCCGGTGGGGTAGGGTCTTAATTACTCCAAGTTTGTGTTCCAGAGGGTGATGGGAGTCAAAGAGGAGGTACTGGTCCGTGTGTGTGGGCTTCCAATAAACTTCAATGTTGAGGTTGCCATTCTCTTCAATGTGCACAGCGCAGTCCAGAAAGGCAAACAGTCGTGCTTTGTGTCTTCCCTGGTGAACTTGATGTTTTTATCCACGGCGTTAATGTGCCCAATGAAGGATTCCACTTCTTGTGTTTTGATTTTGACCAGGTGTCGTCTACATATCTGTACCAGTGGCTGGGTACTCTCCCTTCAAAAGAGCCAAGAGCCTTTCTTTCCACTTCCTCCATGCAAAGGTTGGCTACAATAGGTGACACGGGGGAGCCCGTGGCGCAGCCATGTTTTTGTCTGTAGAAACACTTGTTGTATTTGAAATATGTAGTGGTAAGGCAGAGGTCTAACAGTGTGCAAATCTGATCGGGTGTGAAGTTGGTCCTGTCCTCTAAGGCGCTGTCTTCTTGTAGTCGTTTTCTGACAGTCTCCACTGCCTCAGTAGTGGGTATGCAAGTGAAGAGGGAGACTACATCAAAGGACACCATGAGAAGCTTTACAGACATAATACAAGGGAAGACTTTTGATTTAATAACTAAGCTTAAAACAAGTGTTACCTTTGAATATTTGTGGGAAAAATCTGATGCTACCCCAAGAATACAAAGCCACACTGGAAATGATGACAGGCTTGCAGCCCTCTGTCTTCCTGGAGTGAGGTGCCTGATCAGTAGCAGTGAGTTGACAGAAGTCGGTGTCTGTAAGAGTGGTCAAACACAAACGCAATCTCACACTCACATGATGGTGAGGAAAGACATGAGCTCTGCAGTGAGGTTTGAATGTCTCAGTTGGGACACTGAAGAACTCAGAAGACAGCAATACCTGCACAGAGAGATAGAGTAGAAAAAGCATAGATTTGTAATCCATAATGTGAATTAAAACTCAAAAAGTGTCAACAAGTATAATCATTTGAGTGTGGAATTATTTATGCAATACACAGGATTTTAATTAATTAATTGAATTAAAAGCAATGACATTTTTATCAAAGATAAAGAATCATACCTCTCTCTGCTCTGAGGATCACTGAGCATCTCTGACAGGAAATACAGTTTCCTCAGTATCAGTCATCATTGATGGTCTCAGAGGTGTGTAGTGTGGCAGCATGATGATGGTCTCCAGATCAGGCAGGAGGTCAGGTGATGGGTGTGTCATCTTCTCCATTGAAGACACAGTGGTAAGGCAGTTCATGAAACAGCAGTCTCCTTGTGGCATGTAATTATCTGTGCAGTCCAGCACTGATAGATCAGGTTTGGCTCAGCAGTTCATGAAGATGGTGTTAAGATGTTGTTGTTTCAGCTGAGGATGGTGAAGTTTGAAGGTTTTGCCACAAAGGAGACTGTGCCCTGTCTGAAAAAATACATCTACAAAACACGTGCTTATAACACCACCCACCCAGCTCAGCCCCCAAGTGTCTATGTAATGCTGGTATGAGGTGTCGGTTACTAAGTCTAATTAGTGCATCAGAAAGTGTGGGCTACACCTAAAGCCCACACTTTCTGATGTCTTTGTTTATTAGCAGCTTTTTCCAGCTGCTCCAAGAATTCTGACTTGGCCTTTATCTACCCAAACCCAAACCCACCCGGATAAAGGCCAAGTCAAACTCACACACCATACCAGCATTACATAGACACTTGGGGGCTGAGCTGGGTGGGTGGTGTTAAACTGTAGTCGGGAACTTTCAGAAAACTATCCATTTACTTCTAAATCAGTTTTTATACATATTCTGTAAGCTGTACTAATGTTTTTCTCTACATAATGTATCATTATAGACATCTCTGGTAGCCTAAAGATAGTTTAAAACTTTTGACATTTTTTACCTGTAAAACATGATTAGCTAAAACTCATTCATCACAAAACCTTTTGATTATACAAAATCTACTATAATCAAGAAAATATAGTTGTCTGTATTTATTCATGTGACCCATAATAAATACCTGCATTTATCTGGAATTTATTTATTTACTATTTCATATTTTAAAGCCCTTGGAGGGGAAGATCTCGTTTGTTGAGCTACATACGTCACAGTAAAAAGATTTAGTCATTTAAAACATGAGAATAAAAAAATGATGTTGATTTATCAAATGTTGCAGCACATTTCAGATCAGAGGTGCATGATAGCAGATGTTCAATGCTCTGCATGAAGGTCAGCCATGATTTGTTGAAATGATTAATAACATTGCAATAAGAAAGGATCTTCTGACAGACAAAGTAGGGAAGACCCTTTTTTCAATGAAAAATCTTTTTCATGCTCTACAATCAGTAAACTCTGTAACAAACATGATCTGTAATTGTTTCAAAACTCACCAGACGTCTTCATGATTGGCTCAAGGACAAGACACAAAACACAGGGTTGTGGTAACTGTAATATGTCCTCAGGACACCTGAATGAAGGCTTTGCTGTGGCTGAGAAATAAAAATGAGGTCAAGCAAGGTGTTCTTGTCTGTAGTGGCAGAAGTGATCAGCTGTGAATACCCTCTCGACTGAAACTGCTCCAGAATCTGTTTTCTTCCACTCTGTAACTGGTTCTCATTAAAATCTCCACACACAATGATTGGGTGACAGTCCATGATTTCAAGTGAATCTAAAAGACTTACCAGGTTTTGCATGAATGGTGTCAAACTGTAGTCAGGAGGTCTGTACACAACAGCAATGAGCGCAGGGAATGGAGCCTGAACCTTCAACACTAAAAACTCAAGATCAGTGACATTGTGCAGATACTGTTTTACCTGAACCTGAAAATGATTCCTCAAATACACAACAACTCCCCCACCACTCCTGCTGGCCATATGAGGAAAGTTTGTGTAGGACACATGTCTGTTGCGTTTGAACATGGTGTAGCCGTCCAAATGAAGACTGTCTGCAACAAAGGAGCCTTGGAGGTGCGACTCAGTGAGACACAAAACATCTGCTAAGCACATTTCATGATGACTCTTGATGTCACTGATGTGAGATGGCAAACCCTCCGTATTGTGATGGATCAGTGTAAGAGTGTCAAGTCTGTTGGCTGTTTCTCTGAGCTGAAGAAGAGGCATCATTTCCTCAACACTGGCTTGTCTCATGGTTTGGAGTGCTGCAGTTACCTCAGGATTGGCGTAAATCTTTTTCTCATCCAAGTCCTGCAAATAGAGTCCACTGAGAGACGTCACCCTGCTGAGAGCAACATAAGCCATACCTGGTTCAAAAATGTTCTTCATTGAAACTACAGCTGTCTGTGTTGTAAGACCCTGAGTTTTGTGAATTGTGCAGGCGAATGCGAGCTTTACAGGAAACTGTCTGCGTACCGCTCCTTTAAACTTCAGACTCTCCTCTGCTCTCTCAATGTAAACCAGATCATCAGATGCTGCATTAGCACTGCGGTTGTTTCTCATAGGCTGCCGGTTGTCCATTCTGAGCCCCAGTTTAATTATGTGTCCATCATTTTCAGATCTCACCACCTTTATCAGTATACCAAAAGCACCATTGACTAAACCGTTTAGTGTGTCCAAGTTTCTGGTCAGCATGACTCGAGCTCCTTCAGCAACATTCAGGGTGTCAGGTAAATCATTTCTCCCACCTGTAAATGGTTTGTCTCTTCGTGCCATTCTGCCTGTACATTTATCCTTCTGGAAATCGTCTGCATTGATGATTATAATGTTTGAATGAAGCTTCTTCAGGGTATCTGTGTTGTGGGATTCAACATTCTTGTTGGTGGCATAAATGTGTAAGACCTCAGTTGGACATTCTTCTGGTGCAGTCACAGCCTGTGACAACAAATCTCTGTCGCACTGAGAAAGCTCATCTGTCTTTTCTTTGACTCTAATCCTGTTCAGCATCTCTGCAAAGGCCACATCATCTTTCTGACGCATGATCTCGGTTAGAGTGATCATCTGAAAATGTTCCTGCCATAGGTCAATCTGTTCTGGATCATAAACACAGAGAGGTTTAGACTGTCGCACTGGTGGCAGCTGGTAAAAATCTCCAACAGCTAAAACTGACATTCCACCAAAAGGTCTCTGAGTGCCTTTGATTTGTTTCAGTCTTGCATCCACATAGGCAAAAAGGGGTTTTGAAACCATTGAAATCTCATCAATAACAATAATTTCAGCATTTATAAGCTCAGATCTGACTTCATCCAGTTGGTTACCAAGTCCTTGAATGGGTGGTTTCAGACTCCTGGGTAGTTTCAGTAGGGAATGTAATGTAGAGCCACTGATAGAAAAAGCTGCTGTACCAGTAAATGACGTCAGTAAAACAGTTGGATTTGATATGTCAGCTTCTTCTGCATTAGCAGGCAGTCTGCTCAGGATCTTTGATGCTTCAGAGTGAATACACTTAATCAGATGTGACTTTCCAGTTCCTGCACCACCGTTGATATAGAAGAAAAATGGATCTGGGTTCAAACCACAAACTCGCTG